>NC_091622.1:3031405-3637686 GCF_027580195.1 Bos mutus | reverse complement strand
TAGGACTCCTTGGTGATATTTAATTTGGAAAATGGAGACACTGCTTTTAAAAAATCATTGTTAGAGAATTGTTAACAATTAGAAGTCTACTGCTGTATTTCAAAGTAACTTTTAATTAATTTGATTTTGTAAACATCTTGGAATTTTCTGAGCAGTATGTGCTCATACTTCTTGACTACTGTCCACAGAAGCACATTACTCTTCCCAGGAAGAGACAAATGGAAATGATGATAACACCAGTTCACTGATTTAAACTCCTTATGCTTTGGCTTATTAACACAACATTTTTTCCAGACCTTTTCAGCATTGCAAGTGTCTGAATCTTATTGTCTGTGAAAACTAAGGTAGTGTAACTACTCTTATTTTATTTTTCAATATCCAGTCTTAGTGAAACAATGCAAATCTATGTATCACAGCTGATTGCATTTGTCAGCTGTTTGGTGTTTTTGTCAGTTTTATTTTTTTAACTACCCTATTTTGGAAAGTGCACTGAAGCCTTGACTTAACTATGTTATTAGCTTGAAGTTCTGAAGAACAATCTAGTATCAATAAATTATTAGAAGAGATAAAAGATGCAAAATGTAAGAGTGTGATAAATATGAAACCTTAAGGATTTTTAGCTTCTATTAATTTATATGTACTTGATACTTACAAGCTTGTGTGACACTGTGATTTATAATAAATGTCTATTTGGTGTTTATCCCCCCAGTTCTGGCACAGAGCTTCCTTAGAAGCTTCCTTGAAATTTCCTAAGCTATAGGGATGTCCTGATAGTCATCACAAGTCCCTTTCCACAACACCTGAGTTTAATGCAGCTACTTTGGAAAGCACCTAAGGGTGAGAGACTTGTTGCTAGGGGAATGAACAAGAACAGAGGGCTGGAACTTTAAGTCCAGACCCCTGGGGAAGGGGCTGGAGGTTGAATCTCCCACCAATGGCAATGATTTCGTCAACCAGGCCTATATAATAAGCCTCCATAAAGATAGGCTTCCCTGGTGGCTCAGACGGTAAAGTGTCTGCCGGCAATGCGGGAGACCTGGGTTCGATTCCTGGGTCGGGAAGATGCCCTGGAGAAGGAAATGGCAATCCACTCCAGCATTCTTGCCTGGAAAATCCCATGGACAGAGGAGCCTGATAGGCTACAGTCCATGGGGTCGCAAAGAGTTGGACACGACTGAGTGACTTCACTTTCAAAGATTCAAAAGGAGGGAGTTTGGACAGCTTCTAGATTAGTAAGCCACAACATTTGTTATGTACCACCCTGCCAGGATCCAAACTCCACCAAGAGAGAAGCTCCTTTGGGATCTTGCCTGAAGTATCTCTGATTTGTATCCTTAAATACCTTTGCAATAAGTTGATTATGTGGTGAGTGAACATGCTTCCGAAGTTCTGTGAGCTGCTCTAGGAAGTTAATTGAAGACAGGTTATAGGAACCCCTAATTTATAACTAGTTGATCAGAACCATAGGTAAAAACCTGGACTTTTGCTCCTGGCATCTGAAATGAGAGCAGTCTAGTGGGACTAATCCCTTAACCTGTGGCCTCTGATACTATACAGATAGTGTCAGAATTGAGTCAAGTTATAGAACACCCAGCTTATGTCAGAGCATTGCCACTCCGTCACACACAAACTGGAACTGGATCTGGCATTGTTAGCTTGTATATGTTGGTGTAAGTCAGAGGATTTAGAAGAGATCCAGGGACTCAGTATGTTGGAGGAAACACTGACTGAGAGAAAGGTGACCTTGACTCTGTCACTAGTATTTACTCCTGGGTTAGTCACTTAGTCCACAAACTTCCACTTCCTTGCTTGTAAAATCCATTGTTGCAAAGATGGAAATAAGATAGAGACTAGCAGTGCTGCAGACAGGATGATCTGAGATTATTCTTAATATTAAAACTTAGAAACACTAGATAAAAAATAACAAATATCCTTATCCATACTTAGATGTGTGAGCAAGAGGGTAAAAGCAGTCTCCAGAAATCAAAAAAAAAAAAAAAAAGAGGGACCTTAAGCCAGGGAAGCTGGCCTGTGAATTGACAGGTGGCTTCCCTGAGAGCCAGTCATTATTATCACCTAGTGGGTGTCCATGCCCATTCAGGAAAGGAGACAGGGCAACTGGCCTGCGTGGGATGTGGAGTTAAATACCTCATCCCTCCCTTTAAAAAAGTGGTGGGTGGGTGGTCTTTAAAATATTTCCTGAGAAATTTAACCATAGTTCTGTACTGCATTCCAGTTGTAGGCTCAAATTTGTCTTATCTGCATGAAATAGGTTCCCCTAAGTTAAGAAACATTATTTGTTCCAGGCCAATGTTAACCCCAGGGAACTAAGATCCCACATGCTGTGGAGCAACTAGGCCTGCCAGCTACAACTATTGAGCCTGAGTGCCAAAACTAGAGAATTCATGTACCACTATGAAATATTCCACCTACCACAACTAAGATCCAAATAAATAGATAAACATTAAAAAAAAAAAAAACTCAGGAATGAAAATATCAAAATTCACAACCCATTCTCTGGTACCTACTGAGAATGGGTTTGTATTCCTTGCGAACAAGGGCTTCCCTGATGCCTCACGTGGTAGAGTTTGCCTGAAATGCAGGAGACCTGGGTTTGATCCCTGGGTCAAGAAGATCCTCTGAAGAAGGAAATGGCAACCCACTCCAGTACTCTTGCCTGAAAAATCCCATGGACAGAGGAGCCTGGCAGGCTACAGTTCAAGTGGTCGCAAAGAGTCAGACATGACTGAGCAACTTCACTTTCTTTCCTTGCAAACAAAGAAAAGCATGCAGAAAAATGAAGACTTTGTATCCAAGAAAACAGCTTCCAGAATGGAATTATGTTGAGTGGTGGCAGAAGTTAGTGTAGTACATGACTTGATGTTTACATAGCCAAAATTATTATTCAGCTATACTGGGGAAATATAAGGAAGGAATGTGTGGCTAGAGGAAGCATTAGGAGAGAATTGTAAGAAAGGTACATTTCTTAATTTCCATAGGAGGGAGTCAATAAATAATATCCATATCTTTAAAAAAATAATAATAAAGTCAATTATAACATACATTTGGCAATACAAGAGTAAACTACAAAATGAATCTCTCAATGAGCTGTAAATAGTTTATCTGTAGAGAAAGAATCAGAGTGAGATATGATAGCATGTACACTTGGAATTCCACAATAATAGGTGAGAAAAAGTGGGGAAGGCTAATTGTACAGAATTCATAAGAATCATGACTCCTTAGATTTAGGAAAGTCAATATTGAGTAAAAATCCAGACTGCAGAAGGTAGGGAGTATAGAACACCATAGATAATAGGGAAGAGCAAAATACAGCAAAGACAGTACCACCAAATAAACTAATACCATATTTTTTTCAATCAAAATAATACAATCCAGAAAAAAAAATATGTAACACTATCATGTAAAGGAGAAAAATAGAAAAGAAAAAAGCCCTGTCACTCTAGGATTATATACTCAGGTAACTTATTTTTCAAGAGAAAGGATATAAGTTCTGATGGATATAAGGATACAAGTTCTGATGGAATTTACTACAAATATTTCCAAACAACTAGAAAATTTACTTACTCAAGAAGAAAATTAGGTTTCAAATGCCATGAGATACAAGAAGAAATGATGATTGAATAAATCAACAAATGTACACAGGGAGCTAAATAAACATAATGATAATAATAATTAACTTAAAGGCTTTTAACATCTAGGTGGACTGGAAACTTGAGGAACCATAATTGGAAAGATGAAATGGGATGATAAACATTTAGCAAGAGATCAGAGCATGCATAGTAAAAATTTAAGAGTAAACTTTAAAAATGCAAGTAGAATGTATAACTTCCAAACCCATGCAAATATGGGTAGAGGGAGTTGGCAGAAGGATATATGAATAGGGAAAACTTAACTAATGTAATACAAAGCAGAAAAAAAAGGCAAAGGAAAAAAGCATGGTTAATATTAAGTACATAAAAAGATAATAGAAATAAATAATAATTCACTATGTAACTAATCACAATTAATGTATATGAGTTAAACTTGATGTTTAATGACAGAATTTGTTAAAATTGACTCAAAAGAGCAAAATTCAGCTGTTTGGGATTTACAAAGTCATGTCTAAAGTCAAACAATGGTTGGAAGAAAATGGATAGAAAAATTAAATAACAGAAAAATAAATCACAAAAGAAAGCAAATTTACTTTATGAGAAAAATAATTATTAAGGATGAAGAGAAAAGGGAAAAATTCACCTAAAAGTTAAATTAATTCTAAATATGTATGCACCATTGTCTTCAACAGTATAAACAGTACAATAATTTGAAAGCAAGATAGAGAAATCTGCATTAAAGAGATTAATACATCCCTCTTAGTACTTGTGTGCCAGGGTCCAGCCCCAGCAGGATCCAGGGGTACCCTCAGGATGACGGCATCGGTGACAAGGAAAGTAAAAAAAAAAGGAAGAGAAAGAGGCTTGATCTTCCTTGGTTTACACAGAAAGCCAATAAAGCTCCTGGCATATAATTTGCTCTGTTCACGGAGGCCACAGGCGCCCTCTCGGTGGGGTGAGGACACAGGATACCCCCTCCCCGGTGAAGACGCAGGGCACCTTCCCGATTGGGTCTTAGAAACCCAGGCAAAAAAGTGAACTCAGAGAGCCCCAATAAGTCATCCTAAAAGAAGAACAGAGAGAGAAAAGGAGAGAAAAGGAAAAAAGAATGACACTGGGAGACCAAGCTTTGGTGAGTGAGGCCCATAACTTTATTTTCAAAAGGAACTTTTATATCTTGACTTGTACATAGAGGGAAATGAAAGATGCAAAGTCATACAGAGTCAGCCTAAACATTACATCTGTTTTGTCTTTATCGAAACTAATATTTTTTCTGCATACCTTTCCCACAAATAATGTTGTGTACATTATCTTCTGGCCTTGGAGGCCTGTGGACATTTTATGACCCTTTTCTGATAAAGGCTACTCAACCAGAAAACTTATTTTCCCGTAAAGTGTTTTTTCTTTATATTTCTAATCTATCTCAGCCTCATAAAGTGCTAAACAGAGTTACATTCTCACGGAGCAAAGGTGCAATGAGTTACAACAAAGAAAGAACCAATTAGTTCAAAGGTCTGATATGGTTAATTCCAAGGCTGCTACTTGTTTTTCTTACATTCCAACTATGTTAACTAATGCACTCCCAGGTGCACAATGGATAAGGGGTATGGGAACTTGGCAGCAAACATTGGTTCAACAATGAAATCTTACACCAGCACTACCCTAATAGTTTTTAACTCTTTGAAAGGCTCTATATTTTTAGAATGTTTTGGGCTTCCCATGTCTCTCATGGTTGGGAGGCTGTGAACAATCACATGTGTAGCTGCAAGAGTCTAGATAAACCTGTCAGGCAAGCTAGAAAGCCATCAGAGGGGTTTGAATTGAAACACTCCTATCTTGCCCAGGAGACTTATTAACTAAAGCCCTAAGTTGACTTCTTCCAGAGAAAGGTAGTTGGGGATAACCACCTGTTAATGTCAGAAGAGTTGGTGAAAGGCACAAAATAGTAAGACAGACAGATTCTGGTTTTGGGGTAGATGCTCAAGCAGATCCAGGGGGCCCCTCGAGTTCTGATCTGCCTTGCTCATCAGATCTCTTCCACATGACCTTGTCATGGGTGGGATCTCCCATGGTGGCTCCTGGCACTTGTGAAATCAAGCAAACAAAAATTTGTAAACAATATGCAAATAATGAAATAAATGACTTTATCTAATTCACCATTTTTAAAGGAGGATACTGGAGACACTGTACAAATATTGTGATCCCTCCATCAAAAAGATGCTCAAGCTGTTATGGTCCTGAGAGGTAAACTCGTCTATCCAGGCACTGCCTATATATACCCTTGCTTTCTACAAATGTTATGGATATTTTATATGTAAATCAACACATGAAAAAGATTTGTTGGTCAGTCACTCAATTGTGTTCTACTCTTTGTGATCCCATGGACTGCAGTACACCAGGTTCCTTTGTCCTTCATTATTTCCTGGAGTTTGCTCAAATTTATCTCCACTGAATCAGTGATGCTATCTAACCAACTCATCCTCTGCCATCCCCTTTTCCTTTTTCCTTCAATCTTTCCCAGCACCAAGATCTTTCCAGTGAGCTGGCAGTATTGGACCTTCAGCTTCAGCATCAGTCCTTCCAATGAATATTCAGGGTTGATTTCCTTTAGGATTGACTTGTTTGATCTACTTGTTGTTCAAGGGACCCTCAAGAGTCCAGCATCAAAATTTCAAAGCATCAGCTCTTTGGTGTTCAGTCTTTTTTATGGTCCAGCTCTCACATCCATACTCGACTACTAGAAAAATCATAGCTTTGACTATACAGACCTTTGTGAGCAAAGTGATGTCTCTGCTTTTTCATATATTGTCTTGGTTTGTCATAACTTTCCTTCCAAGAAGCAAGAGTCTTAATTTCATGGCTGCAGTCTCCATTGAGACTGATTTTGGAGGCTAAGATAATAAAATGTGTCATTGCTTCTATTCTGTCCCATTCTATTTGCCATGAAGTGATGAGATCAGATACTATGATTATAGTTTTTTGAATGTTGAATTTCAAGCCGGTTTTCACTCTCCTTTTTCGCCCTCATCAGGAGATCCTTTAGATTCTCTTTACTTTTTGCCATTAGAGTGGTATCATCTACATATCTGAGGTTGTTATTTCTCCCAGCAATCTTGATTCCAGCTTGTGATTCATCCAACCCCATATATCACATTATGTACTTTGCTATCAGGTAAATATAAGTGGGGTGACAGTATACAGCCTTGTTGTACTCCTTTCCCAATTTTAAATCAGTCAGTTGGTCCATGTCTTCTACTAAATGTTGCTTATTGATCCACATACAGGTTTCTCAGGAGACAGGTAAGGTAGTCTTGTGTTCCCATCTCTTTAAGAATTTTCCAAAGTTTCTTGTGATCCACAGAGTCAAAAGCTTTAGTGAAGTCAATGAAGCAGAATTTCTGGAATTCCCTTGCTTTCTCTGTGATCCAACAAAAGTTGGCAATTTGATCTCTGTTCCTCTGCCTCATCAAAATCCATCTTGTACATCTGAAAATTCTCAGTTCACATACTGCTAAAGCCTAGCTTGAAGTATTTTGAGAATAATCTTACTAGCATGTGAAATCAGCGCAATTGTACAGTAGTTTGAACATTCTTTGGCATTGTCCTTTGTTGGGGTTGGGATGAAAACTGACCTTGTCTAGTCCTGTGGCCACTGCTGAGATTTCCAAATTTGCTGGCATATTGAGTGCAGCACTTTCACAGCATCGTCTTTTAGGAGTTTAAATATCTCAGTTGGAATTCCATCACCTTCACTAGCTTTATTCTTGGTAATGCTTCCTAAGGCCCACTTGATTTCACACTCCAAAAGTCTGGCTCTAGGTGAGTGACCACACCATTGCAGTTATCTAGATCATTAAGACATTTTCTGTATAGTTTTTCTGTGTGTTCTTGCCACCTCTTCTTAACCTCTTCTGCTTCTGTTAAATATTTAATGTGCCTGTCCTTTATCATGCCCATCCTCACATGAAATATTCCCTTGATATCTCCAGCTTTCTTGAAAAGATCTCTAGTCTTCCCCATTCTACTTTTTTCCTCTACTTTCTCTTTACTGTTCTCTGGAACTCTGCATTCAGTTGGGTATATCTTTCCCTTTCTCCCTTGCCTTTCACTTCTCTTCTTTCCTCACCTATTTGTAAAGACTTCTTAGACAACTTTGCCTTCTTGCATTTCTTTTTCTTTGCAATGGTTTTGGTCAATGCCTCCTATACAATGTTATGGGCCTTCATCCATAGGTCTTCAGGCACTCTCTAGCATATCTAATCCCTCGAATTTATTCATCACCTTCATTGTATACTCATAAGATATTTGGTGTAGGTCATACCCGAATGGCCTAATGGTGTTCCCTACTTTCTTCAATTTAAGCCTAAATTTTGCAATAAAGAGCTCATGATGTGAGCTACAGTTAGGTCCAGGTCTGATATGTGCTGACTGTATAGAGCTTCTCCATCTTAGGCTGCAAAGAACATAATCAATCTGATTCTGATATTGACCGTCTGGTGATGTCCATGTGTAGAGTCATTTCTTGGGTTGTTGGAAAAAGGTGTTTGCTATGACCAGTGTGTTCTCTTGGCAAAAAAAAAAAAAAAAACTTTTTAAGTACACAGAATAGCAAACAGAAATGCTTAACAGCAAATTCCAAGGAACCAGTCCTGGTTGGTTCCAAGTGGCAGTCAAAATAACCCATTCATTCATTTATTCATTTGTTTGACAAGGTGGCTCAGATAGTAAAGAATCTGCATGCAGTGCAGGAGGCCTGGGTTCAGTCTCTGTGTCAGGAAGATCCCCTGGAGTAGGAAATGGCAAGCCACTCCACAATTCTTTCCTGGAAATTTCTTTGCATAGAGAATCCTGCTGGGCTACAGTCCTTGGGATCATAAAAAGTTGGACAAGACTGAGCAATTAACACTTACACTTTCTTTCATTTTGACAAATATGCAGTTTAAAGTGATGATTAAATTATTGATTCTGGAACTTCCTGAGTACACATCAAATTAATAATTTTAAATGCATGGCATGTAACAAACACAGGTAAGTATTTGCTTCTCCTTTTGTGACTTCAACACATCCAATTACCAATCCCAATCTCTGGGATTACAGTTGAGAAAAAGACAGTGCCATGAATATTCTAGCCTTGAAAACTAATAAAATACATGAAGGACTCTCAGTGAGAGATGCTGAAAAGAAATGGATTATTCACTGTGAAAATTTTCACTTGATGTCAGTTTTCAGATTAAGTAAATGAGTAAGTGAATGAAAGGTTTAAATTGGCATTGTGTTATTACCCTGTAGAATTTAATTTCCAGCAACATGTTTAAGGAAGAAGGGAACTAACATAACAGATGTACTAGACATTTTATACCTGTTTTAATGTAAGTTTTAGAGGACATATAATGCAAGAATAGTATTCTTATTTTATAGACAAATAAGATGCAAGGAAATTCACACCCTTTCATGGAGTTTGGGAGATTTTAGTCAGTAGAGAGAAGGAATGAAACAAATTAGACTTCAGAGTCCATGCCAGAGTCTCATAATTTCTAGATACTTTAATCTTTCCCACTGTATACATATTTTTCTACCCTTAAACTTAGAAAAGGGCTTTGTTTTCCCTTTTTATCCCTTTTAAAATTAGTTTTCTTACTTTAACAGCTACTTTTAAAAGATTTAAATGCTTGATTATGTTTAGTTATCTAAGAGTTTTCAGCACAGCTTTTTATATCCCACCTTTGTGCTCCTCAGTGACCTCAGAAAATGGTCTGTAATATATTAGTAAAAGTTTTGTGCCATAGCCTTTATAATACCTCCTATGCTTACTCATTCTTTTCACTATAACATGCAAATTTTAATTTCTACCCACATCTTGTCACTAATCATGTCTCTGACCTCAAAGTTCTACCCAGAACTGTTCATTTATCTTCTTTATTAAGGGCCTCCTGACTGCTGACTTCCTGTGCAAACTTTCTTATAAAGGTGAATTAGAGTGCGTTCTTTGTTCTAATAATCTCAAGTGAATTGTACTTACTCAGCTATTCATTTTGCCTTTATTCCCACAAATATATTCTGTCTGTCTCCCTGAGGTGGGGAGTGCAGCCATTAAGCAATTGTATCACAAACACAATAACGGAACCAGGTATAAACAAGGAAAGACCCCTTAGTGCATCATGAGGGGTGTTGCAGTTACCTGTGTTTGAGGAAAAATGCTGTTTGGGGGGTTTTGTTTGTTTTTTAACATCACGCACTTTAAAGTTGACATCACTTTATTTATTTTTTTTGTTTGTTCCTGCCTGTCTGACTCCAGAGCCTGTGCTCTTGACCATTACCTTGCCCTCAACCATTGGCCTCTGCTGCAGCAGTGTATGAAGTAATCGTGCAGACTTTCAGTCATTAGGGTGTGTTCATGTGCATATTTGTTGAATGATAAGATGTCTGAGGTACTCTATACCTGACCCTTGCACTCTGCTTAAACCATCTAGAGTGTGGTTTGAGTAAAAATGTCTAGGCATTACTCTTGATAAGTTTTTTCTTATGGTGCTAAAATATACATAGCATGAAAGATACCATTTTAACTGCTTTTAGGTATACAGTTCAGCGACATTGAATGTATTGACACTGTTCTCCAACCATCACTGCCAACCATCACTGCCAACCATCTTCAGAACTTTTTCAGCATCCCACACTGATTTCCATACCCATTAAAAAACAAACAAACAAACAAACAAAAAAAAACTCCTCTCTCCCCTTATCCCCCGGAAACTACCACTTACTTTCTGTCTCTATGATTTTGACGACTCTAGACATCTCATGTAAATGGAATCATAATATCTGTCCTTTTATGTCTACCTTTAGTTAAGCATAAAGTCTTCAAGGTTTGTCCATGTTGTTTGGTTCAGTTCAGTCGCACAGTCGTGTCTGATTCTTTGCAAAGCCTGCAGCACTCCAGGCTTCCCTGTCCATTACCAACTCCCAGAGCTTGCTCAAACTCATTTCCATTGAGTCAGTGATGCCATCCAACCATCTCATCTTTCTATCATCCCCTTCTCCTTCTGCCTTCAATCTTTCCCAGCATCAGGGTCTTTTCCAATGAGTTGGCTCTTCACATCAGGTGGCCAAAGTATTGGAGCTTCAGCTTCATCATCAGTCCTTCCACTGAACACCCAGGACTGATCTCCTTTAGGAATGACTGATTGACATCACTTTAAAACTAAGTCCCTCAGTCTGCAGCAGCAGCTACCAGGGTTCAGCAAGGCCCAGCTTTTACGCTGCAGATATTATTCAATTCATTAACAATCTATTCAAAATTTTACCAGATCAATCTCTCTAAGAGATTGGGAAACAAAAAACATTGATTATCACCAATTATTTTCTCCAATATCCTTTTAGTTTGGGACAATTTTGTTTTGATTTATAACTCTTTGCCCATAACTTTCTCTTCCATTGTACCATGAGATGTTCCCATGGGTTCAAAGGAAATTAAACTTTGAGAAGTTGAATTCCAAAAATGCTCCAGGAAAATGTTATTTTTGTCTGAGTCAATATGAGGGCTTAAGTCACCTATTTCAGTGCAGAGAATCCATTCATCTAAACAGAATATTCAGCTTAGTAGAGCATATTATGCTCAAAGAAAAACTCATTCTCAGGAATATGCTGAACCAGGTATATAACTTACCAGAAATGAAGTTAAGTTCAGTATATTTTTTAAAAAAGCATCACATGTGGCATGTGTCTTGTGCTATGCATTCTACTTCAATAGAGTGAAGAGTTTGGATGCAGGAGATATGCCTTAAAATTACTGATTCAGTAATTTTCATAATATAATAATAATAATAATACTATATATAATATAATAATATCATATAATACATAATTTTAGCAATATTCTGCACATTGGATAGTATATTGAGTCTAAAATTGACCTCACTAATTAGCAATCAAGCCTAAGAGATATAAGATCTATAAGATAAATATTTACTTAGTCTCAATTTCACATATTTTGACACAGAAAAACAATTTTTAAGGGAGATTGGAAACACTTTTATTAACTCTGTGACTGATTCTTTTAGAGTCCCTGATGTAAAGTGGAAAATCCTAAATTTTATTTCATGCTAATAGCAAATTGTTATCAGGTAATATTCTTTCTAATAGATCAAAACTTATGAACCAACCTTCTGAATATGTTTCATTATTGGCTGAGAACTTACATTTGAGGTACATTTCTGAGAAAACAATATTTTACCTAAAGTGTTTCAAACATTAAGGAAACTAGGTATAAAAGAAATATAGAAATGCTGGCTTTACCCAAATGTTATAAATTTTATAATAAAAAATGTTTTGAAGAGACAAGGGTAGTATTACTTATAAAATCACTATATAACATATAGATAGAAAAAAACTCAGTTGAACTTTAAGAGACCACAAAAAGAACATCGTGCAATAACATAGTTGTTTCCATTCTTGCATTCCTTCTTTGAGTCCCATCCCCAATCCACCCTAGTTATAAAAAATATGTGTAGAGAGAAGGATAACTTAGAAATTTGGGATTAACAGATACAAACAGATACAAACTACAAAGTAACAAGGACCTACTGTTTAGCACAGGGATCTATAATCACTATCTTATAATAGCCTGTAGTGTTGAGAGTCCCTTGGACTGTAGGAGATCAAACCAGTCCATCCTAAAGGAAATCAACACTGAATATTCATTGGAAGGACTGATGCTGAAGCTGAAGCTCCAAAACTTTGGCCACCTGATAAGAAGAGCTTAAAAGACACTGATGCTAGGAAAGGCAAAAGGAGAAGAGAGTGGCAGAGGATGAGATGCTTAGATAACATCACCAACTCCATGGACATGAATCTAAGTAAACTCTGGGAGATAACGAAGGACAGAAGAGCCTGGCATGCTGCAGTGCATGGGACCACAAAGAGTCAGACACGACTTAGCCACTGAACAGCAATAGCCTATAAGTGAAAAGAATCTGATAAAGAATATATATACATAGAGAGATATAGATATATGCCTGAATCACTTTACTGTATACACGAAGCATTGTAAATTAGCTAAAGTTCACTGAAACTTAAAATGTGTATGTACACACACATGCATGCAAATATAAATATATATGTGTGTGTGTGTGTGTGTGCTAAGTCACTTCAGTCATGTATGACTCTGTGTGACCCTTTGGAATGTAACCCACCAAGCTCCTCTGTCCATGGAATCTTCCGAGCATGAATACTGGAGTGGGTTGCCATGCCCTCCTCCACGGAATCTTCCCAACCTTGAGATTGAACCTGAGTATCTTATGTCTCCTGCATTGGCAGGTGGGTTCTTTACCACTAGAGCCACCTGGGAAGCCCCTATATAAGTTTATATATACGTGTTACTTTCTTCCACATGTTTTCCTTCTGGCCATTTTAATTCTGTTATAACAAAATGGTAACAAAACATAAGCTAAAAGCTAATTTTGAAAAGCCAAAATGTTATTTGTCTCCTTCACTTCCAAGAAAAGGAAAGAGTATCTAAGAAAACATAAATCATTGAAATTGACTTCCATGTATCCAAAACCCACACTGTGTGCTAGTCATGCTTCTCCAGAGAATCAAAACCAATAGTAATTTATTATGAGGAACTAGCTTATAAGATTATAAAAGCTGAACACTCTGCAATCTGCAAGCTGGGGACCCAGAAAACCTGTGGTGTGATTCCATCCAAGTCTGAAGGCCTGAGAATCAGAAGAGTTGATGGTGTAAATCCCAGTCCCAGGGCAAGAAGAGACCAACATCACAGCTCAACAGGAAGGAAGCAAATAGGGGCTCCTTCCACCACTGACTAGTTCTCTTCAGGTCCTCACAGACTGGGTGATGGCCACTCCCATCAGGAAAGTAACCTACATCACTAAACCCACAGATTCAAATGCTCATCTCAACAGAAACACCCTCACAGACACATCCAGAAATCGTGTTTAACCTGGGCACCCCTTAGCCTAGACGAATTGACACAAAAATTAGCCATCATCCTAGACAGTTACAAAAAAGAAACTGTATCAATTTCTCCCTTATTATTTAGAAGTCATTATTTGGGAATTACTTATTTATATAAATATACTTTTCCTTTCTTGTATTATGACTCTCCAATGTTAAGTAATAAATCATGTTTCTTTTTTTTAATAAAATAGAGAAGTTTATTGTTGTTGTTGCTCAGTTGCTAAGACATGTTTGATTCTTTGGGACTTCATGGACTATAATATGTCAGGCTCCTCTGTCCTCCACTATCTCAGAGTTTTATCAAGGAGTTGGTGATCCTATCTAACCATCTCATCCTCTGCTGCCCCCTTCTCCTCCTGCCCTCAATTTTTTCAGCATCAGGGTCTTTGTCAGTGAGCCAGCTCTTCGCATCAGATGGCCACTGTACTGGGGTTTCAGCTTCAGCATCAGTCCTAACAATGAATATTCAGGGTTGATTTCCTTTAGGATTGACTATTTTGACCTCCTTGCAGTTCAAGGAACTCTCAACAGTCTTCTTCAGCACCACAATGGAAAAGCATCAGTTCTTCAGTGCTCAGCCTTCTTTATGGTCCAACTCTCACATTTGTACAGGACTAATGGAAAAAGCATACCTTTGATTATTCAGACCTTTGTTGGGAAAGTAATGTCTGCTTTTTAATGATATGCTGTCTAGGTTTGTCATAGCATTCCTTCCAAGGAGCAATCATCTTTTAATTTCACAGTTTCAGTTTCATCTGCAGTAATTTTGGAGCACAAGAAAATAAAATTCATCACTGCTTCCAGTTTTATCCCTTCCATTTGCCATGAAGTGATGAGACTTGAAGCCATGATCTTAACTTTTTGTATGTTGATTTTCAAGACAGCTTTTCCATCTTCTCTTTCACCCTCATCAAGAGGCTCTTTAGATTCTCTTTACTTTCTGCCATTAGAGTGGTATCATCTATATATCTGAGGTTTTTGATATTTCTCCCAGCAATCTTGATTCCAGCTTGTAATTCATCCAGCCCAGCATTTCTCATGATATACTTTGTATATAAGTTAAAGAAGCAAAGTGACAATATAGAGCCTTGTCTTACTCCTTTCCCAATTTTGAACCAATCAGTTGTTCCATGTCCAGTTCTAACTGTTGCTTCTTGACCTGCAAACAGGATTCTCAGGAGACATGTAAGGTGATCTGGTACTCTCATCTCTTTAAGAATTTTCCACAGATTTTTGTGATCCATATAATCAAAGGCTTTAGCATAGTCAATGAAGCACAAGTAGATGTTTTTCTGGAACTCCCTTGCATTCTCCATGATCCAGTGAATGTTGGCAGTTTGATCTCTGGTTCCTATGCTTTTTCAAAATCCAGCTTGTACATTTGGAATTTAGTTCACCTACTACTGCAGTATAGCGTGAAGGATTTTGAGCATTACTTTGCTGGCTTTTGAAATGAGTACAATTGAACAGTAATTTAAACATTCTTTGGCATTGCCCCTTTCCTTGGGACTGAAATGAAAACTGGCCTTTTCCAATCCTGTAGCCACTGCTAAGTTTTCCAAATTGTTGACATATTGAGTAGCACTTTACCAGTATTTTCTTTTAGTATTTTAAAAATCTGAGCCGGAATTCCATCACCTCCACTAGCTTTGTTCATAGTAACGAATCTTGAGGCCCAATTGACTTCTAACTCTAGGATATCCTGCTATAGGTGAGTGACCATGACATCATGGTTATCTGGGTCATTAAGACCTTTTGTGTATCACTTATCTGTGTCTTCTCACCACTTCTTTTTAATTTTTCTGCTTCTATTAGGTCCTTACCATTTCTGTCTTTTATTGTACCCATCCTTGCATGAAATATTCCCTTTATAGCTCCAATTTTCTTGAAGAGATATCTTGTTTTTCCACTTTTATTGATCCCTTTCATGGATCACAGCCTTTTTGTGGGGAAGGGGTTTGTATAACTTAGTGAAGCTATGAGCCATGCCATGTAGGGCCACTCAAGATGAACAAGTCATAGGGAAGAGTTCTGACAAAATGTGGCCCACTGGAGAAGGGAATGATAAACCACTCCAGTATTTTTTGCCCCAAGAGCCCCATGTACAGTATGAAAAGGCAAAGTATATGATACCAGAGTATGAGGACCCCAGGTTGGAAGGTGTACAACATGCCACTGGGGATGAATGGAGGGCAGTTACTAGTAGCTTCAGAAAGAATGAAATGGTTGTGTCAAAGTGAAAACAATGCTCAGTTGTGGAAAATAAAGATGTGGTAAAAGAAAAGTTTGATTTTGTAAAGAAGAATATTTCATAGAAACTTGAATGTTAGGTCCATGAATCAAGGTGAATTGAATGAAGTCAAGCAGAAAATGGCAACATTGAATATCAACATCCTAGGAATCAATGAACTAAAATGAACAAGATTGGGCAAATTTAATTCACATGACCTTTATATTTACTATATATGGTCAAGAATCCCTTAGAAGAAATGGAGTATCCCTCATAGTCAATGAAAGAGTCCAAATTGCAGTATTTGGGTACAGTCTCAAAAACAACAGAATGATTTCAGCTCTTTTCCATGTCAAATCATTAAACATCACAGTAATTCACGTCTATGACCCAACCACTGATGCCAAAGAAGCTAAAGTTGACTGGTTCTATGAAGACCTACAACATATTCTAGAACTAACACCAAAAAAAGATGTCATTTTCATCACAGGGGACTGGAATGCAAAAGTAGGAAGTCAAGAGATACCTGGAAAACAGACAAATTTGGCCTTGGAGTACAGAATGAAGCAGGACAAAGGCTGAGAGAGCTTTGTCAAGAGAACATAAAGGTCATAGCAAACACCCATTTCCAACAGCCCAAAAGATGACTCTACACATGGATATCACCAGATGGTCAATACCAAAGTCAGGTTATTATGTTGTTTGCAGCCTAAGATGGAGAAGCTCTGTACAATCAACAAAAACAAGGCCTGTAGCTGACTGTGGCTCAGATCATGAGCTCCTTATTGCAAAATTCAATTAAAAAGCTTAAATTGAAGAAAGTAGGGAAAACCTCTAAGCCATTCAGGTATGACCTAAGTCAAATCCCTTATGATTATACAGTGGAAGTGACAAATAGATTCAAGGGATTAGATCTGGTAGGCCCAGTGACTGCAGAATGATGAACAGAGGTTCATAGCATACAGAAGGCAGTGACAAAAACCACTGCAAAGGAAATGAAATGAGAGAAGGCAAAGTGGTTGTCTGAGGAGACCTTAAAAATAGATGAGGAAAGAAGAGAAGCAGAAGGCAAGGGAGAAATGGAAAAATATACTTAACTGAATGCAGAGTTCCAGAGAATAGCAAGGAGAGATAAGGAGGCCTTCTTAAATGAATAAAATATAGAAATAAGGTATTTCAATTAATATTTAAATTAGTTCTCCACTCACACCAGGAAGGCCCTACTATATAACACAGGGAACTCTATTCAATATTTTGTAATAACCAGTAATGGAAGAGAATCTGATAAATAGATATATAGGTATATATAATTTTGCTGTACACCTGAAACTAACACTACTGTTAATCATCTATACTCCAATAAAAAAATAAAAGATATATTAATGAGCCCACCAAGGTCGACAGAGAACCATCTACAAGAGTCCAGCCAAAGTCACCAATTCTCAGAATAGTAAACTAATAAAATGTATAATAAAATGTGGTTGTTTTAAGCCATGTGGTTGCTTTGCATATACATATATGTATGTGCGTGTGTGTGTGTGTGTATATATATATGTAATACATATAGGAAGTTACATAATTACGAAGATTAAAACACATATAATAAGGGATTCAGGAATAAAAAGCTAGATACATGTAAGCCAAGCAAGGAAGTAGGAGAAAGCTTGAACTTGTCAATTTCTTCACCTTTTATGGTACTGTCTACAGTGGAAATGTGTAATTAAATATAAATAAACAAAGAAATTTTAAAAGATATATTTTCCTTTAATCTTAATCTAAGATTTTTCATTTTCTTGCCTAAGGGGTATCAAATAATTCTTTACATTGTAGTCAAATAATTCCTGTGTCACTTCATAGATAGAGTTGTTTTTAGGAGGATTATTTGACAAGTCCTCAGAAACATAATACCCTAGCTCTATAAAATAAGGTTAGCAGAGAGCTGCAGTTCTGGAGGAACAAATCAGACAGATAAGTAGTATATCCTGTAAGCTTCCATTAATCACCCATCCATTTGCTTCAGAGCACAGGAAACAATCCAGTTGTAATAGCAGCTATGGAAACAACTTTACAAAGAGAATTAGCAAACTTGTCTCCTTAGTCAAAAGACAGACATGCAATCAAGTCAACCAGCAGGCAAGGCAATGATTTATCAATCCAAGAAGGATGGTTCACCCAGAATGGAAGTGACTTTTAAGCACACTTTTAAAGCAGTGACAGCTGTACGTTTTACTGGGAAAAATAAATCTGGGTGACCCAGAACTCCAACACGAAATTTCAACATGATTTATCTAATAATAGGTCAGGGAGACTTCAAGCAATTAAATGTAAATAAATAAAACCACCTTTTTACTATCTTTATTATAAAAAAACAAATAGAGCAATGAATTTTTCTATTCCCACCCCCACCTGAAGAACAACAGAAACCTAAAGCCCAGTGCTAAAATTACCCTACAGAGAAAGGCCAAATGAGTGCATTCATTGCACTGCCACATTGAGCGTCTGTGCACCTAAACTCAAAGTCAGTGAGCAGTTGGTCCACACATGAAGTCAAACTCCTAACTCTTCATGTTCTGATTCATGATCCCATCTTGAATCATATGACTGCTGGAAGACAGACAGGGTTAATTAGCCTTGCAGGAGTTGGGGGAAGGGGCAGGAGACCCCAGTAAGAATAGGAACACATCTCCATTGGTGACCATTCAACAGCTTCTGAGCTATTTCACACAGGGTCAGTTTAGCCGAAGAAAGCAGGAAAGCTAACTAAAACTTAAGTCTAACATAGATAAAAAACAACTTTGGATTTGGTCCCACAAAGCTCCAGTATTAATCTGAAGAAGAAAAACCAACAGCAAGAAAAAAAGAAGAAAATACAAAGAAGTCAAAGAGAGAGAGAGGGACCAACTAAGAGCATTACCTTTGAGGATTCTTTGGGTTCCTGAATATATCCATTAGACTCATGTTTCTCAACAAAAATCCCACTCTTCGTGGGCCCAAGAGGAAGATGCTCAACTCCCAATTTAGAGGAGGTAAAATTTCTCTTCCACCCTGTTGCAGTTTCCAGCTGGGACAGATTAACAAGAGGAAGGGATATCAATTTATATTAAATAAATTTTACACATACATGGGAATCCCCAAAGGAAAATGAAGTCCCACAGAATTGCCCAGGCCTCAGTGTTCATGTTCATACATGAGGCCCCCAACAAAGAGATGCACTCATGGAAAAGTAACTAAAATATATGAGTGACTTAAAGAAGATAAAAATTACCATGGAAAGGTCTGTTGGCTGTGCCTTAACTCTCTGACTCTGGAGTTAACAACGTTTGCTTTCTCCTTGTACAAGGACTGCATCTGTCACCTGGGAATTTCATATGCTTCTTTCAGGAAGTAAAAGGTATATCAGAGTTCCTTTCTCGCAACTGCTGTTTTTCAAGCACACTTACCTCAAGATAATCAACCTACAGAAGCAGCAAATTTGTGATACATCCAAGACTCCCTTGCTAGCATGTATTTGCTTTCCATTGAAGGTGGCACTAGTGGTAAAGAACCAAACTGCTAATGCAGAAGACATAAGAGACACAGGTTTGATCCCTGGATCAGAAAGATCCCCTGGAGGAGGGCAGGGCAACCCACTTCAGTATTCTTGCCTGGAGAATCCCAAGGACAGAGAAGCCTGGTGGGCTACAGTTCACAAAGAATTGGACACAACAAAAGTGATGGCGATGGCACCCCACTCCAGTACTCTTTCCTGGAGAATCCCATGGATGGAGGAGCCTAGTAGGCTGCAGTTCATGGGGTCGCTGAGAGTCGAACACGATTGAGTGACTTCACTTTCACTTTTCACTTTCCTGCATTGGAGAAGGAGATGGCAACCCACTCCAGTATTCTTGCCTGGAGAATCCCAGGGGTGGCGGAGCCTGGTGGGCTGCCGTCTATGGGGTCACACAGAGTCGGACACGACTGAAGCAACTTAGCAGCAGCAGCAGCAGCAGCAGCAAAGTGATGGCATTGTTGACTATGATGGCTACTCCATTTCTTCTAAGGGATTCCTGCCCACAGTGCCAAAGCCTTTGACTCTGTGGATCACAATAAACTGTGGGAAATTCTGAAAGAGATGGGAATACAGGACCATCTGACCTGCCTCTTGAGAAACCTGTATGCAGGTCAGGAAGCAACAGTTAGAACTGGCCATGGAGCAACAGACTGGTTCCAAATAGGAAAAGGAGTATGTAAAGGTGGTATATTGTCACCCTGCTTATTTAACTTCTATGAAGAGTACATCATGAGAAACGCTGAGCTGGATGAAGCACAAGGTGGAATCAAGATTGCCGGGAGAAATATCAATAACCTCAGATATGCAGATGACACCACCCTTATGGCAGAAAGTGAAGAAGAACTAAAGAGCCTCTTGATGAAAGTGAAAGAGGAGAGTGAAAAAGTTGGCTTAAAGCTCAACATTTAGAAAACTAAGATCATGGCATCTGGTCCCATCATTTCATGGGGAATAGATGGGGAAACAGTGGAAACAGTTGACAGACTTTATTTTTTGAAGCTTCAAAATCACTGCAGATGGTGATTGCAGCCATGAAATTAAAAGATGCTTACTCCTTGAAAGGAAAGTTGACCAATCTAGACAGCATATTAAAAAGCAGAGACATTACTTTGCCAACAAAGGTCCGTCTAGTCAAGGCTATAGTTTTTTCAGTGGTCATGTATGGATATGAGAGTTGGACTATAAAGAAAGCTGAGCACTGAAGAATTGATGCTTTTGAACTGTGGTGTTGGAGAAGACTCTTCAGAGTCTCTTGGTCTGCAAAGATATCCAACCAGTCCATCCTAAAGGAGATCAGTCCTGGGTGTTCATTGGAAGGACTGATGTTGAAGCTGAAACTCCAATACTTTGGCCACCTTATGCGAAGGGCTGACTCACTTGAAAAGACCCTGATGCTGGGAGAGATTGGGGGCAGGAGGAGAAGGGGATGACAGAGGATGAGATGGTTGGATGGCATCACCAACTCCATGGACATGGGTTTGGGTAAACTCCGGGAGTTGGTGATGGACAGGGAGGCCTGGCGTGCTCAGTTCATGGGGTCGCAAAGAGTCGGACACGACTGAGCGACTGAACTGAACTGAACTGAAAATGATGGCATGCACACACACACACACACACACACAAGCTTAAAGATACTTATTAACTCCTGCAAAACTTCAGGAATTCATATCTTTCTTGTGGTTTCCTACGCATGTTCTAGTATGTGATAATCATATATAGTAGACCCTTGAAGGAATACATCCCAAGACCTTCAGTAAAACTCAGTTTTATGAATATTGCAAGAATTCATTTCCTTTAGAAACATCTTTTTTTCTTGCAAACAGCCATAAATTACAAGAATTGTAATAACCTTAGTCCTTCTCTTTCTTCCCCCAAGTAGTGATATTAATTGATTTCCCTATGCTCTCTCAAAGTAAAACTATCATTTTATTCTTGAAAATTGAAACATGTTATGGAATAACAACAAGATATTAAGAAATATTCTTTATCTTCTTATAGCAGACACTACTTACAAATTAACATGCAGGAAATGCAAGAATGACAAGTTATAACATGAAGCAAATGCATCATATTTGCCAGAAGCCAAAAATGACTAAATGACTCTAGCGGGAACCAAGAGACTGAACTGACAGGTTGACATGATAATGCGATTTTGTGTCAAAACCATAAAAACACAAATTATAAACAAAGGAAATATGAAAACTGAGACTAATATTACAAAGCCTCTTTCTACATTCTCTTGTCTTATTGTCCATTGCCTTTTGGCATTTGAAATGTAAAAGTAAATATTGTCTTTGATATAGATAATATGATTTTAATGAAAATAAATGGCCTTAACAGACAATAAGACCAAGTTTCAGATAATTACCCTAAGATTGACAGATCCACTATCTTAAAATCATGTACTCTGCTTATTTGAAAAGTCAATAATCCAGTATAACAATCTGACTTATGCAGTAACTTAGGCATGAAGTTGGTGAGGTGTTTAACTTGATGGATATAATTGAAGGTAACAGCTCAGGCTGCTAAAAATACTGTAGGTGATTTGCTGATTCTTTTTGTATGAATGAATATATGAATAAATATGAATAAATACATTCATATGAATAAATGTATGAATATTGCAATAATATTCATATTCTTTTTGTATGGTAAAATGTGATTGGACACACATTAACATTTTTCCAGGATAAAATTATCTACAGCTGTGGCCCATGATGTTGGAATTTGAGATTTTAACCCTCCTTCTATCTGTGTACTTAAATGCACTTCAAAAGGTTCCTCTGGCCTTGCCTCTATGAAAACATTTGCCTGATTTGCTAGCAATTGTTTGCCACCTTTTTATTCAGATACATTTTTGAGAGGAAACTCAATATACATAAGAAGATGCTTAGGTTTCCCTGACCTCATCTGTCTTCACACTTAACTAAGAGAAGTTAAGTGGAAATAACTTATTTCCACTTAACACTGGAAATAGCTTCATGGAAGCAAATGTCCAAGAATATGTAACTCATTTCAACTCTTTCCCAACAACCCTTTGTGATATACAATATTTTTTAAGTATTATCTGATTTGTAGATTTTCATCTGGTGCTCTAAAGTTGATTCCTAAATTAAGCAAGATGGCAAACAGGACTTCATATCTCATGTTTTGCTCTCCTGTAGGGCTGTTATCCTTTGAAACAAACCAAAGAAATTGAGGCTTTCTTGCTTCCAGTTTAGGTCCTGTGTGAACACAAAATATCATTCAAAAGAAATACAATTGCAGTTCTGAAAGCACTGGTGAGGTCTTTTACAAAGGTTTCTTTGGAATGGTCTATGGATTGCAGGCAGAGGTGGAATCAGGGCAAATAATATAAAAAAAGAATTTCTTAAGATCCTTCTTTATCTCCATCCCTTGAGTCCTCATTCATTAAAAGAGCTGCTCATCTTTGTCCATTCACAAAATTCAGAGCTTACTCCATCTCCTTATTAGATCTTACTTCTTTTCCAAACTTTTCCTTTGAAAGGTATTCCACCTCTCATGTGCTCCCTTAAATAATAATATCTGCCAATCCAAATAGCATAGTAAAGACAAGCTGTGAAGATTTTTAAAGGAAGTGGGTAGGAGAAGGAACTAAGAATATTTTACAATGAACACAGCAATGAATTTCAAACACACATCCTTATTATTTCTCAATGCCATAGTGTCAAAGTAAAATTTTTCCTGTCACATTGCATTTTACTTTGACATTATGCCACTGGAAAATAATAGTGGACGTGTGTCTGAAATTCATGACTGTATTCATTATAAAATGTGTGCCGAGCATAAATGTTCATTGCTAGGTCTCTTAAATGATCAGAAAAGACATGGAGTTCTCTTGGGTCTCAGAATCAACAACTGTGCCTCTTCTAATGGTTTAGCTTGTGACTGTCTTATGGTGAGTGCAAGTCATGTGATTTATTGTATCAGGAACTAGAAAACCTAGAACCACGGTGGGGTTACTGCTCTGGCCAAAGGTATGTATCTTATCTTGTTGCTCTCATTTCTCTTTGTCCAATTTTCTTTTATATTTTTAAACATTTTAATTGTAATTAAAATACACATAACAAAAAATGTGCTATGTCAACCAATTGTAAGTGTACAGTTCAGTAGTGTTCAGAATATTCTCATTGTTGTGCAACCAGTATCCAGAACTCTATTCATCTTGCAGAACTGAAACTCTATGCACATTAGTTACCTTCTCAGGTTAACCTTTACCATCTGAGTCACTAGAGAAGTCCCAATAAAGTATAGAATGCTTAACAAATTTTGGGACTCATTACAAATCATAGCCTCATTGTGACAAAAGAGCTTACATAATTCAGGGTAGCTATAAGTCATGCCATGCAGGGCCAACCAAGAGGGACTGGTTATAGCTGAGAGTTCTGACAAAACATAGTCAACTGGAGGAGGAAATAGTAGTTTCCACTCAGCATTCTTGGCATGAGAACCCCATGAACAGTATGATAAGACAAAAATATATGACATCAGAATATTAGCCCCCCAGGTCAGAAGGTGTCCAGTATGCTACTGGGGAAGAGCAAAGGACAATTATTAATAGTTTCAAAAAGATGAAGCAGCTGGGCCAAAGCAGAAATGACACTCAGTTGTGGGTGGGTCTGGTGGTAAAAGTCCGATGCTGTGAAGCTAATATTGTAAAGGAATCTGGAATGTTAGGTCCATGAATCAAAGTAAATTGGAAGAGGTTGAGCAGGAGCCAAGGGTGAACACTGACATCATAAGAATCAGTAAACTAAAATGGACAGGAATAGGCAAATTTAAATCAGATGACCATTATATCTACTACTGTAGGCAAGAATTCCTTAGAAGAAAGGGAATAGCCCTCATAGTCAACAAAAGACTCAGAAATGTAATCTCAAAAATGACAGAATGATCTTGTCATTTTAATGTCAAACCATTCAATATCCCAGTAAGCTAAGTCTATGCCCCAAGCCCTAGATGCCAAAGAAGCTGAAGTTGAATGGTTCTGTGAAGACCTAAAAGACTTTCTAGAACTAACATCAAAAAAGAAAAGATGTCCTTTTCATCATAGGGAATTGGAATGCAAACGTAGGAAGTCAAGAGATACCTGGAGTAACAGGCAAGGTGCCATTGGAGTACAAAATGAAGCAGGGCAAAGGCTAACAGAGTTTTGTTAAGAGAACAAACTGGTGATAGCAAATGCCCTCTTCCAACAACATAAGAGATGACTCTATACAAGGACATCACTAGATGTTCAATACTGAAATCAGATCAATTATATTCTTTGCAGCCAAAGATGAAAAAGCTCTATACAGTCAGCAAAAATAATATCTGGAGCAGACTGTGGCTGCGATCATCAGCTCCTTATTGCAAAATTCAGGTGTAAGTAGAAGAAAGTAGGGAAACCACTAGGCCATTCAATTGTGACCTAAATCAAATCAAACCCTTTATGATTACACAGTGAGGTGATTAATAGATTCATGGGGTTAGATTTGGTACACAGGGTGTCTATGTACTATGAACTATGGACAGAGATTTTTAACATTATTCAGCAGGTGATGACCATAACCATACCAAAGAAAAAGAAATGCAAAAGTGATTATATGAGAATGCCTTACAAATAGCTGAGTAAAGAAGAGAAAAGTGAAAGTTGTTCAGTTGTGTCTGACTTTTTGAGAACCCATGGACTATAACCTGGGATGCTACTCTGTCCACAGAATTCTCCAAGCAAGAATACTGGAGTGTATTGCCATTTCCTCCTCCAGGCGATCTTCTGAACCCAGGGATCAAACCGGGGTCTCCTGGATTGCAGGCAGATTCTTCACCATCTGAGCCACCATGGAAGCCCAAGAAAAGAAGAGAAGTAAAAGGCAAAGGAGAAAGGAAAAGATATACCCAACTGAATGCAGAGTTCCAGAGAATAGCAAGGAGAGATAAGAAAGCCTTTTTAAGTGAACAGTGCAAAGAAATAGAGGAAAATGATACAATGGGAAAGACTAAAGATCTCTTCAAGAAAACTGGAGGTATCAAGGGAACATTTCATGCAAGGATGGACATGATAAAGGACAGAAATGGTAAGGACCTGACAGAAGCAGAAGAGAGTAAAAAGAGGCGTCAAGAGTACACTGAAGAACTATACAGCTTGAATCAAGATTGCTGGAAGAAATATGAGACCACCCTAATGGCAGAAAACCCAGAGGAACTAAACCTCTTGATGAAGGTGAAAGAGGAGAGTGAAAAATCTGGCTAAAAAGTCAACATTCAGAAAACTAAGATCATGGCATCTGGTCCCATCACTTCATGGGAAATAGATGGGGGAAAAATGAAAACAGTGACAGACTTTATTTTCTTGGGCTCAAAAATCACTGCAGATATGACTGCATCCACAAAATTAAAAGATGTTTGATCCTTGGAAATTGAAAGCTATGACAAACCTAAACAGAGTATTATTTAAAAGCAGAAACATCACTCTGCCAACAAAGATCCATATAGTCAAAGCTATGGGTTTTCTAGTAGTCATGTATGGATGAAAGAGGTGGATGAAGGATGAAAGAGGATAATGAAGGGTGAATGCCAAAGAATCGATGCTTTCTAATTGCAGTGCTGGAGAAGACTCTTGAGAGTCCCTTGGACGGCAAGGAGATCAAACCAGTCCATCCTAAAGTAAATCAATCCTGAATATTCATTGGAACAACTGATGTTGAAGTTGAAACTCCAATACTTTGGCCACCTGATGCTAACAGTCAAGTCTTTGAGAAAGACACTGATTCTGGGAAAGACTGAGGGCAGGAGGAGAAGAGGGAAACAGAGAATGAATTGGTTAGATAGCACTGCTGAATCATTGGACTTGAATTTGAGTAAACTTCAGGAGATGATGAAGGACAGGGAAGCCTGGTTCCCTGAAATCCATGCAGTTGCAGATAATCAGGCATGACTGAGTGACTGAACGAAAACAATGACCCAGATAATCATGATGGTGTGGTCACTCACCTAGAATTTGACTTCCTGGAGTCTGAAGTCAAGTGGGATTTAGGAAGTATTACTACAGACAATGCCAGTGGATGTGATGGAATTCCAGCTGGGTTACTTAAAATCCTAAAAGATAATACTGCTAAAGTGCTGCACTCAATATGTCAGCAAATTTGAAAAACTCAGCAGTGGAACAGAACTAGAAAATGTCAGTTTTCATTCCAATCCCAAAGAAGAGCAATGCCAAAGAATGTTCAAAAACTACCATACAATGGTGCTCATTTCTCACTCTAGTAAGATTATGCTCCAATTTCTTCAAGCTAGGCTTCAGCAGTATGTGAACCAAAAACTTCCAAATGTACAAGCTGGCTTTAGACAAGGCAGAGGAACCAGGGATCAAACTGCCAACATTCACTGGGTCATAGAGAAAGCAAGGGAATTCCAGAAAATCATTTACTTTTGCTTCATTGACTACACTAAAGACTTTGTGTGGATCACAACAAACTGTGGGAAATTCTTAAAGAGATGGAAATACCAGGTCACCTTATCTGTCTCCTGAGAAACCTGTATGTCGTGAGAAACCTGTGGTTTAAAATTTGGAAAAGAATAAGACAAGCCTGTCTATTGCCACCCTGTTTATCTAACTTCTATGTAGTACATCATGCAAAATGCTGGGCTGGATAAATCGCAAGCTGGAATCAAGACTGCTGGGAGAGAAGCTTCCCTGCTGGCTCAGCAGTAAAAATCCCACCTGCCAGTTCAGGAGATACAGGTTCATTTCCTGATTCAGGAAGACCTCGCATGCCCTGGAGTAACTCAGCCTGTGTGCTACAACTACTGAGCTTGTACTCCAGAACCCAGGAGCCACAACTCCTGAAGCCCACGTGCCCAGAGCCTGTGCTCCACAGCATCTTATCGAAGCCACCACAATAGGAACCCTGTACACCGCAAGCAGAGAAAAGTTCCTGACACAACAAAGACCCAGCACAACCAAGAATAAACAAATTAAATTAATTTTTAAAAATTGCTGAGAGAAATACCAGCAACCTCAGATATGCAGATGATAGCTCTCTAATGCCTCTTGATGAGGGTGAAAAAGCATCTCAAAAATCAATATTCAAAGAACTAGGATCATGATATCCAGTCCCAGCACTTCATGGCAAATAGATGGGGGAAAAGTGGAAGTAGTGACAGACTTTATTTTCTTGGGCTCCAAAATCACTGCAGATGGTGACTGCAGCCATGAAACTGAAAGCAAAATAACTAAATAAATAAAGACACTTGCTCCTTGGAAGCAAAGTTATGACAAACCTAGACACTATATTAAAAAGTAAAGGCATCATTTTGCCAACAAAGTTCTGTACATTTAAAGCTATGGTTTTGCCAGTAGTCATGTATGGATGTGAGAGTTGCACCATAAAGAAAGCTGAGTGCCAAAGAATGGATGCTTTTGAACTGTGGTGTAGAAGACTCTTAAGAGTCCCTTGGACTGCAAGGAAATCCAACAAGTCCATCCTAAAGGAAATCAACCATGAATATTCACTGGAAGAACTGATGCTGAAGCTGGAGTTCCAATATTTTGGCCACCTGATGCAAAGGGCCACACTCATTTGAAGAGACCCTGATGCTGGGAAAGATTGAAGGCAAAAGTAAAATGTGGCAGAGGATGAGATGGTTAGATAGTATCACCAACTTGATGGATATGAATCCGAGTAAATTCCAAGAGAGAATGAAGGACAGGGAAGCCTGGCATGCTGCAGTCTACAGGGTCACAAAGAGTAGGACATGACAGTGACTGAACATATTTTCCCCTTCTCCACATCCCCTGGCAACCACCATTCTACTTTTTACCTCTATGAATTTGACTACATATGTGTCCCATGTAAATGGAACCAAACCATATTTGTCTTTTGATAACTAGCTTATTTTATGCAGCATAATGTTCTCAAGGTTTATTTGTGTTGCAAAATATACCATAATCTCCTTCCTTTTTAAGGCTGAACATATTCCTTTATATGTGTGGACCATATATTGCTTATCTATTCATATATCAGTAGACGCATGAGTTGTTTCCTCATTGTGGCTGTTTTGAATAATGCTACTATGAACATGCGTATACAAATATGTCTTCAAGACCCTGCTTTTAATTACTTTGTGTATATACACAGAAGTGGAATTGCTGGATCATATGGTAATTTTATTTTCAATTTTTTGAGGAGCTTGAATATGATTTTACCTTTATACCAACAATGTGCAATGGTTCCAATTTCTCCACATCCTTGTCAAACTTATTTTCTGGTGTGTGTGTGTGTGTGTGTGTGTGTGTGTGTGTGTGTTTTGATAGTAATCAACTTACTGGGCTTCCCAGGTGGCTCACTGAGTAGAGAATCTGCCTTTAGTACAGAAGATGCAGGTTTGATCCCTGGGTCAGGAAGATTCCCTGGAGGAGGGCATAGCAGCCCTCTCCAGTATTCTTGCCTGGAGAATCCCATGGACAGAGGAGCCTGGTGGGCTACAATCCATAGGGTCTCAAAATGTGGGACACAATGAAGCAACTGAGCACAACCTAATTAATGGGGTGAAGTGGAGTCTCAATTTGTGGTTTTGACACATTTTTCCAATGGTTAATGATGTTGAGCATCTTTACGTGTGCTTATCTGTTGCATGTATATCCTCTTTGGAGAAATGTCTATTCATGTCTTTTGCCCACTTTTTATTTTTTTTTTAAATCGATTGTTTGTTTTGGGATATTACTGAATGGTAGATTGTTGTTATGTATTCTGTATATTAACCTTTTTTATAATACATGACTTGCAAATACTGTCTTCCATTCAGTAGGCTGCCTTTTCACTGTATTGATTGTGTGCCCACAAGTTTTCATGTCATCCAGTTTATCTATTTTTCCCTTTGTTGTCTGTGCTTTCCATGCCATATCTAAGAAGTCATTACCAAAATCAATGTCATGAAATATTCCTTGTATGTTTTCTTCTAAAAATTTTTTACATTTAATTTTAATCATATCTAAAACTATATTTTTTGTATTTGTGTTTTTATTTAAATTATATAGATTACCCTAAATTAATTTTTGAGCAAGAGATATATGAATAGATATAAGATAATGCTTTAAAATTATTTAACTCTTTTAATTCCTTAAACCCTCTCCAAACTATTTGGCAGTCGTGCTATATATTTTAAACAGTCTTGCAATTGATTCTATATTATGCATTTGAATCTTTATGCACATCTGTTTATTCTGTTAAGATATGCCTAAAATGTTTCATGCCTCAAAAGATCTAGTTAGGAATAATAACTAAACAAAATAGCCAAGTTAAGAAAATTGATTTCCTGCAAAGCTGTGAAATAGTGGCTAGAGTGATAAGTTTTCAAAATCATAGACAATCAGCCTCTTTTCCACAGCATGTTATATATATATGTATCTCTTTTTTATCCCTCTCTTTTATTATTTGAGTTTTTTCTCTGCTCCTTTTTTATATTCTCAGCTTTCTTCTTTCCAATTCCCTTTTCTTCACAATTTTACTCTTCTTCCTTATTTTTAACCTTCTCTTCATCTCTTTTCCTCATTTATTCTTAAAAGACTCCTTCTTTTAAGTGCATTCCTCTTATTATACTCTATATCTGATATGAATAATGTCTTACATTGAGCAAAGAAATATTCTTACCTTTATAAATCTGTTCTCAATTTTCCCACCACAATTCATTTTTCCCAATATTGTCTATTTAAATTAGACAATTAAATTGTCTAATTAAATTGAATTTATATTATTATAGCTCAAATAAAACAATAGACTGCATCCCTTTACATTTCTCAGTTCACAGAGTTTTTACATTATTGTTCAGTTGCTGTCCCCAACTTTTTGCGATCCCATGGACCGTAGCACACAAGGACTCTCCGTCCTCGTCTATCTCCCAGAGTTTGTTCAAATTCATGTCCATCGAGTCCATGATACTATCTAACTATCTCATCCTCTGCCACTCTTTCTCCTTTTGCCTTCAATTTTTTCCAGCATCGGAGTCTTTCCCAGTGAGTTGGCTTTTCGCATCAACTGGTTAAAGTATTGGAGCTTCAACCTCAGTCCTTCCAAGGAATATTCAGGGTTGATTTCCTTTAGGAATGACTGGTTTGAGCTCTTTGCAGCCCAAGGGACTCTCAAGATTCCTCCACCACCACAATTGGAAAGCATCGATTATTCAGCGCTTAGCCTTCTTTATGGTCCAGCTTTCACATCTGCTCTCGACTACTGGAAAAACCATACTTTTGACTATATGGACCTTTGTCAGAAAAGGGACCTCTCTCCTTTTTCATTTGCCATCTAGGTTTGTCATAATTTTCCTTCCAAGGAGCATGAGTCTTTTAATTTCATGACTACAGTTGCCATCTGTAGTGATTTTGGAACCCAAGAAAATATAATCTGTCACTGTTTCCAATTTTCCCACTTTTACTTGTCATGAAGTTATGGGACGTGATGCCATGATCTTTGTTTTTTGAATGTTGATTTTCAAGACAGCTTTTTCACTCTCCTTTTTCACCCTCATCAAGAGACTAATTCCTCTTCACTTTCTGCCATTTGAAATATATCATCTGCATATCTAAGGCTGTTGATATCCCTCCCTGCAATCTTGATCCCAGCTTGTGATTCATCCAGCCCAGCATTTCTCCTAATGTACTCTGCAACATAAGTTAAATAGACAGGGTGACAATATACAGCCTTGCCATACTCCTTCCGCAATTATGAACCAGTCAGTAGTTCCATGCCTGGTTCTAACTGTTGCTTCTTGACCCACATACAAGTTTCTCAAGCGACAGGTAAGGTGGTCTGGTATTCCGATCTCTATAAGAATTTTCCACAGTTTGTTGGGATCCACACTAAGGCTTTAGCATAGTCAATGAAGCACAAGTAGGTGTTTTCCTGGAATTACCTTGGTTTCTCCATGATTCATTGGGTATTGCCAATATGATTTCTGGTTCCTCTGCCTCTAGAGAACCCAGCTTGTACATCTGGAAGTTCTCAGTTCATGTACTGCTGAAGCCTAGCTTGAAGGATTTTGAGCATAACCTTACTAGCATGTGAAATGAACGCAATTGTATGGTACTTTGAACATTCATTGGCATTGCCCTTCTTTGTGATGGAATGAAAACTGACCTTTTCCAGTCCTATGGTCACTGCTAAGTTTTCCAAATTTACTGATATATTGAGAACAGCACTTTACCAGCATCATCTTTCAGGATTTTAAATAGCACAGCTAGAATTCCATCACTTCCACTAGCTTTGTTTGCAGTAATGCTTCCTAAGGTCCACTTGATTTCACACTCCAGGATGTCCTGTTTCAGGTGAGTTATCACACCATCATGGTTATCCATGTCATTAAAAGCTTTTTTGTATAGTTCTTCTGTGTATTCTTGCCATCTCTTCTTAATCTCTTTGTTTCTGTTAGGTCCTTACCTTTTCTATTCTTTATCATGCACATCCTTGCATGAAATATTTCTTCCAATTTTCTTGTAAAGATCTCTAGTCTTTCCATTCTATTTTCTCCCTCTGTTCACTTAAGAAGGCCTTCTTATCTCTCCTTGCTCTTCTCTAGAACTCTGCATTCTGTTGGGTATATCTTTCCCTTTCCCCCTTGGCTTTCACTTCTCTACTTTCTTCAGCTATCTGTAAGGCCTCCTCAGACAACCACTTTGCCTCTTGCATTTCCTTTTCTTTAGAATGGTTTTGGTAACTGCTTCCTGTGCAATGTTATGAACCTCTGTCCACAGTTCTTCAAGCCCTCTGTCTACCATATTTAATCCCTTGAATCTATCCATCACTTCCACTGCATAATCATAGGGGTTTGACTTAGGTCATACCTGAATTGCTTGCTGATTTTTCCCTAAAATCTTCAATTTAAGCCTGAGTTTTGCAATCAGGAGCATATGATCTGAGCCACAGTCAGCTCCAGGTGTTTCTTTGCTGACTGTACAGAGTTTGTCTATCTAGGCTGCAAACAACATAATAATCTGATTTCAGTATTGACCGTCTGTGTATGTGTAGAGTTATCTTTTGGGTTGTTGGAAATGGGTGTTTGCTATGACCAGCATGTTCTCTTGACAAAATTCTGTTAATCTTTGCCCTGCTTCATTTTGTACAAGGCCAAACTTGTCTGTTATTCTGGCTGTCTCTTGACTTTCTACTTTTGCATTTCAATCTCCTATGATGAAAAGGACTTTTTTTTTTTTTTGTGTTAGTTCTAGAAGATGTTGTAAATCTTCATAGAACCAGTCAACTTCAGCTTTTTCAGCATCAGTGGTTTTTGCATAGACTTGGGTTACTGTGATGTTGGATGATTTGACATAAAAACAAACCAAGATCATTCTATAATTTTTGAGATTGCACCCAAGTACTGCATTTCAGACTCTTCTGTTAACTGTGAGGACTATACCATTTCTTCTAAGGGATTCTTACCGACAGTAATAGATATAGTGGTCATGTGAATTAAATTTGCCCATTCCCATCCATTTTAGTTCACTGATTTCTAAGATGGTAGGATTCAATCTTGCCATCTCCTGCTTGACCACACCCAATCTATCTGGATTCATGGACTGAATATTCCAGGGTCCTATGCAATATTGCTCTTTACAGTAGACTTAACTTTTACCACCAGACAGATCCAAAACCAAGTGTCATTTCTTCTCTGACTCAGCTGTTTCATTCTTTCTGGAGCTATTAATAATTGCTCTCTGGTCTACCACAGTAACACATTGGACACCTTCCAACCTTGGGGGCTCATCTTCCAGTGTTTTATCATTTTGCCTTTTCATACTGTTCATGGGGTTCTCGTGGTAAGAATTCTGGAGAGGGTTGTCATTTCCTCCTCCAGTGGATCACGTTTTGTCAGAATTCTTCACTATGAGCCATCTGTCTGGGGTGGTACTGCATGACATGGCTCATAGCTTCACTGAGTTACACAAACCCCTTCAGCACAACAAAGCTGTGATCTGTGAAAGGAGTTTTGATATTAGAACCTGCCAAAATACAAAATATGTCCATCAAATTCCCAGAGTCTTTAGACTCTTCTGGAGTTCATCAATCCCTCCTTTTACCTCTGCCCTCAATAACCACTAATGTGCTTTATTTAACAAAGATTAGTTGGCACTTTGTAAATGGGACTGTTCTGGAAACAGTCTTTCTTTTTTATATTAATTTATTTTTTAATTGGAGGCTAATTACCTTATAATATTGTAGTGGTTTTTGCCAAACATTGACATTAAACAGTCTTGTAACTGACTTCTTTCACTCAGCATAATTATTCACTACGCTTATTGATTATATCAGTACTTTCTTCCTTTTTTTTATTGCTGAGTATTTTATTGACTATACCAAAGCCTTTGACTGTGTGGATCACAATAAACTCTGGAAAATTCTGAAAGAGATGGGAATACCAGACCACCTGACCTGCCTCTTGAGAAATTTATATGCAGGTCAGGAAGCAACAGGTAGAACTGGACATGGAACAACAGACTGGTTCCAAATAGGAAAAGGAGTACATTGCCGGGGTCCAGCCCCAGCAGGATCTAGGGGTACCCTCAGGATGACAGCCAAGGCGATAAGGAAAGTAAAAAGGGAAGAGAAAGAGGCTTGATCTTCCTTGGTTTACACAGAAAGCCAATAAAGCTCCTGGCATGGAATTTGCTCCATTCACGGAGGCCACAGGCGCCCTCTTGGTGGGGTGAGGACGCAGGACGCCCCCTCCCTGGTGAAGACGCAGGGTGCCTTCCCAATCGGGTCTTAGAAGCCCAGGCAAAAAAGTGAACTCAGAGAGCTCCTGTGCCCCAAGGAGTCATCCTGAAAGAAGAACAGAGAGAGAAAAGGAAAGAAAAGGAAAAAAAGAACGACACGGGGAGACCAAGCTTCAGTGAGTGAGGCCCATAACTTTATTTTCAAAAGGAACTTTTATACCTTGACTTGTACATAGAGGGAAATGAAAGATGCAAAGTCATACAGAGTCAGCCAAACATTACATCTGTTTTGTCTTTATCAAAACCAGGATTTTTTCTACATAGCTTTCCCACAATGTTGTGTACATTATCTTCTGGCCTTGGAGGCCTGTGGACATTTTATGACTCTTTTTTGATAAAGGCTGATCAGCCAGAAAACTTATTTTCCCTTGAAGTGTTTTTTCTTTATTTCTCCCAGCCTCAGAAAATACTAAATAAAGTTAGATTCTCACGGAGCAAAGGTGTAGTGAGTTACAACAAAGAAAGAACTAATTAGCTCAAAGGTCTGATGTGGTTAATTCCAAGGCTGCGACTTGTTTTTCTTACATTCCAACTATGTTAACTAATGCACTCCCAGGTGCATAATGGATAAGGGATATGGGAAGTTGGCAGCAAGCATTGGCCCAATAATGAAGCCCTTTACCAGTATTACCTATTCTAATAATTTTCCATCCCTTAAAGGACTCTATGCTCATTAGGACTTTTAGAATGTTTTGGCTTCCCGTGCCTTTCAAGGTTGGTGAGTTGTGAAATTCCATGTGTGTTAATTGCAAGAGTATGGATAAACCTGTCAGGCAAGCTAGAATGCCAACAGAGAGGTTAAAATAGAAATATTCTCTTCATGCCCAGGAGACTTATTAACTAAAGCCCTAAGTTGACTTTTTCCAGAGAAAGGTGGTCGGGGATAGCCCCCTGTTAATGTCAGAAGAGTTGGTGAAAGGCACAAGATAATAAGACAGACAGATTTTGGTTTGGGGGTAGATGCTCGAGCAGATCCAGGGGGGGTCCCTTGAGGCCTGATCCACCTTTGCCTGTCAGGTTCCCTCCACATGACCTTTGTCATGGGTGGTATCTCCCATGGTGGCTCCTGGCAGTACATCAAGGATGTATATTGTCACCCTGCTTATTTAACTACTATGCAGAGTACATCATGAGAAATGCTGGGCTGGAAGAAGCACAAGCTGGAATCAAGATTGCCGGGAGAAATATCAATAACCTTAGATATGCAGATGACACCACCCTTATGGTAGAAAGTGAAGAGGAACTAAAAAACCACTTGATGAAGGTGAAAGAGGAGAATGAAAAAGTTGGCTTAAAGCTCAACATTCAGAAAACGAAGATCATGGCATCTGGTCCCATCACTTCATGGGAAATAGATGGGGAAACAGTGGAAACAGTGTCAGACTTTATTTGGGGGGGCTCCAAAATCACTGCAGATGGTGATTGCAGCCATGAAATTAAAATAGGCTTATTCCTTGGAAGGAAAGTTATGAGCAACCTAGATAGCATATTCTAAAGCAGAGACATTACTTTGCCAACAAAGGTCCTTCTAGTAAAGGCTGTGGTTTTTCCTGTGGTCATGTATGGATGTGAGAGTTGGACTGTGAAGAAAGCTGAGCACCAAAGAATTGATGCTTTTGAACTGTGGTGTTGGAGAAGACTCTTGAGAGTCCCTTGGACTGCAAGGAGATCCAAACAGTCCATTCTGAAGATCAGCCCTGGGATTTCTTTGGAAGGAATGATGCTAAAGCTGAAACTCCCGTACTTTGGTCACCTCATGTGAAGAGTTGACTCATTGGAAAGGACTCTGATGCTGGGAGGGATTGGGGGCAGGAGGAAAAGGGGATGACAGAGGATGAGATGGCTGGGTGGCATCACTGACTCGATGGACGTGAGTCTGAGTGAACTCCAGGAGTTGGTGATGGACACGGAGGCCTGGCGTGCTGCGATTCATGGGGTTGCAAAGAGTCGGACACGACTGAGCAACTGAACTGAACTATTCTGAGGTATGAATATACCATGTTTTGTTTATCCATTCACCTGTTAATGGAGGTTCAGTTTAAGTTTATTATGAATAAAACTGTTATAAACATTAGTGTATAAGTCTTGAGGGGGAGGGACATGTGATTTCATTTCCCTGGAGTAAATACTTTTAAGTAGAATAGCTAGGTCATATTTAATTTTATGTAAAATTACCAAATGGTTTTCGTTTTTACATTTCCTCCAAAAATGTACAAAAGTTCCTGTTGCTTCACATCCTTGCCCATACTTGATATTGTCAGTATTTTTCACTGTAGCCCTCATAATAAGTATCTAGTGGCCTGTCTTTGTGCTTTAATGTTCATTTCACTGATGATTGATGATTTGGTAGCATCTTTTCAAATATTTATTGGAAACTAATTTACCTTTTTTTTGTAAGTTGTTGATCAAATCTTTGGCCCATATTTATTGTTTGTTTATTTTTGAGTTATAGGAGTCTAAGAATTCTGTACATACTTTATCCAATATTCACTTTGAATTTTCTCTTTCTTTATAAAGTCTTTCTAAGAACAAAACCTTTTTGCATGAGTGTGTGGGTGCTAAGTCATTTCAGTCATGTCTGACTCTTTTAACCCTATGGACTATAGCCCACCAGGCTCCTCTATCCATGGGGATTCTCCGGGCAAGAATACTGGACTGGGTTGCCACGCCCTCCTCCAGGGGATCTTCCAGGACCCAGGGATGTAATCCATATCTCTTGCATGTCCTGAACTTGTAGGCAGGTTCTTTACCACTAGCACCACCTGGGAAGCCCAGAAGTTTTCATATAAAGTCTAATTTAACAAAAATTTACGTCATGATTTGTGTTTTTTGAGTCTTATCTAGAAAATCTTTTCCCATTTAAAGTTTTTTTTCATATTTTCTTCTCAAAGTGGCATAGCTTTAGTTTTTTTTGTTCGTTTGTTTTGAATAAATCATTTTACATAATTTTCTAACATTTTATAAGATAAGGACTGAGATTCATTTCTTCCAGGTGGATACTCATTTGTTTCATCACCATTTGTTTGAAAGACATTCTTTTCTTCCTTGAATTTCTTTGGCACCTTTGATATAAATCAGTTGATTATATTTGTGAATCTATTTTTGGACCCTATTCTGTCCCATTGATGACTTTGTAGGTACTTTATGGTTTCGGTGCTATTGTAAATGGAATTTTTTAAATCTCAATTTTCAATAGTCCAAATTTTATAAGAGTTGTCATCATCTTTATCTCCTGATCAATACCTTCACTGATTACATATCAAAGGGTGAAGTCCCATCATCATCTAAAACCTTTCTTTACAAGATTTTATCACCAGCATGCCATTTCCAATAAAATTACTCACTGGTCCAAATGTATACTCCAAACGTACAGATAAAACTGCATATGTATGCGCTAAACTTGCATAAGAGCACCAAGGATGCAGGAATACAGAATATGTGAAGATCAGCAAGTGGAAAAGCCCCCTGATATAGAAGACAGACTCAGAATTTAAGCAAATTCTATGTTGCTTTGGAGGGTAAAACAAGAATTAGTGCTGGAAACTGCAGAGAAACTGACTTCAATGTAATAGTAGGAGGATACAGTCAGAAGATATACTTAGAGAAATGCAAGGGACTTTCTCAGGAGCCAGTTAATCCTGTTACTGGCTGAACAGGCCCCTGATGACCACCTACTGAGAATGTTACAAAGGGAATAATCAGTGTCATGCATGGGTTAAATCAGGTCACCTTTGAAAGATACCCCTAGTGCTGAGCTCGCAATTCTCTAAATTTGTGTTTAACCTTTAAGTATCATTTCACCACCAAAAGGAGTCTTTTGGACAGCTTTTGGACTATTTGTATTCCTTGTGTGTGTGTGTGTGTGTGTGTGTGCTCAGTCGCTTAGTCACGTCCAACTCTTTGGGACCCAGTGACCTATAGCTCACCAGGATCCTCTGTCCATAGGACTTTCCAGGCAAGAAATACTGAAATGGATTGCCATTTCCTACTCCAGAGAATCTTCCTGACCCAGGGATCAAACTCTGATTTCTTGCATTTTCTGCATCGGTTGGCGGTTCTTTACTTCCCAGGGCTGAATCACCTGGCAAGCCCTTTGTATTTCCTACAGCCAGTTTGATATTTCCTCTAATAGTTAATTTTGGGACATGTTATTCATGAACTACTGCTGAAATTAGTGAAGGCTTATTTTGGGGGTGGGGGGAGAGGTTAAGATTTTCTCTTTAAGTTTCTATTTCATATTGGGGTATAGCTGATTAACAATGTTGTGATAGTTTCAGGTGAACAGTGAAGGGACTCAGCCGTACATATACATGTATCTATTCTCCCCCAAATTCCTCCTCCCATCTAGGTTGGCACATAACATTGAGCAGGGTTCCCTGTGCTATAGAGTAAGTCATTGTTGGTTATCCACTTTAAATACTGCAGTGTGTACACGTCCATCCCATGTCTATCCCTTCATTCCATCCTTCATTTGGACAACAATAATTTTGTTTTCTAAGTCTGGAGTCTGTTTCTGTTCTGTAAATAATTTCATTTATATCATATCTTTTTAGATTCTGCACATAAGGGATGTCATATGATATTTCTCCTTCTCTATCTGACTTGGCATGACAATTTTTAGATCCATACATGTTGCTGCAAATGGAATTACCGCATTCTTCTTAATGGCTTAGTAATATATTAGAGGCTTTTTTTTTTTTTTTTTCACAAAGCAGTTTCTACAACATCACTTCCTGTTGGAAGTTCTAGAATCACTCTTCACAAGGTATTCTTAATGTATTACTGGATAAGAGAAGCCATTTGTAAATGGTTATGCATAATCATTCTTTAGCACATCCATGAATTATCTGTCAGGCTCTTCTAGTGAAGTAGACCTAAACCTGTCAAGGCAGCAGGAGGCAACTGTTTCAGCATCTTTTGAAACAATAATTAATTTTCAAAATGCCAAGGCCAAGTGGCAATAGTTAACATTGCCCCCAGATTACAATCATGGCCTAGATCCCACAGAGAAAAATTGTCTTGCATTGCCTGTAAACGGATTCTCAGAAAACCTAATTTAAGATCACTGCCTTTAATTATACTTCTGATATAAATAACTTTGATAAAATTAGTGCAGCTGGGCTCCTGTTTGTTTTTCCTATTTGAATGCACTGTACAATATAATCATCTGAAATAAACATCCATTACAAAGAATGCTTCATTTCAAAGGATATGTTATTCTGCTCATCCAGCCAATTGTTTCTTCCCCTCCCCGATACATTTCCATCCTGCACCTATTAAAGGGATGAACAAATTACCAAGCTCTCATAATGTACCAACTAGCAAATTAAAGCAATTCATTGATGTTGAATAGGGCCATGCTTTTAAAAGATTTTAACTCATTATTATTCACAATTACCATGTTTTCTTTTTAAACAGACTCTTCCAGCTTACAAACTGTTGGAAGACATACTCTTCTCTACACAATATAGTTATGTCTTTTCCTAACAAGAAATCCCTATCTTTAAAAGAAAATAGGACATGCATCTTGCATTTGATATATTTTTTATTCCAAAGTCCATGGAAATAGTCTTAGGAACCATATAACACTTAGACCTCAGTTCATTTATTTTGTTACAAAACAAAAGTGGCTTTTGGCCAGAAGAGAGTGAAGTCCTTTCTTCTTGGATCACTATGATGTGATTGGCATCTGTTATCCCCACTAAAATCAGGATGAGACTCAACAAGGTCAGTTCAACCCTAAAACTGTTTATTAGACACCTGCTGCATACAGGACATTATGAAGTTTCCTAAAATGAGTAAGATGTGGCCTCTTTTCTCACTCTGGCACAGAAGACAAAAAGAAGATCAACCAAGAACATTGTGCGAATTTGGAAATGGCTAGAAAGGAACACAGATGATAAAATATATGTCAGAGTGAGCTGGATTCCATAAAAGAAGTTAAAAAGTGCTTGGAGTTCAAAGGAAATGGCTGGCATAAAGCTGGAAAAATTAAGTGGGCCTTGAAGAAATCCCAAGCCATAGCAAACACCCTCTTCCAACAACACAAGAGAAGACTCTACACATGGACATCACCAGATGGTCAACAACAAAATCAGACTGATTATATTCTTTGCAGTCAAAGATGGAGAAGCTCTATACAGTCAGCAAAAGACCGGGAACTAACTGTGGCTCAAATCAAGAACTCCTTATTGACAAATTCAGAATTAAATTGAAGAAAGTAGGGAAAACCACTAGACCATTCAAGTATGACCTAAATCAAATTCCTTATGATTATACAGTGGAAGTGAGAAATAGATTTAAGGGACTAGATCTGATAGAGTGCCTGATGAACTATGGATGGAGGTTCATGATATTGTACAGTAGACAGGGATCAAGACCATTGCCATGGAAAAGAAATGCAAAAAAGCAAAATGGCTGTCTGGGGAGGCCTTACAAATATCTGTGAAAAGAAGAGAAGTGAAAAGCAAAGGAGAACAGGAAAGATATACCCATCTGAATGCAGAGTTCCAAAGAATAGCAAGGAGAGATAAGAAAGCCCTCCTCAGCGATCAATGCAAAGAATAGAGGAAAACAACAGAATGGGAAAGACTAGAGATCGCTTCAAGAAAATTAGAGATACCAAGGGAACATTTCATGCAAAGATGGGCTCAATAAAGGACAGAAATGGTATGGACCTAACAGAAGCAGAAGATATTAAGAAGAGGTGGCAATAATACAAAGAACTGTACAAAAAGATCTTCATGACCAGAATAACCACTATGGTGAGATCACTCACCTAGAGCCAGACATCTTGGAATGTGAAGTCAAGTGGGCCTTAGAAAGCATCACTATGAACAAAGCTAGTGGAGGTGATGGAATTCCAGTTGAGCTATTTGAAATCCTGGAAGATGATGCTGTGAAAGTGCTGCACTCAATATGCCAGCAAATTTGGAAAACTCAGCAGTGGCCACAAGACTGGAAAAGGACAGTTTTCATTCCAATCCCAAAGAAAGGCAATGCCAAAGAATGCTCAAACTACAGCACAATTGCACTCATCTCACACGCTAGTAAAGTAATGCTCAAAATTCTCCAAGCCAGGCTTCAGCAATACGTGAACAGTGAACTTCCTGATGTTCAAGCTGGTTTTAGAAAAGGCAGAGGAACCAGAGATCAAATTGCCAACATCTGCTGGATCATGGAAAAAGCAAGAGAGTTCCAGAAAAACATGTAAAATATCATGTATGAAACGAGATGCCAGTCCAGGTTCGATGCATGATACTGGATGCTTGGGGCTAGTGCACTGGGACGACCCAGAGGGATGGTATGGGGAGGGAGGAGGGAGGAGGGCTCAGGATGGGGAGCACATGTATACCTGTGGTGGATTCATTTTGATATTTGGCAAAACTAATACAATTATGTAAAGTTTAAAAATAAAATTAAAAAAAAAAAGAAAAGAAAAACATCTATTTCTGCTTTTTGACTATGCCAGAGCCTTTGACTGTGTGGATCACAATAAACTCTGGAAAATTCTGAAAGAGATGGGGATATCAGACCACCTAACCTGCCTCTTGAGAAACCTGTATGCAAGTCAGGAAGCAACAGTTAGAACTGGACATGGAAGAACAGACTGGTTCCAAACAGGAAAAGGAGTACATCAGGGCGGTATATTGTCACCCTGCTTATTTAACTTATATGCAGAGTGCATCATGAGAAATGCTGGGCTGGAAGAAGCACAAGCTGGAATTAAGATTGTTGGGAGAAATATCAGTAACCTCAGATATGCAGATGACACCACGCTTATGGCAGAAAGTGAAGAGGAACTAAAAAGCCTCTTGATGAAAGTGAAAGTGGAGAGTGAAAAAGTTGGCTTAAAGCTCAACATTCAGAAAACGAAGATCATGGCATCTGGTCCCATCACTTCATGGGAAATAGATGGGGAAACAGTGGAAACAGTGTCAGACTTTATTTTGGGGGGCTCTAAAATCACTGCAGATGCTGATTGCAGCCATGAAATTAAAAGATGCTCACTCCTTGGAAGGAAAGTTATGACCAACCTAGATAGCATATTCAAAAGCAGAGACATTACTTTGCCAACAAAGGTCCGTCTAGTCAAGGCTATGGTTTTTTCAGTGGTCATGTATGGATGTGAAAGTTGGACTGTGAAGAAAGCTGAGTGCTGAAGAATTGATGCTTTTGAACTGTGGTGTTGGAGAAGACTCTTGAGAGTCCCTTGGACTGCAAGGAGATCTAACCACTCCATTCTAAAGGAGATCAGTCCTGGGTGTTCATTGGAAGGAGTGATGCTAAAGCTGAAACTCCAGTATTTTGGCCACCTCATGTGAAGAGTTGACTCATTGGAAAAGTCTCTGATGCTGGGAGGGATTGCAGGCAGGAGGAGAAAGGGACAACAGAGAATGAGATGGTTGGATGGTATCACCGACTCGATGGACATGAGTTTGAGTGAACTCTGGGAGTTGGTGATGGACAGGGAGGCCTGGCATGCTGCAGTTCATGGGGTCACAAAGAGTCGTACACGACTGAGCGACTGAACTGAACTGAACTGATAGAGAAAGATATAGAAATTTGAGTATGACAGGATGCTCAGGGCTAGTGCACTGGGATGACCCAGAGGGATGGTATGGGGAGGGAGGGAGGGAGGATGGGGGTTCAGGATGGGGAACACATGTACACCTGTGGCAGATTCATGTCAATGTATGGCAAAACCAATACAATATTGTAAAGTAATTAGCCTCCAATTAAAATAAATAAATGTATATTAAAAAAAGAAATTCGAGTATGAGATATATTTGATAATAATAACAAAATGCTTTTCTAGAAGCTGGGCATTGAAAGTACTGACTAAAGTAAATACCAGAAAAGTAGGTGGAATGCAGAACCCAAGGCGCTATATCCTTGGTGGTCCAGTGGTAAAGAATCTCCTGCCAATGCAGGAAACATATGTTTGACCCCTGGGTTGGGAAATCCCCTGCAGAAGGAAATGGCAACCCACTCCAGTATTCTTGCCTGGGAAATCCCATGGACAGAGGAGCCTGGCAGGCTACAGTCCACAGAGTTGCAAAAGAGTCAGATATAACTTAGCAACTAACCAACAACAACAAAGTCTCTTTGTATTTAATTTATTAGACAATCAGGAACCACTGAAGCCTTTTTAATAAGATGAAGGAAATGACTGGGGAATCTCTCTTGAGGCATATCTTAAAGCTCATGGAATACTGATAAAATGAAGAAAAATGGCAGGCAGTGAGAACTATGAGAAGAATATTTATCTTCTCTCTGAATAAGTAATTGCACCATGTTAAAGAAAGAGCCAGGGTTTTGGAACTTGATCTTCTTGTAAATAGACTTGGTTGCAGGGCAGCAGATCCACTCCAGTGATCTTGCCTGGAGAATCCCAGGGATGGCAGAGCCTGGTGGGCTGCCATCTATGGGGTCACACAGAGTTGGACACGACTGAAGCAACTTAGCAGCAGCAGCAGCAGCAAGGCAGCAGACCTGCAACTAGAGGGCTCAGGTGATGGGGAATACACACAACTGCAGGAATGTGGGAGGAGGTCCAGGCTGACAGGTGTGAAGGCAGCAACCAATCCATTCACCTGACATACAGCCCGCCCTAAACATCCAGGGTCTGAGCTGCTGTTCACACAAAAGCAGGATGTTGGACAGGGACTTGCATGGGTACCCTTTGGGAAATGCTTCCTAGGCAGCAGGAATGAGGGAGAAGGAGAGTGAGACATAAAGGGGGAAGGGGAAGAGGCCAGGGGTGGGATGATGGGCCTAAATCCCTACAGTCCCCTATGAAATGGAAAGAACACTGCCAAATTCTGTGAATTCTTTAAGACTTAGTATTTTGCATTCTATTAAAGGAGTATAATAATTCATACTTTCCAAGGTTGTATATGTTGGATACATATATATAAGTAAAGCATGTTATAAGGCTTTGGTAAATAAACCAGTATTTACTATTTCTGATTATTATTAGTGTTGCTATAATTATTATTGTGACTACTACGCATAGAATCGAATCTGACAGGTTCTGTGGTCTTCCAAGAGGCCACTCTCTGCCTAACTCCTGCTTGATTTTTTTTTTTTTATTGAAGTATAGTTAATTTACAATGTTGTGTTAGTTTCAAGACATGACTTAGTGACTGAACAACAACAAATAGGGTAGGGAGAAAGGGAATGACTAAAACAAAATTTAATGGCACCCCACTCCAGTGCTCTTGCCTGGAGAATCCCATGGGCAGGGGAGCCTGGTGGGCTGCAGTCCATGGGGTCGCTAAGAGTCAGACACGACTGAGCGACTTCACTTTCACTTTTCACTTTCATGCATTGGAGAAGGAAATGGCAACCCACTCCAGTGTTCTTGCCTGGAGAATCCCAGGGACGGGGGAGCCTGGTGGGCTGCCATCTATGGGGTCACACAGAGTTGGACACGACTGAAGTGACTTAGCAGTAGCAGGAATAGGAATCCCACTTTGATTTCAACTACTTGTACTGAAGGGCAGGACAAGGAGAGGAGACCAGGGATGACATTCCAGGGTTTCCTCCCCATTTATATACCCCAGCAAGGTTTGTGGGGAGGGTGGTGGGGGGCGAGGAAGGTATAATGTATATATATGTATATACGTATGTATACATGTATGTACATTTACATACATATATACTCTCAAGAGAAGACTCTTGAGAGTCCCTTGGAGAACAAGAAGATCAAACCAGTCAATCCTAAGAGAAATCAACCCTGAATACTCATTGGAAGGACCGATGCTGAAGCTGAAGCTCCAATACTTTGGTCACCTGATGCAAACAGTTGACTCATTGGGAAAGTCCCTGATGCTGGGAAAGACTGAAAGCAAAAGGAGAAGAGGGACACAGAGGATGAGATGGTTGGACGGCATCACCAACTCCGTGGACATGAACTTGGGGGAACTCTAGGAGATGGTGAGGAACAAGGAGGCCTCACGTCCTCATGCTGCAGTCCACTGGGTCACAAAGATCACAGATTCTTTTCCCTTATAGGTTATTATAAATATTGAGTTCTCTGTGCTCTCTAGTTCGTCCTTGTTGATTATCTATCTATATACAGTAGTGTATATATGTTAATCCCAAAGTCCTGATATATCCAGGCTCTCTTTCCCCTTTGATAAACATATGTTTGTTTTCTATATCTAGCTTAAATATCTGAAAACAAACATCAGTAAACCTACACATTACTTTTAGGCATCCAGAGAACTGTTTGCTTTTAACATCTTCCAGAACAAAGTAAATCTAGTGTATGAGATTTAAAAAAAAAAAAAAATGTTGCCAAGAATTGCACACCGGAATGGTTAGGGGCTGATGAACCTTGGGGATAGACACAAAGCACCTTAGGTTGCTATCTGGCCCAGCTGAACCTCCCATTGTCTTTCATAGAAGCCTCCAAAGCAGGAAACCAAGCCACGCAACTGTGTGTCTTTCTAATTACCATTGGCTCTTCCTGTGCAAACGCTTGGGCTTCTGCATGCTTCCCACTACCTGCACCTCAGCTTCCCGGAGGAATCATGAGGCATCTAGGCATCATCACCACTGCACTCACTCCCAGCAGAAGGTCTCCTCTTATGTCCGGCCATGAGTGACCCAGCTCCTAAATTTTATCCTGTGGTTCTTCTTTCCAGCACTATCTCTGGTACAAACTATCTCTCAGTTTGGGTTTCCTTCAAATCAGTACTAGTAACAAGACATTCAGTGCAGGTGGTATATTTCAGACATCATTCCAAGAACCATAAATGAAGGATCTGGGCACATAAGACAAGACAGGTAGAAAGTCAAGTTAAAGGTGCATTTTGAAGTCTGTTTGGGGGGGTTGATTCTAATGAGAATCTTGTTGTAATTCAGTCCCTAAATCTGTCACTCTTTCCATTGTTTCCCCCACCTGTTTGCCATGAAGTGATGGGACCAGATGCCACAATCTTAGCTTTTTGAATATTGAGTTTTAAGCCAACTTTTTCACTCTCCTCTTTAACTTTCATCAAGAGGCTCTTTAGTTCATCTTCACTTTCTGCCATAAGGGTAGTGTCATCTATGTATCTGAGGTTATTGATATTTCTCCCTGCAATCTTTATTCCAGCTTGTCCTTCATCCAGTCCAGCATTTCACATGATGTACTCTGCATATAAATTAAATAAGCAAGGTGACAATATGCACTCTTGACGTACTCCTTTCCCAATTTTGAACCAGTCCACTGTTCCATGTCCAGTTCTAACTATTGCTTCTTGACCTGCATACAGATTTCTCAGGAGGTAAGTTGAGGTATTCCCATCTCTTTAAGAATTTTCCAGTTTGCTGTGATCCACACAGTCAAAGGCTTTAGCGTAATCAGTGAAGCAGAAGTAGATATTCTTCTGGAACATTCTTGTTTTTTCTATGATACAAGGGATGTTGGCGATTTGATCTCTGGTTCCTCTGCCTTTTCTAAATCCAGCTTGAATCTGGAAGTTCACAGTTCACATAATGTTGGAGCCTGGCTTAGAGAATTTTGAGCATTACTTTGCTAGCATGTGAACTGAGGGCAATTGTGCAGTAGTTTGGACATTCTTTGGCCTTGCGTTTCTTTGGAATTTGAATGGAAACTGACCTTTTCCAGTCTTGTGGCCACTGCTGAGTTTTCCAGATTTGCTGGCTTATTGAGTACATCACTTTAACAGCATCATCTTTTAGAATATGAAATAGCTCAGTGGGAGTTCCATCACCTCCACTAGCTTTGTTTCTAGTTCTGCTTCCTAAGGCCCACTTGACTTCACACTCCAGGATATCTGACTCTAGGTGAGTGATCACACCATCATGGTTATCTGTGTCATTAAGATATTTTTTGTAGAGTTCTTCTGTGTATTTTTGCCACCTCTTCCTAATATCTTCTGCTTCTGTTAGATCCATACCATTTCTGTCCTTTATTGAGTCCATCTTTGCATGAAATGTTCCCTTGGTGTCTCTAATTTTCTTGAAGACATCTCTAGTCTTTCGCATTCTATCATTTTCCTCTATTTTCATTGCTCACATAAGAAGGCTTTCTTATCTCTCCTTGGTATTCTTTGGAACTCTCCATTCAGATGGATATATCTTTCCTTTTCTCTTTTGCCTTTCACTTCTCTTCTTTTCTCAGCTATTTGTAAGGCCTTCTCAGACAACCATTTGCCTTTTTGCATTTCTTCTTCTTGGTGATTGTTTCAATTACTGCCTCCTGTACAATGTTATGAACCTCCACCCATAGTTCTTCAGGCACTCTGTCTATCAGATCTAATCCCTTGAATCTATTTGTCTCTTCCTCTATATTATCAACAGGGATTTGATTTAGCTAATATCTGAATGGTCTTGTGGTTTTCCCTACTTTCTTAAGTCTAAGTCTGAATTTTGCAATAAGAAATTAATGATCTGAGCCACAGTCATCTCCTGATCTTGTTTTTGCTGACTGTATAGAGCTTCTCCATCTTTGGTTGCAAAGCATATAATCAATTTGATTTCCATATTGGCCATCTGATGATGTTCATGTGTAGAGTCATCTCATGTTGTTGGAAGAGTGTATTTGCTATGAATAGTGTGTTCTGTTGGCAAAATTCTGTTAGCCTTTGCCCTGCTTCATTTTGTACTCCAAGGCCAAACTTGTCTGTCACTCCAGCTACCTCTTGACTTCCTACTTTTGCATTCCAGTCCCCTCTGATGAAAAAGACATCTTTTTTTAATGTTAGTTCTAGATTTTAGCATAGTCAATTAAACAGAAGTAGACTTTTTTTTTTTTAATTCTCTTGCTTTTTCTATGATCCAGCAGATGTTGCATCCATTTGATATCTGGTTCCTCTGACTTTTCTAAATCCAGCTTGTACATTTAGAAGTTCTTGAATCACATGCTGTTGAAGCCTAGCTTGAAGGATTTTTAGGATTATTTTGCTAGCATTTGAAATGAACACATTTGTATGGTAGCTTAAATATTGTCTGGCATTGCCCTTCTTTGGAATTGGAATGAAAACTGACCTTTTCCAGTTCTGTGGTCACTGCTGAGTTTTCCAAATTTGCTGACATATTGAGTGCAGCACTTTAACAGCATCATCTTTTAGGATTTGAAATAGCTCAGCTGGAATTCAATCACCTCCACTAGTTTTCTTCATTCTAATGCTTCCTAAGGTCCACTTGACTTCACATTTCAGGATGTCTGGCTCTAGGTGAGTGACAACACCATTGTGATTATCTGGGTCATTAAGACCTTTTCTGTACAGGTCTTCTGCGTGTTCTTGCCACTTCTTAGTCTTCTTCTTCTGTTAGTTTCTTTCTGTTTCTGTCCTTTATTGTGTCCATCTTTGCATGAAAATATTCCCTTGGTGTCTCCAATTTTCTTGAAGAGATCTCTATTCTTTCCCATTCTATCATTTTCCTCTATTTGCATTGCTCATATAGGAAGGCCTTCTTATCTCTCCTTGGTATTCTTTGGAACTCTGCATTTAGTTCATCATATCTTTTCCTTTCTCCTTTGCCTTTTGTTCCTCTTCATTTCTCAGCTATCTGTAAGGACTCCTCAAACAACCATTTTGCCTTCTTGCATTTCTTCTTCTTGGAGATGGTTTTTGTCACTGCTTCCTGTACCATGTTATGAACCTCCATCCATAGTTCTTCAGGCATTCTATCAAATCTAATCCCTTGAATCTATTTGTCACTTCCACTGTATAATCATAAAGGATTTTATTTAGTTCATACCTGAATTGTCTTTTGGTTTTCCCTACTTTCTTCAATTTATGCCTGAATTTTGCAATAAAGCCCTCATTATCTCAGCCACAATCAGCCCCAGGTCTTGTTTTTGCTGACTGTATAGAACTTCTCCATCTTTTGCTGCAAAAAAAAAACATAATAATTCTGATTTCAGTATTCCATCTGGTGATGTCCATATGTAGATTCATTTTTTGTGTCATTGGAATAGGGTGTTTGCTATAACTAGCGCATTCTCTTGTCAAAACTGTGTTAGCCTTTGCCAGGCTTCATTTTGTACTCCCAGGCCAAACTTGCCTGTTACTCTAGGTATCTCTTGACTTCCTAAGACAGATGATGATGATAGACAGATAGATAGATAGTAAATAGATAATTGACAGATGGTGATGATAGGTGGATAGATTTCTGTTTTTATGATGTATCTTTTTTGCTAAGTCGCTTCAGTCGTGTCCAATTCTGTGTGACCCCATGGACTGCAGCCTACCAGGCTTCTCCATCCAAGGGATTCTCCAGGCAAGAACACTGGAGTGGGTTGCCATTTCCTTCTCCAATGCATGAAAGTGGAAAGTGAAAAGTGAAGTCGCTTAGTTGTGTCCGACTCTTAGCGACCCCATGGACTGCAGCCTACCAGGCTCCTCCGTCCATGGGATTTTCCAGGCAACAGTACTGGAGTGGGGTGCCATTGCATTCTCCATGATGTATCTTTGCTAGCCACATATTCTTATTTCTGAAAATTCATACTGTGTTTTGATATTTGGTAAATGTCCTCTGATTTCATGTAGCTTTTTAAAAAGTATATTCCTAGATGTTTCCCCATGTTACTTTGTTCAGCTGATATTTCAAATAATTTTATTATGTTTAAAAATAAAGCATCTACTTGGAATGGTATTTCTTAAGATTTTCCTCTCCTCTTTCCCTGTCAAATCTTGGATATACTGAATCCTAATTCTTCTGCCTGTTGATGATCAGTTCTGGATCTTCCAGTTCTCAGCTGCCGTAGTGAGCTTTCTAGTGCCCCAATTTAATCATTTCCTTTTGCTAATGACCATCTCTCAGTGACTTTCCATTTGTTTAAGGGTACAATTCAAACATTTCAATGTGGCATGTGGGACACCTCTCTGCTCTTCTCTCCTGAATTTTATCACTTCCTATCTCACTCACCACCCTCCCTCCAACCATCACCAAACTTTCTGTGGTTCCCTGATCTCCCCACTCTGCTCTAAAGCACGTTTCTCCCAGTGTGGGCTGCTTACCCCCATCACCAACTCAGCCCTTTTGAGGTAACCTGTCATCTCCCCTGGGGCACTTACTTTATATCTCTGTTCCATCTTGCATTCGGTACCCTTCCTTCACCAGAATTCACACTACCACACTCTCAGGACATCCTAGACTATATTAAAATCACCTGTTCACTTACACCTCTTTCCCACTAAATAAGAAGCCCTATCAGAATACCATCTGTTTCTTAATCCCAGAACTCACGATCGTGTTTATTACTTGATAGATCCTTATTAATTTTCGCTGAGCAAATGAATCAAAAGTGACACAAGCTGATATTAATTTCATATCAATTAGCTGGTCAAGTAGATTTCAGTCAATTTTGGTGGTGTCTTTGTTGGGTGCAGGTAGTTTTGCAGGGAGGGGATCCTGGAAAGTAGATAATGCATGAGAAAAGTAAGACAGAGAAAGGGGAAATGCCAATAAACAGTGTGTTGATGTGCTGGGGACAACTCATGAGTTTTCATCCAGCTTGGAACGTTTTGAGAGACTCTGGAAGTCACTTCAGCACTGCCCCTGGGAAGATGAAAAACCAGGGCATTTATGCATTGACTCCAATCTGAGAGCTGTCCTCCAGCAGTTTGATTTATTCCACACTCCTAGGCTATGCCCATGTGCAACCCAGCAAGTGCACGTGCTACCAGGAAAAACCCAGGGCAGAGAGTGCAAGTGGAAAGCAGTCCACAGGCAAGTGAACTCAGGGTAGGGTAAGGGTCCCAGGAGGCATGGCAGCATCTGCTCCAGCAGGAGACACTGGCCCACTGAACATATATAAACTAAAACCAGATGTGAGCTATTCAAAGACTCCTGAGGGGCAACAAGAATGATTTTAGTTCTCTTCAGAATCCTTCAGCATCATAGACATAAATGCTATTCGAGTCAGTATCATGCTGAAGCCAAACCTCTCCAAAGGAAAGCTGTATCTTTTTTAATGTTTGGCATTATTATTTGTTGATAAATAACTTTCCCATTGCAGAACATGCATTTGCCCAGAACTGTGAGGTTATAAAATGTGTTTTATCATGATGATGTCTATTTCAAGATCTTTGTGCAGTCTCATGCAATTGGCTTTAACATACCATTAAGTAGCCATGGATACCCATTATGATGGTCATCATATTGTGATCCACATTTATAGTCACATTATCAATGGTTGGGAGTCACTTTGGGGTTGTGTTGCTGTTTTTCAAAAGAATGAGGAGCAAACTTCACATATGTGGTCTTTATTCAGTGTCTGCTGTATGTAGAGATTCCTACTAAACTCACTTGCTGTATGTGGAATAAACGGTACACATTCTAACAAAATTTACTGCTTCAAGTACAGAAAAATGCTTATATTTTACAAAACCTAGTTATGCTTTCTATGGGTACAGATATGAAGTTGATCTAAATTTAAAACTTTAAATAAGTTAGTTTTGATACAAATATTATAGGAGATCACCAAACGTGGACTGGTGTCCAAAGATGACATTCAAAGACTTTAAAAATACACAGTGTTCATGAATTGATGGAAAAGTCTCAGAAAATTAAAAGTCAAAAGTATGCAGATGTTACAAATAACGAATGTTTAAAAGGATGTGGAGAAAAGGGAGCCCTCCTACACTGTTGGTGGGGATGTAAATTGGTGCAGCTACTATGGAAAATAGTACAGAAGCTCCCCCCAAAAAACTAAAAATAGAGTTGCCATATGATCCAGTAACCCCCCTCCTGGGCATGTATCCAGACAAAATGCTAATTCAAAAGATACATGGAGCTCTATTTTCAGAGCAGAACTATTCACAATAACCAAAACATGGAAACAACCAAAATGTCCATTGACAGATAAATGGACAAAGAAGTGGTATACACACTGGAATACCACTCAACCATAAAGAAGAATGAAATACATTGGTATACACAATAGACTAGTACTCAGCCATAAAAAAGAATGAAATAATGCCATTTATAGCAACATGGATAGACGGAGAGATAATCCACTATGTGAAGTAAATCTCTTTCCAGAAAGAGAAAAACAAATGCCATATGATATCATTTACATGTGGAACCTAATACATGACACAAATGAACTTATCCATGAAACAGAAACCAGCTCACAGACATAGAGAACAGACCTGTGGTTGCCAAGAGGAGGCGGGGTGGGAGAGGGAAGGACTGAGAGTCTGGGATTAACATATGCAAACTGTTATTTATAAAATGGATAAACAACAAGGTCTTATCACATAGTAGGGAAAGATATTCAATATCCTACAATAAACCACAAAGGAAAAGAATTTTATATAATATGAATCACTTTGCTGTACAGCAGAAATTAACACATTATAAATCAACTATAATTCAGTGTTTGTGTGGATCACACACAACGTGGACTGTGTGAAGCACAACAAACTGGAAAATTCCTAAAGAGATGGGAATACCACACCATCTTATCTGCCTCCTGAGAAATCTGTATGCAGATCAAGAAGCAACAGTCAGAACCAGAAATGGAACAATGAACTAGTTCCAAATTGAGAAAGGAGTACATCAAGACTGTATATTGTCACCCTGCTTATTTAGCTTATATGCAAAGTACATCACGCAAAATGCTGGGCTGGATGAAGCACAAACTGGAATCAAGATTGCCAGGAGAAATATCAATAACTTCAGATATGCATATAACACCACCCTTATGGCAGAAAGCGAAGAGGAACTGAAGAGCCTCTTGATGAAAGTGAAAGAATGAAAAAGCTGACCTAAAATTCAAAAAACTAAGATCATGGCATCCGGTTCCATCATTTAATGGCAAATAGGTAGGCAAACAATAGAAACAGTAAAAGACTTTATTTTGGGGGGCTCCAAAATCACTGCAGATAGTGACTGCAACCATGAAGCTAAAAGACACTTGCTCCTTGGAAGAAAAGCTATGACCAACCTAGACAGCATGCTAAAAAGCAGAGACATTACCTTGCCAACAAAGGTCCATCTAGTCAAAGCTATGGTTTTCCCAGTGGTCATGTATGGATGTAAGAGGCGGACTATAAAGAAAGCTGAGTGGCGAAGAATTGATGCTTTTGAACTGTGGTACTGGAGAAGACTCTTGAGAGTCCCTTGGACTGCAGAGATCCAACCAGTCCATCCTAAAGGAGATCAGTCTTAAATATTTATTGGAAGGACTGGTGCTGAACCTGAAGCTCCAATACTTCAGCCACCTAATGAAAAGAACTGACTCATTGGAAAAGACCCTGATGCTGGGAAAGATTGAAGGCAGGAGGAGAAGGCAACAACAGAGGATAAGATGGTTGGATGGCATCACTGACTCAGTGTACATGAGTTTGATCAAGCTCCGGGAGTTGGTGATGGACAGGGAAGCCTGGCATGCTGCAGTCCATGGGGTCGCAAAGAGACTGAGAGACTGAACTGAACTGATGCTTCAATGTGTGTATTTGTCAGTCAGTTGTGTCTGACTCTTTGCAAACCCAGGGACTGTAGACTGCTAGGCTCCTCTGTCCATGTGATTTTCCAGGCAAGAGTACTGGAGTGGGTTGCCATTCCCTCCTCAGAGGATCTTCCCGATCCAGGAATCAAATTCAGTTCTCCTGCATTGCAGGCAGATTCTTTACCACTGAGTCACCAGGGAAGGCCCTATACTTCAATAAAATAAACTTAATAAGAACAAAGTGTGCACATCAGTCTATTGGAACATGTGGAGGATGCAACGCTCCCCTGTGGGCACATGGCTTCTTCTGCCTCAGAATGTTTTTAATCTCTTCTTTAATAACTCCTACTTTCCTTTTTGCTTCAGTTCAGTTCAGTTCAGTTCAGTCACTCAGTCGTGTCTGACTCTTTGCGACCCCATGAATTGCAGCACGCCAGGCCTCCCTGTCCATCACCAACTCCCAGAGTTCACCCAGACTCACGTCCATTGAGTCAGTGATGCCATCCAACCATCTCATCCTCTGTCGTCCCCTTCTCCTCCTGCCCCCAATCCCTCCCAGCATCAGAGTCTTTCTCAATGAGTCAACTCTTCGCATGAGGTGGCCAAAGTACTGGAGTTTCAGCTTTAGCATCATTCCTTCCAAAGAAATCCCAGGGCTGATCTCCTTCAGAATGGACTGGTTGGATCTCCTTGCAGTCCAAGGGACTCTCAAGAGTCTTCTCCAACACCACAGTTCAAAGGCATCAATTCTTCCGTACTCAGCCTTCTTCACTGTCCAAATCTCACATGACCACAGGGAAAACCATAGCCTTGACTAGACGGACCTTTGTTGGCAAAGTAATGTCTCTGTTTTTTTTTTTTAATTTTTTAAATTTTATTTTATTTTTAAACTTTACAAAATTGTATTAGTTTTGCCAAATATCGAAATGAATCCGCCACAGGTATACATGTGTTCCCCATCCTGAACCCTCCTCCCTCCTCCCTCCCCATACTATCCCTCTGGGTCGTCCCAGTGCACCAGCGCCAAGCATCCAGTATCATGCATCGAACCTGGACTGGCAACTCGTTTCATACATGATATTATACATGTTTCAATGCCATTCTCCCAAATATTCCCACCCTCTCCCTCTCCAACAGAGTCCATATGACTGTTCTATACATCAGTGTCTCTTTTGCTGTCTCTGCTTTTGAATATGCTATCTAGGTTGGTCATAACTTTCCTTCCAAGGAGTAAGCGACTTTTAATTTCATGGCTGCAGTCACCATCTGCAGTGATTTTGGAGCCCCAAAAAATAAAGTCTGACACTGTTTCCACTGTTTCCCCATCTATTCCCCATGAAGTGATGGGACCAGATGCCATGATCTTCGTTTTCTGAATGTTGAGCTTTAAGCCAACTTTTTCACTCTCCACTTTCACTTTCATCAAGAGGCTTTTTAGTTCCTCTTCACTTTCTGCCATAAGCGTGGTGTCATCTGCATATCTGAGGTTATTGATATTTCTCCCGGCAATCTTGATTCCAACTTGTGTTTCTTCCAGTCCAGCGTTTTTCATGATGTACTCTGCATATAAGTTAAAATTACATATAAGTTACATATAAGTGACAATATACAGCCTTGATGTACTCCTTTTCCTATTTGGAACCAGCTGAGTATTACCCCTATACTAGTTTCCTATGACTGCTAAAACAAATTACCACACAAATGTATCATCCTGTAGTTCTAGAGGTCAGAAGTCAAACATGAGTCTCACGGAGCTACACTGCAGATGTCAGCAGGGCCTCATTCCTTCTTGACCCTTGTAGGGGAGAGCTCGTTTTCCAGCCTTTTCCAGCTTCTAGAGGACACCTGCATGCCTCTGTTTGACCTCTGCTTCCATCCTTTCATCTTCTCTCTCTGACTCTAATGCTACCACCTCCCTCTTAGAAGGATCCTCATGCTTACACCTGGTCCACCTGGATAATGCAGGACCATCTCTCCATGTCAAGGTCCTTAACTTAATCACCTGTGCAAAGTCACTTTGTTATGTAAGGAAACAGATTTACAAATTCCAGAAATTAAAATGTTGATATCTTGAGTAGGAATAAGAGGCAGTATTAGTCAACCCTTCACACCTCCTCTTGAAGTTCTTCTAACCTCTTGACTTAGAATTCGTTTGTTTTCCTCTGGACCCCACAATCAGATATGTTTATTGTCTTCTTTTTTTTTTTTTTTTATCTTTTTTCACTGCAGTGTGTTTGATGTATGATATTGTGTGAGTTACAAGTGCACAGCATAGTAACTCAGAATGTTTTAAGTTTCACTACATTCATAGTTCTTATAAAATATTGGCTGTATTTCATGTGTTGTACAGTATATTCTTGCAACTTTCTTATTTTATACATAACAGCTTGTACTTATTAACCCCTGCTCTCATTTTGTCCCTCCCCTATTCCCTCCCCACACTGGTAGCGACTAGTTTGTCTCCTATATCTGTGAATCTGTTTATTTTTTGTTATATTCACTAGTTTTTTAGACTATACATTACTAAGAATTTGTCCATTTCTTCTAGGTTGTCTGTCCATTTTATAAGCCTGTGGTTGTTCATAGTAGTCTCTAATGATCCTCTGTATTTCTGTGGTGTTGACTATAGTTTTACTTTTCCCTCTCTGATTTTATTGATCTGTGCCCTCTCTCTTTTTTTCTTGATGATCCTGGCTAAACAGTTATCAATTTTGAAAAGATTTCAAAGAACCAGCTCTTAGTTTAATCTTTTCTATTACTTTTGTTTAATCTTTTCTATTGTTTTTTAAGTCTCTAGTTCATTTATTTCTGCTCTGATCTTTATTATATCTTTCCTCCTGCCAACTTTGGGTTTTGCTTATTCTTCCTTTTCTAGCTCCTATAGGTGTAAAGATAAGTTGTTTATTTGACATTTTTTAATTGTTTCCCTAGGTAAGCTTGTATTGCAATAAACTTTCCTCTTAGAAGTGTCTTTGCTGAGTTGAGTAGGTTGTTTCCATTTTCATTTGCCTCCAGGTATTTTTTTTTCTTCTTTGATTTCTTCAGTGATACATTGGTTGTTCAGTAGCATATTGTGCAGCTTTCACACACTTATGCTTTTTTGCAGTTTTTTTTTTTTTCTTATAGTTGATTTATATGTATGTATCTTTAATATGGGGACTTTTAGAACTTTGAAATTTGGGGTTAATCTTACTACCTTTACTGTTATTTCTCTTGCTGGCAATTTCATCTGTGCAGTCAGACTTGTCTAAATCTGGGGTTGAACCCCCTGGGTTGCCTCTGTGTACAGGAGGGGGTTGCCTTGTGAGTTGAGTATGAGAGCAGATCAAGGAGCAGAATTTCTCACATGAAGCTCTGCTCTACCATCTACCAGCAAGGAGCAGCACTGATTTCTCAGTTTCCTCATCTGTAACATGAAAAAAAATTATCATATTTGCCACATGTGTTTCTTGTACTAATGAATGAACATAGGAAAATTACTTAGAACTGTGACTGGCATATAATATTCCCTCAAAACTATTAGTTATTATTCTTTCCCATTTGTGAGATTATTATAAAGATTAAACAGATGGCAGATAAACCACAGTACCATGCCTGGCACACAGTAAATTCTTCACACAGTCTAGTTTTTTATTTATCATCATCACATGTACTAAATATAATGGTTAGAAAATTCAAAGTAGTGAAGAAAATGATGTGTTTCAAACATAGGAGTCTCATGAAACAGACGGAAATGTATGCCAATCTACATAATTTCAGGCTTTCTTATTCTCAGGTTTAATCTGGTCATGAAGTTAAAAGTTATGAAGGTTAATAATGCTGTGATGGACAGATTTTTATTAGCCTCCATGATAAAATAATAATAATCACTGCAGGCTTTTAAATATTATAAAGTGTTTTTAAATATATCATCTCATGGGGCCTTAGAGTGACTTAATGTTAACTCCAGGCAGTATCTAGCAATCTAATGGCTATTTGATTATTGAAGCTTCCTGAATTAGTATCATCTTTGTCACATAATAGCCGTTGTGTCCTTTATATCACAGGCTATTCAAGAGTTACACATTTGTTTCCAAGGAAAATTGAGCCATTCCACTCAAAAGTTTACAGTAAATAGAATAGAAACTTGTGGATTCATCTTCCTCTATCACAAATGAAGCAACAGCAAAGTGGTACAGAATCTCTCTCAGCTGTTCCAAGTTCCTCAAATCAGTTTTACTTTTGCAAAACCTGCCCTCTGACTTCCTATATCCTGTGAGCTGCCTTACGAACAACATGACCGGCAGCCACGTTTGTTGTAATTTTTTAAATATGTGGAAAAAAAGCAAGATATCGACCATGTATTACCTGAACCAAGATGCCAAATTGTCTAACTTGTTTCTCCAGGCCAGCAGTCCAACAACTGGGACAGCTCCCAGGAGCCAGTCAAGGTTGTCTGTCTGTCCATCCACTCAGGACATCTGCAGGTAAGTGTGCAGCAAACGAGCCTGTTTGGTGTTTTTAGACCAGTGTTTTGTATTCTTGTTGTATATGCTGAGACTGTGTGACTCTTGCTGCTGTCTTATCTTGTCTGTGGATAATTTATATCAGTCTGTTTTTTTTTTTTTTTTCCTTTACTGCATTTCCCTCAGTTGATCTTTGTTTGCCAACTTTGGGTCCATGCTGTCATTTTCATCTCTCTCTTTTTCTGTTTCCCATGGCTGTCCTCTCCTTTCCAATTCCCATGGCTTTCCTCTCCATCCCAATCCCTCATCCTTTGCCTGCTGCTTTGTCTAGATCTGCCATCTCACATGACATGTCAGGAGCCTCACTTGAGCACAGCACCCCTGTCACAGTGCTGAGCCCTGCTAGGCAGGAGCCTGGTAAGAAACCAGTAACACAGAAGCCTAGAAGGAGGAGGCGGGCGGCTCAGAGGTACGAGCATGCCCAAGAACAGGGGAGAGGGAGAAGAAGCGACTTTCACCCCCACGTCCCCAGGCCCCAATGCAGTGAAACCGACACAGATTCTTCAGACTCATCTTCCACCCGTGAGAGTCACTGGATTCAGGCAAAGAGAAGAGCCCAAGTGAAGTTCCGCCTGTCGCGGAGAAGAAGGAGAAATAACAAAACAAGCGGAAACCTGGGTGAGTCTTCTGCTCCTAATGAAATCAATCTAGTACACTTTGGATCCAAAGATAAAAAGCACACGAAGCTGACCAGCTGTGAGAGCTGCTCTTTAAACTTGCATGGAGCAAAAGGCACAACGTATGAAGGATGTGGTGTCTCCCTGTCAAGAGGGTCCTCTGACAGTAAAAGACCCTCAAGGAAGCAACAGGAGAGCAGAGAGGGGGACCACCACAGGGATCCTCAACTCTTACATCGGTGTGGGCAAAATGAAACAACAATCAAAAGAAGATTTTCAGGGACAGATTTCAGCACTGAAATGCTGGCAGTCAAAGGTGGCAAGTCTGCTGGTGATGCGGGGTTCCAGGAGCCTCCTTCCACAGACCATGACGGGTCTGATCATTTACAAGCATGCAGGTCAGTCTCTCCAGAGAAAGATTTGATGCCCCCCAAATATACCTCCTCCCACTGTGAGTTACATGTGTGTGTGTCCCCTGCCCTCAAGACATAACATTTATTCATATTGTTATTTGTCCGATTGGATATAAGGTGATAAAATGAGCAAAGGGATGGGGAAAATGATGCACAAATATCCATGGGTTTGAAATTTGTTCCAAAATAGTTAGCTTTCCCCTTCTCCCTTCTTTTAACTGAAAGATGATTTATCCTGGTCAAAGAATTGACAAAACGAGTCCTGTCCCCACAAGAATTGTGGAGGAAACACGAATGAGAGTGTGAGATCTTAGTGAAAATCTGGTGAACTTTTAGCACCCTGACAGTGGATATTCAAGGCTTGGGGGGATTAAGGTCAGACTTTTGTATCAGGAAAGTCTCCTCTGCAGTTGGTGCCAATTTGTTCTCCAGTTGTCTGACTCAGCAGGTAATTCAAGACTGAAAAGACACAGCAACACACCACAGACGCACCAGTGGGGCTGCTGGGACCTTCTGAGAAAGGAACCACGTTAACTCTGCTGATAACCATGTACTAAAAAATTTCAACATGCAGACAATTCATATTAATGTCTATGAGGCTGCTTGCTTGCACTTTTTACCCAACTAGATACAATTTTCAGAATAATTTAAAGTTTAAAAAAAATGATGTGACTACCCAAGCTAGTTTGCACCAATGAGACAATCTGAAACAAAACAAATATTTTGAATGTTCCTATTACCCAATCATTTAAGTTACTTGGGTTATGTTTGGCAGCAAGTCAAGGTTTGTTTTTTTTTTTTTTTTTTTTTTGCATAATGCTTGGTTTGGGGGCTTGTTTTTACAAAAGTTGTACTTTATAAAACGTGTGTGTGTTTTCATGTGAATCACAGGACCCATAGAAAGCTTCCTATGTTCATTCAGGGCAGGACGAGAAGGAGAGTTAATCTCTGGATATAAATAATATTATAATGGTTTGTTTCTCTGAAAATTGTATGGATCGTTCCAAAAAACGCTCATTTACTTATTCACTCAGGCATTTATTGATTACAGTGCATCAGGCTTTTATTGCAGGCATTTGACATCTGAGAGCTTACTGTCTGGTGGAGATGAACACAAACTATTTCACAGTTAATTGCAGTTGTGATAAGTGATGTAGGAGTGTATAACAAGGAAAGTAGATCTGTGCTGGGAGATCTGAGAAGGACTGTCTTAAGGAAGTGAGGAACTGCTTGTGGCCCAGGCATGACGGGAACTAACCGAGGAAGGAACAGGGAAGGGTGTGCAGACAGCATGCTCCTGGGGTCTGGGGAACCGAAAGCTACTGCTGCTGCTGGGGTATGGAGAGGGAGGGGGCACTGGTGGGGATGAGGTCAGAGAGGTGGGGAGGGCCATGCAAAGCATGCTAAGGGAGTTAAATGAGAAGTGACACCGTTTGACCCATATACAGAAGCAAGCAAGTTTCTCGTAATCTTTTGACTATGATTTAAGTGTGGCTTCGCTACAATGTCTGGGGATGGAATAAAACACTATTTCTAGTCTAGACTAAGAACTCCTCACTAGCAAACATCTGTGGTCATTCCCCAAATCTACTTTAAATTAAAATTAAATTAAATTTAATTTAATTTAATGAAAGACAGTTAAAGAAGCTAGTTGTAGACTTAATGGTAATTGGAGAAAAAAGGAATGCTTGTAATTAGAGTTGTAGTGGCTGGTTCTCCAAAGTTAAAAGCACTGCTCTGGAGAAAAAGAATATTTAACATAGACTCCTATTAATAAAGTGATATCAATGGGCCTATAGTTATTTCTTGCTGTGGGTTATTGTCAAAATATACCCACTAAGCAAATCCTATGGGCCATATATTATACTGGGAGCTGAGGATAAAAAGTGACAGAAAGACTTGATTCTTCACTTAAGTGGCCTATTAACTAGTGACAGAAGTTGAATGTACACTTGAAAAGATAAAAGTTCAAGATTTTAGAAGAGAAATACTGCAGGAATTTGAAAAAATGGAAATTGCTAGAAGCTGCCACAACCTGGGAGCCCCTTAAGAGCTGGGGTTGGAACTAAGGAAACGAGAAGCTAGCCTGGTAGAGAGGCCTGGTGGGCATCTGGGCCCTTGGGGCAGGGTGAGCAGGACCCCCTCAGGTGGGCAGGATCCCCCTGCCAGGTCATCAGGAACAACTGAATGCTTGGCATTGGTAAGGGCAGACCCTACAGGAGTCAAGGATGACTCCAGATCTTGGACCTTGGGAGGTAGTAAAAGCTGGTGCTACTGACAGAAATAGAAGGGTCAGAGGCCAGCTAAATTGGGAAAGACAATGAGTTCAATTATAGGCAGGCTGTTTTTAGTAGCCCTGGATCAGCTATTGAGCAGACAACATGAGTCACATCACTGAAATGTGGGAGGGAAGTCCAGGCTCAGTCTGAGTGTTTTTTCAAGCATTAGTGAACTATACACAGACTAACGTTAAATAGCTGCATATTTCCATTGGTCATTCACATGATGTCTGAGCACAGGACAATCACACCAAGATATTAGCAGTGAAAATCTTCTCAAAGCCAGAGAGGATCTGGGTACCATTCTCAGGGAAGGTGACTGAGATGCTTGGAAACTGAATGACATCTCTAAAGGCTGTAGATGGACCAGCTTGAGCACCAGGGTCCCTGTGTAAGACAGGAATATGAACTTGCACTCCTGCCGCTTCAGACATGAACAAGCAGGACCGGTCTCAGTCAGAACCACAAAGCAGAAGCAGCTTCTAAGCCCCTTCTTCCTTGTTTCTTCCTGGTATTTAGTCCCACAAGGATACTCTACCCACTACCCACTCTACCCACTACCCACTCCACCCACCCTCATCAAAGCCTCATGCAGAGAAAGTGTCGCTGTTAGTACTCTACAACTTAAAGGAAATTTAAATCATCATGCCATCATGCCCACACTTGTAGAATGGGAAAGATTCTGCCTTTTTTTACATAGAAAATGTACATTAAAAAATTATGTTAGCTTATGCTTGAAACTTTTCAATAGCTTCTTAGTTACCGTCTGTGGTGAGTTCAGAATCTTTAATAGAATTTACAAGGGTGTGAATGATCTGTCAGACCAGCCTCCTCAGCTTCAACAGCATTGTTAAAAATGACCTACTCATGCTGGTCGGTCTTCAGGTCTCTGAAAGAGCCACACTCTCACCTTTCAGGAATGCTTTCATATTATCTGATCTTCACTTCACCAGATTAATTCTAATCATTTCTTCTTAATTTAGATGTCATTCCTTTGGGGAAAACTTTGTGATTCCCTAACCAACACTCAGGACCCCTTCACTTCCATATCATCTTTTAAAACTTTTATTGCAATATTGTTAATTTATTATATTGTATTAGTTTCAGGTGTACAGAATAGCAATTCAGTCAGCATATCCTAATTTTTTTAATGTATTTATTTTTATTCGAGGATAATTTCTTTACAGAAGTTTGCTGTTTTCTGCCATAGGTATACATGTATCCCCTCCCTTTTCAACCACACTCTCATCTCCCTCCCCATCCCACCACTCTAGGTTTATACAGAGCCCCTGATTGAGTTCCCTGAGCCATCGAGTAAATTCCTATTGGCTATCTATTTTACATATGGTAATATTAAGTTTCCATGTTACTCTTTCCATACACTTCACCCTCTCCTCCCCCTCCGCATGTCCATAAGTCTATTCTCTATGTCTGTTTCTCCATTGCTGCCCTGTAAATAAATTCTTCAGTACCATTTTTCTAGATTCTGTATATATGCATTAGTATATGATATTTATCTTTCTCTTTCTGACTTACTTCACTCTGTATAATAGGGTCTAGGTTCATCCACCTCATTAGAAGTGCCTCAAAGTTGTTCCTTTTATGGCTGAGTAATATTGTGTATATATACCACAACTTCTTTATCCATTCATCTGTTCATGGACATGTAGGTTGTTTCCATATTCTTCCTATTGTAAATAGTGCTGCAGTGAACTGTGGGATCCATGTGTCTTTTTCAATTTTGGTTTCCTCAGGGCATATGCCTAGGAGTGGGATTGATGGGTCATTTGGTGGTTTTATTCCTAGTTTTTTAAGGAATCTCTGTACTGTCTTCCATAGTGGCTGTAAATGTATATTTAAATTCCCATCAACTGCAAGAGTGTTCCCTTTTCTCCACACCCTCTCCAGCATTTATTTTTTGTAGACTTTTTCATGATGGCTATTCTGACTGGTGTGAGGTGATATCTCATTGTAGTTTTGATTTGCATTTCTCTAATAATGAGCAATGTTGAGCAGCTTTTCATGTGTTTGTTAGCCATCTGTATGTCTTCTTTGGGGAAATGTCTGTTTAGGTCTTCTTCCCACTTTTTGATTGGGTTGTTTTTCTGGTATTCAGTTGTATGATCTGCTTGTAAATTTTGAAAATTAATCCTTTGTCAGTTGTTTCATTTGCTATTATTTTTTTCCCATTCTGAGGGTTGTCTTTCACCTTGCTTATAGTTTCCTTTGCTGTGAGAAAGCTTTTAACTTTAATCAGGTCCCACTTGTTTACTTTTGTTTTTATTTCTGTTACTCTAGGAGATGGGTCATAGAGGATCTTACTTTGATTTATGTCATCAAGTGTTCTGCCTTTGTTTTCCTCTAAGAGTTTTATAGTTTCTGGTCTTACATTTAGGTCTTTGATCCATTTTGAGTTTATCTTTGTGTATGGCATTAGGAAGTGTTCTAATTTCATTCTTTTACATGGAGCTGTCCAGTTTTCCCAGCACCATTTACTGAAGAGGCTATCTTTGTCCCATTGTATATTCTTGCCTCCTTTGTCAAAAATAAAGTACCCATAGGTGTATGGGTTTATTTCTGGGCTTTCTATCTTGTTCTATTGGTCTATATTTATGTTTTTGTTCCAGTACCATACTGTCTTGATGACTGTAGTTTCGTAGTATAATCTGAAGTCAGGGAAGGTTGATTCCTGAAGTTCCATTCTTCTTTCTCAAGACTGCTTGGCTATTCAGGGTCTTTTGTGTTACCATATGAATTGCAAAAATTTTTGTTCTAGTTCTGTGAAAAATGTCATTGGTAATTTGATAGGGATCGCGTTGAATCTGTAGATTGTGTTTGGTAGTACAGTCATCTTCACAATACTGATTCTTCCTACCCAGGAACATGCAATGTCTCTCAATCTGTTTATGTCATCTTTGATTTCTTTCACTACTGTCTTATAATTTTCTGTGTACAGTTCTTTTGTCTCCTTAGGTAAGTTTATTCCTAGATATTTAATTCTTTTTGTTGCAATGGTGAATGGGATTGATTCCTTAATTTCTCTTTCTGATTTTTCATTGTTAGTGTATAGAAATGAAAGTGATATCTGTGTACTGATTTTATATCCTGCAACTTTTCTAAATTCACTTATTAGTTCTAATAATTTTCTGATACTATCTTTAGGGTTTCCTATGTACAGTATCATGTCATCTGCAAACAGTGAGAGCTTTACTTCTTTTTTTCCAATCTGGATTCCTTTATTTCTTTTTCCTCTCTGATTTTTGTGTTTGGATATCCAGAAGTATGTTGAATAATAGTGGTGAAAGTGGACACCCTTGTCTTGTTCCTGATCTTAGGGGGAATGCTTTCAGTTTTTCACCATTGAGAATAATGTTTGCTGTAGGCTTATCATATATGGCCTTTACTATGTTGAAGTTGGTTCCTTCTATGCCCATTTTTTGAGGAGTTTTAATCATAGATGGGTGCTGAGCTTTGTCAAAGGCTTTTTCACCATCTGTTGGGATTTTTGTATGGTGTTTATCTTTTAATTTGTTAATACAGTATATCACATTGATTGATTTGATTATTGAAGAATCCTTGATCCCTGGAATAAACCCAACTTGACCATGGTGTATGAGCTTTTTGATGTATTGATGAATTCTATTGGCTAAAATTTTGTTGAGGATTTTCACATCTATGTTCATCAGTGATATTGGCCTGTAGTTTTCTTTTCGTGTGTTATCTTTGATTTTGGTATCAGGGTGATGGATACCTCATAGAATGAGTTTGGAAGTGTTCCTTCCTCTGCAATTTTTTGAAAGAGTTTTAGGAGGATAGACATTAGCTCTTCTCTAAATGTTTGATAGAATTCTCCTGTGAAGCCATCTGGTCCTGGGATTTTGTTTTTTGGGAGATTTTTTATCACAACTTCAATTTAAGTGATTTTATTTGGTTTGTTCATAATTTCTATTTCTTCCTGGTTCAGTCTTGGAAGATTGAACTTTTCTAAGAATCTGTCCATTTCTTCCAGGTTATCCATTTTATTGCCATATAGTTGTTCATAATAGTCTTATAATCCTTTGTATTTCTACATTGTCTATTGTATCCTCTCCTTTTTCATTTCTAATTTTGTTGATTTGATTCTTCTCTCTTTTTTTCTTGATGAGTCTTGCCAAAGTTTTGTCAATTTTGTTTATCTTCTCAAATAACCAGCTTTTAGTTTTACTAATCTCTACTATTGTTTCTTTCATTTATTTTTCCCTTATTTCTGCGTGGATCTTTATGATTTCTTTCCTTCTGATAATTTAGGGGGCTTTTTTTCTTATTTTTCCAATTGTTTTAGGTGTAAAGTTAGATTTTCTATTCAACATTTTTCTTGTTCCTTGAGGTAGGATTGTATTGCTATAAACTTCCTTCTTAGAACTTCTTTTGCTGTATCCCATAGGTTTTGAGTTGTCATGTTTTCACTGTCATTTCTTTCTAGAAAATTTTTTAATTTCCCTTTTGATTTCTTCAGTAACCTGTTGGTTATTTAAAAATGTATTATTTAATCTCCATGTGTTTGTGTTTCTTACAGTTTTTCTTCTTGTAACTGGTATCTAGTCTCATAGCGTTGTAGTCAGAGAAGATGCTTGATATGATTTCAATTTTCTTTAATTTACTGAGGTTTGATTTGTGACCCTAGATTTGATCTATCCTGGAGAATCTTCCATGTGCACTTGGGAAGAAGGTGTATTCTGCATTTAGATGGAATGTCCTGAAGATATCAATGAGACCCATCTTATCTAATGTATCATTTAAAACTTGTGTTTCCTTATTAATTTTCTGTTTTGATGATCTGCCCATTGGTGTGAGTGGGGTGTTAAAGTCTCCTATTATTATTGTGCTACCATCAATTTCTCCTTTTATGTCTGTTAGTGTTTGTCTTATGTATTGAGGTGCTTCTTTGTTGGGTGCATTGTTATGTCTTCCTCTTGGACTGATCCCTTGTTTATTATGTAGTATCCTTCCTTATCTCTTGTAATCTTCATTTTAAGATCTATTTTGTCTAATATGAGAATTGTTACTCCAGCTTTCTTTTACTTCCCATTTGCATGGAATATATTTTTCCATCCTCTCACTTTCAGTCTGTATGTGTCTTTAGGTCTGAAGTGGGTTTCTTGTAGACAGCATATATATATATATGTATATATATATGTATGTGTGTGTGTGTGTGTGTATATATATATATATATATATCTTGTTTTTGTATCCATTCAGCCAGTCTGTGTCTTTTGGTTGGAACATTTAATCCATTTACATTTAAAGTAAATATTGATATTCATGTTCCTATTGCCATTTTTTTTTTAATTGTTTGGAGTTGATTTTGTAGATCTTTTTCTTCTCTTGTGTTTCTTCACTATATAAGTCCCTTTAACATTTATTGCAAAGCTTGTTTGGTGGTACTGAATTCTCTTTAACTTTTGCTTGTCTGAAAAGCTTTTTATTTCTCCATCATTTTTGAATGAGATTCTTGCTGGGCACAATAATCTTGGTTGTAGATTTTTCTCTTTCAATACTTAAATATATCCTGCCATTCCCTTCTGGCCTGCAGAATTTCTGCTGAAAGATCAGCTGTTAAACGTATGGGGCTTCCCTTCTATGTTACTTGCTGCTTTTCCCTTGCTGCTTTTAATATTCTTTCTTTGTGTTTAGTCTTTGTTAGTTTGATTAGTATGTGTCTTGCTGTGTTTCTCCTTGGGTTTATCCTATATGGGACTGTGCCTCTTGGACTTGATTGACTATTTCCTTTTCCATGTTGGGGAAATTTTCAACTATAGTCTCTTCAAAATTTTTCTCATAACCTTTCTTTTTCTCTTCTTCTTCTGGGACCCCTATAATTTGAATGTTGGTGCATTTGATATTGTCCCAGAGGTCTCTGAGATGATCATCAATTCTTTTCATTCTTTTTACTTTATTCTGCTCTTCAGAAGTTATTTCCACCATTCTATCTTCCAGCTCCCTGATTTGTTCTTCTGCTTCAGACACTCTGCTATTGATTCCTTCCAGAGTATTTTTAATTTCAGTAATTGTGTTATTTGTCTCTGTATGTTTATTCTTTAATTCTTATAGGTCTTTGTTAATTGATTCTTGCTTTTTCTCCATTTTTTTCAAGGTTTTTAATCTTTATTATCATTATTCTGAATTCTTTTTCAGGTAGTTTGCCTATTTCCTCTTCATTTATTTGGACTTCTGTGTTTCTATTTGTTCCTTCATTTGTGTAGTATTTCTCTGCCTTTTCATTATTTTTTTTTAACTTATTGTGTTTGAGGTCTCCTTTTCCCAGGCTTCAGGGTTGAATGTTTTCTTCCTTTTGGTTTCTGCCCTCCTAAGGTTGGTCCAGTGGTTTGTGTAAGTTTCATATAGGGTGAGATTTGTCCTGAGTTTTTTTGTTTGTTTGTTTTTCCTCTGATGGGCAAGGCTGACTGAGGTGGTAATCTTGTCTGCTGATGACTGGGTTTGTATTTTTGTTTTGTTGTTTAGATGAGGTGTCCTGCACAGGGTTCTACTGGTGGTTGGATGATGTCGAGTCTTGTATTCCAGTGGTTTCCTTTGTGTGAGTTCTCACTATTTGATACTCCCTAGGGTTAGTTCTCTGAAGAAGGCAATGGCATCCCACTCCAGTACTCTTGCCTGGAAAATCCCGTGGATGGAGGAACCTGGTGGGCTACAGTCCATGGGGTCACTAAGAGTCAGACACGACTGAGCAACTTCACTTGCGCTTTTCACTTTAATGCATTGGAGAAGGAAATGGCAACCCACTCCAGTGTTATCATCTGGAGAATCCTAGGGGTGGGGGAGTCTAGTGGGCTGCCATCTATGGGGTCACACAGAGTCGAACACGACTGAAGTGACTTAGCAGCAGCAGCAGCAGCAGGGTTAGTTCTCTGGTAGCCTAGGGTCTTGGAGTCTGTTCCTATTATAAAGATTCAAGACTTGATCTCTGGTCAGGAATGAAGATTCCACAAATGGTTTGTTATGGCATCAAGTGAGATTAAAACAAATACCCAAAAATGAGAAACCAAAGGGGAACCCCAGGCAAATGGCAGTTACAAAATCAGGCAAATAATAATTAAAACAATGGAATATACACATATACATAAACACCCATAAGCAAAGTCAAAACAGTCCAACAAAAATACAGTACAGTCGATTGACCCAGTGAACAAAGGAAATCAAAAATTATGTTTACCAGTTAAGAATAAAACTAACTAAAGCACAAACTGGAAAACAAAACTAAAGCAAGGTGCCAAATGGGGAATAAAACGATGAAAACAAGACTAACAAATATGTTGAAAGGAAAGGAAAGAAAGAAAAGAAAGCAAGAACAGATATGCAAAGTTAAATAGAGGTAGATGAAGAAGATTCATATACATTAGAGATCAACTTCAAGGGGGAAAGAGCAGTGGAAAAGGCGACCAAAGGAATAAATGTATAAAAAATATAATAGGTTTAAAAATTAAAAATGTAAAAAGAGAAAAGAAAAAAAAAAAGGAAGAAGAAAGAAAGGAGAAAAAAAAATAAAAGGAAAACTCCACACAACTGCAAAAGCCCAATTAGAGGCAGAGGTTTATAACAATAAAAAGTATGACGAATATACACACACACACACATATATACACACACCTATAAGCAAAATCAAAACAGTCCAGCAAAAATAAAGTACAATAGATTGACCTGACAAACAAAGGAAACCAAAAATTATATCTACCAGTTAAGAACAATACTAACTAAAGCACAAACTGGAAAACAAAACTAAAGCAAGGTGCCAATTGGGGAATAAAGCAATGAAAATAAAACTAATAAATATGTTGAGAGGAAAGGAAAGAAAGAAAGAATAGGTATGCAAAGTTGAATAGAAGTAGATAAAGACGATTTATACACATTGAAGATTAGCTGCAAGGGGAACAGAATAGTAGGAAAAGCAAACAAAGGAATAAATGTAGAAAAATAATAATAGGTATAAAAAATTAAATTAAAAAAAAAAAAAAAAGAGAAGGAAAACTCCACAGAACTGCAAAAGCCCAACATAGAGGCAGAGGTTTATGACAACAAAAAATGTGACTTAGTGAAAAAAAAGCTCAAAAATTTAATTAGATTTCATAATGCCAATAAAATAGACAACTACAACAGAGGGGGAAAAACAAACAAACAAATCCAAAAAAGTCTATAGGACAAGTGAAAACATAAGAATGATAAGTGTTTTTCCTGAGTCACTGCTGTCAGAGTCCTTTCCCTCTCTGGGAATCGCAGTCCACCTCACCTCCCTACGATGCCCTCAAACACTGTGCTGATCTCTGGACCTGCTGTGGGGGCAGCTCAGAATCTAATCTGGTCCTACTCCTGTGTGTTCTTGCCTCCAGTGTCCACAGCTATCAGAACTAGTGTGTTTTCCTTTGTGGGAGCTCTCAAAGTCCTTTAATATATTCCGTAGACACAGAGTCTGCCTAGTTGATTGTGGAAATTTAATCTGCATCTTGTACAGCTGGTGGGAAGGTTTTGGGTCTTCTTCCTTAGCCACACTGCCCCTGAGTTTCAATTATGGTTTTATTTCCACCTCTGGATGGGGGTCATCCACTGGGGTTTGCTCCTGAGGCTGCCTTGGAGGATTTGGGTTTGCCCCTGTGAGGCCCAGGTGTGGAGGTGGTTCAGCTGCTTGGGTCACAGTGGCTCTGGCAGCACCAGGTGCTCAGGGGAGTTGGTGGCTAGGGCAGCAGGAAATACAATGCTCTAGAAGGGTATAGCAACCAGTATTGGCCAATATGCTCCAGTATTCTTGCCTAGAGAATCACTCTGACAGAGAAGCCTGGCAGGCCACAGTCTACAGGGCCACAAAGAGTTGGACACGACCAAAGTGACCCTGCATGTATAGACACAAGATTTTTTTTTTTTGCCTGTGGCAGCTCTGTCCCAGTGAGAGTTGAGTGTGAAGGTGGTGAAACTGCTTGGCTTGTGGAGGACCTGGTTGCACAAAGTGTGCAGGACATGGACATAACTCCTGTGCCCCAGTTATGGCCCTATCTGAGACTTTTTTCAAGACTCTTGTAGCTGGAAATGAGAAGGCCTCTTTCACCAGTCTTTCTCTGTATCTCTGCCCCTTCGGGCACTTAGAGGGATCCCTTGCCTGGGGTCCTTCTCTGTTGTTGGTGCATCAAGCACATAGAGGGGGGCCCCTGGCTGGGTTCCTGCTCTGTAGATCAGCATGTCAGGCACTTAAAGAGACACCCTGAGTGGTGTCCTACTCTGTAGTTCGGGTGCATCTTCTCTTAAAGGAGCACCCTGGGTGGGGTCCTACTCTGTAATTCAGTGCATCAGGTGTTTGATGGGCCAGCCTCTCTATTGTTCAGCTGCCAATGCTGGCTTGTGGGGAGAGAGAGGCTATGGTGATGGCTCCACCCCCTATGCATGACTCAGTAGTTTTGCCTTGCTTCCATGGCTGCCTGGCTTTCCTCCACAGACATTTTCCACCCCAGTCTCCTCCCTCACATCCCCTTGATTTGTCTCTCTGCAGTTAACAGCAGCCCTCACCCTGGGATTGCTCCACAATCCCTAAATTCCAGCCCCTAACTGCTGCGCCTTCCCAGGGAACCTGCATCCCTGTCTGGGGTATGTATGGCTGCAGCAAGAATTGTCTGATTTTCATTCCATTTAGGCTGCCTCAGATCAACTGTTTCACTCCCAGCCTTAAATGTTTCTCCTCTGACTCAGACAGTTGCCCCAATGTGGGGATTGGGCCTCTGTTTCAGTTGCCCCACCCACTGAGGGCAGGTCCAGTCCTACTAACCCTCCTGTTTTTCCTTCCGAGTTCCTTTGTCCTACCAAGTTTTGCATGCTCCTATATATTCTTTTCCACTGGTCAGGTCCTCCCGTCCACTCTCAGCTGATGTTCTGCAAACACTTCTGTGTCTGAAGGTGTGTTCCTGATGTATCTATGGAGAGAGATGGACTCCATGTCCACCTGCTCCTCCACCATCTTGTTCTCCCCGACCATAGCCTAATTTTTAATAATCTATGTGTTTTCATAGTTGATGATATCAGGTTTGTTTTCTGCAGTGTCCAAAGAGCTTGGCAGATAGCACATATTCAATATACAGTTTTTGACTGAACAGCTTCAGGGAAATAAATTTTTCAAAGGGAGTCCTTCTTCCTGTGTGAAATCATAGTAGTCAGTAGTGGGTTGCCTCACCTGTGGCAGAGCCCCAAATAGAGCATACTCTTCACCAGCTGTTAGTGGATATCAGTGTCAACCATGGGGCCTAGTCAAAGGCAGACCCTGCCCCCACCCCCAGGGTCTCTGATGCCTTCCTCTGGGGTTGGGCCATGACTGCACTTCTAATACATTCCCAAGTGATACTGTTGCTGCTCATCTAGGGACCATAATTCAAGAACCTCTGTTCGATGCTACAAATTCTCCCTGGTAAAGACAGAGTGTGGGAAGCATAATCAGAGTTTTCTATCATCCTCTGCTGAGCACTGACACAAAGCACAAAATCAGGTCACCTTCCTGATTTCACACTGTCATCCCAGTGTGGGGTGGGTCATCAAACTGAAACCGTAGGCTAACAAAGTCCCAGCTTTACCAGGAACTCAGCTGTCATCGTTTGACTCTTATTTCCCTTCAAATCCACTTCCTCATCCTAACTGCCCTTCTTGCCAAAATTTTCCTGTTTTTGACAATATTTCCTTCTCATTGAGTATATCTGGTCCCAACCAAGTCCTGTCACTTCTTCTGGATGCTGCTTTGATCTGGGTCCTCTTCCCTATTACCACCCTACCCTTATGACTCTCTTCTACCTGTCTATTCTCCCTCTTCATCCACACTTTACCCCGTTTTGGTCTGGACTCATCTACCAGGTTAAAATTGGCCAAAACTAGTTAAAATGAACTTGATGTACTAGCCACAGAAATTGAAAATTCAGGTATACAGATGTCTCAGGAACTTCAGAGAGTCAGGCAATGTGGTTCCCTTGCTTCCATGCCTTCTCTCTGTGGTTCTTATTTTCTCTGACTGCAGTCAAGCTTCCTCCATACAGCAGAGAGAATAAGCATTTTGGACAGAAACAGTGGCAGCCTTACATTTTACAGTGGCTTCACAGGAAAGGGAAATGTTCTCTTCAAGCAGTTTCATGAAATCCCAGAGAAGGAATAGAATTAGCCTTTCTTAGGTCACGTTTGTAGGCTAATCACTGTTAGCAGGTCACTATGCTTGGACTATGTCCTTGAGTGAGAAGGTTGGATTTTAAAATGTAGCTGCTGGCAACCCCTTCAGAAACTTATGAGTTGGGGAATGAATATTCTAACACCAGAAAGAATAGCACCAGTACCAGAAGAAGTGGGAAAAGAATTATGAGCAGGAAAAAGCAAAGAAACAAACAGTAGAAGGTCCCACTGTATAGCACAGGGAACTATATTCAAATGATAAACCATATTGGAAAGAATATAAAAAAGAATATGTGTGTGTGTGTGTGTGTGTGTGTGCTTAATTGCTCAGTCATGTCTGACTCTTTGTGACCCCATGAACTGAAGTCCGCCAGTGAAATGTTGTTGTTGAATCACTCAGAGATGCCGGGATTCTTGGCCCCCGAAGGAGAAGAATTCAATCCGGGGCCAGAGACAAGGCTTGATCACTCAGAGCTTTTGTGTAATACAGTTTTATTAAAGTATAAAGGAGATAGAGAAAGCTTCTGACATAGGCATCAGAAAGGGGCAGAAAGAGTACCCCCCTGCTAGTCTTCAGCTGGATGTTATATAGTCACTAGCAGTCTGTTAATGAAAGAAAGGAATGTCTTAAAACTCAGAATGGCAACAGGCCCTTCACCCATAAGATCATTTTGGGATAATCTTGGCACCAAATGGTTCATCCTGGGCCATAAAATGATTAACTTGAATCTTGAAGAAGGGCAGATCACCATACAAATAATTTCATTTACATAGATTAGGGGAACAATATCTGAGTATAACATACTGGTTTGTCAAGTAGGTTCTGAGCCAAGAGGTGGAACCGACTTGAAGACAGAGTTTGGGGGGAAAGGCATAGTACATTAGCATAGCTTAAGACAAACATTTCCATAAGAAAAAGACATTGGTTATCTCTAGGTTTGAGAATAGTTAACTTCAGGTGAAACCAGATGTCATTATGGTAACACAGCATTTTAAGAGAAACCTCCTTTTAAATTTGTATAGAGAAGGAAAAAATATTTTGTTTCCCCCTGCTGCTTAAGAAAGATAAAAATGTCTGACACTTGCAGGCTATTTCCTCTGTTTGGAGACCCCTGGCCTTCCTGCCTGTTACCCTCTCATTCCCCCCTTTTCTTTTAGGAGAATTATGTTGCCTAGGGGAAAGAGGCGTCATTCTCATTCCATAACTGCTTCCGAGCTGACAAGGGGCGTTGTCCCTAAATTGGTGAGGCAACATATTCTCCTAATCCTCATATTAAGGATATCTGATCCAGGGGCCCCAAATAGTAGTTGGAGGCAGCTGCAGCAGTAGCAGGAGTTTGAGCAACCATTTGTTACTTAAAAGCTTTCATGTGGCTAGAAACAAATCCAGTTATATAGTTACAGATGTAAGGCAATATAGTCATTAAAACAAGTTAAAATCAAAATTAAAAGTCACGTTATGTCCATAGTTAAAGTGCAACATGTTGCACCAGTCCATTTTATGGTTGGTAGATGTCATCAGATAAAGAAGAGGCATCGTATGTGATTGTTGTAGAAGGTATTCACAGACTTGGAGAAAGTCTTTTCCTTGAAGTAGATATGTCCACCACGGGAAGCCTTTTACTGATGAAGAGGGGAGTGCTCCACCAACCCAGCAGTTAGACCGATTGTGGAATGCAGCGTAGAAGTGAGCCCAGGACAGGAAGGCATTGTCTTGAGGATCATATGGCAGACTCAGGATATTTGGAGTCAGCAGAAGTAAGCTCACATAGGTTATCAGGCCCATCTGAAAAGTACAAAGTCAGAGCGTAGAAAGTAAAGACATAAAAAGATGTCACAGTTTTGGTCAGGGTGCCACCTCTTAATGCAAGTGTGATGTACCCACAAATCATTTTCTGGCACTTTGACAGCTGTGGGAGAAGAATAACCTGGTAAGGGCCTTCCCAGAGGGGCTCAAGGGATGGGCCCCCAGATCCCAATGTTTTTATGAGGACCTCAGTTCCTGGCTCAAATAGAGGTTTGCTTGACTCAGAGGCGGGGTCAGGAGTCGTCTCCCGGAGTTCTGTTAATGCCTGTTGAAAGCTGAGAGCTGAGTTACATAACTAGTTAATTCCAAGGTTTCAGGGTCTATAAAAATGTCTGTGCATAAGAAAGGCCTTCCATAAATACATTCAAAGGGGGACAGTCCCTCCTTTTTGGGGGCAGTTCGAGCCCTCATTAAAGCTATGGGTAGGACTTTAATCCAATTGTCCTGCGTCTCTTGAGTTAATTTGCACAAATGTCTTTTGATAATGTCATTAGCTTTTTCAACCTTTCCTGAGGATTGGGGTCTCCAGGAACAGTGTAAGTGATATTCTATTCCTAGAGCTTTAGATACCCACTGAGTTACAGCAGCTCTAAAGGCGGAGCCATTGTCACTCTGAAGCCTCCATGGCAGCCCAAACCTGGGGATAATTTCATGGATTAAAATCTTTATAACCTCCTTAGCCTGTTCACTATGACAGGGAAAAGCCTCAATCCATCCAGTAAAAGTATCTACCCAAACTTGTAAGCAAGAATATCCATTAGCTTTTGGCATATGAGTAAAATCAATTTCCCAGTCATCTCTAGGATACTTCCCACTTCGTTGTAATCCAGATTTTGTTAGCTTTTCAGTCTTTGGGCTATTTTTCTGACAAACCTCACACCTTTTAATAATATTTTTTAAAGTTTTTATTACATTTTTACCTTCAAACAAACGAGAAGCCATTTGGTAAGTACTCTTTGCACCCAAATGAAAACTCTGATGTAAACCCTTAAAAATTTTCCACTGAGCATTTTCAGGAATTATTAATCGTCCATCCTCGGACTGTAACCATTTTTTATCAGTAATTTTTGCTTCTCTTTTCTCATATCTTTCTAATTCTTCCTCAATATATTGTGGTTTTTTCCTGTTCCACAGGACCTGTTCAGATCAAAAGCATCTGCAGGAATGGGTTTAGTAAAGTGCCGCTTTTCCGGCTTGAAAGTCAGCCAACTGATGATTACCTTTGGCTACTTTACTCCCATCCCTGCTGTGCCCTTTGCAATGCATAACAGCTACTTCTTTAGGACAAAATATAGCAGTTAAAAGTCTCTCGATCTCTCTGAAATGCTTAATAGGTTCTCCTGTTGCTGTTTTAAACTGTCTTTCTTTCCATATTGCAGCATGAGCATGTAAAATCAAATAAGCATACTTAGAATCCGTGTAGATATTTACCCGCCGCCCTTTGCTTAACTCTAGAGCTCTTAACTCTAGAGCTTGTGGGTCAGGGCCACAAGCTCCGCTAACTGAGCACTGGTTCCCTGGGGGAGAGATCTTGCTTCCAAAACCTGTTCAGCAGTCACCATGGCATAACCTGCTTTACGCTTTCCATCCTAAACAAAAGAACTTCCATCTGTAAATATTTCCATGTCAGGATTGTCTAGTGGGGTATCCATTAGATCTTCTCGAGTTGTATAGTTTAAAGTTAGGAATTGGGAACAATCGTGATCAGGTGTTTCATTTTCCTTCTCAGGAAGGAAAGTGACAGGATTTAAATTTCCACGAACTTTAAGCTTAGTTACGGGTCCTTCTAACATCAATGACTGATATTTAGGAAGCTTACTATCTGTTATCCAAATATTAACCTTAGAATTTAAGATTCCACTCACATCATGGCAAGTCAGTACAGTAAGGTTTTGTCCATTAATTATTTTTAAAGCTTCAGGTCCTAATAAAGCCGCTGCCCCAATTACTCTTAGGCAGTGCGGCCACCCACGTGAAATTACATCTAATTCTCTGCTTAGATAAGCAATAGGTTGCTGGTGAGGCCCTCGGGGTTGTGTCAAAACTCCCAAGGCCATACCTTTTCTTTCAGTGACAAACAAATTAAATTCTGACCCTGTGGGCAAGCTCAGAGCAGGAGCTTTCAGGAGAGCAGTCTGAAGAAACTTAAAAGCCTTTTGAGTTTCTGGAGCCTAAACCAGTTTGTCAGTTTGGGCCTGCTGAGTTTCAGCTGTAAGTTTATATAAAGGCCGGGCAAGTTCCCCATAACCCGGAATCCAAATGGGACAGTAACCCTGTGATTCCCAAAAATCCTCTCAATTGTCTTAAAGTCATAGGTAGGGGGTGATTTAGTATAGGTTTAATTCTCTCAGGGCCTATGGCCCTAGTCCCTTCTGATATGATTAGGCCTAGATATCTAACCGATTGTTGACAAAGCTGAGCCTTTTCTCTTGATGCCTTGTAACCACAGCCTGCCAGAAAGTTTAAGAAATCTTCTGAGGCTCGCGAACAAGCTTCCTTTGTCTCAGCACAGAGCAAAATATCATCTACATATTGTAACACCACCACTTCAGAGCTATTAAAGTTTTGTAGATCCCGTGACAAACTTTGTCCAAATAAGTGAGGACTATCACGAAATCCCTGGGGCAAAACTGTCCAGGTTAACTGAGAAGCTGGCTGCGTAGGGTCTTCAAAGGCAAATAGAAATTGACTTTCTTCCGCCAAAGGCATTGAATAGAAGGCGTCTTTCAAATCAACTACTGAGAAATATTTGGCTCGTTCAGGAATTTCAGACAATAGAGTGTAAGGATTAGGCACCACGGGGTGTAAAGGAACTACAGCCTCATTTATTATACATAAATCTTGAACTAGTCTCCATTTATCATATGATTTCTTTATACCCAAAATAGGAGTGTTGCAATAACTGTTACAGGGAATTAATAGTCCCTGCTCCTTTAAATTTTCGATGATGGGTTTTAACCCTTCCTTAACCTCAGGTTTCAGTGGATACTGCTTCTTATGTGGAAATAAGTGCAGGTCTTTGAGCTTGACAACTACAGGAATTGCATTTTGTGCTCGACCCACAGATTTTCCATCAGCCCATACTCTAGGATTTACATTTTGTTCAACAAAAGGGAGAGAAAGGGAAGGCTCCATATTCATGAAAACAGAGGCATGGACCTTGCTCAGTATATCCCTTCCCAAAAGGAGTGAGGGAGATGCTGGCATGATCAGAAACTCGTGTGAAAATAGCACAGAATCCCAGTTGCAAGATAAAGAATGACTGAAATAATACGTTATGGCTCGTCCAGACAGTCCCATTATGGAAGCGAATCGGGAACTAAGTGGGCCAGGGGCTTCAGTAAGCACAGAGTAAGTTGCCCCAGTATCTAAAAGGAAATCGACGGATTGGCCCCCCCACAATTATTAATACCCGGGGTTCCTCAGGTGTAATTGGGACGGGAGCTTGTGTAGGGACCCCCAGGCACCTTTAGTCCTGATTGTCTCGAGAGTCCGACCGGGAGACCTATGCCTCTGGGGACAATCTCTCTCCCAGTGTGGTCCTTTGCAGACCGGACATGGAGCTGGGAGTGGCTTAGATGCCTGAGGGCAATCCCGCTTGAGATGTCCCTCCTTTCCACAGTAATAGCAAGCCCACCCCTTTTCACCTAGGTCCCTCTGGGCATCTTTCTCAGGCTGTTTAAGAAAGTTTTTCATGGCCACTGTGAAGGCTTCCACCTTTTTCTTTGTCTTTTTCTGCCTTTTTTTCTTTTCCTTATATTCCCTACCATAATAGACTGTCTGAGCCAGTTGTAACAGAATATTTAAAGTCTGATTTGGTCCATACGCCCGTTTTAATAGCTTACAGCGCATATCTGGAGCTGACTGAGTGAGAAATCTACCCTTTAAGATCACTTTTCCCTTGTATTTTACAGAATCAGTCTAATTGTAAAACAGTATTATACTTAAGAGACCCTCCAACTGGCCACCATTCACCGTCCTCCAATGGATACTGTGGCCATGTAGTATCACATAGGAAAACCAGGTGTGTCTTATTTAAGCCCTGGGGATCAAATTTATCCCAGTTTTTCAGGATACAGTTCAAAGGAGTGAGGCTGGAATTGTTAGCTCCCATCTGTAAGAGAGAAAAAAAAGCGACCAGAGCCATTTTTATACCAGAGGTGTCCCTCCCTGCTCTAGATGGGGGTGTAGACTTTACACCAAAAGCTTTTCCTTCCTGGTCGGGCCTAGTCTGTCCTTTACCCATGCAGGCGCCATTCTCGTCCCTCGGTTCTACCACCGAGACCGGGTGAGGATGTACCGGGGTAGACCTGATAGCACCCCTACCTGGTGTCCAGCTCTTCACCATTAACCTTGCTTACCTCCGATGCCACCCGGGGTGCAATCAGAGTAACTTTCCAGAGTGCCTCCCAAGCTAAGACTGCTGGGGGAAACATTCGTCACCTGAGTGCCTGTGCACGACCCTGAGTATATTCTTGACCACAATAAGACTGATACAAACATAAAGCTGAGATGTTCCTTTTAAGCATCACCACACCAGTATAAGAGCCTCTTCTGGTCTACTAAAAGTCAGCATTACCAAAGGAAAAAAAAAACCCATTGCAGTCCCAATCTGAGTAACCTTTAACCTCAGAGATGTTTTTGGAGCTAGAGCTCCATCTAGCTTCCGAATTCCTAGCGAGGCTAGGCACTATTTTTACTACGAATCTAAGTTTTGGACCTAAGCCACAGTACACAGTAACAGTATAGATCACAAGTCCCTTGAAAGTCTATGATCTGATAGATTAGGTTAGTACTTTTAATTCCCAAGGAGTTATGAAATGGTCAAAGAGACCAAAAAGTTTGACTGAGAAAGGAGAGTTCGGTCCACACGCTTTGCCCTTTTCTGGTTGGTTCCCAAAGGAGACATTGAGTGCCTCTTGGCATTTGCAGGTCGGTATAAACCCCCCGACAGGTTTTTGCCAAAAGCCCTATGTCTTAAAACTCAGAATGGCACCAGGCCCCTCACCCATAAGATGCATTTTGGGATAATCTTGGCACCAAATGGTTCATCCTGGGCCATAAAATGATTAACTTGAATATTGAAGAAGGGTAAATCACCATACAAATAATTTCATTTACATAGATTAGGGGAACAATATCTGAGTATGCTAAGTCACTTCAGTCGTGGCCGACTCTGTGTGACCCCATAGACAGCCGCCCACCAGGCTCCCCTGTCCCTGGGATTCTCCAGGCAAGAACACTGGAGTGGGTTGCCATTTCCTTCTCCAATGCAAGAAAGTGAAAAGTGAAAGTAAAGTCGCTCAGTCATGTCTGACTCTTAGCGACCCCATGGACTGCAGCCTACCAGGCTCCTCCATCCATGGGATTTTCCAGGCAAGAGTACTGGAGTGGGGTACCATTGCCTTCTCCAATATCTGAGTATAGCATACTGGTTTGTTAAGTAGGTTCTGAGCCAAGAGGTGGAACCGACTTGAAGACAGAGTTTGGGGGGAAAGGCATAGTACATTAGCATAGCTTAAGACAAACACTTCCATAAGAAAAAAGGCATTGGTTATCTTTAGATTTGAGAATAGTTAACTTCAAGTGAAACCAGATGTCAGTATGGCAACCCAGTATTTTAAGAGAAACCTCCTTTTAAATTTGTATAGAGAAGGAAAAAATATAGCTAGTTTGTTTCCTCCTGCCGCTTAAGAGAGATAAAAATGTCTGACACTTGCAGGCTATTTCCTCCGTTTGGAGACCCCTGGCCTTCCTGCCTGTTACCCTCTCACCAGGCTCCTCTGTCTGTGGGGATTCTCCAGGCAAGCATACTGGAGTGTGTTGCCATGCCCTCCTCCAGGAATATATATATATATATAGCTTCCCTGGTGGTTCAGTTGTAAAGAAATTGCCTGCAATGCAGGAGACCCAGGTTTGATCCCTGGATGGGGAAGATCCCCTGGAGAAGTAAATGGTAACCCACTCCAGTATTCTTGCCTAGAAAATCCCTTGGAGAGAAGAGCCTGGCAGGCTACAGTCCATGGGGTTGCCAAGAGTTGGACACAGCTTAGCAACTAAAACACCAACATATTTATTAAACATATATATATATATTTGTATTGTATATTTGTTGTTCAGTCACTCAGTCATGTCCAATTCTTTGTGACCCCATGGACTACAGCCCACCAGGCTTCCCTGTCCTTCACTATCTTCTGGAGTTTGCTCAAACTCATGTCCATTGAGTCAATGATGACATCCCACCATCTCATCCTCTGTCACCCCCTTCTCCTCCTGCCCTCAATCTTTCCCAGCATTAGGATCTTTTACAATGAGTCAGCTCTTTGCATCAGGTGGCCAAAATATTGCAGCTTCAGCTTCAGCGTCAATCCTTCCAATTAGCATTGATGGTTGATTTCCTTTAGGATTGACTGGTTTGATCTTGATGTCCAAGGGACTCTCAAGAATCTTCTCCAGCACCACAGTTCAAAAGCATCAATTCTTCAGCACTTAGCCTTCTTTATGGTCCAACTCTCACATCCATACATGACTCCTAGAAAAACCATATAGTCACTTTGCTATACAGCAGAAATTAAACAACACTGTAAATCAACTATACTTCAATTTTTTTTAAGTAATGTTCAACTACAATCAAATACAATTCTTTCCTTCTTAAATATTTGTCATCTTTTCCAAATTCCCATATTTAGATATGTTTCCTTATTTTTATCCTCTTCCATGAAGCTTTTCCAGACTATTCTGGACCATGGTGACCTATTCCTTCTTGCAATTTCCACAATCTTTATGGTCTGTATCACGTGTTTAGTATTGTCATTTGTTAGTAGTTTCATGTGTATTGGTTCCCTTTTCTCTACACAGCAAGCCACTTGAAGGTAGGAATCTTGTCTCACACATGTTTTTCTCTCTATGCAGTGAACGTACTAAGTCACTTCAGTCATGTCTGACTATTTGTGACCCACTTTAAGCAGAATTTTCTCTCCCTGTCATCCTGTGTGCCTGCTTGCTCACTTATTTACACATTGAGTAACACAGTAAATTTCTATTTCTTAGAAATTTACTCTGTATCAAAGCAAGTTTTTAGCCGCTGGAAATACAGTGGAAAATGCAATAATGGCTTCATCCTTAATGAATTATATTCCATGTGATAAGACAAATAATCAAACAGGTAAATGTTGTTGTTGTTGTTTTTTAATCCATGAATAAATAAAGCTAAAGGAACATACATCTAGTAGAACAAAGCAGGTTTCCCTGAGGAACTAAAATTAAAGAACAATCCAAAGGAATATAAAGAAGAGATACCCTACTTTAGGAAAAAGATACAGCACAAGTGAGCACACAAAGATGAGCAAGATTTGAAGGAAGAGGATTTCCTTGTGGCCCAGCAGGGAGCAGGAGGGGGGTGGGGGGGTGGGAGCCAACCGTGAGCTCCTTATCAGCCACAGTTAGGAGTTGGAAGATATCCTAATGACAAGGGGAAATTTCTGTAGACTTTCAAGTAAAAGAAAGACATTGTCACTTTTATGTTTTGGAAAAACACTCAAGCTTCTTTTGGAAAATAGATAGGAAGGACAAGACAGAAGCCAAAGAAACCCTGTTAGAAAGTCGATGCTGTATTCTGGGAAAGAAGGTGATAGAGGCTGTAAGAATAAAAAGAAGTAGATGAGGGGCTTGCCTGGCAGTCCAATATTTAGGACTCTGCCTTTCCAATGCAAGGGGATGCAGCTTCAATCCCTGGTCAGGGAACTAAGATCCCACTTGCCTTATGGTATAGCCAAAAAATATAATAAATAAAATAGGCAAGCAACAAAGATTTGCTGTATAGCACAGGGAACTATTAAAAAAAGAAAAGGTAGATGGGTTTTTAAAGTATTTTGAAAGTAAATCAAGTAGAACTTAATGATTAAGTATCTGTGGAGTTGATCTCATGTTTCTGATTTAGATAACTGGGTAGATTTTATTACCGTTTACTATAGAGAGAACACACTGTTTAGGAGGCAGATAGAAAAGAAGAGGAATTCAATTTTTGACACCATAGTCTGAGGTACAAAATAGACATCCAAAGATGACATATACAGGTCTGGAGGTCAGAAGAGGCATTGCAACTTTAGATGAAGATTAGGAGGTCTTGCACCAATAGGTGGCAATTGGTGAGCTCTCCCATAGGAAACTGTAAACTGAGAAGATTCGGGCATGGAGAACCCCATGGAACAGCAGCATTTAATGGTCCTGGGACAGGGCAAGGAGCAGGTGGAAACCAAGGCGTGTGTGAAGGAAACAGAGAATGGATGGAGGTGGAGACAGAGGGCATCTGGGGGGCCTGCTCCTGCATTTAGAGAGCATTTGAGTTCAGAGAGAGAAAGAGGTTGAAGACACAGAAAACTGGGTGGATTGCTTATGTATTGAGGCACCAAAAAGGATGGAGCCCAAAGTACAAAGTAGAAGGGTTGCTATGGTAAAGAGAATAAGTGTGTCTTTCTTTTCAATAGAAGTGAATGAGGAAATGGTAGATAGGAACAAATGCCCATCTACTGATTATAAAATTTCTTTTTATGGCCTTAAAGAATGAGGGGAGTTTGCAGGGTTGAACATCCATGGAAATTTGAATTTCAGATAAGCAAGTAGGTTTTCATTAGGGCACACTTATAACGTAAAAAGTATTCATTGTTTATCTGAAATTCAAATTTCACTGGGCATGCTGATATGTTTTTTTCTAAGTCCAGCAGCACTAAGAATAGTAAGAGTGAAAAAGCACACTGAAAGCGCTGCTGAGACTAATAACTAAGCTTATGGACTGCAGCTGCAGGAAGTGCAATTTCCCTTTGCAGCTCATCATTTAAATGCAGATACCACCAAAGGAGGCAAATGGACATGGACCTACAGGAGTGACATCATGAAATAGACAGGTTCCACACTTAGCACAGCTTCATAGATTTATCCATATGTGTCCCCAGAAAAAAAAATGAAATTTTAAAACTAAGACAAATATGCTTTACAACTAAGATGTTTAAAGCAAAGTAACATTACACTGAGCAGTTTTTCTCTCAATATCTATTTAGCGGGGGGGGGAGGGGGAATATGTATATATATATATATACACACATATATACTGCTCTTTACCTTCTCCTTTTAAGCAGTTATGATGGTCATTGGAAAGGCTAGGTTCATAGATTCATGGTCCATTCCAGTCATTTTCCAGTCTGTTATTTGAGGACCCCTGAATATCAGCATACTTATTATTTATTGTTACCGAACCAAATTTGGGTTGTGGTGAAGAAAAAGTACACTGTTTATTGCAGGCACCAAGCAACGAGTCCAGGGCAGCTAGTACTCAAAACATCCAAACTCTTCGATGGGTGTCAGTAAAGCATTTTTAAAGGCCAGGTGAGGAAGAGAGTCACAGGGAATACAATCAACTTGTGTACAATTCTCTGATTGGTTGATGATGAGGTAACAGGGCGGTATCTTGGGGTTAACACTATCAGTCATCAGATGCCAGTAAGTCTGGGGACGTCATGCTTATGGTCATCAGGTGGTTAATTTCTTCCATTTGATCGGGGTTTTAGCATCTATAAAACCACTCAGCTAATGTGTATCAGATACTGCTATCCAGATACTTCATAGAGGAGCTACGGCAGAGGATATGGGGAGGAGTCTGAATTGGGTGGGCCCCATAGGGTCCTCCCTGGAGAAGGGAAAGGCTACCCACTCCAGTATTCTGGCCTGGAGTCAGACGCAACTGAGCGACTTTCACTTCACTTCACATAGGGTCCTGCTCAGTTATTCTATTTCTTCCTTGGACATATCATTTTCTGGGAGTCTCTTTCTTCCAAAGCCTCTAATTGTGAAAGCATTCTTTGTAATAGTTAATAGCCTTTGCCCTATTTTCTGTTAGTCCTAGATTTATATGTACTCCATAGATTTTCTTTTTTTACTTTTGTTGCATATTCTGTTACTTCTATTAGTCATTCTGTACAAACAATGAGACCAATATTCAATTGTCAACATCCATTCCATGTATGAAAGATAAGTTGTTCACCATCTTCAACATTCAGGTGAGAAAGTTTATTCGAAGTGATCTAGAGAGAAATATTCATTTCCAAGAGTTAACAGAATTTATTGTCTTCCTTATGCCTTTGCTTTAGTTTGCTGAGTCTTGTAGGCATTAATAATAACCTTTCTCCTGTTCATTCTAAATTATAGCTGAGCTAGTAGGAAACGCAGGCACGAGTATTACCTCCAGAGATGAGTTACTCGGGATGACTCCACACAGAGTCACGAGGTCTCACTTTCAATTCTTGCTTTCTCTTTACTTGGAGCAGGCAGGCTACGAAAGGCAAAGTGGCCCTCTCTTCATTTATATGATAAAAAAAGGAGAAAAATCAATATATTTTTCAAATAGATTCATTGCTAGTCTAATACGTGTTTTAGAACTAATTTCTTTCCTAGAAGTGAATAATTGAATTCTTTGCAGTCTTCAGCAAAAATTAAAACATACATGATCCTTCTTTATTTTACAGAGTAAAAGTTCTCAAAAAGAAAACTATTGAAGACATGACATTTTAATATTTTGTGTGATTTCACATTTATCTCAGTAATTTGTATTTTGAATAAACAAGAATAATGAAGACACTGAAATATATATATATGTGTGTGTGTGTATGTGTGTGTGAAGCATATAGAAAAAAACTTGAAAGACTAGCAGAAATGGCAGTTATTTTTTCTGTCTTTCAATGATACATCTTATCTTAGCAGGCTTTTTTATTTCTAATTGTTCTGAATTTAGGAGATAATCTTTTGAGAAACAAAATGACAGTGTCATCAATAATACTAATTGCCTTGACTAGTAAATTATCTTACATGACCAAAATCAAGTGGGTTGATTCATTACCTTAAATTTGGCTAATGAAGCCACTCTGATTTTTGAGAAGAGCATGCATTCTATAGACCAATTATTTAACAAGTAGTGAAGAAAAGAGAAACAATAGAAATTTTCTGCCTATAAATATATCTTAGAGTAAATTTGAATCAAGCAGGAATTTTCCAACTTTGGAAAGCTTCAGACAGAAGTAGATAGAAGTATGATGCTCCTTCAGAGGTAAAAGTCAGTGTCTATGTATTATGAAGCAGTCTACACTTCACTATGTTTGTCTTTGTGTTGTAATTTCCATGATTGTTAAATAACCAACTATACCAAAGTGCAAAATACTGAATGACCGGGAATATCAGTTAGATCAAGTTTATCTACTTCTTATTTAAGGACAATATGTATTTAGAATTTACAGTTATCTTGAACTATGTCCTCTCTTTAATTAATTTATATCTGTTTGGCCCTATGTAAAAACAACAGAAAAGAAAAACACCCTCTCTCTTCTTTCAGTCACACAAATTCATTTTTAATCCTATGTATTTAGATATTTATGCAAACAGAAAATGAACACTAGGTAAATATTTGGTACAGTACTTTTTGCTACCAAACCATGATTTGTATCTGAGAGTGTATTTATATAGCTTGAGCATTTCCTGTGTTCCTAATTACCGTATTTGTGTCCTTATCTTCTTTGTAGCCATTACAGAGTAGTTCTACATTCATTTTATTTTTTAATATAAATTTATTTATTTTAATTGGAGGCTAGTTACTTCACAATATTGTAAATTTCTGCAATCACCTCAGACATAGGTAAATTTAAATACAGTGTCTAATTCGGTTCAGAAGTTAAGATGCCCCTGGAGCAGCACCAGTGAGTTGCCTTCTGTTTATAGAACTCTGACTCTCAAACTCAGAGCCATGACCTCCCTACCACTTCTGTCAGAGGCAGTAAGGGCTCCAGAGGACTCAGTTCTCTTCCATTAACTTTCAGGTTTATGCAGAACTGAAGACTTTCCTCTTTCCTTCATGATTATCTAACAAGTAATCATCAAAACCTCTCTATTTTCTGTCTTAGTTGCACTATTTTGTGCTTGTCTGTCCCTTTGAGCCTCACCTTAACAAATTCTGGTGTCTGTATTTTAGAGATTTGGGGGTTTAGGCTAGCTTGCAACTCTGAGAGTGTTAACTAAAGTGTTTCGCCACAGTCTCAGACAATAACAAGGTAGAAAAGGAGGAATAAAGAAAGAAAAAAATAGTAACTAGAATAAAATAGAAGTCATAAATACTATCAAAATGTCCATGAATGGAGGAACTCTAGTTCCAATCAGCACTTAAAAGGCTCAAAATTCCACCAGGCAGTTATGGAAAGAACCAGAGAGCCCACCTCACCCTGCAGTTCTCAATCTGGGCTGCTGGTTAGAGTCGCAGGGAATTTTTTTTTTAAGTGTTGCTACCAGGGCTTCATGCAGATCCCTTTAAAAGTGATGTCTCAGCAATGGCAAAACTTTAAAAATCTCCCAGATGGGAACTTCCCTGGTGGTCCAGTGGTTAAGAATCCCCAACGCAGGGGGCACAGGTTCGATCTTGGTCAGGGGACTAAGAGCTCACACGCTGAGAGCAACTGAGCCCAAGAGGTGCAACTAGAGAAAGCTCACACACTGAAACAAAGATGCAGAGTGGCCAAAGTAAATAAAATAAAAAATTAAAACTTCCGGATGGTTTTAATGTGCAGCCAGGGTGAATTATTGGCTCCCGGAAGATACATGTGTCCTAAGAACCCTACTTAGGCCAGAAGCCCAACTGGCAGCTTGTCTGTGATCTGGTCACAGTAGGACAGAATCTGGGATGAGAAACGAGTACAGATAATTTTCTCTTGGCTCTTGAAACCATTTGGGACAGGTGTTCCCAAATGTGACAACTCAATTGGAGGACATATAAGATACAATCTCTTTTCACAGTTTTCATCTTGGATGAAACCTTTAATTTCTCATCTAGTTGCAACTTACTTACAGATGACATGATAGGAAATAAAATCCAACTAAATCCATAGTTTGCAAAGGATAATCCCTTCACTAGTACATCAGAATCATGTGGAAAGTTGTTAGGCATGCAGACCATTGGGTCCCAACTTAGACCTACTGAATCAGAAACTCTGGGAGAGGGATCCGTCCCCTAGTTTGACTGACCCTAGCCCTCTGTATGAGTCTGATTCATGCTTACTTTTGGGACCCATTGAAGCAGAGACTGCAGAGGAGAAAACAGACAGTTGAATAGAATGTGTTCACACCTTCATGGGGTAAGCATAGGGTTCTGGAGAGGGTCAAGAAAAGAAGTCTGATGCAAATCTGTACAAAGCAAGTAAAAGGGATGATACATGTTTATATTTGGTAACTTTCTATGTCCTTTTAAAATTATTTAATACTTTTCATATATATATGTATATATAAATATTTGGTTTTGTGTTTTGTGTATGAGAGATAGACGAATTGCAAGCTGAAATCAAGATTGTTGGGAGAAATTTCAATAACCTCAGATATGCAGATGATACCACCATTATGGCAGAAAGTGAAGAAGAACTAAAGAGCCTTTTGATGAAAGTGAAAGGGGAGAGTGAAAAGTTGGCTTAAAGCTAAACATTCAGAAAATTAAGATCAGGGCATCTGGTCCCATCACTTCATGAAAAATAGATGGGGAAACAGTGGAAACAGTGACACTTTATCTTCTTGGGCTCTAAAATCGCTGCAGATGGTGATTGCAGCCACGTAATTAAAAGATGTTTGCTCCTTGGAAGGAAAGCTATGATCAACATAGACAGCATATTAAAAAGCAGAGACATTACTTTGCCAACAAAATTCTGTCTAGTCAAAGCTATGATTTTTCCAGTAGTCATGTATGAATGTGAAAGTAGGACATAAAGAAAGCTAAGTAGCAAAGAATTGATGCTTTTGAACTGTGGTGTTGGAGAAGACTCTTGAGAGTCCCTTGACTGCAAGGAGATCCAACCAGTCCATCTTAATGGAGATCAGTCCTGGGTGTTCATTGATGGGACTGATGTTGAAGCTGAAACTCCAATACTTTGGCCACCTGATGAAAAGAGCTGACTCATTTGAAAAGACCCTGATGCTGGGAAAGATTGAGGGCAGGTGGAGAAGGGGGACAACAGAGGGTGAGATGGTTGGATGGCATCACCGACTCAATGGGCATGAGTTTGGGTTAACTCCGGGAGTTGGTGATGGACAGGGAGGCCTGGCGTGCTGTGGTTCATGGGGTCACAAAGAGTAGGACACGACTGAGCCATTGAACTGAACTGAACTGAACCGATGCATGTGTGTGTTCTTAGTCACTCAGTCAGTCATGTCTGACTCTTTGCAACCCCATGGACTGTAGCCTGTTGGGACCCTTTGTCCATGGGATTTTCCAGGGAAAAATACTGGAGCTGGTTGACATTTCCTTCTCCAGGGGCCCTTTCCAATCAGGAGTCAAAAACATGTCTCTGGTGTCTCCTGCATTAGTAGGCAGATATTCTTTACCACTGTGCCACTTGGGAAGCACATGTATATATATGGTATACATGTGTATACCCAAGTATGAGTATATAGCCCTATATGCATGTATATATAGGGCTTACCTTGTAGCAATGTAGAATTCGCCTGCAATGTAGGAGTCACAGGTTCAATCCCTTGGTTGGTAAGATCCCTGGAGAAGGAAATGATAACATGGGAAATCCCATGGACAGAGGAGTCTGGCAGTCAGTCCTTGGGGTCACAAAGGTTGGATATGGCTTAGTGACTAAACCACCATAACATGTGTATATATATGATTATGAAAGTGAAAGGTTGCTCAGTCGTGTCTGACTCTTTGCGACCCCATATAGTCCATGCAATTCTCCAAGCCAGAATACTGGAGTGGGTAGCCTTTCCCTTCTCCAGGGGATCTTCTCAACCCAGGGATCAAACCCAGGTCTCCCACATCACAAGCGGATTCTTTACCAGCTGACCCACAAGGAAAGCCCAAGAATACTGGAGTGGGAAGCCTTTCCCTTCTCCATCGGGTCTTTCTGACCCAGAAATCCAACCGGGGTCTCCTCCATTGCAGGTGGATTCTTTACCTAATGATCTATGAGAGAAGTACGTGTATACATATATGTGTATGTATGTATACCCATACATGTGCATGCACACACACACACATCAAAAGGATAATTGAGAAATTCAAGACACATGAAAACAAGGGTAGAAAACTACTAAATCCACAAAAAAATGCAAACATGGAGATCTACTACAAGTTTTAATTATCATAGGTACTAGGTACAGTGATCAAAGCAAAAAAAAGAAACAGGATTCAGAGAAAAGCAAATCAAGTGTTCAGATGAAATATGTTTTTTTTTCTAGTAATGAAAAATAACTGAGCAAATTTCTCTCCTTATAATGATTGGAGACATCTCAATAGACTGAGTTGCTCCTTGGCTACCTGGTGTAAGAAACGTGTGCCACTTTATTTGACAATCAAGGTTTGGCAGTGGACAGGGTTAAGGTCCATATCAAGAAGTTGGAGAGCTACCTCAAGATGAGCACTTAAAAGGACATTTCTCCATCTCCAAAACTCCCTGGACACTCAGAATTTGTGGGTACAAACAGCATCAAAGAAACAAATGCCTGTGTCCACTGGCAGCCTACACTTTTTCTTGAGAAATAACTCAAGATCAATCCTCTCTTGTGTAATCACTTTAATTTCCCATGATTGTATATAATAACTTTGTATATAATTCTTGCAAGGATGATTTTAAAATGATATCATGCCTTGTTTTATTTTTATTTCAATATTAAACAAATGTGTCATTGCAAGAGCCTATTGATTTTATAAGAAATACAAAGATATATCCTGAAAGTCACAGCTTATATATTTTTTATTGTTTTGTATGATTGACTATGTACAATAAGTCATTTGTGAAGAAGAGAAAAGGTTGGGGTAAAATTATCTTAGATTTGCTTAGGAAGTACCTTCAAAGAATAGAAGAAAAGAGAATAATGCTTCTTCTTCACCATCTCCCTCCACCTTTGCCACACTAAGCCAATGTGACAAAACACAACTATAGGTCGAGGCCATTCAGTTAAAAGTATTCATTCATACCGATTTACTACAAATGAAGCCACACCTCCACTATCCCTTGGGAGATATCTTAGCCCAAATTCTACTCTGTGCAGAAACAAGGCTCAGAAATGAATTTAGCTTCTGTACTTACTTCATACCTTTCCCAGTGGTGAGTAAGCATGCAGATTAATGATTAATTCTCATGTAGTTATCACGATGATATATTGCAACTATAAAGACAGACACCTGCAGTTCTATTTGCAACTGTTTAATTCCTCTGAATTTTGTCAAGTGCCATTAAGGGATCAAGTGTGGGAATCAACAAATTCTGCTCCAGTGATTCATGAATATAATGTGACTATTCTGCACACGGTAAAATATATACATTTATGTCTATAATATACACATATGTATGTATATATACAATAGATATATCATCTCCTATAATAGTTAAGGCTGTTATAATTAGACTCAAATAAAATGCTATTTGTGTGAAATCAAACTGAATCTATTAGCAGTTTATATTCACCGTGTACTTCTTTAGAAGTACACATTAAGATGCTATTTGAAAAGTAAAATGGTTTAAAAATAAAAGGCAGTTTTGATTATAGTAACAGTCAAGAGGTTTTTAAATATTAAGCCTAGGATTTTACCTTCTCTTGTCTTTGTGCCTTAAAGAAAAAGATATAGCTGCATCAATATTAAGAAAGTGGAGGAATATTACTGTTGTTCATATTATACATCAGCTATAGCTCATCAGAAAACAAAATAAACTGGAAATTTATCATGACAGTCATCTACTCTTTATTTAACTTACATGATAGGTAGGGTGACACCATGCTTGAAGTCACCATTCTGCACTTGCGTTTCTCACTTTTGTGGTTTATGTATGAAAAAGAAATGTTCTCTTTTATCTTTCATTAAACCTTCTGTTGAAGTTTTACATTTAAAAAATTTAATTGTTTCTATCTTCACACTAAGACAGCTGCTTCAAAGATTTAACAAAAAGACAAAGGTAACTGGAAAGAGATAAAGCAATTGTATCTGGTATATACAATTAATGAAATTCATTCATACTTGATGTACAGGAAAAATGATATCAATTTATCATTTAGATTATGCCATAGTGAAAAAAATTTGCCCTCCAAAGAGAAAGATCAAAAATTCAGGGGAGGTTTGAACAGAAATACAAAATAAAGAGCAGGCATTGAAAAAAGCCTCAATGAAGAGTGTTGAAAAGGTTCAAACACATCCACAAATCTGAGCAATGGAAAAATGCTAATGACAGCTGAAGATAGACCCCTATCTGTGGTTTACTAGTAAACCACAGTGTAAGTTGATTTTATCTTCTAGAAAACTGAAGCAGAATTATCATAAACCTAAATGGAATGTCTGAATATACATTGCAGATATCAGAGGTGTACAACAAAGCTGGCATGAAATGTTATGTTTTATATGGTTAGACTTCAAACAGTACAAAGACATCTCTGGCACTTGTGTATGCGTATGGGTGGAGGGGGGAGGCAAATTATTCTTTTTTTTTTTTTTCCCAGTTCATTTTATTTATTTATTTATTTATTTATTTTTTTACTTTACAATATTGTATTGGTTTTGCCATACATTGACATGAATCTGCCATGGGGGTACATGTATTCCCCATACTGAACCCCCTTCCCACCTCCCTCCCTATCCCATCCCTCAGGGTCATCCCAGTGCACCAGCCCCAAGAACCCTGTATCATGCATTGACCTGGACTGGTGATTCATTTCACATATGATAATATACATGTTTCAGTGCCATTCTCCCAAATCATCCTGCTCTCGCCCTCTCCACAGAGTCCAAAAGACTGTTCTATACATCTGTGTCTCTTTTGCCGTCTTGCATACAGGGTTATCATTATCATCTTTCTAAATTCCATATATATGCGTTATTATACTGTATTGGTATTTTTCTTTCTGGCTTACTTCACTCTGTATAATAGGCTTCAGTTTCATCTACCTCATTAGAACTGATTCAAATATATTCTTTTTAATGGCTGAGTAATATTCCATTGTGTATATGTACCACAGCTTTCTTATCCATTTGTCTGTTAATGGACATCTAGGTTGCTTCCATGTCCTGGCTATTATAAACAGTGCTGCAATGAACATTGGGGTACACATGTCTCTTTCAATTCTGGTTTCCTTGGTGTGTATGCCCAGCAGTGGGATTGCTGGGTCGTATGGCAATTCAATTTCCACTTTTTTAAGGAATCTCCACACTGTTCTCCATGGTGGCTGTACTAGTTTGCATTCCCACCAGCAGTGTAAGAGGGTTCCTTTTTCTCCACACCCTCTCCAGCATTTATTGCTTGTAGATTTTTGGATAGCAGCCATTCTGACTGGTGTGAAATGATATCTCACTGTGGTGTTGATTTGCATTTCTCTAATAATGAATGATGTTGAGCATCTTTTCATGTGTTTGTTAGCCATCTGTGTGTCTTCTTTGGAGAAATGTCTGTTTAGGTCTTTGGCCCATTTTTTGATTGGGTCGTTTATTTTTCTGGAATTGAGCTGCAGGAGCTGCTTGTATATTTTTGAGATTATTCTTAACACTTTCCTATTCTCTAGAAGATTCTCACTGACCAGGCTGCTCCAGAAGCTGCCCAGGAAGCAATCACACTTACTGATAATAAGACACAGTACTTTCCCAAACTGTTCAAATATATAAATCCATCAAATATTCATGAATTTGTTAACTTACTAGCAAATGAGAGAAAAGAAAGTGGAGTAAATTGGAGAAGTATTCTTAGATCTTTGTATTTTTTAGTTTATTTCAGTATTTCTTTTAGTGATTTTTTGCAGTAGTTGTGGTTATTGTAAAGGAAATTAAAAATAAATAATTACTTTAATTTATACTTTTACCTAGATAATCACTATTTAGATTTTTAAATATTACCTTATAATATTTTAATGCATTTAATTTTAATAAGGTTGTTCTGATTTTTAGTTGTATTTCTTAATGGCAACATATAAAGTTGATACATAGCTTTTAAAGAATGAAACCTGTCAGAAGAAATTTCTTAGTGTTTTTGTCTTAATGGAAATTTTGTTATATTGGGACTCTGAATACAATTAAAGCTTTGTAACTTTATTTTCACAAAGCATCTTAATTTAGTTCCACAAAATTGTGCTTTCTGTTCTATGATTGAGAAACAAATGATAGGGATAATCAAATAGTATAAGAATCTTTTTAAATTAATTTTTATAGGAGTATAGTTGCTTTACAATGTTGTTAGTTTCTTCTGTACAGTAAAGCAAATCAGCTATACATATACATATACATATATCACCTCTTTTTTTGATTTCCAGCAGAGTTCCCTGTGCTAAACAGTAGGTTCTCATTAGTTATCTATTTTATACATAGTAGTGTATATATGTCAATTCCAATCTCCCAGGTCATTCCTTTTCCCGCCTTGGTATTCATATATTTGTTCTCTACATCTGTGTCTCTATTTCTGTTTTGCAAGTAATATCATCAATACCATTTTTCTAGACTGCACATATATGTGTTAATATACAATTTGTTTTTCTCTTTCTAACTTACCTCACTCTATACAACAGTCTCTAGGTCCATTGACATCTCTACAAAAAAAAAATATATATATATATATATTTCTAGGTAGACTACACACTAGGGAAAATATGAATTAGAAAGAGGATATAAAGAATCACATTATTAATTAGGTATCTGTAATTCTGGGCTTTCCTCATATTTCAGTCAGTAAAGAATCTGCCTGCAATGTAGGAGACCCACATTTGACTCCTGGGTCAGGAAGATCCCCTGAAGAAGGAAATGACAACCCACTCTGGTATTCTTGCCTGGAGAATCCCATGGACAGAGGAGCCTGGTGGTCTACAGTCCATGGTGTCTCAAGAGTCGGACAAAACTTAGTGACTAAACCACCATCTGTAATTCTACTGCTAATTGGAAAAGTCTATTTATTTAATAGACTTATTGTTTGAAATAATTATTTGTTACAGGTATTTCTGTTGTCATTTGGGAAAATATCTTTCAATTATTTTCAAATATGTTTATTCTTTGAAATATGTCAAATACAAGAAAATAGCATCTAAGTGAAAGTGTGGAACTATTTCCTTCTGTTTTTCAAAATGATCCTCTCCAGACAGTTATCCTCACCATAACTAAGTTAAAAATTAGATTATCAATATTGTCATTTCCAAGTGGTGCTTCTGGTGACAAACAAATGCTTGGAGGCCTTATAAATAGGTTAATTTTGAGGCTCTGTCCCAAGAAGCTTTTTTTAAAATTTATCCCTGGGTCAGGAAGATCCCCTAGAGGATGGCATGGCAACCCACTACAGCATTCTTGCCTGGAGAATCCCATGGACAGAGAGCCAAAGGGTTGCAAAGAGTCAGACACGAATGAAGTGACTTAGCACACATGCACACAGTTGATTTACAAGGTTGTTTTAGATTCAGTTGTCTAGAAAAGTTATTTGGTTATACATATATATATTCTTTTTTATATTATTTTCCATTATGGCTGATCATAGGACATTGACTATAGTTCCCTGTGTGTTGTTCATCCACCCTATATGTAATAGTTTTAATTAAAACACTAGAATCAGTGTAGTCAGTCCTTCCCCTCATTGTCCTTCTTCCTGGTCTACTCTTATCAAATTAGTGTCTACATTCCACGACTTTACTTTTGCGGGATCTCCTATTATCTTTTTTTTTTTTTGTCACAACTATTACACTAGTGCTTGTCTTCATTACTGTTGACTTTGGTGATTGTAATAGCTTCTTTTTCTTTCTAATCTCTGAGGTAACACAGACAGAATAATCTTTTGAATAATCTACTTTCTTACTCAGATTCTTTATTGAGTTCCCCCTCCAACTGAATATAGTTAAAGTTTTTTGTGTGTGTGCCTGTATGTGTGTGTGTAAATGTCAGTGCTAGATGAAGGTAATTTTTTTTAGGCTCTCCACAATCTTAATTTTTCAACTTGACATCCCAATATAATCCTACCCAAACCTCATGTTCCTTCCAGACAGCCACATACCTGACCCGATTACCTGGTAATTCCTATTGCTAGACATTCACTGAAAGGATCTTCTATGTCTGGAGTACTCTATGAACTTTGCCTCCACTGGGCAAAAATTCTCCCCAGGTTCCAATTCCAATTTCTATAAACATTTTCCATTAGGCTCTAACCACCTTCTCACCCCTAATCAATACATTCTCTTTCTCTTCCTTGCAAAGTACTTAATTTCACACACATCACATGGTAACTTGAATTCCAGCTAATTGTGCTACTGTCCAGCATATAAAGTATCAAAGTATTACCTCCTTGAAGGGAAAAGACTGAGACTTGCTCATCTTTCCATTTATCACAGCACCTTATATAACCTTGCATACACACAACAGATTACTTGGTGAGAGAATGATTAAGTAAATAAATGGACAAATGAAGGAATATGTGAATAAGTGAATGAAGAGAGATCAGTGTTCACTCAAAGTGGCTGGAGCTGCTGTATAATATTAATATTTTGCCAAGACACTCATTTGGCTATGTAGGAGAATTTATATGCAAAAGCATATTTCTAATTCATTCAGTGCATTCTTGGTTACCTGTAAATAAAGTAACTGCCTCATCAATTATCCATGGCAACTTGAGACTTCCTTAGAAGTAATACTTAGCCAGATAAGGTTAATGAATGGACAAAACTGGAAGGAAGTAGTGGTGGAGGATGAGGTTATAAGGATTCAAACACTTAGCAATTACAAAAAAGCTCTATCACAAAATCAATTTGAATTAAGAATCTCTGCCACATGCAGAAAAGAAGAAGGACTAGTTACAATGATAAGTTTACTGATAGCTCTGTTATTATGTATATACCAAAGCCCTATTCTGCATCTGATCAAATATGTTTGTTTTGTCATATCTACACAAAAAGCAAGTGAGTGTGTTTTATTTGTGCTTTTGTTTTTCCTTTTCACATCAATGCAAGCAGCTAATAAAAACTGAGCCTCAGTTCAGTTCAGTTGCTCAGTCATGTCCAACTCTTTGTGACCCCATGAATTGTAGTACTCTAGGCCTCCCTATCCATCACCAACTCCCAGAGTTTACCCAAACTCATGTTCATTGAGTCAGTGATGCCATCCAGCCATCTCATCTTCTGTCGTCCCCTTCTCCTCCTTCCCCCAATCCCTCCCAGCATCAGGGTCTTTCTTTTCCAATGAGTAAACTCTTCGCAAGAGATGGCCAAAGTATTGGAATTTCAGCTGCAGCATCAGTCCTTCCAATGAACACCCAGGACTCTTCTCCTTTAGGATGGACTGGTTGGATCTTCTTGCAGTCCAAGGGACTCTCAAGAGTCTTCTCCAACACCACAGTTCAAAAGCATCAATTCTTCAGCACTCAGCCTTCTTCACAGTCCAACTTTCAAATCCAAACATGACCACTGGAAGAACCGTAGCCTTGACTAGACGGACCTCTGTTGACGAAGTAATGTCTCTTCTTTTTAATATGCTATCTAGGTCGGTCATAACTCACTTTCCAAGGAGTGAGCATCTTTTAATTTCATGGCTTCAATCACCATCTGGAGTGATTTTGGAGCCCCCAAAAAATAAAGCCTGACACTGTTTCCACTGTTTCCCCATCTATTTCCCATGAAGTGAAAATTGAGCCTAATAACTTTAATAATTCCTGCTTAGAAATATCTCTAGTTCAGTTTTGTTCATCTTGCAAACACATGCAAAAACATCTCAAAGTTGACATAAAATGAATGTTCGTGATGTGTGAGTGTAGAGAAAAATCATTACATCAGGGTATTTATTCAACGTTTATTATCTATTAATTCATCTTAATATCACCAAAATTATAAGGTAGGATCTGGAAAGGTAAACACACTGGGAAAAATCCATTCCATTACTCAGAAATGGACCATGGTCTGCCTGGAGCCACCAACAGAGTGTGGATAGGGCAGCAAAGCGACGGTTTGCAAGAAAGGGATTATCCCAAAGGGCACAGTCCATCCTTTAATATCTCCTGACTTGGAGGATTTGGATAGTTGAGCTGACATAAGACTAATGAGCGAGATCTACCCTGCTGTTGAGCACACCTGGGAATGGCACTCCTGAGGCCACACACGCCAGCACAAATGGGAGGACATTGCATGTACTCCACTCATGCAGAGACTTCTCAGAAACCCCTCCAAGAGGGCATAGCCCACTATGAGACCGAATCACTAGGCTAGCCAACAATGGAGGAGTCCCTATGACAACCCCTGATCCCTACCAGAATGTAGACTCCTGGGATCAACAGGTTGACAGGAGGCAATAAGGCTGCAAGAGGAGAAATTCAAATATTATTTTACCAATCCATTGCAGCTCACTGATCTAAAATACCTGTAAATTCAAATAGGCCTTGGCTTCCTCTGCTTCCATTATCGACATAAGTGATCATTCATTGTCTTCTCTTTTTCCATCGTCTGCTGTCCAATGGGAAGGAGATGCAGCTGGTTCACTGTGACTCTGGACTTGCTCCAGGATCCAGTGAGGAACCAGGGGTGCTGCTATCTCCCTGCCTTTGTGGTTGTTTCTTCCCTGCAGCTCTGTGCAGATGATTTGAGGTTGGGACCAAGTCAGTGGTGACAAATTAGGGCATGAAATTAAACTCAGGAAGTAATGGTATGTACCAGGTCTTTCAAGTTGAAAATACTCTTGAGAAAACAAAACATGTTAAAAAGTCATTTGTGTGTGGAATTGTCACTCATCTGTAGATGTTAAAAAGATTGAATATTCAGAATGATGAACCTTATGATTACAAAAATCGTATCATCTCTCTATAACATACTTTTGTTTTATGTATAATTGTATTTTTAATTAAAATTTACAAAATATTTTAAATCTCAGACTGAATGGTAGCTTATAATACTTCACCTCTTAGAAATCTGATTTGCAAGGCTTTTTTCTTTTAACTCCAAAATATAAAAAATATATATATATATTTTGGCTCCATATCAGTTAGAGTTTCTGGAAACAGCTGTTGGTAAGAATAATACTAAATACTGTCCATCTTCTCTGCTTTTTGAATAAGAGTTACTTCTCCTTTCTACAGAAGATCAATTTGCTTGACTTCCTCCGATGCTCGGATAGGGTATAAAATTGGTACATCTCAGCTTACTTCCTCAAATGCAAATGAAGATCACATGGTATGTGTAAGGGTGATACATTTCTCACTTTCATTATAAGCGAGCTTTCCCGAAACATAAACAGAACACTGGTAGTTGGTGACATCTGAGAATTACTAAATCCTCTCACTAAACTAGGCTGTCTCTTTTGGTCTGTACATGTTTAAACAACAGTTTAAATTATAGTATCCCGGGTCCATTTGTGGACGATCTTTACCTTGATTTTTTTAACACTCTCAGCATTTAAATTGCTATTAATATCCTGCTATTCTTACCATATAAAGATGATCCTGATCCTCAAAATTAATATACAGGAATTTATTCAGCTTATAATAGCAGAACTTGCATAGATGAAAAAACAAACAGCAAACTCCAAATCTATATTAAGAATAATGATACCTCAAAACTTGTAAGCAAAGAAAGTCTGGAGTCTATTTCATAAAGGATGTGAGTCTTAAAGGCAGCTTAAATTTAGATGAAGTAAGAGGGTCTCAGGGGGCTGAGATCACATTTGAGAAAATCCCCAGAGGCAAGCAGTCTCAGAAGGCAATAGGCTGAGGAAATAAACACCTAAGCATGAATTGAAAAAAATATATTATTTGATCTTTATCAACACTTAATTAACTTATTCTTATAAACAACCGTAGGAAGTAGACAGTGCTACTTTCCTATTTTATTGGTGAAGAACTTGAAAGCACCAGAGATTAAGTGATTTAACAGACATGACCAGCAAAACGGATGCTACTGTTAACAACCACATCATTTTCCCCAACACTTTCCAGGTCATGACACATGCAGAACACTAAACTTGTGAATTAACTGAGATTAATAGACCACACACCCAGGACCCTGAAACTGCCCTCTAGACTGAGAGGAATCAAGATCTTGGCACAGTGGTAACTAATTTGTATCAAAACTCAAAGCTTCTCAGCTATCCTACAGGTAAATTCTGTAGCATGCTGCTATGCCTGTGTGTTAGGGATTAAGAGGAGATACAGTAGAATGGGTAAGGAAAATTCAAATTACAGAGGGTTAGCTGAAAACCTGGAGAAGGCAATGGTACCCCACTCCAGTACTCTTGCCTGGAAAATCCCATGGGCAGAAGAGCCTAGTAGGCTGCAGTCCATGGGGTCGCTAAGAGTCAGATACGACTGAGCGACTTCACTTCCACTTTTCACTTTCATGCATTGGAGAAGGAAATGGCAAACCACTTCAGTGTTCTTGCCTGGAGAATCCCAGGGATGGGAGAGGCTGGTGGGCTGCCATCTATGGGGTCGCACAGAGTTGGACACAACTGAAGTGACTTAGCAGCAGCAGCAGCAGCTGAAAACCAGGTAATTTGGATAATTTGGATTTTATTTGGTTGATGATAGGGTTCTTGAAGAATGACATTATTTTAAGAGGATCTTAACAACTAACTACATGTTTAAAGAATGATCTGAGGGACTTCCCTGATGATCCAGTGGCTAAGACCCCACACTCCCAATAGAGGGGCTGTGTTCAATCCCTGGTAAGGGAACCAGATCTCAATGCTGCAAATATGACCTGATGCAGCTAAATAAATACATAAATAAAATAGTTTTAAGACTGATTGGGAAGGAGCAAAGTCTTAAAGACAGTTTTTGTATCTGTTGACAATTCAAAACTACCAGAGCAATGGCAGTGTGGATGAGAAGGAGGAAAATAATTTTTTTGAGAGGAAGGAAAAACCACTAAGGTATAAAAAGTATTGGCATCTTGATAACAATTTGAATTTAGAATTCAAATTACCCAAAGGCTCAAAAACAAAGGCAAGCCAAGAGAATGAGATATTGATGGAATGGCATCTTTGGGAAGAGAAGCTAATTTGGAGATGGTGATATGTAGGAACCAGTAAGAACTGGCTGAGGCTTCTTGCTATTGGAGGGGCAGTGGTTGGTTTGGAGACAAATGTTTTAAAGTCACAAGTCTAGGAGCAATATTTGAACTTGATGGGCCTGGATGGCCTCCCTGGAGTAGTCAGTGTAGAAAGGAAAAATCAAAGGGGTAAGTATAAAACTCACCGGATAAGCAGTCATACTTTGAGAGGTGGCTTTTGTGACCTGATTGAACCTGGGTCTCCTGTATTGCAGGCAAATTCATTACCATCTGAGCCACCAGGGAAGCCCACAATATTAGGTAGACTAGACTTAGCCAAGAAATTAGATATGCTGAAAGGTATCAACATATTATTCCCAACATAGTAACTCACCTGTCATGTCTTAGCACAGGATCATTTCAGGCACTATATCTCAAATTTCTAAGCCCCAAATATTTGGGGTCTGTCTTCCATAAGTAGTCACTCTTTCAGTCCCTATAATCACCTTATATGCTCTTCTGATTCCACTTTTCTCAAGTTTAAGGGTTCAGTTCAGTTCAGTCGCTCAGTCGTGTCCAACTCTTTGCAACCTCATGAACCGCAGCACATCAGGCCTCCCTAACCATCACCAACTCCTGGAGTTTACCCAAACTCATGCCCATTGAGTTGGTGATGCCATCCAACCATCTCATCCTCTGTCATCCCCTTCTTCTCCTGCCCTCAATCTTTCCCAGCATCAGGATCTTTTCAAATAAGTCAGCTTTTTTCATCAGGTGGCCATAGTATTGAAGTTTCAGCTTCAACATCAGTCCCACCAATGAACACCCAGGACTGATCTCCTTCAGAATGGACTGGTTGGATCTCCTTGCATTCCAAGGGACTCTCAAGAGTCTTCTCCAACACCACAGTTCAAAAGCATCAATTCTTCAGTGCTCAGCTTTCTTTATAGTCCAACTCTCACATCCATACATGACTACTGGAAAAACCATAGCCTTAACCTTTGTTGGCAAAGTAATGTCTCTTTTTTTTAATATGCTATCTAGGTTGGTCATAACTTCTCTTCCAAGGAGTAAGCTTCTTTTAATTTCATGGCTGCAGTCACCATCTGCAGTGATTTTGGTATAGTGATATAAAAACACTGTCACATAAGCCAAAAAGGGAAGAAGCTTTAAGAAGGAGGGGTTAGTCCATACTGCAGAGGGACATCAGGAAAGATGAAGAACTAGAGAAGGTCCTTAGACTTGACTGTGAGGAGGGTGCTGGTAGCTTAGGAGAAAAGTAATTTCATTTATACAGTAGATTTGGAAATATCTGCCTTACTTACATTACAGTCCTAGAAGTGAAAAATGACAGTCCCATTAAGTAAAACACAGACATTAAAAAAATGAGTTGCTTTTCTAAAAAGCATACAGTGCATTGCATTTACTACCTAGAAGCACTTTTGTTTATTTTATTGACTAATTATCTGTTGGCAGTAATGACCTGCTTTGGGACAATATTTATATTTTGCAGTATTTTCTCATATATCTTATTGGAACCTGTGATAGCCATATAAAATTTTACAGAAGAAAAAAAAAATCAACTGTCTGAAAACTTGTCTGAGGTCACCAACATACAGAAGAGTGAAGCTAAATCCAATCCTAGTTTTCCTCTACACATATCTAAACATACTCCCATGCCAAGATTTCTTTGAGATGTGTCTGTGATGCAACTAACTTGGGGATTCCAGTGTGTCATAACAACTCACCTTAATGAAGTCAAATTCATGACCTTGACCTTACAAGTGCTTGCTCTAACCAATTTAACAAACTAGCTGCTAAAAAGCTCTTAGTCCAATGCACTGGAAGCAATAACATTGATAAACCAAATTAATAGTAGCAGTAGAATTAATCTCATGATCGCATGCTAAAATTAACAAATTTAGCCATAATAAAATGAACAAATATTTGGTTGCCTACTATATGCCAGGTACGTGCTCTTTTACTTAATCTTCCTGACACCCTAAGAGTTATTTTTAACTTAATTCTACACATGACTAAATGGAAATCTCCAGTTTACTGGAGCAGAGACCAAAGATGTGAGTCAGGATAAGATTTGTTTGTGAACTTCAAATACCAAATAATTCTATAAATTTTATTTTTATTTTTTCTGTGACAATGGAAAAATACAAAAAAAGGGAGGTGAACTAATCCTTAAGAGAGATAAATGCATCCTCTATATAGAGACAATCTTTGTCCTATCTCCTCCCATTGTCAATATCAGTTCTTCAGCATCATTGTGTCTTTTGGCCTCTGATAGTACAGGGTCCATGGGTGGTTTCACTGGCTTGCCTGCTCAGTTCATCTAGACTCTGTGACAGCTATTTTCATACCATCTTCTCTGATGTGCCAGAACCCTTCACTTCTCGCCTTCCCTATCCTGACCTGGTGATCTTGGGACAGTGAGGTTGTGTTACCTGCTGTAGGATCACGCTGACTAATGAGTGTACAGAGTCAGAGAATGTCCACTGTAAACCCATATATCTCATCTGACCTGGGACCTCACAGCTGCTCCACTATTCTGATATTCATGCTTGCTTAATTTTCCGTCACATTCTCCCAGTGGCTTTCTTTAATCATTTAGAGCCTCTGTGAGACCTTAAGGGCCATGCCTCCCTGCCCTCCCTTTCACTACCTGTTGTCTGTTGTGTCAGGGAAGATAGTAAGACCATCCTTCAGACCCAACTGCTGCACCTCCCCTGCCCCACCTCCTCTCTATCTTCACCAACGTTCCTCCTCTGTCTTTTGCTCATGGAAAACTGTTAGCTTCCCTCCTGGGTATCCTTGCACTTGTCCAAAGATATTCCTCTGTGATCTTTTCCTTACCCACACTCTCCTGACTTCTCAAGAAACTTCATCTAACCATGGATCATTCTTTTGCCTGACTATTTCTTTAAATGTCTCCCTCTCTGTGACACCTTCACTTCTGTTTATGAACACATTCACTTTTACTGTGAAAACAAAATGAAATGCAAATGAAAACTAAAATTTTCTCTAGTCTGCTATCCTTTCACTGTGCTGCCATATTTCTCAAAAAGAAAGATCATATCTCCTTACTCATTTGTTTGAGCACTAATTTCTCATACACTGCTTACTACCTTTCAACATGGCTTCTGCCCACCATGCATTCTAATCATTTTTAGCTTAGGAAAGTGAATTCTAAGAATGGGTGCCCCAGAATGCAACCATGCCAAATCTATGTGCTTTAGTTACTAAGTTGTGACCGATTCTTGCAATGCATGGACTGGAGAGCACTAGGCCCCTTTAAAGCAGCTCTTAGAGGGAAGTTAATAACAATAGAGACCACCCTTAAAAAATAAGAAAAATATCAAATAAACAACCTAACCTACCACTTAAAAGAATTGGAAACAGAACAAACAAAACCTAAAGTCAACAGAAGGAAGGAAAAAATAAAGATCAGGGAGGAAATAAATAAAATAGAGCTTAAAAAGCAATTTAAAAAAATAATAAAACTAAGAGTCAGTCCTTTGAAAGGCTAAAAATGGGCAGCAAGTAGGTGCCAAACTCTGAAGCATGATGACTAGTTTTGAGTAAAGATAACATCCAAATTAAATCATTACAAACACAGCAGTGTCCATAGATGCTGTGCTCAAAGCTTGGAGATGAAATATGGGGGAAAATATAAGTAAGGAAATGAGAAGATAACAAATGGGAAGATGACATGGAATATGCAAAGAGAGTTGAGATGCTGTTTGAAGGTTATGGTCATGATTGCCTTTATGAGTTCCATGTTATAGAAATGCTTTGTCTCCAAAGCTAGTAGTCATGGAAACCAAGCTGGGGTCCTTGGAGACCTTGGTACATTCGGTAGGCTGTCTCCCATCTCTTCCCCAGTGTCGCCATATTGCTTTGGATTCTTTTTATTTTTCCATTTTTATTGGAGTATACTTGATGTGCAATGCTGTGTTCAATTTTAGGTGTACAGCAAAGTGAATCAGTTTCATATACATATATCAGTTCAGTTCAATTCAGTCGCTCAGTCATGTCCGACTCTTTGTGACCCCATGAATCACAGCACGCCAGGCCTCCCTGTCCATCACCAACTCCCAGAGTTTACTCAAACTCACGTCCATCGAGCCGGTGATGCCATCCAGCCATCTCATCCTCTGTCGTTCCCTTCTCCTCCTTCCCCAAATCCCTCCCAGCATCAGGGTCTTTTCCAATGAGTCAACTCTTCACATGAGGCAGCCAAAGTACTGGAGTTTCAGCTTTAGCATCAGTCCTTCCAATGAACATCCAGGACTGATCTCCTTTAGAATGTGTGTGTATATATATATATATATATATATATATATACACACACACTCTTTTTTTAAGATATTTTTTCCATTACAGAGTTTTGAGTAGAGTTCACTATGCTATCCAGTAGGTCCTTATTAGATTTATGTTTCATAAATAAGTTCATCCGTACCCATTTTTTGATTCCACATATAAATGCTATCCTATGATATTTGTCTTTCTCTGTCTAACTTACTTCACTCAGTATGGCAATCTCTAGGTCCATCCATGTTGCTTAAAATGGCATTATTTTGTTCTTTTTTTATGGATGAATGGCTCAATATTAGGAATCTGCCTGCGGATGCAGGAGACTGGGGTTGAATCCCCAGGGTTGGGAAGATTCCCTGGAGAAGGAAATGGCAACCCACTCCAGTATTCTGCCTGGAAAATCCCATGGAGGGAGGAGCCTGGCGGGTTACAGTCCATAGGGTCACAAAAGAGTTGAACACGACCTAGTGACATTAAACAACAATATTACAATGTATATATGTACCATATCTTTTTTATCCATTCCTCTGTTGATAGACATTTAGATTGCCTCCATGTCCTGGCTATTGTAAACAGTTCTGTGGTGAACATTGGAATACACATATCTTTTCAAATTAGGGTTTTCTCCAGGTAGATGCCCAGGAGTGGGATTGCTAGGTCATAAACTTTTTTTAGTTTTTTAAATAACTTCTGTACTGTTCTCCCTAGTGGCTGTACCAACTTGCATTCTCACAAACAGTGTAAGAAGGCTTCCTTTTTTTTCCACACCCTCCCCAGCATTTAGTGTTTATAGATTTTTTGATGATGACCATCTGGCCAGTGTGAAGTGATTCTTCCTTGTAGATTCTTAATACCTAGATGTTTATAATCATTACCCAAATGAGGTCCCTGCCTCCAGGTTCTTTTCTCTCTCTCTCTCCAGTCACCCCACATGTTGATGCTAGTATCTGACTTTCTTTTCATGTAGCAAGAACTAAGAAAATGTGACTGAATGAAATAATGAATAAGTGGATGAAAAGAATTCTAAAGTTGCCTAGGTCACTATGGCCCTCACAAAGATTTTTTAAAGTAATAAATTATTTTTAAAAAAAGCTCTTTCATAAAACATACTATTTTACCTGAACCAAGATATCTTGACAAATGGATAGGGAACAGGAAATGGAGGTCATTTTAAGGTATGTAAGACTGGAAAAAAAAAAAAAGCCTACTTTTCTTAAAACTTAAATATTAAAGGGGGCTTGAATCTGCAAACACACACATACTTTCGAAAATTTAATTTGCTAAATAGTATTTTGTGGTCCACTCTTTACAGAAAGCTAGAAAGTATATGGAAGTAGATGTTAAACAGCCAGTTAAAATGCTAAAATGCCAATAAAATTTGAATTCAACCTGTTCCTTCCACCAGGTGACAGACACCAATGTAGATCACCAATAATTTTAAAAATCACATAATTCTTAAGTCTCGATTTCCCATAAAGTGAAAATGCATCAAAATAATGATTATTTTGCAATGTATTTTTATTATTGAATTCATTTTCTGTATATGATTATTATATTGGAAAACACATGTTTATATTTTTATTACTATGTTTTCATTTAAAATTTAGCAATTATGGTTTGTGTAAAGTGTCAATTTAAGAATTGTTTAATTATTTCTGTAATGGCACTATCACTTTATTTTTCATTTCTAGTAGATATTTGAAATTGATATTTAGCTTTCAAATCCATTTAGAACAGTCTCAACATGGTTTGAAAGACTCTTGGGAACCAACATGAGTTGGATAATTTAGAAAAATTTCAAAATGCTAACATCATGTAAAAGGAAATCTTGTGCAACAGAAATGAAAATGAACCAACATTTTGATTTTCCTGATGGGAAATAATCTTCAGTTCAGTTCAGTTTAGCCGCTCAGTCATGTCCAACTCTTCATGACACCCATGGACTGCAGAACGCCAGGCTTCCGTGTCCATCACCATCTCCTGGATTTGCTCAAACTCATGTCCATTGAGTCGGTGATGCTATCCAACCATCTCATCCTCTGTCATCCCCTTCTCCTCGCACCTTTAATCTTTCCCAGCATCAGGATCTTTTCAAATGAGTCAGTTCTTCACATCAGGTGGCCAAAGTATTGGAGTTTCAGCTTCAGCATCAGTTCTTTCAATGAATATTTGGGACTGATTTCCTTTAGGATTGACTGGTTTGATCTCCTTGCAGTCCAAGGGACTCTCAAGAGTCTTCTCCAACACCAAAATTCAAAAGCATCAATTCTTTGGCACTCAGCTTTCTTTATAGTCCAACTCTCACATCCATACTTGACTGCTGGAAAAACCTTAGCTTTGACTAGATGGATCTTTGTCAGCAAAGAAATAATCTTAACTTTATGAAAAAAAAATAATATTGCTGGTGATGCTTCAGGTAATTTTCAGGAGAAATTTTTTAAAAGAATGTGTAAGACATAAGAAGCCTTGACACCAATCAGGTTCAGTTCTGGTCAGTCTGGAATCAACAAGGTCTCTGTTTCCATCTGCTTATGATGAATTACTTTTTCACGTTAGCAAAAATTCAGAGCCTCAGAACCGTTTTGGCAGCTGTGCAGCATTTGACCCATTTTTTGGTGATAAATTATCAGATGGGATTAACTGCACATTTTTCTTTTTCAAATAAGAAACTTTTCTCCCTGTCCCTACAGACTTGTCATGGGTCAACGGGCATCAGTGACAGGCCAGGAGGGGCTTTTGGTTTTATCATATGCTTCTCCTGGGAACCTTTAATTCAACTTTTGTTACTTGCAGAAGTTGGGGTGATTTATTTTATAAACTTTGTTTTTATCATTGTTGATAACAGTCAGACATTGTCTTTAACTCAGAATCACCATAAAGTAAATGTGTCCTGCAAAGGGTCAGATAGTGAAGATGATAGTCTTTGTGGACACATGCATCATCTTCAGGCCTACAGTTATAGTATAAACACAGCTCTTAACAATACATAAACATACGTGGGTGGGTGTGGTCCAAAAAAAAAAAATGTTATATGCCAAAACATGCATAAGGAAGTATCACACCACAATGTACTGCCCCCTGATCTAAGGGAGAATCTCTGTGTGAAGTCAGTGAGAGAAGAGGTTCAAAGGACTTCAGAAATCTTAGCCACTCGTGATGTATAATTTGTTATGGTTCAGTTCCTCCAAAAATAAATATTACATCAAAGTACTGTGCTTTAATGGAAACATACATTAACATATGTAAAAGAGATGACCAGTGTGAATTTGCTATATGACACAGGAAACTCAAACCAGGGCTCTGTGACAACCTAGAGGGGTGAGATGCGGTGGGGAGTGGAAGGAAGTTTCAAGAAGGAGGGGACATATTATACCTATGGCTGATCCATGTTAACATATGGCAGAAACCAACACAATATTGTAAATATCCTTTAATTAAAAATAATTTTTTTTAAAAAAATTGGAGATGTACAGCTAAAAAAAATGATGTGCTTTAGAAACCCAGATTCGCTTTCCCTAGTCGCTTTTAGAATAAGCTATAGTTTGTTGATTGAACAATTTTTTCACTCAACAAGCCTCTACTGATCAATACTCTATCAGCTACAGGTATGATATAAATTATACTAAGCCTTGATCCTAGGATCTACAGATTTGAAGAGAGGACATATTTCAGTTTCATATTAAAATAGGCTCTGAGATAATTTTCAGTTTTATCTTTTTATAAATTTTTATTGAAGTATAGTTGCTTTACAAAGTTGTGTTAGTGTCTCCTGTACAGCCAAGTGAGTCAGCTATAACATATACATATATCTCCTCATTTTTGGATTTCTTTCTAGGTCACCACAGAGCACTGAGTAGAGTTTTCTGAGCTACACAGTAGATTCTCATTGGTTATCTATTTTATGAAAAAGGAAAATGTTAGTTACACAATTGTGTTTGACAGTTTGTGACCCCGTGGACTATAGCCAACCAGGATCCTCTGTCCGTGGGATTCTCCAAGCAAGAATACTGGAGTGGGTAGCCATTCCCTTCTCCAGGGCATCGTTCCAACCCAGAGATCGAACCCTGGTCTCCTGCATTGCAGCCAGACTCTTTATCATCTGAGTCACAAAGGAAGCCCAATCAATAATCTATTTATGTCAATCTCAATTCTTAGCTTTTCCCCACTAGGCCAGCCTTTGACTGCTACTTTGTAACTCCATCCAGGGGAAGGCAGACACTGATTTTGAACTTTCCTGTGTTCTATCTTTTCACTCCACCCAAAGAACTTTTGAAGCCAGTGTTGCTCTTGGCTTACTTTGTCTCTACTTAAGAAAAAGAGATTCAAAATATTAGCTACTGTGTCATACTTCTTTATTTTGAAGTTAGGGGAGGGTTGAGTTTCAATTCCTGTTGTCTCATTGAAGTAACAATCTGACCAACCAACCACTGCATTTCCCCTGGGAGACAGTTGAGCTAGATAAATATATTTTAAAACCTACTTTTTAAAAAGCACTGCTTCTGGTGATGATGGCTGAAAGGAAAGAACAGCAATAGTAATTCAAACATTCTTCCAGCCTGTCACTATGACTCAGCTCCAAAAAATAACTATACAAGTGTTCTGGGAACATTTCATTCATATTTCTAACAGATTTTAAGAAATATTTCTAATCAAACTTAGAAACAACTTCTACAGCCTCTAGATAATAAGAATTATTGAAGTTGTAAGATTTGAATTTGTGACCTCATGTTATGAAAAGCTTATCTCATCCAATGAGGAAAACAAGTTAGTTTTTAAAATTTGAAGATTAGAATAATGGAGATTTCATAGACTGAATCTATGACATTAAAATCATAGTAATTCAGTAAACTACTTGAAATAAGAATTTCTAGGAAGATGTAATAATTAAAATTTTAAAACAGTAGCTGAACTTTACTGTTTACTATAGCTGAACTTTCTGTAACCAAAGACTTTCATGACAATGATGATTATTAAAGTTAAGCTCATTTGTTGTGAACAAATGTGTGCATCTTCCTAGGAAAATCTTTGTAATATTTCCAAGCTGATACTGTCTATATTCACTTTATTCCATGGTAACACATTAAAATTTTTCAGAATTATTTCACATTGGTAGAATATCATATATACTAAATTATACACCTTCTAAAACTATTGCCAAAATAAAACAATAAGATTACCAGATTCCAACATTCCTTAGAATACTAAACTGTAACTTTAATATATGAAAGAAAGCTTGTGCCTGTGGACACTGACTTTTTTTTTGGGCGGGGGGGCGTAGAATTCCATTACAATGGTACACTAACTTTTATTTTTTTATTTTTTTTGAACTTTTTATTTTGTATTGGTGTATAGCTGATTAACAATGTTGTGATAGTTCCAGGTGAATAGTGAAGGGATTTAGCCATACATGTATCCATTCTCCCTCAAACACCCCTCCTATCCAGGCTGCCACAAAACACTGAATAGAGTTCCATGTGCTATATGATAGGTTCTTGTTGGTTATCCATTTTAAATAAAGCAGTGTGTACATGACCTTCCAAAATTCCCTAACTATCCATCCTTCTACCTCTTGCAGCCATTAATTTGTTTTCTAAGTCTGTGAGTCTCTTTCTGCTGGGACACTGACTTCTGATAGATAAAAGTGGGGACACAGCTCAATAGTTAGTCTGTTAAAATTGATTTCCCTGGAGGAATGATTGTGCATTTTTGATGTACAGGTGTGTGAAGCCCTAGGATATGACCTAAGAGTCCAACAATGACTAATTCAAGTGAAAGGAAATTAATATTGACCATGTGTTTAGCTCCAGCATTAAGTTGAAGTGAAATATTCGTAGTTCTGAATGTGAGGTTGTAGATTCCAATAAGCCTAGGATGCTCAAGGAGGAGGATATGGTGTGCTCCCTGGGAGATCTCACCTGCTTGCTGTGTCCTCTCCAGGATCTGTCACTGCGAAGGGGATGAGGAGAGCCCGCTCATCACGCCCTGCCGCTGCACAGGCACCCTACGCTTCGTGCACCAGGCCTGTCTGCACCAGTGGATCAAGAGCTCTGACACACGCTGCTGTGAGCTGTGCAAGTATGACTTCATCATGGAGACCAAACTCAAGCCCCTGCGGAAGGTACTGTGTTGCCTGGACCAGTTTAAGAGAACTGGCAAAACAGGCTTCTCTTTTTTTAATTGAAGTATAGTTGAATTCAGCAAAAATGTACAGTGTTTCAGGTGTACACCAAGGTGATTCAATTATGCATACATATTAAAAACACATTTCCACAATAAGATTTTTCTAATGTGCTAATATCCACTAAGACTACACATCATGTGTTGGGCTCAATATGGAAAACACAGTCAAGTTTTCCCAGATAATTCTCCATACTTCTGTCTTAGGTTCTGGGGCTCCTGATTTTTGTGTCACTCTCCAAAGTCACAAAACCATGTGCATGTGTATGTATGTGTGAACATGTGTATGCATGTGTATATGTGTTTGTGAGTGTACCCAAATATACCTATGGATCAATGTAACTGAATTGATGGAAGGGGACTGTAAGAACATTGTACTTACTGAAGTCAATTCCCAAGAAGGTTAGATAATAGACCACAAAGATTAAACAGTATGAAATCATGTAATGTTTTGAAAACCAAGCATTTGGTAAGAAAGAGAATGATCTCTTCTACAAGGTGTGGAGTCTTTCTTGTGTTTGCCCTTATCTGGGGATTTGGTTTTGTTGTGGGAGTGTGCAATTTCCTCAGTTTTGTCTCCTCACAACAAAAATTTGAAGCAACAGACGTTAAAGCCCTTGGACAGACCGTGTCACAGCTCTCAGACAGATCAGTGTTACAGCTCCGTTACAGCTCAGTTTTATTTAGAAAATAAAGGAAAAGTCATCTTTGAGGCGTGAGGGCATGCCAACTCAAAAGACATGAAAAGAGGAGAGAGAGAGGCCCCCGGCCCTTTGGCTCCTCTTTTTATATGTCTTTTCCTCTCCCTGGGCCTGTCCTATGTAAATTGGGCCAGCCAGGAGTGCTGTTTGTTCTACCCGAGGTCCTCACTCCGGTCCTCAACCTTCCTTTGTTCTGTTTTCATGGGCTTTTCCCTTCCTTGTCTTTAGCCATCGCCATTCTGGACTCCTTTTTCCTATTCTAACCACCCAGCAGTTTGATGGTTCATGTAAGAAAAGTATCATTTTCCATATTGTGTAGTATTTTTAGCTACAAACTTAATCTTCAAATGTGTCATTTGTGTTATATTTTTCTAAATAATGAAGATAATAATTGAGGTAAGTATAAAGTTAGCATCTAACTCAATGCTGGAAAAGGATAGATTATAAAGGAGCAAATGAAGACAATGGACTTTACCTAATTCATGTGTGATAGCTTTGTCATTGTTGTTCAGTCGCTAAGTTGTGTCTGACTCTCTGTGACCTCCATGGACTGCAGCATGCCAGGCTCCTCTGTTCTTCACTATCTCACAGAGTTTGCTCAAACTCATGTCCATTGAGCAGGTGATGCTATCTAACTATTTCATCCTGTGCCACCCTCTTCTGCTTTTTCATTCAATCTTGCCCAGCAATCAGGGTCTTTTCCAATGAATCAGCTCTTCATATCAGCTGTGATACTGTGACCCCGAATTTTAGGCTCCCAAGTGGTGGGTGGTGCTCGTGGTAAAGAACACACCTACCAATGCAGGAGATGTAACAGACACGGGTTTGATCTCCAACTTATCTTTTTGCCTAACTCTGGCCTTACCTATATGGATACTTCAATTTCCAAAGGAGAGTATGGAGACTGCAATTTAAATAGCAAATCTGGCTAGAGTTGCATTTTCATTTAAATTTCATGCAAAGAAAAGGTGTATAAGAGTGATGGGTTCCAGGGCAAGCAGAGTGTAAAGCAAACAAGAATTTTCCAAAAGGCATCCAATTGGTGGCTGGCTACTGCAATTCTTCATTAATTCTGTAAACTATGGAGAGACAGAATAAATAGTCACCGCTTTGCAGTAGCCTTGATTTTTAAAATCTGCCTGTGGTTATAGATGTCAGAATTGGTGCACAAAATATCTTTGAGTTATGGATTTTTTTAACATATGGGGTGACCTGACTGCAAAATAGGTGAGACTCTGTTCCTCCAGGTCCAAAAACAATCTATGCCAGAAATAGAGATGGACCCTTCCTCCTTGCCCTTTGCTCTGTCTGCTGAAAGATGCTATATGCTGTCTGGAGCTGCTAAATGACACATCATGCTTTGTGATTCTGTAAATTTTTCTTCTTACCCCTCAGGGAAATACCAATTGTTTCATGATATCTGTATAGTTCTCCATTTTTTTTTTCAACATACATCGGTACAAAATTTTCATTTCAACTCTGTCAAAAATAATATTTCAATTTGAGAACAATCTAGAATAAAATATTCTAATTTCCTCTTCTTCATGCCATCTACTGTCATGGTCTAGGCGTGGGTTGGAAAACAATCTCCAGACATGAGACAGAATGAGAGGTAAATAAGGTTTATTAGAACAGGAGACACTGTTAGAACAGCATGCCAGTTCATTGGAGAACTGTCACTGAACAAGAAGTCCTTAGTCCACTTCATACACAGGGTACGAGGACTGGGATAGGGGTCTTACCAGTCATTTGCTGATTGGATGAGGTATGTATCCTGAGTGGGGGAAGAATTAGGCAAACACCTTCTCCTTATGGGATAGGAGGGGAATAGGTTATACTGCCCAGGAGGACCTGAAATCCATTAATAGTTAAAACATGGGGGGAGGAAAGATGATAAGTGTTTGGTTTTTCTGTTCCTGCATTCCAAGACCCTCCTGGGTTTTATCTGCTGTTTTTATCCTTGAGTCACTACATCCCTCCCTCTCTTTATTTTCAGGGCCAATTCTTTGGCCCCTTTTGATATTCTGCTCATGTCTAACTATCTACTTACTTCCCTTCTCAGGCATTTGGGAACCCAGTCTCAGGGGAAAAGGGGTGATGACCACTCTGGCTTCTTCAGGCTATACAGGGGCATTGTAGGGCTCTGGGTTCCCTTTGTTTGCTCTCTGTCAGGGTACATTTATGGAGGGAGAGGAGAGTCCTTGGAATAATAAGGTGATTTGTTCAGCATTGTCTGGGTGTTGGCCAGGGAATATCCTTGTCATACTATCACTTGGAGATTTGTTGTATTCTAGAAGAAACAAACTTAACAAGAAAGTTAAAGATATTAATAGAAGTAGAAAAGCTGCTGGGGAACTAGCCAGGAGAACCAGGAGTAGACATTGGTTCATGATGTTTGTATTTCTGTAGGTATGAGAAAATGCAAGAACTTGGATTCATAAAATATTTACCTGAAAACATCTGACTCTCTGAAGGCTGGTTCTTCTAGGTTTTTCCCAGAGCACAGTGCCTTATTTTTGATCTCCACCCTGACCTACTTTCAGGGCATGTCAGCAGCTTGCAGTGGTCATGATGTAATCTTTGTAGAGGCAGCTGGCAAGTGCCAACTTCCAGTCAGCAGGGTCCCTTCACAGCCACATATTTGGCCATGTTCGGGAGGCATTTCATGGCCACTGTGTCCTGTGGTGCTAAGAAGGCTCATTTCTAAGTCCAGGGAAGGTTCCATTGACAGGCCACTCCGTGTGCCTATCACTGGACCAGGCCTCGCAAGTAGCAAACGTCTCTGCACCACACCTGTCTCACTAGCCTCTTGGTCCAGAAAAATATTCCCTCTTGTTGCTTCTTCCCTTATCTAGAGTTATATTACTGCAATCATTGATCACATATGGAGTAATATATAAGAAACAATCTTCTGAAACAAGCGACATAGAAAATAATACAGCTAGCAGTTATTAGTAAGGTCACAAGCCAGAATTTTAGTCAAGAACTTTCATTAGGTATAGCCCAGTATACCCCAGGTCATTTGACTTACTTAAATGAATATAGTCAGGTGTGAATCTCCTGGTTGTACATCACGAAGCATCTGACTTTCATCCAAAGATTGGTTATTGAGATTAGCTTTAGAAACAAACTTAGAGTGTCCTTTTTAATAACTTAATTAATTAAACCTTTTAGCAATATAACATAACAACAAGGAACTAGCTCAGAAGTGAGTCGTAGTAAACATAGACCATAATTAACAAAACTAGAACTTAATATTCGGAGAAGGCAATGGCACCCCACTCCGGTACTTTTGCCTAGAAAATCCCATGGACGGAGGAGCCTGGTAGGCTGCAGTTCATGGGGTCGCTAGAGTCAGACAAGACTGAGCGACTTCACTTTCATTTTTCACTTTCATGCATTGGAGAAGGAAATGGCAACCCACTCCGGTGTCCTTGCCTGGAGAATCCCAGGGATGGGAAGCCTGGTTGGCTGCTGTCTATGGGGTCGCACAGAGTCGGACACGACTGAAGCGACAAAGCAGAACTTAACATTAAGTGAAATATAATTTATTTGTCATTGTGGGGGCATTAACCTCATAGCCAGGGAAAGCTTTAACTCATCAAATAAAAATGAGGTTTGTCAGGGAGCTGGGAAAATCCAAGTGGCCATCTTGGATTTCCCATAGCCCTGACTCTTTGATTTACAGCTATTGTTCACCCATTTTTAATTTCCCAATTTAGGAGTAGACTGTTGTCATGTTTTAAAGACATCAGGATAGCATAAGTGTAACCGTGAGGGCTTATTTTTTGTAGAAGCAGAATGAGATTTGTCTACATGTACTATATTCTGGGCTCCAAATTCACTGCAGATGGTGACCGCAGCCATGAAATTAAAAGACGCTTACTCCTTGGAAGAAAAGTTATGACCAACCTAGATAGCATATTCAAAAGCAGAGACATTACTTTGCCAACAAAGGTCCGTCTATTCAAGGCTATGGTTTTTCCAGTGGTCATGTATGGATGTGAGAGTTGGACTGTGAAGAAAGCTGAGCACCGAAGAATTGAAGCTTTTGAACTGTGGTGTTGGAGAAGACTCTTGAGAGTCCCTTGGACTGCAAGGAGATCCAACCAGTCCATTCTGAAGGAGATCAGCCCTGGGATTTCTTTGGAAGGAATGATGCTAAAGCTGAAACTCCAGTACTTTGGCCACCTCATGCAAAGAGTTGACTCATTGGAAAAGACTCTGATGCTGGGAGGGATTGGGGGCAGGAAGACAAAGGGACGATAGAGGATGAGATGGCTGGATGGCATCACTGACTCGATGGACGTGAGTCTGAGTGAACTCTGGGAGTTGGTGGTGGACAGGGAGGCCTGGCGTGCTGTGATTCATGGAGTCGCAAAGAGTTGGACACAACTGAGCGACTGAACTGAACTGAACTGAACTATAATTTTAAATAATGCTTCTTTACTTTACCAAAGTAGCAAAAGATTTTAAAAACAAATATAAATCACTTAAAGGCAAAAAAACTCATAATCTGTTATTCAAAGCTGCATTCTAAAAAAACTTTGTTCCCTTAACATAGAGAGTAAACTAAATTCCAGCCTGTTACCAGTTTACCAGATAACAACAACAACAACAAAAAAATCTGCTTATTGGTTAATCTTAGAAAAGTCTTTTCCATAAATCTTGAAGTAGCAGTATTCTTGCAAAAGCATCAGAGTGAAACCATAGAAGGCATGTTTAAAATCTGATTAAATTGCAATTGACAATGTAGCCTAGTCATTGCTGTGACTTGTAACACTTTAACATGATAACTAGAATTATAATTGACCACATTGTATCAGGGCATATCAGATCTATATGAATTCCACATAATTTTAAGACATCTATATTAGTAACATCAACCATACAGTATAATCTGAGAAGATTTATCACCCCTTCAACAGCACTGCCCATGTAATTTAACATGTCCAATGAACCCGGATAGTTTAATAGCTCTTTGGATGTCTCAGGGGCCCTCTGAAGCATCCCAAAGTCAGCTAGAAGTCAAGTTATTTAGAAGTTTTGTTGATAAATATCAAAAGGGTTTATAACACTGTCAGATAAAATAACATAGATCACTGTGAAACGTTATATTCACTTAGCCAAAGTAACAAAGAAAATTTCAAAGGTAAACATAGACGAGATCACTTCAGAAGTAAAGAAACTTAAAATTCATTATCAAAGTTCAGCATCTCAAGAAAACTTGTATTTATGCACAAAACTCTTGCCTTGGGGTCCACTTTCCATAAAACCTTGTCACTTTCTGTACCCATTACTTTGTTCTCCCACCCTGAAACAGCCTCCTGTATGTAAGTCAGACCTACTTCCTTTTCCCTTCATAAAATGTAATTTTATTCCTCATACCTTCTTTACTGAAAACACACATCCTACTTTCCTTAAACGACCAAGAACTGACTGTTATATTAGCATTTTATAGATTGATGAACATAAATACCAGTAATAATTTCTAAAAAAAATTCTAGAGAACATCTCAGGATGGCATTAAACATTATTAATTAATAGTCCAAAATCTCTATTTTCTCTGTCTGTAAGAGGAAGTTAGTGTTCAGTAATGAATGTTTCAGAATCTTGTTTTATTTGTAAATGACTTGCTTATTCAATAAGCTACTGTCACTTAGCTTAGCACAACCCTAGAAATTCAGGTTACCAAAATCTGGAGAGACTATTTTAGACAGATATTTCTAAAGTGTAATTATTCTTAATAGTTTATCTAAAAACTCATATCTCATTTACATTTTTTAGAAGTTTTTTTTTTTTTTTCTAGAGGTACTTTCCTTGTTGACAAACTTGTAACAGGTATAACAATATTTAGTTTATAATAAACCTAGGCACAATGAAAATCCTATGTTTAATGACTCTTATCCATGTCTATAGTAGATTAGCAAACAAACATTAATACTAGATATTTAATATTGAATATTTCCCAGTTCACGTGAATCTGAAATTCATTTAGGTTAATTTCTCTTGTATTTAGAATTGTCTGATTTGTAAGCGCTTATTTTTCTTTACCTGGAGAAGGAAATGGCAACCCATTCCAGTATTCTTGTCTGGAGAATCCCATGGATGGAGGAGCCTGGTGGGCTACAGTCCACAGGGTCGCAAAATTAGAACTCATTTACAACTTCAGCAATATTGAAAAAAACAAAACAAAAGATACACACTAAGACATACATAAATCCAGACAGACAGAGATCTCGTAGTTTTCTGCCTGAGATTTAAAACATTTCTTTGACCCTTTTTGTGTGTTGGGGGTGGGGGTGGGGGTAGGGGGGCTTGAAGTTCTAATTGCCCAAGACTGAGGTTTCAGGCAAAATGGGCAGTGTATTTCAAGGACATGGGAAGGGTTAACTTCAAGCTTTTCCCTAGGCAGGTCTTTTAACAAGCTAGTTGTTTTTAATTGCATATGCAAAAAGAACCAGTTTTACAGTTTCCAAGAAAAAAAAAATTAATTTTAACCAGCTTTCTCTGGAGTCTAAAGAATATCATGGCCATCCTGTATCTAAAAGTCATCTTTCCTTTCTGTAGTCATAGTTTTACAGCTAAAATATAGACCAAATAGTGCTTTGACTCTGCTATCAGGGCAGATCAGCTGATTAAAATCTTGGATTGTCCCTCTGGGGGAACGTGAGGTCTTTGTCCCATCAGAAGAATCTGAAGGGTTAAGGGAACTTACAGGAGTGGGGGAAGCCTGGTCTTTCCCCATCCTGAGAAACAAGAGTAGTTAGAAGGGAATTCTTTAGGATGTTCAGGAGTCGGGGAAGCTTGGTTCCCACCCCCTCCCCCTGAGAGAGAAGCGTAGTTAGAGGGGATTCTTTAGAATGTTGAGAGTTTTTGATCCTTCAGGCTTTTGAATATAGGAGAAAAACCTGGACCAAAGGTAACCTCAGAATCCTTTCCTAGAGATCATGTGGATATGAAAGGTCAAGTAGAGGTCATCTAAGAAATCTGGTGGAGCTAGACAGAGGGGAACAGGACATAGGGAGGCAATAGAACGTAAGGAAATTCGGAGTCCTTTTCCTGTTTTTGGTAAAAGCTAGTGTGCCACTCAGAGACCATTTTTGGGGGCCCTTAGTTTGTATTGGAGCCAAGCCTTTTGCAGGGTCAAAATTTTCCAGTTTCTAAGAATGTAGCCAAGGGGTGAGTCTGAGAGAGGCTCTCAGGATTTACCAGAACCCACTCTTAGCCTACCTGCCATAGAATGGGGTACTGAGAGTCACCAGCTACAGAAAGGCGTCCCTTCTGTCCCAGTGATCTCCCCATGCGACTAATGGCACAAAATGGCCGACCGTCCCAACAGTTGTGTCCGACAGAAAGAGGCGACCCCGGAGAACCATGAGGCTAGGGAACCGAGTGACCCGGACAGAGAAAGAGTGACTCCGGAGAGCAACCGGCTGACTCACCATCCAGCGATTCCCTGAAACCTGGAAGGCATTCTTGGGATGGCCCAGAGGCAACACCTAGGCTCCTGTAAATCAATCCAGACCAAAAGAAAAGAAGTGAAAGGGACAAGAAGAAGGCTGAGGTATTCGCCTTACAATCCTACCAGGGAGGCGGTGGCCAGGGGACAAAGGTCTCTGTTTTGCTTCAACCACTACATGCCTGACCTATGCCCACACAATAGTGGCTGGCTTGGTCCTCAGTTGGAAAGAAGGCAAAAGAGAGACCCTCACCTGTTCAGGTAGAAGCTACTGGGGCACGGTGAGCAGTGGGGCCTTTGGAACACACCAGAGGGTAACCCTGCCCAGAGTTCCTCAGTCACTTCCACAGCACTTTGTTCACAGAGGGTCCCTGTGAAAAAGGAGAAGCGAGTAGTAAGTAGGAAAGAGACCCCAAGCTCCCAGTACAGGCCACCAAAAATGTCGTGGTCCAGGCACAGGTTGGAAAAGAATCTCGACATGAGACACAATGAAAGGGAAATAAAGTTTATTAGAATGGAAGACGCTGTTAGAACAGTGGGCCAGCTCAAGGGAAAACGGACACTGAACAGCGGTCCTTAGTCCACTTTTTTTACCCAGGGTACAAGGACTGGGATAAGGGTCTTGTGGGTCCTTTGTGGATTGGATGAGGCACGTATACTGAGTGGCAAATACCTTCTCCCCATGGGGTAGGAGGGGAGACAGGTTATACTGCCCAGGAGGACCTGAAATCCTTTAAGTTAAAAAACATGGGAGTGGGAAAGACGATAAGGGTCTGGTTTTTCTGTTCCTACATTCCAAGACCCTCCTTGGTTCTATCTGTTCTTTTTGTCCTTGGGTCACTACTTCTACCCCTCCCCATTTTTGTATCACAACCAAATACATGGTGCTGTGTGGACCTTCAAAAGTCCTCTTCTACCTTCAGCTTTTCTAGAACCCTTTCTTCATATTTCATTCCCAATAAGTTACAATCCTTTCAAGAGATCTTTTTTCCCCCTCAAACAACCTGTTTCTAAATCAGAGAAAGACAGTGAATAAATCTGTCTTTTTCATCTTAATAATAAATATGTTGTGGCAACTTGTCTGTCTGTTAATGAAATGCCCTGGTTACTTTTTTCAAATGTTTCATTGATTGATCATAAGTATTGATGAAGGGCAGCCTGTCCGCATCCTTCATCTCTGATAGCTGTTGTGTGTCCACATGTTGCAGGAAGGGGGACCCCTTCCAGGGCCCGAAACTGGGCTCTTGTCTAACACTCAGAAATTAATTGTCCGAGGAGACACATGTGCTGACAAAGCAAGAGATTTTATTCGGAAAGGGCACTCGGGTGGAGAGCAGTAGGGTAAGAGAACCCAGGAGAATGGCTCTGCTGTGTGGCTTGCAGTCTCGGGTTTTATGGTGATGGGATTAGTTTCCGGGTGGTCTTTGGCCAATCATTCTAATTCAGAGTCTTTCCTGGTGGCACACGCATTGCTCAACCAAGATGGATGCTAGCGAGAGGGATTCTGGGAAGTGGATGGACATGCAGTGTCTCCTTTAGACCTTTCCCAAGCTCTTCCGGTTGGTGGTGACTTGTTAGTTCTGTATTTCTTATCATGATCTCCTGTCATAAAACAACTCATGCAAATGGTTACTATGGTGCCTGGCCAGGGTGGGTGGTTTCAATCAGTGTGCTTCCCCTAACACACAGAGGCTGTCAGAGTCTAATCCAGATGCTGCTGCACTGCAGCCCAGATGAGTTTCACTTGACCCACAGAGCTAAAAATCTGAATTGGTTATTATTTCATGTAAAATCCCATACATCTGTATTTGTTTGAAAGCCATTATATCTGGCTTGACTGGAACCACATTTCCATAAGACAACAATCAGTGAGCCAGCGAGTGGCTGGCCCCTTTGAGAGGTTGTTTGCCCTCAAGGACTCTATATCTCTCAATCTCGCCCTATTTCTGATCCTAAGAGATTCCCTTTCATCTGAGCGTCTCTGTGGCTCTGGTGTACAGATCTGAATTTTCAACTCATGATCTAACACAGTCCTAGACATGAGAAACAAGCATGCTATTCCTGCTTTTATGATTCATGGGCTTTAAGAACCTAGGGGAAAAAAAGACTCCACATTTTCATTTTCTCTCTTAAAATTGTGTGGCCCTGGGATAATACTTCAATGGCAGTATCTGAAATGACTTCAGATTTTGAAATGAAGTGAACAGACATGAGGCATATTTAAATGGTTCTGGGTGGTTTATTTTCATGGTACTAAGATTCATCAACAGTTTTCTTTTGGTAGTTTTTAAGTGGTCATTAAGATTGACAGGTATAGCATTTAATTAGAATATAGTCAAAGTACATCCAATTAACTGTTTTCAACTCAGTAATTCTATTACATTTTTATTACATTCTAAAGACCAATCACATGAAACAATTAATTTAGCTAATGATTCTGAATGTCTATCATTAGCTGATGGAGACAGGAGATTCTGTTGAGATGAAATGGTTTCTTAAAGTAGAAAGGTGCAAATCTTCATACTCTGATGAACCTTGAAGCGTGATAGCCTCTAAAGATATCAGTGAAACTTTACTCTGTTAATTGCTACTACTACTACATCAAAATCTACAGTTAGTGAACTCATCAAGGTATCCTAATGTTCCCAGAAGAAAATCGTTAAAGTCTAAATAAAATCAAGGGCTTATCTGAGAAAAAGCAGTTTTCATCACCTTAAGTCCCTAACTCAGCTACTCTTATAACCCTCAATAGAAGTCTCATTAATCTACTGAGTTACCAAGAATCAGAAATAAGTCTCAGGGCCCAGGAAAGTCAAAAATATAGAAAGCACAGTGACGACTCAGTGCAGTCTGGAATGGCACAACAATCTTGGTTGAGAAAAGTAAACTAATCTGTTCTGAAGCTGAAGAACTGCACAGGACTCAGATTCGAATCACTCCTGAATAGGAGAAACCAGTGCTGGACAGAAAGCTAAGCTTATGAAGACAGCAAAAGCTCCTAACTCTGTGTGTCCTCCCCTAAAAGAGTCCCCTACATAGTTTCCTATCTACAAACTATTTGGCAAATACATAACACAAAATATTCAAGTCGTGCATCCTTTTATTCCCTGTCTCATTTCTACAAATAAAATGAGGCAGTGAATCAATTTCATTAAATTACCTTTACTTTAGTAACAATTAGGTAGAACCATATGCATTTATCATTTCTGTAGATCAATACAGTTGAAAATTGGAAAGTTCCTAAATATAAGTTCTGTAGAATTCATGATGCTAAATAAAAAGGAATAATAATTTTGATGTCTTTTTAAATTTATCAGAGTATAGGTGATTTACAATGCTCTGATACTTTCTGCTGTACAGTAAATTGATTCAGATATATATGTATATTCTTTTCCATTGTGATTTATCACAGGATATTGAATATAATTCCCTATACTATACAGCATTTTCATATTTCTACATGTCTACCATAATGACTTACAATGCTTTAGTTGAAATGCCTATTTTTAAAAAATAAAGAATTGTATTTAACAACTGCTATGTTAATTTTTTCCTTTTCTTAATTTGATATAGCATCCATCCTCTGAACAGCCAAGAGTCAATGCAAGTTACCATAGCAAATAACCACCCAAAAGGTGCTATTCTCTGCTGAGCTGGAGCTTGTAGCCTTAAAATTGGACCAGGCAGGAATGTGGTCACATTCCTAGCTAGCAATTTCTGAATAATCATACAAAATCACATGCAAAAGAAATTCAAAGTGCATCATTTACTTACCATTATGGGTGATTTGCAATTTCACTAATGCAACCACCACACACTGGATTTTCTATTCTGTGCCAGGCATTTAGAATCTGTCATTTAATTAATTTAGTCCTCATTATAGCGCCATTGTATGCAGGCACATGAAAACCATTTTGCAGATGAGGAAATGAGTCATGTGTGATCTCACACCCTGAGGTCTCTGGGTCTACAGTGCATGCTCTCTACATGGCATCCTGCTGCACTGGGAACCTCACCCTTTAAGCCTCAAAACTTAAATTTTTATTTAAACTATTTAGTGGAAATCTTTCAAATTAAAACTTTCTAAAATAAAATTGTTTCTAAAATCTTCCTTTTTTAGTTTTAGTTTTTGTTGAAGTACAATTGATTTACAATGTTGTGTTAGTTTCAGGTATACAACAAAGTGATTCTGCTTTATATTCAGCTTATATATTCAATTTTATGTGTGTGTGTGTATATATATATATATATATATATATATATATACACATAAAATTTTCATATTATTTCCCCTTATAGGTTATTACAAGATATTGAGTGTAGTTCCCTGTGCTATACAGTAGGTCCTTGCTGATTATCTATTTTATATACAGTAATGTATATACCCTGGTGGCTCAGTGGTAAAGAATTTGCCTGCCAGTGCAGAAGACACAAGAGAGGCGAGTTCAATCCCTGAGTCAGGAAGATCTCCTGGAGAAGGAAATGTCAACCCACTCTAGTATTCTTGCCTGGGAAATCTCAAGGGCAGAGGAGCCTGGTGGGCTTACAGTCCATGGGGTTGCAAAAGAGTCAGACACGACTTAGCAACTAAGCAACAACATTTGTGGATGTTAATCCCAAACTCCTAATTTATCCCTCCCCCCTTCCCCCTTTAGTAACCATAGTTGCAAAGTCTTTCTTTTTAAATATGCTTTTTTATCCAATATATTTTATTAATACTTGGTTAAATCCTTTTATAAACATCAATTATTTTGCAGACAGAAAACATAACAGCCTCAGTGACTTGAAACACATCTAAGGCTGTTTTCTTCTCTCTGCTTTGACAGCCTGTTGTGCTTTGGAACCCTTTCTATTTGCTTTTTACTGTTTCTTTTTCTTCCCTGTTCTCAGGAGATCTGCTTCACTTGTCTACTCCTCCAGTAGCCATTATCCCACATATCACATAGCTACCACTTTTTTGCTTTAAACAACAAAAACAAAAAAGTCAAAAGTTATAGAATTCGGTCTATAAAAGGCTGAAGTCACTTCTGGATGAACTTCTGCACAATTCTCTTTGATTGCTGGCAAGAGCTTTAGTAGGTGTGTCATGCTGGCATCATTCTATGTTCTTGGCATTCTCGGTAGCATGCTTCTTAATTCTCAACTTACAAATTACTTGGGATTACATGTTCAAGCCCTCAACAAATGAAGTTTTGATGTCTCCAGGCCGTCCCGTGATAATCAGAGCCCAGGTCTGGGGAGTAGGTTTGCTGTTTTATTTTTTCATAAGCATAGAAGATTGGAAGCAATGAAAATATCTGCCTTAATATAGGGTTAGATAAGACTCTCTAGTACTTCTTGCAGCATATCCATACTCATAATTTGCAATGCATGCTTGTTCTCCCATATTCTTGCTGAGTTTTGGTTCCATTAGCATATGAGCCCTCAGTGACTCTTAGAAAGTGATTCTATTTTCACACTCACAGTCTCTAAATGATCCAGTGAGTCTTTCACACAGATTTCTCATGTTCAGTGGTGGCATTCCCCGACCCCAGCACTTCCCTTACCTTCACTGAATGAAGGGCTTCATTCAGTGAGAAGGAGGGCCCAACAGGCTTTTAGCTGATTATTGTGGGGTGGGAGGGTGTATATAAACCACAAAATAACAAAAAGAAGGTAGATCTCCTGCCTTGCAGGCAGATTCTTTACCATCTGAGCCATGAGGGAAGCCCCTCATTAAAAGAAAAGTATTTCAATTGGAGCATCATCTTCCCCACTAAAATGTTTTTCTCGTTTTGTTTCTTGTTGATGATGTTTATTTGTTTTATTGCCTTGCATTCATGCTCTCAATTGGACTGCAATTGATATTTCAATTAAAATAATATTCCAGAGTGAGTAGATAACAATGCTGGCATGTCTGTGTCAGATATGGAAAATACAAGCATCTCACGAATTTTTTTGATAAGTACCTGGGAGTTATCATATGGCCTCACCCTTTTGTCTTTTGATGAAACACTCATGGGTCAATTAGTCTTTAAAATTTCAGAAACAAAAAAATAACCATGTAGTCAACTGAAATAAGTATTATAGAATAATTAGTTCAAAACAGAAATATGCTTTTCCTGGCAGCAGATCTTCTTTTGTGACGCTTCTATCCATAAACACACTCTTCCCCCTAAGCAGACTAGAACCCACACCAGCAGCCAATTGTGTTCTAAATTGTTGTTCAGAGAGGACACCAGTAGATGCAATTCACTCATCTACTAGACTCCCTGTAGTACTCACCACGTGTCAGTGGTGCTCAGTAGAAAACTAGGTAGAAAACCCCTGCTCTCAGAGACCATAGAGTCCCCTGAAAGAAGGATGGAAAAGGGTGAATAACTTAGAATAGAATCTGCCTGCCCATGTGGATCCCTGGGCCAGGAAGAACCCCTGGAAAAGGAGATGGCAGCTCACTCCAGTATTCTTGCCTGGGAAATCCCATGGACAGAGGAGTCTGGCAGGCTACAGTCCATGGTGTCACAAAAGAGTTGGACACAACTTAGTCACCAAACAACAACAAAGTTTAAAAGGCCTGGTAGTTGGTGGCTGGTGGTGTGGGGATCAGGAATTTCCTGTTAGGGTGGGAAAGGCCATTTAGAGAAAGCAAGCCACCATATATTTCTTCTTTATTGTGAGACCATCATATCAAGAGATAGGGTTTTGTTTTTTGTTTTTGTTTTTTTGCTATAACTGTAGACACATAGCAAAGTGATTTTTCTCTTTTCTTTTGTTCTCCATGCTTCCCATAACCTGGACTAATCAAGAAGGTATTCATCAGTTTGACATCTGGGAAAATACAGCAGGGATTTGCTATGTCTCCCAAAAAGACTTAAGTAAATTGTCCCTGATCGGTCATTGTCAGTTGGAACATTTCTCTTCTGTACTTCCTTATTAGAAGTCCCAACTGTATACTAATGCAGTTCAGTTTCTCTTTGTGAACCTTATCCCTTGAGAATAGCCTCATTGGGTTGGTTGGAGCATCACCTGGTGTTAGTATTCCAGATATGAAAAAAAAAAATACTTAACTTACATCACATTTTCTGTTGAAGTTTTTAACTGGACAGTCCCTCCACCCTCTGTCTTGGGAAGGGACACACAGAATGGAGCTTCTGTATATACCATGATTTTTTATATTTGATACATAAACTATGGTTAAGATGATGGAATCAGTGTTACAGTGATCCATATGGAAACATAAAAGCATCAAATCAGAATCTGCAGAAACAAATGTACATCTATCTGTGCGCACACACACACATTTGCAAATAACTTTCCCCAAAGCATTATCTTATGATTGAGAATTTTTTATGGGAAATAAGTATATTTATATTCATCTTTCATTTTCATTTTTTTTTTTAATTCAGTTAGTTCAGTCGCCCAGTCATGTCTGACTCTTTGCGACCCCATGGACTGCAGCACGCCAGGCCTCCCTGTCTATCACCAACTCCCGGAGCTTGCTCAAACTCATGTCCATTGAGTCAGTGATTCCATCCAACCATCTCATCTTCTGTCATCCCCTTTTCCTCCTGCCTTCAATCTTGCCCAGCGTCAAGTTCTTTCAAATGAGTCAGTTCTTCACATCAAGTGGCCAAAGTCTTGGAGTTTCAGCTTCAGCATCAGTCTTTTCAATGAATATTTGGGACTCATTTCTTTTAGGATGGACTGGTTGGATCTCCCTGCTGTTAAAGGGACTCTCAAGAGTCTTCTCCAACACCACAGTTCAAAAGCATCAATTCTTTGGCACTCAGCTTTCTTTATAGTCCAACTCTCACATCCATATGACTACTGGAAAAACCGTATCATTGACTAGGCGGACCTTTGTTGGCAAAGTAATGTCTCTGCGTTTTAATAACCTGTCTAGATTGGTCATAACTTTTCTTCCAAGGAGCAAGCGTCTTTTAATTTCATGGCTTCAGTCACCATCTGCAGTGATTTTGGAGCCAAAAAAATAAATAAATAAATAAATAAAAATAATAAAGTCTGTCACTGTTTCCACTGTTTTCCCATCTATTTGCCATGAAGTGATGGGACCAGATACCATGATCTTAATTTTCTGAACTTTTCTTGGGATGGAGGAATGATTGGATTTTAAATTACTTTCATATTTAAATTTTACTTCAGCTAAAGATTTTTCTGTGTTATCTGGGACTTTTTCTTAAACAGTATCCCAGTATATCTAATCTTGGCATAAAATGTAAGAAAACGTTTCCCTAATTTTTTCGTTTAACTTTGAAACATAAGGCATTGGGAATGAATCAACATGGCCTTTTGAAATTCTTCCAGCCCAGCGTTTTTCATGATGTACTCTGCATAGAAGTTAAATAAGCAGGGTGACAATATACAGCTTTGATGTACTCCTTTTCCTACTTGGAACCAGTCTGTTTTTCCATATCCAGTTCTAATTGTTGCTTCCTGACCTGCATACAGGTTTCTCAAGAGGCAGGTCAGGTGGTCTGATATTCCCATCTCTTTCAGAATTTTCCACAGTTTATTGTGATCCACACAGTCAAAGGCTTTGGCATAGTCAATAAAGCAGAAATATATGTTTTTCTGGAACTCTTTTGCTTTTTTGATGATCCAGAGGATGTTGGCAATTTGAACTCTGGTTCCTCTGCCTTTTCTAAATCCAGCTTGAACATCTGGAAGTTCACGGTTCATGTATTTCTGAAGCCTAGCTTGGAGAATTTTGAGCATTACTTTACTAGTGTGTGAGGTGAGTGTAATTGCGCAGGTAGTTTGAGCATTCTTTGGCATTGCTTTTCTTTGGGATTGGAATGAAAACTGACCTTTTCCAATCCTGCGGCCACTGCTGAGTTTTCCAAATTTGCTGGCATGTTGAGTGCAACATTTTCACAGCATCATCTTTCAGGATTTGAAATAGCTCAACTGGAATTTCATCACCTCCACTAGCTTTGTTCATAGTGATGCTTTCTAAGGCCCACTTGACTTTGCATTTCAGGATGTCTGGCTCTAGGTGAGTGATCACACCATCATGATTATCTGGGTTGTGAAGATCTTTTTTGTACAGTTCTCCTGTGTATTCTTGCCACCTCTACTTAATATCTTCTACTTCTGTTAGGTCCATACCATTTCTGTCCTTTATCGAGCCCATCTTTGCATGAAATGTTCCCTTGGTATCTCTAATTTTCTGAACAGATCTCTAGTCTTTCCCATTCTGTTGTTTTCCTCTATTTCTTTGCATTGATTGCTGAGGAAGACTTTCTTATCTCGCCTTGGTATTCTTTGGAACTCTGCATTCAGATGTTTATATCTTTCCTTTTCTCCTCTGCTTTTTGCTTCTCTTCTTTTCACAGCTATTTGTAGGGCCTCCTCAGACAGCCATTTTGCTTTTTGGCATTTCTTTTCCATGGGGATGGTCTTGATCCCTGTCCCCTCTACAGTGTCCTGAACCTCATTCCATAGTTTATCAGGCACTCTGTTTATCAGATCAAGTCCCTTAAATCTATTTCTCACTTCCACTGTATAATCATAAGGGATTTGATTTAGGTCATACCTGAATGGTCTAGTGGTTTTCCCTACTTTCTTCAATTTAAGTCTGAATTTGGCAACAAGGAGTTCATGATCTGAGCCACAGTCAGCTCCCGGTCTTGTCTTTGCTGACTGTATAGAGCTTCTCCATCTTTGGCTGCAAAGAATATAATCAATCATCACCATCTGGTGATGTCCATGTGTAGAGTCTTCTCTTGTGTTATTGGAAGAGGGTGTTTGCTATGACCAGTGCGTTTTCTTGGCAAAAGTATATTAGCCTTTGCCCTGCTTCATTCTGTACTCCAAGGCCAAATTTGCCCATTACTCCAGGTGTTTCTTGACTTCCTACTTTAGCATTCCAGTCCCCTATAATGAAAAGGACATATTTTTGGGGTGTTAGTCCTAAAAGGTCTTGTAGGTCTTCATAGAACCGTTAAACTTCAACTTCTTCAGTGTTACTGGTCGGGGCATAGGCTTGGATTACGGTGATATTGAATGGTTTGCCTTGGAAATGAACAGATCGTTCTGTCGTTTTTGAGATTGCATCCAAGTACTGCATTTCAGACTCTTTTGTTGACCGTAATGGCTACTCCATTTCTTCTAAGGGATTCCTGCCCACAGTAGTAGACAGGTCATCTGAGTTAAATTCACCCATTCCAGTCCGTTTTAGTTTGCTGATTCCTAGAATGTTGACATTCACTCTTGCCATCTCCTGTTTGACCACTTCCAATTTGTCTTGATTCATGGACCTGACATTCCAGGTTCCTATGCAATATTACTCTTTACAGCATCAGACCTTGCTTCTATCACCAGTCACATTCACAACTGGGTATTGTTTTTGCTTTGGCTTCATCCCTTCATTCTTTCTGGAGTTATTTCTCCACTGATCTCCAGTAGCATACTGGGACCTAGCGACCTGGGGAGTTCCTCTTTCAGTATCCTATCATTTTTCCTTTTCATACTGTTCATCGTGTTCTCAAGGCAAGAATACTGAAGTGGTTTCCCATTCCCTTCTCCAGTCGACCACATTCTGACAGCCCTCTCCACCATGACCCACCCATCCTGGGTGGCCCTACACTACATGGCTTAGTTTCATTGAGTTAGACAAGGCTGTGGTCCACGTGATCAGATTGGCTAGTTTTCTGTGATTATGGTTTCAGTGTGTCTGCCTTCTGATGCCCTCTCACAACAGCTACCATCTTACTTGGGTTTCTCTTACCTTGGACGTGGGGTATCTCTTCACGGCTGCTCCAGCAAAGAGCAGCTGCTGCTCCTTACCTTGGAGCAGTACTGTCCCGCAAAGTGCTGGTGTTACTACCTTCCCCAGGTCCCCATCATCCATGTTATAGCAAATTCACTTTTCCATTCTTCCTAAATCAGTATTTAGTGCTGAGTTCACTGGAAGGCCAACAATAGCATGCACCTTTTTAAAGAACTCTTTCTAAAGCATTGGATGATTATGGAGGTGGTGGTGGTTTAGCTGCTGAGTCATGTCCCATTCTTTGTGACCCCATGGACTGCAGCCCACCAATCTCCACTGCCCATGCGATTTCCCAGGCAAGAATACTGGAGTGGCTTGCCATTTCCTTCTCTAGGAGATCTTCCCGACCCAGAGATTAAACCCGTGTTCTCCAGAATTGCAAGAGGATTCTTTACCAATTAAGCCACCGGGGAAGCCCAGTCTCCTGCATTACAGGCAGATTCCCTCCACTGGGGAGATACTTGCAAAGACATATTTGCATGGCATTTCTACCCTGTAGAGGACATAGGTCTGTGGGCTGAATCTAGCCTTCAGATATATTTTGCTTTGCCCGAATAGTTTTGATTTGAGTTGGATTTGTTACGATTATTTTTGAAAAAAAAAAAAATCAGAAGAGATTAAATGGCAGTACATGCATTGATTACTTTGTTCATTGATTCAGGGTATTTAGTCATACATATAAGAGTCATGTTGTGCTTCCCTTGTGGTTCAGCTGATAAAGAACCTGCAATGTGGGAGACCTTGCTTTGATCCCTGGGTTGGGAAGATGCCCTGAAGAAGGAAAAGGCTACCCACTCCAGTATTCTGGCCTGGAGAATTCCATGGACTGTATAGACCATGGAGTCATAAAGAGTTGGACATGACTGAACGACTTTCACTTTCACTTTCATAAGAGTTATGTTGGTTTAAGTTGCAACTTAGTTTATCTATGAAGAATTTGCTGAGCAAATTAATAACATGAGCAAAGTTAAGACACGGAAATGATTAACACACTGAAACCTTTTCAGCATTTCATAAAAAATGTTCAGAAAAATAATTAGCCTTGCCTGGCGTGTTTGACCAAAATTTATTTTGTGCTTACTTTCCAAAGGATGACCACTAAGTGTACCAGACAATCATTTACATATAAACACCTAACGGAGCTATTGATCATTATTATTGATGCATTAAATATTCCTGTTAAAAACTTCTGATACAAAGTAACCCAACACTATGGTTATTATTTTTTTTTTTCTATCTGACTGTGTAATGATTAGGGCTTGAGCTCTGGAGTCAGCCTGCCAGTGTTTGCTCCTTGAAATAGTCATTGTAGCTTTAGAGCTTTGGGCAAATTATTCAATTTCTCCATGCCTGTATTTCCTCATGTGTAAAATGAAGATAATAAAAGTGTGTACTACCCAATATGGTTGTTAGGCATTCTGAATGAGATAATACATGAAAAGCACTCAGCATTGCATCTGGAACATGATGAGAATAAATCTTAACTATTAAGTACATGTAAATTTTAAATGACTTTAATTTCAACTTTTCAGCATTTTTTATGGTCCTAGAATTTTTTAAGTGAGAACTGTCTTTTGAAGTTATAACAACTGGTTTCTAAAGCTGTTTAAAGCTGTAGAACTTCCCTCTTTTTAAAATGTAATTCTATTTATAATTCAATGGAGAAGGAAATGGCAACCCACTCTAGTATTCTTGCCTGAGAAATCCCATGGACAGAGGAACCTAGCGAGCTACAGTCCATGGGGTCTTAAGAGTCAGATAAGTCTGAGCCACTAAACCACCACCACCATTTATTATTCAAAAATTTAACAGGTAAGGGGATATAGGGTAAATGGAGACACTAGAATGTGACTCAGAAGTGTCCCCCTTATTGAACAGAGACATTTTCAAGGGATCAGCAGAGCCAACGCATGCTCACTGGAGCCACACAGCCTGGCCTGGAACAGCTTAGAGGGTGGGAAGGTGGGTTCCATAGACATATAGAAAGACCATAGCACAGATTGGGTGCTTCACTTCAACTCTCAACCTGTCTCAGCTACTTGCTAATGCTTCAAGAACCATGGTGTCAAATAGAAGAAAGAGCAATGGGGAAATGCAGCAACAAGTGTCACCAGGAACATCAAAGCATACCATTTCAGTGAAGAAGGGGAAATCCCTCACCCACCACTGCTGCAAAAACTTGTCCTAGAGGTCCCAGAATTCAGATCCCTCTGTGCCTGAATCAACCGAGCCTCTGGCAATGAGCAACCTTGAGCAGAGGTGCCTCTGGTTGGAATTTACCATAGAATTCTTAGCATCATGATGCCCAAGAAGCATGTCTGAAAATCTCTGGTCTTCCTTGGGCACTGTCCTCTGAGACAGTCATAGATCAGATTGTGCAACTATCTGCCTTACCTGGGTTTGATGGTCCCAACAGCCTAGATACATGTCTCCTCTTCTGGGCCCCAGCAGGGGAGGGGCTGACCAGCACTGGTCTTCTTCTGCTTTAGCTTCTCAGCTCTTGAGGAAGGTCTATGTCCAAGGCCTAATGTCACCAAGAATTCCAAACACATTTAATGGGTGGACTTACTTGAGTTAAAAAAGACCAAGCTCAGGAATTAATCTACTTCTGGAAGAAAAGTAACCCCCCACCCTTTCTCACAGCCCACATCTTCCATCCTCCCTTTGGGCATCTCCTCCTCCATATTTTTGAATCACAGAGAGTTGTCAGGAGATTTTGAGGAAATAGCAGAAACTAAGCTCCCAACTTACCTTTTGAGTTTAGCTCAAAGAAACAACCCAACCAAAGTCAGGACAACTTAAGAATTCCAGTTCTTTATGGGCCAGTGTTTTTCTCCTTCATAAAACATTTTAATGTTTGTGGAAACTGGAGGATGTCAGGGCCTGTAACTTGTAAAACACCAGTGTTATTTAAACATGTCCAGTGAGGAGGGAGAGAATGACTTTTCCAGTATTTTTCAGGAAGTGCCATAGCATTGGCAGCTTTCAGAACTTGACAAAGAAAGCTTAATTTATTAAATCATATATTTATGTTTCAGGCACTCATGAATTAAGAAAAGTAAAAAAAAAAAAAATTTTCTCTTTGAAATCAAGTAGCTAAAAAGCACTCAATTGAAGACTTGGAAAAGAAAGTTGAATAAATATTTCAGAAACTAAAATAAAAGAGCAAAAAGAGTAAAACATTTTTTTAAGTCAAAGTAAGAGTCTAGAATTAGATTAAGAAAATTTGCAGATACTGAGAATAGACAAAAAGACAGAAAACTAGCAAAGAAATAATACAAGAGTGCTTCTGAAAAATGTCAGGGTTGATTATTCAGCATAAATGGATAAAGATTTAGATAAATATATGCTACTGTAAAAATTCAGAACACCAAGAAGAAATAAAAATAAATAGTAAATTCAGACAGCTTTCAAAGGGCTTCTGTTGAATTCCATTGTAATCAGAATTATGGTGATCTTCCCAACAATATATGCTTTAAAAAGTGGTTTAGTAAGAACTGGCGTACTCTAAAGTAATATTCAACTATAACTTTAATACTTAGCAAATCTACCAATAAAATGAAAGAGTAACATAAAGATTCTAAAAAGTTACATCCCATGCTGTCTTAGGAAACTTCTCCAGGGAATACATAAGCAAAATAAAGGTCTTAGCACCATAAAAAAAAGTTAGGATTGGAAAAGCACAGGAGGCAACACAGCAGAGGAGCAAAGATGCTCCCAGAACAAGGGCTGGGCATTCAGGGTTTCTAAACTACTTGAAAGGGACTGCCCCCAGGGAGGATGCAGAAGAGCAGAAAAAGAAAAAAAAAAAAAAATACATCCTGCAAGACAGTGACCTGCTCAGACTGGGAAATAGGATTGAAGCCTCAGGGTCAAAGGCCTGTGGGAAAATCTATTTGGCAGAATATCTGACTTGCTTCAGAAGTAGGATTAAGGGGCTTTGGATAGATGTAATGACAGATACAGAAAAAAATAGTAGGTATATTAAAGCAAATAATTCAAAAGGAATTATCTTTAAAATGCAACATATATTTATTCAGAAACAGAATTATTATGCTAAAGTGACAATTCTCAAACTTTTGATCTCTAGACCCTTTTACAAATTCTTGAAGACACCAAAGGGCTTTGGTATATGTGGGTTATTTCTACCAATATTTATCAGGTTAGGAATTGAAACTGAGAAATGTTCAAATAGGCACATATTAAATAATTTTAAAACTACAAGAAATGTTTGCATGTTAAGTGATGTATTTTATGAAAAATTATGTTTCCAAAACAACGACAAAAGAATTAGTGAGAAGAGGAGCAGTGTCTCTCACTTTGCAAACCTCTTTAATGTCCAGTCTTGCGGAGACAGCTGAAGTCCTGCATTGCTTCTGCACTCAGTCTGCTGTGCTGTCATGCATCATCCAGCTTATGGACAGTCCCACCAGATAAAAATCTTTAAGAATTATTATCAAAATAGTATTGACCACATGCATCCTTTGAAAAGATTCCCAGATGACACTTTGAAAGACACTGCTCTCAAGTAACACTTGATTTCTTTAATGACTGCCATTTATATAGTTGTAATTTTTTATACTGATATAATCAAAATAACCATACAGTTATACTGGGAAGATGGATGTGAGTGAAGGGGGCTATGCTAGGCATTAAATCCTCAATAAGAATAAGAAATCAATAGATAATGTGTAATATCAATGAGATGTCAATAATAGTAGAAGCATGTAACAGAAAATGAGGGAGGTATGGGAAATAGATGGGGAAACTGTGGAAACAGTGTAAAACTTTATTTTGGGGGGCTCTGAAATCACTGAAGATGGTGATTGCAGCCATTAAATTAAAAGATACTTACTCCTTGGAAGGAAAGTTGTGACCAACCTAGATAGCATATGCAAAAGCAGAGATATTACTTTGCCAACAAAGGTCCGTCTAGTCAAGGCTATGGTTTTTCCAGTGGTCATGTATGGATGTGAGAGTTGGACTGTGAAGAAGGCTGAGTGCCAAAAAATTGGTGCTTTTGAACCGTGGTGTTGGAGAAGACTCTTGAGAGTCCCTTGGACTGCAAGGAGATCCAACCAGTCCATCCTAAAGGAGATCAGTCCTGGGTGTTCATTGGAAGGACTGATGCTAAAGCTGAAACTGCAGTACTTTGGCCACCTCATGCAAAGAGTTGACTCATTGGCAAAGACTCTGATGCTGGGAGGGATTGGGGGCAGGAGGACAAAGGGACGACAGAGGATGAGATGGCTGGATGGCACCATGGACTCAATGGTCATGAGTTTGGGTGAACTCCGGGAGTTGGTGGACAGGGAGGCCTGGCGTGCTGTGATTTATGGGGTTGCAAAGCGTCGGACACGACTGACCAACTGAACGGAACTGAAATATCAGAAGCAGCACCTACCACACCAGCCCACACTGGTCAGAATGGCCAGCATTAAAAGACTTGCAAATAACAAATGCTGGAGAGGGTGGTGGGAAAGGGAACCCTCCTACACTGTTGGTGAGAACTTAAACTGGTGCAAGTGCTGTTAATCACTCAGTGTGTCCGACTCTTTGTGACCCCATGGACTGTAGCCTGCCAGGCACCTCTGTCCATGTAATTCTCCAGGCAAGAATACTGGAATGGGTTGCCATCCTCTTCTCCAGGGGGATCTTCCTGAACCAGGGATCAAACCCAGGTCTCTTGCATTGCAGGCAGACTCTTTACCATCTGAGCCACTAGGGGAGCCTGGTGCAGCCACTATGGAAAACAGTATGGAGATTTCTCAGAAGATTAAAATAGAGTTTCCATACATATGATCTAACAATCTTAGTATGGATTTCTGGGCATATATTCAGTAAAAAACTATAATTCAAATAGATACACACACTCCAATGTTCATCGCAGCACTACTGACAATAGCCAAAGCATTTGGAAACAATTTATGTCCATTGACAGTTGAATGAAAGATGAAGGAAAGATGCAGTATGCATATACAATGGAATACTACTAAGTCATAAAAAATGAAATAATTCCATTTTCAGCAACACAGATGGACCTAAGGCCTTCCCAGCTTGCACCAGTGGTGAACAACCCACCTACCAATACAGGACATGTAAGAACTGTGGGTTCCATCCCTGGGTCAGGAGGATACCTGGAACAGGGCATGGAAACCAACCCCAGTATACTTGCCTGGAGAATCCCATGAACAGAGGAACCTGGAGGGCTACCATCCATGAGGTTACAAAAGTTAGACATAACCGAAATGACTGAGCACACACACACACACACACACACACACACTCAGATGGAACTAGAGATGATCATACGAAGTGAACTATGTCAGAAAGGGAAAGACAAATAACATATTATACCCTTTATATGTAGAATCTAACACAGGACACAGGTGAACTTATTTACAAAATAGAAAAAACAGACTCAGAGACATAGAAAACAAACTTGTAGTTGTTAAGGATGAGGGGCATAGGAGAGGGATGGATTGGGAGTTTGGGATTAGTGGACACAAACTATTACATAGAATAGATAAACAACAAGACCCTACCATATAGCACAGGGAACTATGTTCAACATTCTGTAAGAAACCACAACGGTAAAGACTCTCAAAAAGAATGTATATATGTATAACTGAATCACTGCTGTGCAGCAGAAATTAACACATTATAAATCAATTATACTTTAATAAAATAAAATTTTTTAGCATTTTAAATTTTAATAAAATAAGAAGCAGCACCTACCATATATAAAAGTGATTGCCTTTCTCTTCAGTTCAGTCGCTCAGTCCTGTATGACTCTTTGCGACCCTATGGACTGCAGCACGCCAGGCCTCCCTGTCCATCACCAACTCCTGGAGCCTGCTCAAACTCATTTCCATTGAGTCAGTGATGCCATCTAGGCATCTCATCCTCTGCCGTCTCCTTCTCCTGTCTTCAATCTTTCCCAGTATCAGGGTCATTTCAAATGAGTCAGTTCTTCACATCAGGTGGCCAAAGTACTGGAGTTCCATCTTCAGCATCAGTTCTCCCAATCAATATTCAGGACTGATTTCCTTTTGGATGGGCTAGTTGGATCTCCTTGCAGTTCAAGGGACTCTCAAGAGTCTTCTCCAACACCACAGTTCAAAAGCATCAATTCTTCGGCACTCAGCTTTCCTTATAGTCCAACTCTCACATCCATACATGACTACTAGAAAAACCATATGTTTGACTAGATGGACTTTGTTGGCAAAGTAATGTCTCTGCTTTTTAACATGCTGTCTAGATTGCTCATAACCTTTCTCTCAAGGAGTAAGTGTCTTTTAATTTCATGGCTGAGGTCACCATCTGCAGTGATTTTGAAGCCCCCAAAAAAGTTTCTCACTATTTTACCTGTTTCCCCATCTATTTGCCATGAAGTGATGGGACTGGATGCCATGCTCTTAGTTTTCTGAATGTTGAGTTTTAAGCCAACTTTTTCACTCTTCTCTTTCACTTTCATCAAGAGGCTCTTTAGTTCTTCTTCCCTTTCTGCCATAAGGGTGGTATCATCTGCATATCTGAGGTTATTGATATTTCTCCTGGTAATCTTGATTCCACCTTGTGCTTCTTCCAGCCCAGCATTTCTGATGATGTACTCTGCATATAAGTTAAATAAGCAGGGTGACAATACACAGCCTTGACATACTCCTTTTCCTATTTGGAACCAGTCTGTTTTTCCATGTCCAGCTCTAACTGTTGCTTCCTGACCTGCATATAGGTTTCTCAAGGGGCAGGTCAGGTGGTCTGATATTCCCATCTCTTTCAGAATTTTCCACAGTTTATTGTGATCCACACAGTCAAAGGCTTTGGCATAATCAATAAAGCAGAAATAGATGTTTTTCTGGAACTCTCTTGCTTTTTCCATGATCCAGCGGATGTTGGCAATTTGATCTCTGGTTCCTCCGCCTTTTCTAAAACCAGCTTGAACATCAGGAAGTTCACAGTTCATGTATTTCTGAAGCCTAGCTTGGAGAATTTTGAGCATTACTTTGCTAGCATGTAAGATGAGTGCAATTGTGCAGTAGTGTGAGCATTCTTTGGACTTGCCTTTCTTTGGGATTGGAATGAAAACTGACCTTTTCCAGTCCTGTGGCCACTGCTGAGTTTTCCAAATTTGCTGGCATATTGAGTGCAACACTTTCACAGCATCATTTTTTAGGATTTTCAATAGCTTAACGGGAATTGCATCACCTCCACTAGCTTTGTTCATAGTGATGCTTCCTAAGGCCCACTTGACTTTGCATTCCAGGATGTCTGGCTCTAGGTGAGTGATCATACCATTGTGATTATCTGGGTCATGAAGCTCTTTTTTGTACTGTTCTCCTGTGTATTCTTGCCACCTCTTCTTAACATCTTCTGCTTCTATTAGGTCCACACCATTTCTGTCCTTTATCGAGCCCATCTTTGCATGAAACCTTCCCTTGATATCTCTAGTTTCTTGAATAGATCTCTAGTCTTTCCCATTCTATTGCTTTCCTCTATTTCTTTGCACTGATCACTGAGGAAGACTTTCTTATCTCTCCTTCTATTCTTTGGAACTCTGCATTCAGATGGGTATATCTTTCTTTTTTTCCTTTGCTTTTCACTTCTCTTCTTTTCACAGCTATTTGTAAGACATCCTCAGACAGCCATTTTGTTTTTTGCATTTCTTTTTCTTGGGGATGGTCTTGATCCTTGTCTCCTGTACAGTGTCATGAACCTCCATCCATAGTTCTTCAGGCACTCTGTCTATCAGATCTAATCCCTTGAATCTATTTCTCATTTCCACTGCATAATCGTAAGGGATTTAGGTCATACCTGAATGGTCTAGTGTTTTTCCCCACTTTCTTCAACTTAAATCTGAATTTGGCAATAAGGAGCCAAAGTAAAAACAACACCCAGTTGTGGATCTGACTGGTGATAGAAGCAAAGTCTGATGCTGTAAAGAGCAATACTGCATAGGAATCTGGCTTGTTAGGTCCATGAATCAAGGCAAATCAGAAGTGGTCAAATGAAATGGTAAGAATTAACACTGACATTTTAGAAATCAGTGAACTAAGATGAACTGGAATGGATGAATTTAACTCAGATGACCATTATATCTACTACTGTGGGCAGGAATCCCTCAGAAGAAATGGAGTAGCCATCATGGTCAACAAAAGAGTCTGAAATGCAGTACTTGGATGCAATCTCAAAAACGACAGAATGATCTCTGTTCATTTCCAAGGCAAACCATTCAATATCACAGTAATCCAAGTCTATGCCCCGACCAGTAATACTGAAGAAGCTGAAGTTGAACGGTTCTATGAAGACCTACAAGACCTTCTAGAACTAACACCCAAAAAAGATGTCCTCTTCATTTTAGGGGACTGGAATGCAGAAGTAGGAAGTCAAGAAACAGCTGGGGTAACAGGCAAATTTGGCTTTAGAGTACAGAATGAAGCAGGGCAAAGGCTAATAGAGTTTTGCCAAGAGAACACTCTGGTCTAGCAAACACCCTCTTCCAACAACACAAGACTCTACACATGAACATCACCAGATGGTCAACACAGAAATCAGATTGATTATATTGTTTGCAGCCAAACATGAAGAAGCTCTATACAGTCAGCAAAGACAAGACTGGGACCTGACTATGGCTCAGATCATGAACTCCTTATTGCCAAATTCAGACTTAAATTCAAGACAGTAGGGAAAACCACTAGACATGATTGCCTTTAGATAAAGGTAAAGAAGGTTGCAGTAATGTAGATCAAGAGATTGTCATGAGATGAAATTCTATATGGTCCTTATAATGGACTTTCCTATAGGTTCATGGAAATAAATCTCAAGAAATTTATCAAGTTTTGATCATTCAATAGGTCTGGGTGGGGTGTGAGATTCTGAATAACTAATAAGCTTCCAGGTGATGCAGATCTAACTTAATGGAGCCATTAAGGAGATCTTAACACAGATCTTTAAGACATCCTGATGCCAGCAGAGAGAAATGCTGACTTAAGTACTAAACTGTCCCTTACAATTCTTCCATACTGTTTAAACTCTGAAAAATTATTTCCAAACTTTTTTTCAGGGAACAGTATCTAGCTAAAAGTTACAAGGAAATAAGTGGGGAACTAGTATTGCTTTCTTTGACAAATGTATTCCAGTAACACGAGATGTTAACATTAAGGGAAACTGGGTGAGGGGCACGTATAAACTTCCATAAGTCTAACAGTGTTGAAACATTAGAAAGTTTATCTTAAGAGACTTCCCTGATGGCCCAGTAGCTATGACCCTGCACTCCCAATGAGAGGATCCAGGTTCTATCCCTAGTCAGGGAACTAGATCCCACATGCTGCAACTAAAATCAAGAGCATCCAAATAAATAAATATTGTTTAAGTTTATCAAAATATTAAATAAAAGAGTGAATAACAAGGGATAAAAGCTGAAATACTTTGCTTAGACTTAAGAGAAAAGTTAAAGAAGGGAAACACAGATCCTTTCTGGTCTCTGTCCCCTGGGATTCTGCAAAATTCTTGGCCTCTAAAGAAGAAAGACTGGAAACCAAATCTAACTTTTTATATTCCAAGGGAGAAAAAGACATGTGACCCAAAGAATATAATGCAGCTTATACATTTGTATAAAATTAGGATCAGAAAGTGAGATTTCCTTCTGTTTCCTGTTTGCAGTTTACCAACTATAGATTTTATTTAGGTATACCTACTTTTTGTCCTAAATTAGTGAGGTTTTCTTTACCATGACTACAAAGATAGACTCCAAATTTTACCCAAATAGTTCTCATGTGAGACTGACCCATGCGTGGTCACACTAAGAAGACCACAGGACAGGTGAGACATTTACCTTGAGGAAAGAAGTCAGGATAAAGATGAAGCCCTGTCTTCTTGGTTGAAACTCCGGTTTCCTGTGGTCTTATAAGAGTCTTTGCATGGAAGTTGTATTGGTTAGATTGTTGATTAATTAGGTTAAAGGACTTAGCTAAGTGAACAAATTATGGTTGAATATTTGCTTCAATTCCCTGTATTCTTATCTTGATTGAGAAATCCTAACGTTTAGGCTTGAATCATAAGCTGTCCAGGACTCCTTCTTTGGCATACTTCCAAAAAATATGTTTATTTTTCTACCTGGTATCGCTCCAGTGAAGTCGCTGTTGATGATGTTGATGTTCACCTGTCACTTTTAAAGATACGTCTAAAGAGCAGTGTTTCCCATCATCCTTTGGCATCCTTTAAATTATTCATAGGCTTGGAGTGGTGGACTTTGCCTCTGAGAGATATAAAGTTCATGAATAACACTGACGTTTAATGTAGGTGATGAAAGTGCAAGTGTCCAACTCTTTGCAACCCCATGAACTGTAGCCCACCAGTCTCAGGCTCCTCTGTCCATGGAATTCTCCAGGCAAGAATACTGGAGTGGTTTGACTTTCCCATCTCCAAGGGATCTTCCCAAACCAGGGATCAAACCCAGGTCTCCTGCATTGCAGGCAAATTCTTTACCACCTGAGCTACCAGGGAAGCCCCAATGTAGGGCTTCCTGTCCACGTTTCAGGAGAGACAAAACAAATGACACTTGGGATAAAAACTGTGTTAGTTCTTAGCCTTTGTGCTCAATGACTCACTCTGCTGTTTACCTAGGCCCCAATTGTGGGATCTGCCAATGTCTGCCTTTCTGTAATCTCTGAGTTTGGGATCAGTTCAGTTCAGTTCAATCACTCAGTCGTGTCCGACTCTTTGCGACCCCATGAATTGCAGCACGCCAGGCCTCCCTGTCCATCACCAACTCCTGGAGTTTACCCAAACTTATGTTCATCGAGTTGGTGATACCATCCAACCATCTCATTCTCTGTTGTCCCCTTCTCCTCCTGCCCCCAATCCCTCCCAGCATCAGGGTCTTTTCTTTTCTTTTAATTTTATTTTATTTTTTAAATTTACAATATTGTATTGGTTTTGCCACATATCAAAATGAATCCGCCACAGCAATACATGCATTCCCCATCCGAACCCTCTTCCCTTCCCCCTCCCCATACCATCCCTCTGGGTCATCCCATTGCACCAGCCCCAAGCATCCAGTATCCTGCATCGAACCTGGACTGGCGGTTCGTTTCATATATGATATTATACATATTTCAATGCCATTCTCCCAAATCATCCCACCCTCTCCCTCTCCCATGGAGTCCAAAAGACTGTTCTATACATCAGTGTCTCTTTTGCTGTCTCGTATACAGGGTTTATTGTTACCATCTTTCTAAATTCCATATATATGCATTAGTATACTGTATTGGTGTTTTTCTTTCTGGCTTACTTCACTTTGTATAATAGGCTCCAGTTTCATCCACCTCATTAGAACTGATTCAAATGTATTCTTTTTAATGGCTGAGTAATACTCCATTGTGTATATGTACCACTGCTCTCTTATCCATTCATCTACTGATGGACATCTAGGTTGCTTCCATGTCCTGGCTATTATAAACAGTGCTGCGATGAACATTGGGGTACATGTGTCTCTTTCAATTCTGGTTTCCTCAGTGTGTATGCCAAGCAGTGGGATTGCTGGTTCGTAAGGCAGCAATGAACCAGCTTTTTTCTATTTTTTTCTATTTCCAGTTTTTTAAGGAATCTCCACACTGTTCTCCATAGTGGCTGTACTAGTTTGCATTCCCACCAACAGTGTAAGAGGGTTCCCTTTTCTCCACACCCTCTCCAGAATTTATTGCTTGTAAACTTTGGGATTGCAGCCATTCTGACTGGCATGAAATGGTACCTCATAGTGGATTTGATTTGCATTTCTCTGATAATGAGTGATGATGAGCATCTTTTCATGTGTTTGTTAGCCATCTGTATGTCTTCTTTGGAGAAATGTCTATTTAGTTCTTTGGCCCATTTTTTGATTGGGTCATTTATTTTTCTGGAATTGAGCTGTAGAAGTTGCTTGTATATTTTTGAGATTAGTTGTTTGTCAGTTGCTTCATTTGCTATTATTTTCTCCCATCTGAAGGCTGTCTTTTCACCTTGCTTATAGTTTCCTTTGTTGTGCAGAAGCTTTTAAGTTTAATTAGGTCCTATTTGTTTTTTGCTTTTATTTCCAATATTCTGGGAGGTGGGTCATAGAGGATCCTGCTGTGATGTATGTCGGAGAGTGTTTTGCCTATGTTTTCCTCTAGGAGTTTTATAGTTTCTGGTCTTACGTTTCGATCTTTAATCCATTTTGAGTTTATTTTTGTGTATGGTGTTAGAAAGTGTTCTAGTTTCATTCTTTTACAAGTGGTTGACCAGTTTTCCCAGCACCACTTGTTAAAGAGATTGTCTTTAATCCCTTGTATATTCTTGCCTCCTTTATCAAAGATAAGGTGTCCATATGTGCATGGACTTATCTCTGGGCTTTCTATTTTGTTCCATTGATCAATATTTCTGTCTTTGTGCCCGTACCATACCGTCTTGATGACTGTGGCTTTGTAGTAGAGCCTGAAGTCAGGCAGGTTGATTCCTCCAGTTCCATTCTTCTTTCTCAAGATAGCTTTGGCTATTCAAGGTTTTTTGTATTTCCATACAAATTGTGAAATTATTTGTTCTAGCTCTGTGAAGAATACCATTGGTAACTTGATAGGGATTGCATTGAATCTATAAATTGCTTTGGGTAGTATACTCATTTTCACTATATTGATTCTTCCAATCCATGAACATGGTATATTTCTCCATCTATTCGTGTCCTCTTTGATTTATTTCACCAGTGTTTTATAGTTTTCTATATATAGGTCTTTAGTTTCTTTAGGTAGATATATTCCTAAGTATTTTATTCTTTTCGTTGCAACTCTTCACATGAGGTGGACAAAGTATTGGAGTTTCAGCTTTAGCATCATTCCTTCCAAAGAACACCCAGGACTGATCTTCAGAATGGACTGGTTGGATCTTCTTGCAGTACAAGGGACGCTCAAGAGTCTTCTCCAACACCACAGTTCAAAGCATCAATTTTTTGGTGCTCAGCTTTCTTCATAGTCCAACTCTCACATCCATACATGACCACTGGAAAAACCACAGCCTTTACTAGACAGACCTTTGTTGGCAAAGTAATATCTCTGCTTTTGAATATGCTATCTAGGTTGGTCATAACTTTCCTTCCAAGGAGTAAGGGTCTTTTAATTTCATGGCTGCAATCACCATCTGCAGTGATTTTGGAGCCCCCAAAAATAAAGTCTGACACTGTTTCCACTGTTTCCCCATCTCTTTCCCATGAAGTGATGGGACCAGATGCCATGATCTTAGTTTTCTGAATGTTGAGCTTTAGGTTTGGGATAGTGCTTCTCAACTTTGCTACTACCAAGTCAGTCTGTCAGCTCCTAATATGGGTCCTCTGGTCCTAATTCCCTTCCATGATCCTAAAGTCAGGAAATCTAGAAGGGACGGTCAGCCCAGCCATGCCAGGTACAAAAGCCCGAGCACTGTGTATGTTTTCTTCATTCAGAGCTCAGCTTTTATAATATCAAGTGAATTACAGGTTGTGACCATGTTGAAAGCAAAACTCAAATTGAGTTTAACCAAGGAAAGCATAGTTCAGATTACCTTTGTTTTTGTGGGGAGGGGAAAACATTTACTGAAAGAATCCAAACTCCTCATTCAAAATCACTTGATGGTGATTTTGGAAGCAGAGTATCAAAATGGTATACTTAGGACAGTGCCAGAAAGGGGACTTTCTGGGGGAGGGTGGTAAATTTGTTTTCAATAACAGGCTCTGTCTTTGAGGCTTGATGCTCTATGATAAATCTCTCCTTCCAGGATAATTGGGCTAGAGAGTGCTCATGTTAACAGGTTTTCTTTTCTCTTCCACTAATAACCAGCTCTGTTGTGACAATCCTTATTATGCTCATTATTTACAAAAATGCCATAGGACATGGGATATTCCCCACAGAAAAACATTGTAGGGGACTGCCGGGGAAATGAACAGAATCAGGGTGAGACACCTTTTCTTAGGAGAATCAACTTTTAGAGAGCACGCAGGGCTCCTGGAGCCCTATTGGAGGTGTGGGGGTGTGAGGAGGGTTGGAAATACTCTTTCATAGAACACTTGTACTTTCTGCTTTCTTTCCCCTCTCCTGTCTTACCAAGATTTTTTTTATCTATTTTCTAACCAGGTTCATGTTAAAAAAGTGAGAACCAATATTTCATAGGTCAGGTAACACTGCCTTGTAGTGGGATTCGTTTTCTTTTAACCTAATTTGCGAGATAGTTTGCAATCTTAACATACCAGACATCCTGCATTGCCATGGATTTCTTTATGCAACTAACCCATGTTGTCAAGGCAACCCACTTCACTGCTTTCTCCCCTCTAGAAAACCATTTCCAATGTTGCAAACCCTAAATCTCAATCATCTCTTGCAATACACAGGATCAAATATGTCCCTGAATGCACAGAGCTATTTATTTTTTCACAAGATATTGCATCATTACAGTGAAAGAATTTTACTTGAGGAAATGTGTATATTAAAGCATTAACGTTAATCTCATAGCATTTGTGTCCTGTCTCTGTGTTCCCAGGAGACACGAGGTTGTTTACTAAAGGCAGTTACATTTTTGGAGCCTTGGTAATAGGTAATATTTAGACTAATTTCTATGTAAATTAATCCAATCAACAGTTTTTTCATGGTTTGTGAAATCAAATCACATAAAAGACAAAGTATTTCCTGGGGCTAATGGGACCCACCTGTTGTATATTTCCTCCTTTTTAAGAGACAAGGCTCAGTTCTGAGAGCCCTTTCCCTGTAAATGGGATAATTCCATGATTCCCTGAGAAGCAACGATAGCATCGTGCCCGAATTCAGATACTGACATCCAGAGGGAAAGTGTCTTCCCAGAGATTTGGATTCCTGAGTGTTTGGTCGAAAGAAAAATCCCATTGAAAGAAGAGCAGAGGTCATTTTACTCTTTCTGCTAGCTCATTATTAACAAGAAAACTGAGATAAGATTCTTACTGAGATTTAAAGATATGAAGACTTAACTTTTTAATTTATTTTATTGAAATACAGTTGATTTAAAAATGTTATATTAGTTTCAGATGGCAGCAAATTGATGCAGTTATTCATGAATATACATTCTTTTTCGCATCCTTTTCCATTATGGTTTTTCCATTAAGTTATTAAATGTGTTTAGTTGTTCAGTCATATCTGACTGTGACCTCATGGGCTGTTGTCCACCAAGCTCCTCTGTCCATGGAAATTCTCCAGGCAGAAATACTGCAGTGGGTTGCCATGCCTTCCTCCAAGGTTATTGAATACAGTTTCCTATACTATACAGTAGGACCTTGTTCTTCATCAAACCTAAATAATAGTTTGCATCTGCTAACCCCAAACTTCCAATCCAATCTTTCCCCACTTCTCTCCCCTTTGACAACCATGAGATTGTTCTCTATGTCTGAGTCTGTTTCTGCTTTGTAAATAAGTTCATTTGTGTCATATTTTAGATTTCACATATAAATAATATCATAGGGTCTTTGTCTTTCTCTTTCTGACTTACTTCACTTAGTATAATAATCTCCAGGTCCATCCATGTTGCTGCAAATGGCATTATTTCAGTCTTTTTATGGCTGAGAAGTAGTCCATTGTATATATGTACTGTATTTGAAGACTTTGTCTTTAACCTAATCTTGGCAATACAACTCACAGGCTACCTTTAATTATGTAAACAATTTGAAGTAATCCTTAGTCACTTATCCAATACTGCTGGTGTGGGTTTCCAGTTAGTTTTTCAAACATTCATAAGATTTTCCATCCCTTACATTTTTGCTCAAAAGTTCATCACATCAAAGGGAGCCATATTTCTTTTCACAATTTCCAAAGTTTGAGACACAATTATGGCTGAAATGAAGTTTCTGCATGGGCCTTACTGGCTCAGAGCAGTTTCATGTTGCACAGTTATTAGATAAAGCACACCTCAGCTCCTTTGAACTGTTAATTTTATTTCAATCAAGTTTTAACTACATAAAATAGTACAAATTATCATATCAGCAATTGCAGTATTGGTGTTATTTCCTTCCCGTTATTATGATGTGACAGATCAGGTCGTTCAATCTACAGAGCCTTTCAGGGCACTCAGCTCAGCCCTCTTGTAGCCTTCCATGATTATTAGCACTCCATCACAATGCATAAAGAATTTGAGCCTGCTTTTAGAAAACATTCCAAAACATAAGATGAAAGATTAAGGAAGTTGTAAGAAAAGAAAGTGAATGAAGTATAATACTAAGGCAAACATAAGGAAAATTCGTACCACAGTCTGTATGCTGCTTATACAGGGAGAGCTGTGTGCTTCCAACATTATAGCAGCCAAAGCAAAGAGAGAAATGTGGTCAATTAAATAAGTCATAGTATACACATAGAAATATTTCAGCCAGTACAGATTACTAGGTCACTGAGGTCTGAGGGAAATTGTCCTCCTGGATTACTGTTAAGTTAATTTGGTAGAGTCTAGATCATCTACAGTAATGATACATTAAGATGCATTAAGTTAGTGGCCTTCATAATCAGTCAGAGTTTGCTGGTTGCTGACTGTGAGCATGCATTGTTATACACCTAACCTCCAGTAACCCTCCCAAGAAACATGAAATATGTGTTCTTATAATAGAGTCACAAGTGACCTCACAAACTGAGACTGATGGAGGTTAAACTGTTTAAGGTCTCAGTTCTTACATGGTGGACTTGGGATTCAGACTTAAATCAATGTTATGCCCACATGTATGATATTAGGTAGCCCACATTTCCTCTGTCATTCAGAGAAGGAGTGATTGTGTTTGCTGGATGGTTAAGAAATGCTTCCAATGAGAAGAGGCAACTAAAACTGGTGATGAATGATGACTAGACGTCTCCAATGAGATCTAGAGAGGTGAGGACATTCTAGGTAAGAAAATGGTACATTTAAATGCACAGAATATTAATAATTCACAAGTTGAAAGCAGCTGGCTTTTCCAGAGAGAAGGATGACCATAGGCAAGTTTCTTAATCTCCCATCCTCACCTACAATGAAAGTAATAATAAGCTATTAATCACAGAACAGTTGTGAGAATTAATAATATAAAGCTATTAAGATTAATATTCTTGTTAAGACAGATAATAGATGAGGTTAAACAGAAAGCAAGTGCTAGGTAATATAGGATGCTTTGCTAAAGGATTTCAACTTTATCCAGAAGGAAATGAATAGACATTTAAGGATATTAAATAAGGAATTAATATACTTGCATTTTTGCAAGACAGTGCTGCAGCAATATGTGGAAGATGAATTGCTCATGTGAGTGAACAAGCACGATAAAACATGCAAGCTAGGAAGCAAAATGATTCAGAACAGCACTAGCTGAGAGCACAGAGAGGAAGTCATATGGTAGGGTTTGGTTCCTGAACTACTACAAGGGCTGAAGATGAAGGATGAGGTGTAGGAAATGGCTGTCAGCTTTCTGCCTTGGGTGACTGGGTAAAGAGTCTGGTTATTCACTGGAGAAGAATATACATGCAGGTAAACAAATCCAGGGACATAACATAAGAACTCCAGGCAGGACACATGAGTTTGAGATGCCTGTGCTTAGTCAAGAGCAGGAGGTAATTATGAGAGAGTTTGAGTCTGGATGCAGAAAGGTGTAGGAAGCAGTCATCATGACTTCTCTGGCAGTGGAAGCCTTAGACCCAGATTAGGGAGATCCAGATCAGTGAAGAGGGAGAAAGTATGACAAGCATATGGATGAAGGTGGAGCCCTGGCAACCAAGAGGAAGGAGGAGGCGGAGACAATGAGCCAGCAGAGAAACAAACAACAGCAGCCAGAAGGAGGCACAAGACCAGGGGAGAGTGATGCCTTTGAAACAAAAGTTTTAAAAGAAACTACAGACTTGTAGAATGGACTTGTGAACACAGCAGGAGGGGAAAGAGGGGGACCAACTGAGAGAGTAGCATTGACATAATATTCACACTACCTTGTGTAAAATAGATAGCTAGTGGGAAGCAGCTGTATAATATAGGGAGCTAAACTTGGTGCTCTGTGATGACCTAAATGGGTGTGGTGCTCAAGAGGGAGGTGATATATGTACAGTTATAAATAATTCACATTGTTGTATAGAAGAATCTAAAACAATATTGTAAAGGAGTTATCCTCCAATTAAAAAATAAAATAGTTAACTACTAAGGACCTACCATATAGTACAGGGAACTCTACTCAATATTTTGTAGTAACCTATATGGGAAAAGAATGTGAAAAGTGGTTGTTGTTCTTCAGTTGCTAAGTCATGTCCAATTTATTGTGACCCCGTGGACTGTAGCACATCAGGCTTCTCTGATCTCTGCTATCTCCCAGAGTTTGCTCAAATTCATGTCCATTGAGTTAGTGAAGCTATCTAGTCATCTCATTTTGTGCCACCCCCTTCTCCTCCTGCCCTCAATCTTTCCCAGCATCAGAGTCTTTTCGAATGAGTCAGTTCTTCACATCAGGTGGCCAAAGTATGGGAGCCTCAGCTTTAGTATCAGCCTTTACAATGAATATTCAGGATTGACTTCCTTTAGGATTGACTGGTTTGATCTTGCTGTCCAAGGGACTGTCAAGGGTCTCCTTCAGCACCACAGTTCGAAAGCACTGGTTCTTTGGTTCTCAGCCTTCTTTATGGTCCCACTGTCACATCCATACATGACTACTGGAAAAACCATAGCCTTGACTATACAGACTTACTTTTTCAGCAAAGTAAGTCTCTATATTTTAATACATTGTCAAAATTCATCATAGCTTTTCTTCCAAGGAGCAAGTATATTTTAATTTCGTGGCTGCAGTCACCATCTATGTGATTTTGGAGCCCAAGAAAATAAAATCTGTCACTGTTTCCACTTTTCCTGCATCTATCTGTGCTGAAGTAATGAGACTGGATGCCATGATCTTAATCTTTTTTTTTAATATAAATTTATTTTAATTGGAGGTAAATTACTTTACAATATTGTATTGGTTTTGCCATACATCCACATGAATCTGCCATGGGTATACACGTGTTCTCCATCCTGAACCCCCCTCCCTCCTCCCTCCCCGTACCATCCCTCTGGGTCATCCCAGTGCACCAGCCCCAAGCATCTAGTATCATGCATCGAACCTGGACTGGTGAGTCATTTCATATATGATATTATACATGTTTCAATGCCATTCTCCCAAATCATCCCACCCTCTCCCTCTCCCACAGAGTCCAAAAGACTGTTCTATACATCTGTGTCTCTTTTGCTGTCTCACTTACATAGTTATCATTACCATTTTCCTAAATTCCATATATATGCATTAGTATACTGTTGAGTGTTGAGTTTTAAGTCAGCTTTTTCACTCTCCTCTTTCACCCTCATTGAGAGTTTCTTCAGTTCCTCTTCACTTTCTGCCATTAGAGTGATGCCATCTACATATCTCAGATTGTTGATGTTTCTCCTGACAATCTCGATTCCAGGTTATGCTTCATGCAGCCCAAAAAAATAAAGTCTGTTACTGTTTCTGATGTTTGCCTACCTATTTGCCATGAAGTGATGGAACCAAATGCCATGATCTTAGTTTTCTGAATGTTGAGCTTTAAGCCAACTTTTTCACTCTCCTCTTTCACTTTAATCAAGAGGCTCTTTAGTTCTTCTTCCCTTTCTGCCATAAGGGTGGTGTCATCTGCATATCTGAGGTTACTGATATTTCTCCCGGCAATCTTGATTCCAGCTTGTGGTTCATCCAGCCCAGCATTTCTCATGATGTACTCTGCATATAAGTTAGATAAGCAGTGTGACAATACACAGCCTTGACATACTCCTTTCCCTATTTGGAATGACTCAGTTGTTCCATGTCCAGTTTTAACTGTTGCTTCTTGACCCACATACAGGTTTCTCAGGAAACAGGTGTATGTGTGTGTGTATATATATATACAAGTGATTCACCTTGCTATACACCTGAAACTAATATAACATTGTAAGTCAACTATACTCCAAAAAAAAATTGTTTTTAAAGAAAAAGAAAAGAAACTGGAAGAGAATTGACCTCTTCACAATATTGAGATACACATGGCAGATGAGATTATGAATGATTCTATTTCTGATTTACTTTCCTGAATTTTATACATTTTCTATAATGAACATGCAGTTAATATAAATAATAAACTACTGTAAAATAAAATCTGAGACATAAAAGCAGGTTTTCATATTCAATGGAAAAGGTATACAAAGAGAGAAGTTAAAAAAAAGGAAAAGATATAATCCAAGGGTGAAGGGTCTTGGAATGTCTGAAGGGACATTTTGTCCATTTAAATAAGAGGAAAGGAAGTAAGAAGAGAGTGATGCAGTTATAAAAAATGCCTTTAGTCTGAAGATAGGAAGCTAAAGAAAAACTTCTCACCATGTGAGAACTGGTGTTCTCCGAAGTAGAAATCATGGTTAATGAGACCCAACCATTGGCACCATCAGTCCTTCCAGAGGGGAGGAAATGAGTAGCAGGGGCTGCTAAGTCATCACCCTCCATTCAATTCATCCTTACAGCACAAGATTGGACTTTGTAAAACTCTGATAACTGCAAACCCTAAAATCCTGTCCCACCTTATCCTTTGGAAATTTGCTTAAACTTGGCCCAAATTTCAAATCCACGTTTTAATCCTCATCTCCCTCCTGGGTTCTGCAGTTACCTTGCAGCTCATTTTCTCTATTTCTATCTGCTCTGTTCATACTGGCTCTTTCACTTCGGTTCATGTACCTGATCTCAAAAATCAGCCATTTTGTAGACTTTTGTCCCCAGATACACTGGGCATTTGGTGAGTTCATAGCAGGAGAGGAATTCCATCATTCTGGCCACTCCTCCACTCTCTACATCCCTGCATCTCCTCCGACGGACAGGCAACTCTTTGCCATCTCTCTCAAAGACAGCAGTCCAGACTGATGTTCCATGTGTCTTGTTTTTCACTCCAACTAGCCGTGAAGAGATTTATTTCCAGCAAATTCCATGAAGGAAATCCGAGAATATTTTCTACCTCTCCCTGCATATTAGCCCTCCCACGTCAGTCCGACGCATGAGCCCGCCCATGTCAGCCTGACTCATGAGCCTGCCCATGTCAGTCTGACGCCCTGTATCCTCTCACTCTGGGTTGATACTCAAAGCTGCTCATCACCTGGTCTCACTCAGTCACCCCACCTGATGCTGACACTGAGTCTTTGCAGTTTCCTCAGGCAATGGCACCCCACTCCAGTACTCTTGCCTGGAAAATCCCATGGATGGAGGAGCCTGGTAGGCTGCAGTCCATGGGGTCGCTGAAGGTCGGACACGACCGAGCGACTTCACTTTCACTTTTCACTTTCATGCATTGGAGAAGGAAATGGCAACCCACTCCAGTGTTCTTGCCTGGGGAATCTCAGGGATGGGGAGCCTGGTGGGCTGCCGTCTATGGGGTCGCACAGAGTCAGACACTACTGAAGCGACTTAGCAGCAGCAACAGCAGACAAATCCACCCCACACCCCTCTAAAGTGTCACATAACCCCAAGTTCACCTTGTTCTCTTTCCCCTTGTATCACACTCAATTCAAGCATCAAAAGGCTTTTATGATCCTTGACAGAACAGGTATTTAAATGAGACTATTAAATGTTCCTTCTTCTTTTTCAATGTGGATAACAGAGCTTCACTTCATTATTTTTATAAGAATAAATTATTAGAATTATATTAGATTGTCTTACCATTTAATTCACATCCCTTTGCAGAGATTCAATGGTGTTAGAGAAATTGACTAGCAAATCTGCTGCACAGAAAGGTATTTATTTTCAGAATTTTAATTACTGGGAATGAAGGACATAGAAAAAGAAGCAGGGCCAATCCATTTTTATTTGATTTCCAAAAAAGGAAATAATGACATACTATTACATAAGACTATTACATATTATATAAGGGTCTTCCTGGTAGCTCAGTTGGTAAAGAATCCACCAGCAATGCAGGAGTTGCTACTGCTGCTAAGTCACTTCAGTCGTGTCTGACTCTGTGTGACCCTATAGATGGCAGCCCACCAGGCTCCCCCATCCCTAGGATTCTCCAGACAAGAACACTGGAGTGGGTTGCCATTTCTTCTCCAATGCATGAAAGTGAAAGGGAAATCGCTCAGTCATGTCCAATTCTTCACGAGACCCAGGTTCAATCCCTGGATGGGGAAGATCCCCTAGAGAAGGAAATGGCAGCCCATTCCAGTATTCTTGTCTGGAAAATCCCATGGACAGAGGAAGCTGGTGGCTACAGTCCACGGGGTTGCAAAGAGTCAGACACGACTTAATGACTAAACCACCACATTACATAATAACTTTTGAGTAAGAGCTCTTTTCATATTCACTTCTCACTCTTAAGCTCCAGAAAGAAAAATGGAATCTGTTCTAGAATGTGAACAATTTTCACATGTATCCAAAGAAATTCCACACAGACTGCAGTCAGACCTAAGGGATCATGCAGGAAGCCAACTTGGCAAGGACCTGAACTAAGCATTCTGGTGCCCTTGGAAGTGAAATGAGATGCTCAGCTACCCAAAATCTTTGCCTGGTCAAAGCAATTTCTGTGTAAAAGAAGGAAAACTAGATGTGGGGCTAAAAGGGGAAGAGTTGCCTTTCTTATACAGAGCTTATATGAGCATCTCCATGACAATAGAAGCAAGCATCACATGTTCTTTCCCACACCCTTCCCAGGTGGCTAAGAAGCAGCATTTGGGATTGCTCCCCATTCTAGGTTCTGCAGAAGAAGAAATCTGGCCAGTTGTGGTTGCAGAGTTATTCTTTGTTTCCCAAATTTGTCAAACCCCCAGACCACAAGTTTCTGTTCCAGTCTGTAGAGATTTCATGTACCTCACCCTTCCCTCGTCCAGGGCTTCCTTATTTTGTAAGAAGTGGATGTGCCCAGTAATATTAAACCAATTCAAAAGGGAACAATTTTAAAGCAAGGGGTTTTAATCCAGTAAGTGTCTTAGACTTCTTTGAGAATCGATGCAAATTACTGACTTCTTCCCAGAAAAAGGAAATACAGTTCACATGCAATTTAAGGAATTTACACATAGGCAAACCATTTTATTGTGTTTCATTTAATAGTACATTAAAGCTATTGCCTTTTTTACAAATTGGCAGACCGTAGCAACCCTGTGTTGGGAAAAAAATGCATTTTTCCAACAGCATTTGCTCACTTCCTGTCACTGTGTCACATTTTGGAAATTCTCATAGCATTTCACAATTTTTCATTACTGTTATATTCCTGTAATGATGAGTGATCTTTGATGTGACTATTGTGGAAAAATTAAAACTAACTGAAAGCTCAGATGATGATTAGCACTCTTAGGAATAGTGTATTATCTAATTCAAGTATGTGCATTGCTTCTTAGATGTAATGCTATTGCACACATGATAGACTGCAATATAGTGTGAACATACCTTTGGTAAGCACTGGGAAGCAGAAAAACTTGTGTGACTCTGTATTGCATATTCACTTCATTGTGATGGTTTGGAACCAAATCTACAATACCTCTGAGATGTGTCTATACCCCTGGAAAGGCCAAAGAGCTCTTCTATTTAATAAGTCTTCAGTTTTAGGACAAAATTCTTAGCAAAAGCTGAGTCTCTAAAATGCCAAAACAAATTCAAAGGTAATACATTGAGCCAATGAACTATGCTTGATGTCAAAGTACTGATAAAGCTGATTTTAAAACATATTGTTTAAAACACTATTTGCTCTATTTGTATTATTATATCCAAAATCTGAGAGATTAAAACTTCTTTGACTGCCATATATATCTGATGTATCTCAAATTGGTATGTGACTATCTCAGACTAAAAACAACAGCAATGAAAACAAAGACAGCACAACTCAACCCAATTGCATTATATACAACATTCATACATGAAAACAAGCACTGACAACGGGCTATCAGTAGAGCTGGGCTGGCGCTCCTGTACCACAGCAATTCCAGAGAGAAGCTTCTCTCTTTCTTTGCTGCCACCCAAAAAAAATGTTTTAGAACAATAGTACAGAAAACACACACTTGCACACAAATACACAGTTAAAGACAGTTGGGAAAGAAGCGCTTACAAAACAAAAGTGCATTATATCTGACTGATGGGCAGTTATACAATCCTCTGTTCCAAAAAATACAAGATACTCCACAATTATGACATTTATGTAACCTTCATAAAAGCAGTAGGCTTGTCTACCTTGTTCCCTGGCACCTAGAATAAATATCTGACACCTTGTGATGCTTCAGTAATTAGCTCCTGAATGAAAAAAAAAAAAAAATCTACTACTCAATAAGGCATTTAATAATTTTCCTTGGGCAAATGAATTCAGTTCTCCAGGCCTGTTTCTTCATCTATGAAGTGAAGGATATTTCTGGGCAGACCAGGTGGCTCAGTGGTAAAGAATCTACCTGCCATTGCAGGAGATGCAGGTTCAATCCCTAGGTCGGGAAGATTCCCTGGAGAAGGAAATGGCGGCCCACTGCAGTATTCTTGCCAGGAAAATCCCATGGAAAGAGGAACCTGGTGAGCTATAGCCCATGGGCAAAAGTGTTAGATGACTTAGCAACTAAACAACAACAATCTATATTATATATAACATATATGTATGTGTGTATATATATATATACACACATACATATATGTTTTATTGAAGTATAATTGAGTTACAATATTTCAAATGTACAGCAAAATGATTCAATTATATGTGTGTATATATATATTTACATATATATGTAAATATATATATTCTTTTCAGATTCTTTTCCCTTATAGGTTGTTACAAGATATTGAGCATGGTTCTCTGTGCTATGGTAGGTCCTTGTTGTTTATCTATTTTATTTATAAAATAAATAATAATAATAATCTCAAATTCAAAACTAGGTCTTTTGTTGTTTCTGCTGTTGTTTTTGTTGTTCAGTCGCCAAGTCATGTCCAATTCTTTGTGATGCGATGGACTGCAGCACGCCAGCCCTCCCTGTCCCTCACCATCTCCCAGAGTTTGCCCAAGCACATGTCCATTGCATCAGTGATGCCATCCAACCATCTCATCCTCTGTCATCCCCTTCTCCTCCTGCCTTCAATCTTCCCAGCATCAGGGTCTTTTCCAGTGAGCCAGCTCTTTGCATCAGGGGCCAAAGTACTGGAGTTGCAGCTTCAGCATCAGTCCTTCCAATGAATATTCAGGACTGATCTCCTTTAGGATGGACTGGTTGGATCTCCTTGCAGTCCAAGGGACTCTCAAGAGTCTTCTCCAGCACCACAGTTCAAAAGCATCAGCTTTTTTGTTGATCAGCTTTCTTTGTAGTCCAACTCTCACATGCACACATGACTACTGAAAAGATCATGGCCTTGACTGTATGGGCCTTTGTCAGCAAAGCGATGTCTTTACTTTTTAATACACCATCTCATCTAGTTTGTTTGTTTTTTTTTTTAAGTCTTTTAATTTCCTAGTCTCTGGTTCTGCTTAGCACACAGGCAATTTCTCCTCAAGTGCAAGGCTATGATCATTTAGGCACAAGTTGGTGCCTGGCCTATGTAGACCCCTCGTGGAACACTGTGAACAGCAGGCAAGTTTCAGAGTCCCCGGCAAGGGCTTGAATCTGTGGGGAAGAGGTAACGTGCCATCTTGTGAGATGGAGTCCCTCTTGTTTTCAAGTCTCAGCTCATAATTAAGTATTCCCTGGACACACAGCCCCAGATTTCCCCACTGGTTCAACATGGCTGAAGCAGGAACACACTCAAAGTGCTACCAGAACACCCCATATATTTTCACCATAATCTTCAAGAGAAACATACAACCAAGTATTGGTTAAATATTTTTAAAGTAAATTTGTAAAGCAATGCCTCTATTAGTTCCTTAAGTAATTTATATTTGTCTTCAATACATGACATGTTAATCAACCCAGGTGTGGGTAGGAAGTATGTATGTGTGTGTGTGGCAGGAGTAGGGGGAGGTTGTTGTTCCTCAGAAAAGTTTCAATCATAAAGATCACTTGGAGTGCTTATTAAGAATGCAGATTCCTAGACCTTGCCCCAGATATGGACCCGGACAGTCTAGGAATTGGCTTTTAGCTGTTAACTGGAGCAATTCCAGCACACACTACCTTAGAACCACATAGTGTGTCTCCCCTCTAAAGAGACCTATCATACAAGCATGCCTCCTTTTCTTCTTTACTTTTGTCCCAAATCACCTTCATGTGTGATATTGTTGCTCCCCCTAGTGGATGATTTCACTCAGCAAATTGTTTTCTGTGTTACAAATGCCTTGCTCAAAACCTTTAGTAATTCCATCTCTCAAGAACTTCTTGAAACAATAGGCAATCAGGAAAAGACTTATAAGAAAAATTGCTTCATGTAACATGAGATTCATTTATATTTATATATGTTTAATATGCAACATACATACATTTTATATAGAGAAAATTTTTATTGTGATCAAGTCAGCTGAATATGACTAACATGTTTTTTACAAATATTTTAGAAGCCTCAGATTTACTTGCCAAAATAATTTTAGATTGTTTACACCTGTAAGATTAATATTCCCACACACCAGTTTCCTAATAAACTCCTTCTGGCCAAAGAATACTATGATCTGGATTTTCTTTCTGATGCCTCTCATGCTGGCTTCTGAGATCAACAGCTCTTTTCAAGATCCTGAAATCTCTAGATGTATTTTGCACATTGTGGCTTCTATCCCACTGAAAAATTCTGCTTACTGATGCTACCATTTCAAGAGTCACAAATTCAGCAGCCCACAGGCACCAAGCAGTGACATAAATGAGTGGAGTGGGCAGAGTAGAAAACAAAGACAGTGGAAGGTGAGTTCATTACATTTCAAGGAATTTATAAATCATTATAATTATATAAAGCCCACTATAGGCCTAATTAGACATCTGTGAACTGGAATTTTGTTTCATGAACCACCTAAGCATCCCTGATTTACTTGAAGACTTAACAAATTGCTAACTGTGTATGCTTATTATCTCATAATTCTAACAACAATCCTATATAAGGGATAGTTTCAGCATCCCAACTATACTAAACAGGAAACTAAGACTTAGGTGGTAGTTTCCTTATTGCAAGTCAGACAGGTAAGTTTCCCTGCCTGGGGCTAATCCACATGCCTGACCCCAGAGTCTGTTACTTTGCTCTAGGGCCTCTCTGAGCAGGGGACTTCCAGCCTCCCCACCTGTCTGACCCCATGTGCTCCTCTCCCCACCCACCAGCCCAGGCCCCCTGCTCCCCTAACTCTTCACAACATCTTCTGATCCCGTGAACTCTGATTGCAATAGTGTCTTTTCATTTAGACAATTTCTCATCTGGTAAGCTGATGGCTCTCTGCACCAATACTGAGCTGGCTACAACTCTTGGTAACTTATTGCTGCCATTGCAAGTGAACATGACAAGTACATCCATATAATATTATTTTACAGCTGTGGTTTTGAGCAAGTAAACCTTCTACTCAAGCTTTAAGCTTATATTTCAGCAATAATGGGATTTTTGTTATAAGTAGGATTAGCCCTATTATAACACCTCTGTTTCTACTCAACTAGATTGTTCCAAGTACTACTGTAAACACTGTAAAGTGATGGGAGCTCTCAGGGTAAAGGCCTATGATATTAATTGGCCTCAAAACATGTTTTTTTGAAAAGCAAATACTGAATTAGATAGCTAGTGAGAAGCTGCTGTACAGCACAAGGAGCTGAACTCAGCGCTCTATGCTGACCCAGAGGGGCAGGGTTGGCAGGGAGGCTCAGGAAGGAGGGGGTCTGTGTACAAATATTGCTGGTTCACTTCACTGTACAGCAGAAACTAATGCAACATTGTAAAGCAACTGTACCCCAAGGAAACAAACAGACAAACAACCCAAAAAACCACTGTGTACAGAAATCACAGTGAATTACCTTTCTCAGGTAGCAGCTGGGGTATCTGTGATCCCTGAGACACAGTGGCAGCCCTGGGCCGTGTTGCTGACCAGACTGTCTCTCATGGACCACATTCCTTGGGAAAGATGTAGTTATAACCACACACTCACATCAGTGCTTCATTTTATTTGGAATATTTGTGTCCCTTTTACCATTAATAAAAACTGTATCCAGTACAGTATTTCTTTGGGTGGCTTTAATATAACATTTTTAATTGAATTTTCATACAAAAAGGATGGAAAGATCCTGGGACATACATTGCGACCTGTGACATGTTCTCAAATCCTAACATTAAAGAGTGAATCATTGTACAGTCTTCTGCTGCTGCTACTGCTGCTAAGTCGCTTCAGTCGCGTCCGACTCTGTGCGACCCCAGAGACGGCAGCCCACCAGGCTTCCCCGTCCCTGGGATTCTCCAGGCAAGAACACTGGAGTGGGTTGCCATTTCCTTCTCCAAGGCATAAAAGTGAAAAGTGAAAGTGAAGTCGCTCAGTCGTTCCCAACTCTTAGCGACCCCATGGACTGCAGCCTACCAGGCTCCTCTGTCCATGGATTTTCCAGGTAAGAGTACTGGAGTGGGGTGCCATTGCTTTCTCCGGTACAGTCTTCTAGGAGAGTCCAGCTAGGATATGCATAGTAATTCATCTGCTTGCCCTTCTTTGTGTTAATAATTAACAAAAGCAGACTACTTCTCTGATATGAGAGTCACTATTCAGAAAAATCTACTTGTACTTGGAAAATAAATGGGGGTGGGAGGATTCCACTGCCTTAGTTTTAGAAAATAACCAAATCCCAACTTATCCCTTCCTCATCCTCAAGTGATAGTATCAACATGAAAGTAAAAATAACTGAAGTCTGTGGTGAAAGTAAAAATAACTAACTGGCTGTGGTGATACAAGATCCAAGTTATGATAACTGTTTATTACATTATTTCTAAGTGCCAGATAGCCTTCCCACTATGTCCATTAACTCACCTAAACTTGACTGTGTAACGTAGGTACTATTCTTTCTTTTACTGAAATGTAATTGATTTACAGTGCTGTTTTCATTTCTGGTGTACAGCACAGTGATTCAGTTATACATAATAGGTATATTTTTCATATTCTTTCCCACTATGGTTTATTACAGGATATTGAATATAGTGTCCTGCGCTATACAGTAGGGCCTTGTTGTTTATCTGTTTTATAGATGTAGTTTGTATCTGTTAATCCCAAAATCCTAATTTATCTCTCCCTGCCCACCCCTTTGGTAACCATAATTTGTTCTCTATGACTGAGTCTGTTTCTGTTTTCTATATGAATTCATTGGTATCATTTTTAGATTTCATATTTATATATGGATGTTTATATCATATCCTATATTATATAGAGGATGTTTATCTTGCTCTTTCTGACTTACTTCACTCAGCATAACAATCTCTAGGTTTGTCTCTGTTGCTGCAAATGGCATTATTTCATTCTCTTTATACCCTATCTTCTTTATCTGTGGCAGGACGCTTAGGTTGCTTCATATCTTGGCTATAGTAAACAGTACTGCTATGAGCATTGAGGTGCATGATATCTTTTCAAATTACTGTTTTCTCCAGATATATGCCCAGGAGTGGGATTGCTGGATCCCACAGTAGCTCTATTTTTAGTTTTCTGAGGAAACTCTATATGTTCTCCATTGTGCCTGCTCTAGGTACCATTCTTATCACGACTTTACAGGTAAGGGAATGGAAGGGCAGAGGATTACACTAGCCCAGCCCAAGGCATGCAGCTCTTAGTGGCATAGCCCTCATTTCTAACAGATGTCTAAGCAACCCCTGATGGAGTGTCCTTTCAGCGATGGAGTCAGCAGGCCTGGTGTGTATTCTGGAATCTATCTCAACAGAGGATACTGCTTGAGAGTCAAGGCTGAAAACTACTTCTTATAAGGATTCCTAGATCTGAATAATCTGCATTTTATTCCCTCCATGTCCAGGTAATAGCCATTGCTCAGAAGTTCTAGACACCAAAGGTGGTGCAAATGAAGCCATTTATTCTGTGTTTCCAAGTATTTCTCTTCTTTGTGGGAAAATCTGTAAACCCCTTTTTAGTAAGACTGCCACTAGCATGCAGTGCCATCTTTCCTGACCTGGATGTCAATAATTGCTGCTGCTCCTGCTGCTAAGTCACTTCAGTCGTGTCTGACTCTGTGCAACCCCACAGACGGCAGCCCACTAGGCTCCACTATCCCTGGGATTCTCCAGGCAACAATACTGGAGTGGGTTGCCATTTCCTTCTCCAATGCATTAAAGTGAAAAGTCAAAGTGAAGTCGCTCAGTCGAGCCTAACTCTTAGCAACTCCATGGACTGCAGCCAACCAGGCTCCTCCATCCATGGGATTTTCCAGGCAAGAGTACCGGAGTGGGGTGCAATTACCTTCTCCGATGTCAATAATTACTTCCTCCCAACTCCAAATCAACATGGGCTCCAACTGTTCTACAATGGGAGCTGTTGATCCCATAATTACATTTCAGCAGAGACTTTCCAGGTCTGGTGCCTATGGTCCAGCCTCACTGTCTCTGCTTGCAAGTGCTTTGGCTGTAGGTTCCAGCCACTGCTGCAGTGTGAGGCCATTTCCTCTTAAATGTATATAATATGTACAATACCCCTTCAGGGAAGGATGGACTGACCGACTGAGTTTGGTATATGTACACTGCTATCTATAAAATAAATAACCATGAGAAATGACTGTATACCATACGGAACTCTGCTCTGTGGTGACCTAAATGGGAAGGAAATCCAAAAAAGAGGGGGTATATGTGTACATATAGCTGATTCACTTTGTTGTACAACAGAAACTAACACTCTATTGTAAAGCAGCTATACTCCAACAGAAAAAAATAATAATAAAAAAAGAAATGTATAATACCACTTCACATGGGACTGATAGCTTACAGTGAACAATGTCGGATTCATAATCTCCAAAGAAGATTTAGCTTTGGGACCAGGGACCAGCCTTGATCACTCAAGAACTTTTGTGTAGCAGAGTTTTATTAAAGTAAGAGAAGGGACTGAGAAAACTTCTGACACGGACATCAGAAGGGGGACAGAGAGTGCCTCCTAGCCAGTCTTATCAAGGCCTTCTATACTTTCTCAGACCCACTCCCACAACATACATCTTAAATTAACAAGATTAGGATGAACAATAGAAAGATTTACCAGACCCACTCCCATAATAAACGTTTAAAAATGACAGGGTTAGTCAGAAGGTTCTTGTTAAGGAGAAACATATCCTCAAGCAAGATACACTGTTACATTGATTATGACAAAGAAGTATAGAAAAAAACATTTGTCCTTTTCTCCTTGAGAACTCCAGACCCTTTTCTCCTCCTCAGGAACCCTGGACTTCTTATCAAACTACCTAGGAATTGACTCTCTCATTCCCCCTTTTCTTTTAGGAGAATTATGTTGCCAAGGGGAAGGGGTGTTGTTTTCGTTCCATAACTACTTTCGGCTGTTGAGGGACACCATCCCTAAATGTTGAGGCAACATATTCTCCCGACCCTTATATTGAGGATCTCTGATACAGGGGCCCCAAGTAATAGTTGGAGGAGTCTGTGGCACTCATAGGAGCCTGGACAACCATTTGTAACTTAAAAGCTTTCAGTTAGAAACAAACCCCATTTTACAGTTACAGATATAAAGCAAAATAGTCATTAAGCCAAGTTAAAACCTAATCAAAATTAAAAGTTACATTATGTCCATAGTTATATCAGTCCATCTTAACATTGTCAGATGTCATCACAGAGGTGAGGAAAGCCCTTTCCTTGAAGCAGAGAAACCCACCATGGGAAGTCTTCAACTGATAAGTGCTCTGCAGACCCAGCAATTATGTCAGTTGTGGAATGCGGTGTAGGAAGGAGCCCAGGACAGGAAGGCATTGTCTTCAGAGTTAAACGGCAGACTCGGGACTTTTGGAGTCAGCAGAAGCAAGCCCACATAGATTCTCAGGCCCATCTCCATTCTTGGCTCAAACAGCGGCTTCTTTGACTCAAAGGCTGGGTCAGGAGTTAACCTCTCAATAATGTCTGTTGAAAAGCTGAAAGCTGAGTCACATCGTAAAGCTGAAAGCTGAGTCACATCGTTAATTTTAAGGCTTCAGGATCTATGACAATATCTGTGCACAAAAACAGTCTGTCATAGAGATAGTCCCCTCTTTGTGGGGGAGTAGGGAGCAATTCAAGCCCGCATTAAAGCTATGGGTAGAACTGTAAACCAACTGTCTTGTGTATCCTGAGTTAGCGTACGTGGATGTCTTTTAATAACATAATTAGCCTTTTCAACTTTTTCTGAGGATTGGGGTCTCCAGGAACAGTGTGATATTCTAACCCTAGAGCTTTTGACACCCCTTGAGTTACAGCGGCTTTAAAGACGAAGCCATTGTCACTCTGAACTTCAGAGTTTAAGATCCCACTTACATCATGAGAAGTCAGTACAGTAACATTTCACCCATTAGTAAACTTATGAGCTTTCAGTTCAGTTCAGTTCAGTCACTCAGTCATGTCCAACTCTTTGCGATCCCATGAATCGCAGCATGCCAGGCCTCCCTGTCCATCACCAACTCCCAGAGTTCACTCAGAGTCACATCAATCGAGTCAGTGATGCCATCCAGCCATCTCATCCTCTGTTTTCCCCTTCTCCTCCTGCCCCCAATCCCTCCCAGCATCAGAGTCTTTTCCAATGAGTCAACTCTTCACATGAAGTGGCCAAAGTACTGGAGTTTCAGCTTTAGCATCATTCCTTCCAAAGAAATCCCAGGGCTGATCTCCTTCAGAATGGACTGGATGGCTCTCCTTGCAGTCCAAGGGACTCTCAAGAGTTTTCTCCAACACCACAGTCCAAAAACATCAATTCTTTGGCACTCAGCTTTCTTCACAGTTTAATTCTCACATCCATACATGACCACTGGAAAAACCATAGCCTTGACTAGACGGACCTTTGTTGGCAAAGTAATGTCTCTGCTTTTCAGTATGCTATCTAGGTTGGTCATAACTTTTTGAGCAAAACAGCAGTAACAATTACCCTTAAGCAATGCAGCCATAGCCTTTTTTCAGTAACAAACTAAATTCTGATCCTGTGGGCAAACTCAAAGCTGGAGCCTGTAAAAGAGCAGGTTAAAAGCCTTAGAAGTCTTTTAAGTCTCTGAGGACCAAATCAGCTTGTTGGTTTGAGCCTACTGAGGCTCAGTTTTAAGTTTTTATAAAGGCTGAGCAAGTTCCCCATAACCTGGAATCCAAATGCAGCAATAGCCTGTAATGACCAAGAATTCTCTCAGTTGTCTTAAAGTCATATTTGGCTCGTTTATGAATTTCAGACAATAAAGTATAAGGATTAGACACTTATTATTCATATATCTTGAACAAGTCTCCATTTATCATTTGACTTTTTTACACCCAAAATAGGAGTGTTGTATGGACTGTTACAGGGAATTAATAGCCCCTGCTCCTTTAAATTCTCAATAATGGGTTTTAACTGTTCCTTAACACCTCAGGCTTTAATGGATACTGCTTTTGATGTGAAAATAGGTGAGGGTCTTTGAGCTTGATAAAGACAGGAACAGCATTTTGTGCTCAACCCACTATTTTTTGATCAGCCCACACTTTAGGATTTACATTTTGTTTAATTAATGAGAGAAAAAGAGCAGGTCCATATTCATGAAAATAGAGTCCTGGACCTTGCTCAGTATATCCCTCCCCAGAAGGGGTGAGGGAGAGTCTGGCACAATAAGAAACTCTTGAGAAAACAGCATAGAGTCCCAGTTGCAGCTTAAAGGATGACTGACATAATAATGTTTGGCTCATCCAGACAATCCCATTATGGTAGTAGATCAGGAGGAAAGCAGGCCAGGGGCTTCAGTGAGCACAGCGAAAGTTGCCCCAGTGTCCAAAAGAAATCGACTGATTGACGCCCCACAGTTATTAATATCCGGGTTTCCTCAGGTGTAATTAGAAAGGGAGCTTGTGTCAGGACCCCCAGTCACCTTCAGTCCTGATTGTCTTGAGAGTCTGACCTCAGGGGCCTACACCTTGGAGGGCAGTCTCTTCTCCAGTGGGGTCCTTTGCAGACTGGACATGGAGCCAGGGGTGGCTTAGATGCCTGCAGGCAATCCCCCTTGAGATGCCCCTCCTTTCCACAGTAATAACAAGTCCATCCCTTTTCACCTGGGTTCCTCTAGACATTTTTCTCAGGCTGTTTCAGAGCAGATCTAACAGACATTATTGGGGATTCAGTCTTTTGCCTGGTTCTTTTTAGCCTCTTATTTTGCTTCTTATATTCTCTACCATAATATACCATCTGAGCCAGCGGTAACACTTTTTCTAAAGACTGGTTTGGTCCAAACACCTGTTTTTGTAATTTATGGCAGATATCTGGAGCTGATTGAGTGAGAAATCTATCTTTTAAGATTATTCCTCCTTCTGCACTTTCAAGATCAAAATCAGTAAACTTGTGGAGAGCCTCCCATAGTCTATCTAGGAATTTACCAGGAGTTTCCTTATCTCCCTGTTCTATATCAACCAACTTAGCATAGTCTAAAGCCTTAGTGTGTGCTTGCTTAAGTTCTTCAAGAATACATCCAGCAAAGCGGCTCTGTTATTGGAACCACTTGGTTCCCAGTAGGAAGGAGGGCTATTTTGTGTTCCCTCTTTCCCCTTGTCTCACATTCAGGTCATTCATCTCCAAAAGTAGTAGCTTCCCCCAAAACATGAGTTTTTGACCAAGTAAGGTCATAAGGTAAAGTTAGTCCTGTAAAGTCTTCTATGTACTTTTTGGATCCTCTAAATAGTCTCGACTGCAACTGGGACTGTGTGAAATTCTACCGAGACTGAGGCAACCCCTCCTAGAAGGGTGCCCTGAATCTCAGCCTGTTCAGTTGGGATGCCAAATAAAGAGGTAAAGTTAGAGAATAGCAGGGAGCTGAAGCTTTCACACCCATATCTGTACCCTTAGGACATAAGTCTGGCATGTCTCACAGAGAGATAAATAACAATTCAAAAGGCACTTCTATCCATTTCCTTTATTTTCTACAGACCCAGTCTAGTTGTAAAACAGTAATAATTGAGATCCTTCAACAGATCAGCATTCCCCGTCTTCCAAAGGATACTGTTGCCATTCTGTATCACAGAAGAAGTTCAGGAATGTCTTTTTAAACTCTAGGGATCAAACTTGTCCCAGAATTTTTTTTTTAAATATATATTAAAAGAGTGGCTTTGGAACTGCTAGCTCCCATCTGTAAGAGAAAAAAATGGCATCCACAGCTGTGGCTTTTTTCCACCTGAAGTGTCCCTCCCTACTCTAGGTGGGGATGTAGACAGACTCTCCACCAAAGCTTTCCTTCCCTGGTCAGACTTAGTCTGTCCCTTACCAATGGAGGCGCCATACTCATTCATCCCTCCCGGTTCTACCAGTGAGGTGGGGTGGAGATGCACCAGGGACAGACCTGATGGCACCTCAGATTGATTTAGTTCCTTACCACCAACACCTTTGTTTGATTTACCCTTTTCCTCTGATACCACTCAGGGTGCAGCAGAGTAGCTTTTTGGAATGCCTCCCAAGCTAGTACTACCAGGGGGAGCGTCCATCTTTCATGTGCCCGTGCACATTCCTGAGTACAGTCCTGACTGCTGTAGAAGCGGTGAGTCATAAGAGGATGAACAACAACCCAGATGTCCCTTCTGAGTGTCACCACACCAGTATATGTGATAGCAAAAGAGATGTGGATGGTTGGCCAGCGAAGAAAGTGATTTTTTCCTCAAGAAACTAGGGCCAATCGTTCAAGTTCATTTCCACAGCTTTGCAAAAGAAATATCTAAGGAGTTGAGACAGAAGCCATCAGAGAGCCTTCTCTGGCCTGCTAAGAGCTAGCACTACCAAAGGAAGAAGCCCATTGTACTTCCAATCTGACCAGATCCCGCAATTCCTGATCTGTGTCTTCAAAAACCTCATGGTCACCAGCAGTGCTCCTACCCACATAGATCAGAGGCACAGCTATGACAAAGACTCACTTTCAGGTCACTGGCTCCTGAGGCAGGCAGTCAAGAGAGTGACTTCTAGCCTGAGAGACATTCCTGGAACTAGAGTTCTGTGTCACTCCCAAACGTGATCCTATAACTTTCTAGAACGGTTTGCCTAGTCTAGCAAGACTAAGTGCTACATACAGGGAGTCTAAGTAAAAGCACACAGTAACAGCATGGATCACAAGACCCTTGAAAGTCTATGATCCAACTGATTAGGTTAGTAGTTCTAATTCCCTAGGCAATTACAACATGGTCAAAGAGACCTGGAAAAAGTGACCAGGACCGAAGGGAAAGTTTGGTCCACATACTTTGCCTGTCTCTGGCTGCTCCCCTCGCAGGGACACTGGGTGTCTCTTGGCATTGGCAGGTCGGTATAAAGCCCTGACAAGGGGCCCCTTTTGAGGCTGCCTTCAGTCATTTCAAGGCACTGCAAAACCACAAAGCAGGGCTCATCACATGCTTTGCACAGGATGTGTCATTCATTCACACAAGCATACCGTGGAGTTAGTAAAGTAAAGCAGAAAACATGAATACTGAGAAAGCAGAGAGGCTAGAGTTCTGAGTGATCTTACCTTGTCCTGAGGATCCCGGATGAGCCCCCAAGATGACAGTTTACAATGAACGATGTCAGATTCATGATCTCAGAAGAAGATTTAGCTTTGGGACCAGGGACCAGGTTTGGTCATTCAAGAGCTCTTGTGTAGCAGAGTTTTATTAAAGTAAGAAAAGGGACAGAGAAAGGTTCTGACACAGACGTTAGAAGGGGGACAGAGAATGCCCTCCTAGCTAGTCTTCAGATCAGATCAGATCAGTTGCTCAGTCATGTCCGACTCTTGGCGACCCCATGAATCACAGCACGCCAGGCCTCCCTGTCCATCACCAACTCCCGAATTCACCCAGACTCACGTCCATCGAGTCAGCGATGCCATCCAGCCATCTCATCCTCTGTTTTCCCCTTCTCCTCCTGCCCCCAATCCCTCCCAGCATCAGAGTCTTTGCCAATGAGTCAACTCTTTGCATGAGGTGGCCAAAGTACTGCAGTTTCAGCTTCAGCATCATTCATTCCAAAGAAATCCCAGGGCTGATCTCCTTCAGAATGGACTGGTTGGATCTCCTTGCAGTCCAAGGGACTCTCAAGAGTCTTCTCCAACACCACAGTTCAAAAGCATCAATTCTTTGGTGCTCAGCCTTCTTCACAGTCAACTCTCATATCCATACATGACCACAGGAAAAATCATGGCCTTGACTAGACGAACGTTTGTTGGCAAAGTAATGTCTCTGCTTTTGAATATGCTATCTAGGTTGTTCATAACTTTCCTTCCAAGGAGTAAGCGTCTTTTAATTTCATGGCTGCAGTCACCATCTGGAGTGATTTTGGAGCCCAGAAAAATAAAGTTTGACACTGTTTCCACGTTTCCCCATCTATTTCCCATGAAGTGGTGGGACCGGATGCCATGATCTTCGTTTTCTGAATGTTGAGCTTTAAGCCAACTTTTTCACTCTCCACTTTCACTTTCATCAAGAGGCTTTTGAGTTCCTCTTCACTTTCTGCCATAAGGGTGGTGTCATCTGCATGTCTGAGGTTATTGATATTTCTCCCAGCAATCTTGATTCCAGTTTGTGTTTCTTCCAGTCCAGCGTTTCTCATGATGTACTCTGCATATAAGTTAAATAAACAGGGTGACAATATACAGCCTGGACATACTCCTTTTCCTATTTGGAACCAGTCTGTTGTTCCATGTCCAGTTCTAACTATTGCTTCCTGACCTGCATACAAATTTATCAAGAGGCAGGTCAGACGGTCTGGTATTCCCATCTCTTGAAGAATTTTCCACAGTTTATTGTGATCCACACAGTCAAAGGCTTTGGCATAGTCAATAAAGCAGAAATAGATGTTTTTCTGGAACTCTCTTGCTTTTTCTATGATCCAGTGGATGTTGGCAATTTGATCTCTGGTTCCTCTGCCTTTTCTAAAACCAGCTTGAACATCAGGAAGTTCACGGTTCACATATTGCTGAAGCCTGGCTTGGAGAATTTTGAGCATTATTTTACTAGCATGTTAGATGAGTGCAATTGTGCGGTAGTTTGAGCATTCTTTGGCATTGCCTTTCTTTGGCATTGGAATGAAAACTGACCTTTTCCAGTCCTGTGGCCACTGCTGAGTTTTCCAAATTTGCTGGCATATTGAGTGCAGCACTTTCACAGCATCATCTTTCTAGCTAGTCTTATCAAGGCCTTATATACTTTTTCAGACCCACTCCCACATCATACATTTTAAATTAACAAGATTAGGATGAACAATAGAAAGATCTTACCAGACCCACTTCCATAATATGCATTTTAAGATGACAGGATTACTCAGAAGGTTCTTGTTGAGAAACATATCCTCGAGCAAGATACATTGTTATATTGAATAAGACAAAGTAATGTAGTAAAGAACGTTTGTCCTTTTCTCCTTGAGAGCCCCAGACCCCTTTCTCCTTATCAAGAGCTCCGGACCCCTTTCTCCTTCTCAGGAATGCTGGACTTCTTATCAACCTACCTAGGAATTGACTCTCTCAGGACCATGCATGAAAGATCAATCAGTTGAGTCACTCAGTCATGTCTGACTCTTTGTGATCCCATGGACTGCAGCACACCAGGCTTCCCTGTCCATCACCAACTCCTGGAGCTTGCTCAAACCCATGTCCATTGAGTCAGTGATGCCATCCAACCATCTCATCTGTCATCCCTTTCTTCTCCTGCCTTCAATCTTTCCCAGCATCATGGTCTTTTCCATTGAGTCAGTTCTTCCCATCAGGCAGCCAAAGTATTGGAGTTTCAGCTTCAGCATCAGTCCATCCAGTGAATATTCAGGACTGATTTCCTTCATGGTTGACTGGTTTGATCTCCTTGCAGTCCAAGGGACTCTCAAGAGTTTTCTCCAACACCACAGTTCAAAAGCATTGATTCTTCAGCTCTCAGCTTTCTTTATAGTCCAACTCTCACATCCATACATGACTACTGCAAAAACCGTAGCTTTGACTAGATGGACCTCTGTCAGCAAGGTAATGTCTCTGCTTTTTAATATGCTGTCTAGGTTGGTCATAACTTTTTTTCCAAGGAGCAAGCCTCTATTAATTTCATGGCTGCAGTCACCATCTGCAGTGATTTTGGAGCCCAAGAAAATAAAGTCTCTCACTGTTTCCATTGTTTCCCCATCTATTTGCCATGAAGTGATGGGACTGGATGCCATGATCTTCGGTTTTTGAATGTTGGTTTTAAGCCAACTTTTGCACTCTCCTCTTTCATCAAGAAGCTCTTTAGTTCTTCACTTTCTGCCATAAGAGTGGTGTCATCTGCGTATCTGAGGTTATTTATATTTCTCCCAGCAATTTTGATTCCAGTTTGTGTTTCATCCAGCCCAGCATTTCTCATGAGGTACTCTGCATATAAGTTAAATAAGCAGAGTGACAATAATACAGCCTTGACGTACTCTTTTCCCAATTTGGAACCAGTCTGTTGTTCTGTGTCCAGTTCTAATGGTTGTTTCTTGACCTGCATACAGATTTCTCAGGAGACAGGTCAGGTGGTCTGGTATTCACATCTCTTGAAGAATTTTCCACAGTTAATTGTGATACACACAGTCAAAGGCTTTGGCATAATCAATAAAGCAGAAGCAGATGTTTTTCTGGAATTCTCTTGCCTATGATCCAACGGATGTTGGCAATTTGATCTCTAGTTCCTCTGCCTTTTCTAAATTCAGCTTGAACATCTGGAAGTTCAGAGTTCACATACTGTTGAAGCCTGGCTTCGAGAATTTTGAGCATTACTTTGCTAGCATGTGAGATGAGTGCAATTGTGCACTAGTTTGAACATTCTTTGCCATTGCCCTTTGGGATTGGAATGGAAACTGATCTTTTCCAGGTCAGTGACCCCAAGGAAACAGTGACCCCACAAGAAACTGAAGAGTGTCCAGGAGTCTCTGGAGGGGGTGTGGGTTCCCTGTAGCCTGCTGCAGGGTCGGGGGCACTGAGTATAGCAGTGCATGCACAGGACCTTTTGAAGGAGATCGCCATTACCTTCATTACCTCCACCATAGTTTGGTCTCAGATCAAACAATGGGGAGAGAACACAGCTCCACCCATCAACAGAAAATTGGATTAAAGATTTACTGAGAATGGCCCTGCCCATCAGAAGAAGACCCAGTTTCCCCCTCAGTCAATCTCTCCCATCAGGAAGCTTCCATAAGCCTCTTATCCTTCTCCATTAGAGGGCAAACAGAATGAAATCCACAATCGCAGAATCACCTGAAGGCCAGGTGAAACACCAACTGCAAATATTTCATTTCTAATAGTAAAAGATAAACTGAAGCTTATTTAAAATTTTAAGAATTCATTTGAACAAAATTTTATTTGAATTGGGCAGCACCACACAGGAAGTGGTTAGGAGACGCCACCCACAGGAGCTGCAGAAGAGAGTGCAGAAGCCGAGAAGAAGACTAGGGACTGCCTCATGGTTAAAGCCAAGCTTGCTGATTGGGATTAGTCATCCTTAAGTTTCTATTTTCCAACTTTGAGGCATTTAGAGGCTTAGATTCTGGTTAGTTTACTTGGGCACTGGAGCACTGAACCACCTCAGCCAAAGGGCCTCCTTTGATTAATGTAGCAGTGACCAAGTTCCATGCTGATGGTGATGTGCCTGAAGAATCTCTTTAAAAACCACTGGCCCCTGGATGAAGAAGAAGGTCCTACTATATAGCACCGAGAACCATATTCAATAGCCTATGATAAACCATAATAGAAAAGAATATTTTTAAAAGAATATATATATATGTGTGCATAACTGAATCACTTTGCTATATAACAGATATTAACATTATAAATCAACTATACTTCAATTTTTAAAAAACAACTAAAAATTAAAAAAAAAAAGAACCACTGTCCTAGACCAAGGGAGCTTCCTGGAATTGGTCAGTCTTTTAGCCCCAGACTTCCTCCGAGTTGCAGACTGTCAGGCACAATGTGTCACACTGGGTGTGCTGTTGGTGGTGGTGGTGCTTGGTTGCTAAGTTGGGTCTGACTCTTTTGCGACCCCATGGACTGTAGTCTGCCAGGCACCTCTGTCCAAGGGATTTGCCAGACAAGAATACTGAAGTTGATTGCCATTTCCTTTCCAAGGGATCTTCCTGACCAGGGATTGAACTCGCATCTCCTGCATTGGCAGGCAGATTGTTTACCTACCACTGAGCCAGGAGGGAGGCCAACTGGGCGTGTAGATAATGTAACAAACTAAACCTGCTGTTCCAAATATTATTTTCATTCGGGTGTAGTAAAACTTCACCATAACAGGATAAGCAGGGTCGGAAATTTTTAAAGAGCTAAAATGTGCCTTTGCACTTAGTCTGGGTTGCTGAAATAACCGAGAAGAGCCTGCCAGCAGCTGGTGGGGACTCTGGAATCTCTGGGGACCCTGGAAAATCACCTTGGAACCAGGAACTTGGTGGGCCCACGCCCTCTGGTGGTGGCTTTTGCCTTATCATGACATAGACGCTGAAATTCTGGCTCCTATTGCCCTTAGGAAACTTGAAAAAAGCACAGGGCTGTGTCAAGGAAGAAAAAAAAAATGGACTTAGTAAAGTAGCCCCCATCTCGTGTATGTAGATATCATACAAATAAGCTGCCCTTATTTTTCACTGGTGCAAAATTTTTAAAAACATTCTTATTAGGCAGTGTGTGTGTGTGTGTGTGTGTGTGTGTGTGTGTTTAATTTATATGTTAGGACAGAATGAAAATACAAGTAATTTAAATTAGAAACGCTCGGTTTCATGTCGCTAAAACAAACGGAAAATTTTACAGAAACCGTGTCTGCATCAATTTAGACTCCAATTTGGAAATCTTTTCAGAATAATCTAATTGTGTATTTCTATGTTGAATAAAGGAGTTCTGTTCAATTCTTTCTGTCGTTGAAGGCTCTGGATAAGGGACCAAAGGGTAAGGACAGTAAAACAGGTGCCAGAGACCCAGGGATCCTATAAAGGGAAGCGAGGTCTGAGGCGCTAAGACTGCGCAGCTGGTTTTGCAGGTGAAGTAAAGTGCATGGACCCAGGAGAGCAGGGACTTGCCGGGAAAGAGCCCTGGGCACTTGAGAGAATATGCGGGCTCCCCTCCCGTCTGTTTCTGGTCACTTCCACCAGCTCCCCTGAGACCCCCTGGAGAGACGTGTCTCCTTAAAACTGAGCACCGAGAGGAGGCCTCTTAATCTTCTAGGGTGGGGCGGGGACGTGGGTCCCACACTGGACATGTGATCTGTGGGCATAAACACATAAATCTTATTAAATTGGGAGGGGGAGCTCTGATGCTATGTGCATTTGTGCATATTAGCCCTCTGCTGTCAAATCTTTTGTGAACTGGTATTGAATTTCAGCTTCTTAAATAATAAATTAGTATTTGCCCTTTCCTGACAAGTTTGTTAACATAAGATTTCTGTCCTTGCCTTCTTGATCCACTTCTCACTGTGGCGGCTTGCAAAACGTATTCAGTCCAAATATATATACTTGAAAATTCGAAGATGTGGATGGATGAACATTTCAAGAAATGGATTAAATTTCTGTTGATGCCTTGAGCTGGGTACCGCATGCAGTGACGTGACCGTCAGGAAGAGGGCGCCGTGGTATCGCGTTTAGTCGTGTGCTGTCTGGAGAATTCCTGGGTGGTCGCTGTGAGGATTTATAAAGGAAAATATAATAGCAACGTTTGATGGTCCTTTTACACTCCACTTCTCCTTAAAACGCTGCTGAGATTAGGAAGTGACAGCTTCAGAGCTACTATTGTCTAGAACTAAAAGGAGTTTGGTTTATACCTGTCAGCCCTCTGATGTTTTTCTACTGAGGCTGATTAGTTTTGAAGAATGCTTTTCAACCACTTCATCAAAACGCTCCTTAGATTAAAAAAAGACCCACTTTTTAAGCGTTTTTTTTCCCCCCACTCAAAGCCAACTTTACAACGGAAGGTTGATTTGTTATGAATATTTTGTTACTGAAGGTATTGGAACACTTGAAACATTTAAGGAAATTTGAACATATAAAGCTGCCCTTGTGCACCATCCCGCACTTCTTATCTTTTTATATTAAATACTGAGGTAATCCAAGAAATAGTTATTAAATCACGAAATGCTGTTCCCAAATGAATAACGTTCTAGTCCATAATCACACAATATTTAGATTAATATCACAATAAATCAATAAAATAACACAATGAAATTTCAAAAACAATCTTTCACACCTGTGATGTGAAGTTATGATAAAAAGACCTGAAATCTTCTCATTTCAATGCTGATTAATTAAAAATAGATTCTATAGATAGATTGAAGCATTTAGATTTCCCCTAGTTTCATTACTAAGATTACTCCATTACTTACTTAGAATAATAAAGAAAATATAGTTTGATGAGGAGTCCAAGATTAGGTTAACTGGCTCTAACAGACCCTGAATGGGAAATGCTGTGATGACTAACTGGCCAGTAAGAGAGGAATGGGCTTCCCAGCTGGCTGAGTGGTAAAGAATCTGCCTGAGATGCAGAAGACTTTGGTTCAGTCCCTGGCTTGGGAAGATTCCCCTAGAGAAGGAAATGGCAACTCACTCCAGTATTCTTGCCTGGAAAATCCCATGGACAGAGGAGCCTGGCGGGCTACAGTCCATGTGGTCACAAACATATGGTCATATGACATTGATGTTCAGAGACCGGAAGGGAAGTCAGGAGGTTTCATTTGCTTCTGTCAGGAATTGCACTTGACAGTGAGGAGCAGGATCCTGAGAAGTAGTGGCTCAGACAGGACTTTATTTCCCTCACATATGTGTGGCAGCCAGAGGTGAGCTGTGGCTGATGGGCTGAGGTCTCTCTAATTCTCAAGAGTTTTTCTCAAGGTTGCAAGATGACTATTAGGACGTCTATCATTAATTGGGAATTCCAGGCAGCAAAGAAAAGAAAATGTAGGAGAAAGGGGCAATTCCTGTGTCAGGAGGGCAAAAACTCAGCATCCCAGTAGATAGCCACTCACCTCTCACTCATAGGAAACAGTCCATGTCACCTCTGCCAGGAAGGTGGGAAAGCAGCTTTACCTACCTAGCATGGTGCCAGCCCTCACGGGCTTAATCTGTTCGTAAAGGAAAAGGAGAGAATCGTGTCTCCCCACCCCTCTCTGCCTCTGAGGGGGATGAGTCACCTGGGCCTGGAGAGACTGAGGCTCACTCGTGTCTCAGAGCTGGTGGCAGATTCAGGGCTTTATGGGGCTTTATGACGTGCAAGGTGGGCCGGGCAAGGAGTGTGACTGTGAAGGTCTAAGGATTCTGCTTTAGGAAGAACATAATAAATAAAAAATGTAAGGATTCATAGCAGCACTATTTGCAATAGCCAAGATATGAAAACAACCTAAATGCCCATCAACAGAGAGATGAATAAAGATGTGACATAAATATATATATATATACATATATATATATGGAAATATTCTGTATACATGGAATACTGCTCAGCCATAAAAAGAATGTAATAATGCCATTTGCAGTAACATAAATGGAACTAGAGTTATCATACTAAGTGAAGTCAGAGAAAGATAAATACCATATGATATCACTTATATGTAGTATCTAAAAAATGATATGAATGATCCTATTTACAAAACAGAAATAGACTCATAGACATAGAAATTAATTTTATAGTTACCAAAGAGGAAAGAGGAGGCGAGAATAAATTAGGAGTTTTGGAGTAATATATACACACTACTATATATACAATAAATAATCAACAAGGACTTACTGTATAGCACAGGGAACTATACTCAATATTTCATAATAACCTATAATAGGAAGAATCTGAAAAAGAATATATATTAAATATAATATATATAATATGCATATATATATATCTGAATTAGTTTGCTTATATCTAACACAACAATGTAAATCAACTATACTTCAATTTTTTAAAAAACAATGCAAACAATCATGAGTTGCTAAAAAATAAATAAAATAAAATAAAAAATCATGGTCTAATAAGATCATAATGATTTGATTTTCCTATAGAAATATGTGAAGAAAAGTAAAGATCAAATCCTAACATGGTAATGAAGTGATACTGTAACTGTCAAGGCATTAAAATGTTGTTTGATAGTAAAAATGTCATCTGATGGCCTGTTACTTCAAAATAAATCATGGACATGTTCCTTCATATACGCCTTGACTTCCTTCCTGCTATAAAAGTGGCAGCCCTCCCCCTCTCACTGACTAAGAAACGGCCCTCGACTTTCTGAGGGGTGCGCCTCAGGGACAGCAACTGTGACAATGGTGGCAGCAGAAAAGCAAGACTGTGCTGAAAGGGGCTGCAGCCGATTTTCTTCCATTGCTTGGAGGATAAAATTTGTCTTCTAGGAGGAGAGTTGTGACAGATGTTGACTCTCTCATAGATAAAATTCAGCCATTCAAATACTTGGTAAATTTACACACTTAAGAATGCAACATTCACATGCATTAATATATGATATTTGCTTTTCTCTTTCTAACTTACTTCCCTTTGTATAACAGACTCTAGGTCCATGTTAGGTCCAAATGACCCAAATGACTCTAGGTCCAAATGACCCAATTTAGTTCCCTGTTGTGGCTGAGTAATATTTCATTGTATAGATGTACCACATCTTTTTTATCCATTAATTTGTCTGTGGACATTTAGCTTGCTTCCATATCCTGGATATTGTAAACAGTGCTACAGTGAATATTGGGGTATATGTGGAATCTAGAAGAAAGGAACAGATGAGCCCACATGCAGGGCAGGAATGGAGACCCAGACGCACAGACTGGAGCTGTGGGCATGGTGGCAGGGTGGGATGGATTGGGAGATTGGAACTAGCACATATACGCTACCGTGTGTCAAACAGCTAGTGGGGAGCTGCTATGCACCACAGGGAGCTCAAGTCAGGGCTCCATGATGACCCACAGGGGTGGGATGAGACGCGGAAGGGGGAGAGAGGTCCCAGAGGAAGGCGATCAATGTATACATACAACTGATGCACTTCCTTGTGCAGCAGAAACTAACAACATTGTAAAGCAACTATACTCCAATTTAAAAAAGAGAGTGCAACACTGTGTCAGGGTATGTACTATCTAAGGGGAGACTATGTATGACTGCTTATAACCTAGGGCCACAGAAAATATAGGAACTTGAGCTGAAATGTTTTTGAAAATTGTATAATATTAAAATTGTCCCCTTCCTGTTACAGAAAAGGAAACTACAAGGAACTACTTATTTGGAGAATAGGAAAATATTTTTGTTTTTGTTTTACTATGTACTTTTTAAGTTATAACTCCACAGTTTATGATTGTAGATCTTTCCAAACATGAAGATTTGTTTGAATATTTTAGTGTCATCTAAAATGGCAACTATGTAATGGTTTCTCTCCATTCATGACCTAGGCCTGGGATATAAATGGGGAGCAAAATTTCCTGGTTGGAGATTCAATTGTGTGTAATTGGTTTGTGATTGCAGTGGGAGAAATTGCAGATGACCACAAGCGAAAGGAGGAAAATCTTCTGCTCTGTCACTTTCCACGTCATTGCCATCACCTGCGTGGTCTGGTCCTTGTATGTGCTGATAGATCGGACGGCAGAGGAGATCAAGCAGGGTAATGATAACGGTAAGAGTTTGTCTCCTTTCTCTTTCTGGCTTGAATCCTGGGACATCACCCAAGTGTGTGCAGTGGAGCTGTTTCCCAGAGCACCTGTGCATAGCAGCACCTGTACCGGCAGCTGAGTCTCCTCCAGCTCCCTAACTGATGAATACTCTGACCGTAAAGCACTGACCAAAGTAAGATTTATCAAGTCCACCTTACCAGGGGAGAAATCCATAGATGCCACACACCACTTTAAGCTATTCAGGAGCTGATAAAGATCAGATTCTGCCCCGTGTGAAAAGACAAACAACTGTAAAAATAGAATGTTTTTCCTTTTATTTAATTCAATCTATTCATGGCTTCTTGTAACACACGAATAAGAGGGCAGTTAGTAGAGACTGTGTTACAGCCCATTAATTAGCACACTATAATCTTATAGAGTGGGTTAACACTACAGTTTGACATTTTTACCACACTAAGTTTGATAGTGAAGGATGATATCAAGTCTGAGGAAAGATGTTTTAAAATCATTGCAGCATAGTCTAACATTTTAAATGGTTAGGTCGTTCAAAACAGGAGCAGAAATAACTTGCTTATCTTCACCTGTGAAGGGACCCAGTTCTGTTTCTCAACAGGCTCTGTTGGCTTTAGCCGGTAGCCTAAATCATAGCTGGTAAAAGACTGAGGGATGCTCCCCAGCCCCCTCCAGGGGGAGATATGTATATCATATGTAAAACCAGGGGTGAATTTGGAAGGAGATGGTGTTCAGATGATAGCGCTGTAAGTTTGCGCCTCCTTCAAAAAAAGAAGTGACAGAGAAAAAGATGAGAGGCAGTAGGAGTAGGAAGGAAGGAGGAAAGGAATCTTTAAAAGGAGAGGTTTCTTTCTTCTGTGTTTCTCTGTCTGGGCCCAAAGGGGAAAAGGAGTCCCCTTCTTGTGCTCCTGGTGCTGCTTCTCATCAGAACAGGGCTGAGATCGAAAGGACCAGGACCCCAGAGCCCCCGGGAGGTGGGGTGTGTAGCCAGAGTGTGTGTGCTGCAGGGAATTGGCAGGGCAGGGGGCGGGCAGGGACATGCTGGGTCAGAGGACAAATGGGGGGTGGTATTTTGTACATCAGTGTTAACTCATGTGTATACAATTTATATTAAACTACGTTGTTTAGAGCTGTGTTGTTTCAGATATGATGGACTTTAAAATATCTATCATATCTCTACTAAGTCAGAGTAGACATTTTTTTGTGTGTGCTGTCACTTCAGTTGTGACTGACTCTTTGTGACCCCATGGACCATAACCCACCAGGCTCCTCTGCTCATGGGACTCTCCAGGCAAGAATATTGGAGTGGGTTGCCATTTCCTCCTCCAGGAGATCTTCCCAAACCAGACATGGAAGTCTTTTATGCTTCCTGCATTGGAAGGCAGCTTCTTTACCACTAGGGCCACCTGGGAAGCTTCAGACATTTCTTTGAACTTTTAATTTTATATTGGGAATATATAGATGATTAACAATGTTGTGATAGTTTCAGGTGGACAGAAAAGATACTCAGCCATACATATACATGTATCCATTCTCCCCCCAATTCCCCTCCCACCCAGGGTGCCACGAAACACTGAACAGAGTTCCCTGTGATATACAATGAGTCCTTGTTGGTTATCCATTTTAAATATAGCAGTGTGTATGTGACTTTCCCAAACTCCCTAACTATCCTTTCTCCCCATCGCTCCCCTCAGAGAAAATTTATTTAAGCCCATGTCCTCCATGGTTGCTGGCACTGGCCATGCTGCAGACCTTGCAGTTGTGTGTGTGTGCTAGAACAGAGGCGCGCTCCGTCCCTGCACCACCTCGCCTTCCCCAGCCCCCGGCCTCAGGGACGGAGGGCTTCCTCGTGGGCCAGAGCAGACCTGCAGCTGGACAGAAGCTGGCCTGAAGTCTGACTCAGGGTCCACTGTCGCAGCCTGTGGGGCTCCCCCTGGGGTCCCCCAGCCACAAGGAAGGGGAAGGAGATGAACAGGATGACTCTCATGTCATCCACATGCAGATTGCTCAGAAATTCTCTCTTAACTCATTTATTCAATCCCACTTCTGACACATGTGAGCGGATAGTGTTTGTTTATTTCCCGTGACCCATGTCTCCTGTTTTTGTCCCTCTTGAGTCCTCCTGGGTGTCCTTTTGTCCCCAGATGTTGTTTCTACGCTGGTAATGCCCTTCCCCTAATCTCCAACCAGACATCTGCCTGCCTCCCGACTTATCCATTTAAAGGTCTCCCAGGCACCCAGACTAGTGTGTCCAATCTCCTAACCCTTCCACCACTTCCCACTCTGACCACTATGGCAAAGACACTGCTGCTGCTGCTGCTAAGTCACTTCAGTCGTGTCCGACTCTGTGCGACCCCATGGACTGCAGCCCACAAGGCTCCTCCACCCATGGGATTTTCCAGGCAAGAGTACTGGAGTGGGGTGCCATCGCCTTCTCCAAAAGACACTGCTAACCCTCACTAACAAAATGCAACCCAGCTTTCATTGCCGTCTCCTCCCCTTCACTTCCAGTTTACATCAATCACCAAGTCCTATTTATTTAGTCTGCCCCACAAGCCTCTGAAATCTGTTGGTTTCTCTCCCTCCTCACTGCTACCACCCATGTAGTAGCATCTCTTTTACTCGAAGACTGCAACTGCTCCTTGCAAGACTTTCTCTAGTTTGCCCACCTTCAATACATGTCCAGAAACATAATCACAGCAAGTTCAAAACATAAATCTGACCACATTCTGTCCCTGTTTATCCATGATTCTCAAAACACACCCTGGATTCTGGGAAGGAGCTATGCTGACCCCATGGCCTGGATGAAGCCAGCCTTGCTGAACACTGTTTCACCCCCAGACCTGCTCCCAGACCCTGCTCTGCTCCTCTGTCTTGGGGACACATTTCCTCCCAGCTTTTCGTGTCCACCCTGCACACCAATTCTCATGCTCATGTGTCATCACACACTTCCTTGTCCTTAAATTTCACTCCCTCCCAGAAACCCAGATCAGCTCCCTGAGATAGAATAACTGCTACTACCTCAGCAACTCTCAAAATGTGGTCCCCAAGCCCACAGCATGAACGTCACCTGAGTGCTTGTTAGAAAGGCAGACTCCTGCCTCTCCCCACCCTGGGCCTGTGACTCAGAGATTCTGAGGGTGGAGCCCAGCAAGGTGTGGGCTCTCTGAGCATGGGGAACACGTGCTCCTGCGCATCCTGTACCACCCCAGCCTGGCTGCCCATCGAATCACCTGTGCACCATCTGCACCACCACAAAGCGTCGAGCTCTATTCCCAGAGGTTTACACATAATTAGCCCTTACGTGATCCTCTTGTGCAGTCAGGCTGAGAAACTCTGCCCCCAGGAGACTTCCCACACCCTGTTGTGATTGCGCTTTTAATAGTCTGAGTTTTGACCGGGTCAGGCCATGTCTGTCTTGCTCACCAGCACAGCCCAGGTGCTGAGCGCTGTATCTGGAGACCAGCAAGGGAGCCAGTCAATGTAGGAGGGTGAATTCTTTGTATACAAGCTTTTCTACTTTTTTTCTTTTCTTTAGACTTTTTCTGCAAAATATTTTTTCCTTTTCTCAGTTCTGGGTAGATGCAGGATTTCATCCCACAGTCTCCAGTGGACTATCACCCAGGGTTATCAGCCATTATTTCCCAACAGAAAATGCTGCATGGTAATCAAAGATCAGCTTTCCAACACCTGTATCTATCAATATTTATACACATGGTATATAAGGTCAGTTGTCTACCATATACTTGTAAACATTATTTTCAGTTTCTTAAAAGCAAGTGAAAATGAGATAACTTTTATCTTTGGTGTTCAGATTTTTTGAATTAGGAAGCAAGATCTTTATCATGAACCAGACTCCGTAGTTATTCCTACAGAGTCACTAGCTAGAGGGACAGTAATTTCAAGTGGGACTGAGGTGACTTTTGTAAAAGTTTTTTTGTTTTTTTTTTGTAAAAGGCTCTCTGTATTTGTGTTCAAATTGTATGTAACGCCTGACTTCCTAAAGTGCACATTATCAGGTGGTGTAGACATCTTTGTGAGTTGTTATTAATCTTCCTTTGGCTTTGGAACTGTGAGAACTGATCCTGAACTGGCTTTTAAAGTTTTGGGGAAAAAAACTGCATAATTTAAAAGTCAAAATACTTAAAATCCATCTTGAAAACCTTCAAAAACCTTTGAAGAGGAACAAATTGCCTTTCTTTAACCAGAATGGAAGTTGAATATAAAACAACAACATCTTCTGAGCTGTAATAACAAGACTGTCAGGAAAAAGTCTTTTGTATGTTGAGTGACTGTCCTTTTAGCTTAAATATGCATCATGCTCCAGATTCCTCTCTTTCTATTTCCTGTGATGAAAAAGGCAAAAACAAAAATACATGGTACTTGAAACTTTAATATCCTAAATTATCCATGTTGTCAACTCTAATTTGGGGGAACAATTACTCCCCCTGCCTTATCTTTACATATTCTAGAAGAATGCTTCAGGGTACTACTATCTGTGTGCTGAAAACAAATCACAAAAATAAGGCCAAGAAAATTCACGTTATCTATGAAAGAGACTGTAGGTGGAGAGTTAAGGCTGCTCCAGGACCATTTAAATGCATAGAAATGAGGGAGTAGTGTAGCAAATTGATTTTGTTTACATCTGACTCCCTCACAAGCCTCCAAGAACATCCAGGGTTGGACTGCACCTCCCTGCTGGCTGTTAACATCTGCTTTGAGAGCATCTTAAAAATCACTTCCCTGCCATCCATATAATATTTTCCTTTTCGGCACTGTTGTTTAAACATACCTTTTTAACAGAACTATACATGCTGTTTTGTTAATGACCTCAAAGTGGTAAACGCCTACTTGGGCTAATGATTGGAAGGCCCTGCCACAGTCTACTTCTGACTTGGTCATGGACTAGTTATCATGAATAAAATAATCACTCTAAAGCTTACTTTTTCTCATTTGTTGACTAAGTTGGACTGACTATCCTCCAATGTTTCTTTCTAGGATTTGTTTCTCAAAAACATAATGAGCTTGACCTTGCTCATTGATAATTGATAAATTATCAGATAAATTGAAACAAAGTGTTTATACAAATACTGCACATGTATCATCCATGTTTATTCACAGTCAGTATTACCATTAAAACTAGTTAAGGAGAAGACTGTAAATATGTGAAATGGGCTATTTCCCTGTGCAAAATCCCTTCATTCTTGAAGGAAACACCCTTTGTGAAGCCATTAACCATAATAAAGGAAATCTTAGTAAGATCTGATTTGTAAAGAAATTGAATATGAGTATGGGTTATTTGGAATCTGGTTGTTTCTTAGCCAGGAAAAGGGGGGCTTCTGAGAGTGAAAATAAGGAAATGGTGACTGTAAAGGAGATGAAAGAGACAGTCGGTGGCAGTGATCCTGTTGGTGGAAAAACTCTAGTCTTAGGTTCCTGAGGGTAAATGCCCTCCAACCCAACCTGTCTTCTGATCCTGCCTCATTGGAAGATGCAGTGAGGAAGATCTGGGCAATTTTTTTATGCAAAAAAAAAAAAAAAAATTACAGATTTTACTCTTCCATCATGTTTACTCCTTCGTTCAATCTCTGTAAATACAGTTATTTTTACCTGGACTTCCTAGTTTCCCTCTCTGGCTTGCTAGAAAAATCTCACCTTAGATACAGAACATATGATGAGCTGAATGGTCAATGTACTTTTCTTTGTCTGAAGTGCTTTTACTTGCTCTTCAAATACCAGTTTCTTTACAAAACTGTGTACTGATTTCTATGGTTCTGGTAGCACTGCACTTTCAGGCAGAATGCAGCGTTTTGGTTCATCTAAGTCTAATTTGTGAAGTCTTCAATGCCATATCACAGGACAAATCTAAAGTCTTTCCTGGAAAACCGACTGGCATGTCTATTGTTTTGGGATGGCGTGGATGTTGTTGCAGCCTTCAAGTATCATGTCACAAATATGCAATTATCAAAATGGTGAAAGAAGTTATTTTGACAAGTGTGTATTTTATGACTTGAGAGTTTATTGCCCATTCTTGTAAGATTGACATGATGATATGGAAAGCAAATGAACTGATTGAAGGTATCTGAAGGGCAAGATTCCCATTTCCTTAGAAAATGATGGTTCACAGAATATCTGCTCCTCCAATTCTTGCTCAAGAATTTCCAGGCATCATCTCCTATCAATACTTAAGAGGTCAAGATGGGCAGAGAGTTGATTCCTAAGTCTCCAGGAACTCCTGAAGAAAGATCTCAAGCACAAAGGTGGAAGTAGAGATAAATCATAAATCCTTGAACTTCAGAGTAAAGAAGAGATGGTTGAATTGTTTGAAGCTGGATTTTCCAGATTCCTCTTCTGGACTGGCAAGTAGGGTCAACTTTGTGCTCTTGACAATTTTGAGTACATGCTCCAGCTTCAAAGAATTCTTTGGGTTACACAAGGGGTCCACTCTGAGCTTCCCTTCTTCACCTCCACCCTTCCTTACTGTGTACAGTCTTTCCTTTTCACAGAAAACAGCATAGAACTGACTAGCCCAACACAACTGAATGGGAAGACAGTGTGCTGCCTCTCAATAAAAAGAAGCAAATGCATCTCACCAATGAAAACAACATCAAAAAATCCATTTAGCCCCATTTTGGCATCTTCTCTTAAGATATCCTTATCATGAGTTTTTAAAGATAAAATCCTATAATTGCTCAATAATATCAATAGTTTTTAAAGGAAACAAAAATCCTGCCCACTTAGTAAAAGGCAAAGAGAAAAATCAGCTGTCTCTGAAAGAAGGTGGCCATCTGGACAATGGGTTTGCACTCAAATGGCTTTGGCTCTGGGGTGGGGGATACTCTGTACTCTAAAGTTTGTCTAGAGAAATTATGGGAGCTTTGACTCCCCAGGAAAGTAAAAAGGAAGAATGACCTGAGTAGAGGAAATAGATTCAGAGATACCTTGTGAAGGAAAAGTACCGGGGTCAGGGTCTCCAAGGTCTGGGAGCTGGTTACTCCTGACCCTGACTCTCAGGCACGTCATGGACTCTGGCCACTGGGTCTGGGAGGAGAGGTGGGGCAAGAATGGAGTCTTCTTCAGCCTGTCCATCAGTAGTGCCCCTTCACTTGCAAGGGAAGAAAGGCTGTCACTTTTGGTTATATTGGAAAGATTGAGGCACAGCTGTCAAAGTCAGAACTTTGATCATTAGAATGTTCATTCATCCTTGAAATGTCTACTGAGCAAGGCAGTGTGAAAAACACAGACCAAGAAGACGCAGATCTTGCATGTGTCAAGATAATGGCATCACAGAGAATAACTCACGTCAGTGACTCAGGCCACACGTGTAAGAAATAACGTGAAAGAGTGAGCACATCTATTTCCGGGTGGAAATGATTTCCCATTCAGGTTTGTGGGATAGGTAGACACACAGAAATGGAGAAGCAAAATCCTGAGAAAAGAAATATCATGGGCAGAGGCTCAGAGGGGAAAATATCCAAGCAGTTTTAACTTTCAGTGTGAATAGAAATCAGAGGGAAAGTGAGATGTCATGCATGGGGATTTCCCTAAAAATGAGACAAAGCACATTTAATCTACAGCTTGCCTGTGGTTAACATTTTTCTAAACAAGGAGACTACTGCTCAATGGAACAGCTGAGAGCAAAAATCCTTCTAAATTTAAAGAACTCCAAGATGTTTAATTTGTATACTGAATCTTCCCTGCAAATTTCCAAATAAAGAAGCGTAAGTGATCATCTTCTGCAACAGGGCTTCTCAGCCTCAGCAGCACTGACATTTGGGACTAGGTAAACTACTTGCTGTGCTACACATTGCAGGCTGTTGACAGAGCAGCATTACAGACCTCGACTTACTAAGTCAGCAGCACCTGTGAGAGAGTCGTTTCCTAGGCAGGTTGATAAGGAGTCTAGGGGTCCCCAAGGAGAGAGGGGTCTGGAATTCTCAACAAGGAAGAAAGGACAAACTTTTTTTCTTTCTCCACATTCCTTAGGATTATATAACAATAATGTATCCTGCCTAAGGACAGTCTTTGGATTCAACCTTCTGTTATCTTAAAATGTTAATTATGGGAGTAGACCTGGTCTTTACAAGGACGTATCTTGCCTGAGGACATTGTTATCTTAAAATGTAAATTATGGGAGTAGGTCTGATGAGGTCTTTACAACCTCCAGATATTCTTTGGATTATATAACTTCATTGTTAACACTAGCAAGCGGGTACTCTTTCTGCCCCCTTCTGATGCCTATGTCAGAAGCTTTCTCTATCTCCTTTATACTTTAATAAAACTTTATTACACAAAAGCTCTGAGCGATCAAGCCTCGTCTCTGGCCCCAGATTGAATTCTTCTCCTCCGGGGGCCAAGAATCCCGGTGTATTCGCATGATTCAACAACCCTTCACCTGCTCAAGTGTTACCAGGTGGAACAATCCTCTCTAGACACTGCCCAGTGGCCCAGGGAACACAATTACACCCTCCCCTGCCCAGCCGGGAGATGCTGGTGCCCAGATTCACTGACTCAAGTCTGTTCTCCTGGCACAGACATGAGTGAAGAACAAGGCAAACCCGTCAGTGTGAGGCAAACAAGGCAGAGTGTCCGTTTTGAAAGTATATGTAATTATTATATGCAGGATGCTTCCTGTAACTCTACTCACTGTTACAGGTAAATGAAGTCTGATCCCCTAGACTGTGGTTTCCAACCACCCTTCTATTTGACAGCCTCTCACACGACTGAAGGCAGATATATCCTCCACACCATTCTAATGTTGGCAAGATGTGCTCTCCTGACCATCATTTATTACACACTTATAATCATGCATGGCCTAAATACTGTTACAGCAAACTCTTTGTGAAAGAAAGTTCATTTCTAGTTATGATGATGGAAATTAAGATAAAACATTGATGCCTAAGAAAGAGATGGTTCTCAGTTACAAAATATAAGATGTATAAAACAAATGACTGAAACCCTAAATCTTATGCATGTCTGTACCCAGGAATTTCTTCTTTCTGGTGAGATGTAGCAGCTTCTGTGTCTCTCGCTTTTTTTTTTTTTTTTTTTTTTTTTAAGGTAATGCAGGTGGGGGCGGGGGCCTGTAGGTACAGTCCCACACACAGCTTCTGTTACCTTAAGAGCATTAAGTCTGATTCTTTCACTCAGTATGTACACTATCCTTCCTTAAAGATTTCACTGTAAACAATAAGTGCTGAAGTCAAGTATCAAAATCCAGTGTAGTATCTGATGATCACAGTAGGTTCTTGATGGTAAGAGGAATGAGACATTAGTGGTAGGTGAGAGAAGTCATGTGCAATTTTAGCAATACTTTGAGAATACTTAAAGCAATTAAGTAGTTTTTGTTATTATTACTAGTTGTTAACAATATATTTCTGATTTATGTTAACAAGCGGGCATAATCCTTTAAGGGCTTCCCGGTGGCTCAGTGGTAAAGAATCCACCTGCAATGTAGGAGACATGGGTTCGATCCCTGGGTTGGGAAGATCCCCTGGAGAAGGAAATGGCTGCCAACTCTAGTACTGCCTGGGAAATCCCATGCATAGGAGAGCCTGGTGGACTATATAGTCCATGGGGTCACAAAAAGATTCGGACACAACTTAGCAACTAAACAACAGCATGGTCCTTTGAAGGAACCATAGGGGGAAAAATAATCAAATCTATCAATAATGACTCAGTGATAACATTCTCTTTTCTTTGAAAGGTGTCCTCGAATGGCCATTTTGGACAAAGCTGGTTGTGGTGGCCATCGGCTTCACAGGAGGTCTGGTCTTCATGTATGTACAGTGCAAGGTCTACGTGCAGCTGTGGCGCAGGCTGAAGGCCTACAACCGCGTGATCTTCGTGCAGAACTGCCCGGACACAGCCAAGAGGGCGGAGAAGAACCGCTCTTGCACCGTGAGCATGGACACCAAGGACGCTGGGGCGGTGCCCGCGTTGCAGACAGGGCCCACCGCACGGCAACCCGCGGAGGCCGGCCCCACTGAGCTCATACCCGTGTGACGGGGCCAGCGGAGGCCTGCCACCCAGAGTCCAGCCTGTCACTACAGATGACAGAAGCGATCCTGAGTAGTCACCCTCTATCTTCTCTCCGCTTTCTGACCCATTTGTTCTTACTTTGCTCAAAAGGAAAGAAGAAAACACCAAATGACCAGGATCCCATGAAACAGTCTCAAGTGTAAAGAGGAAATGTGGAAGTTAGCTGGAAAATGATTTCTGGGACAATTAACCACTGGCGCAAGGGATGCTTTTAGGCAATGCGGAAAGCCTGAGTGGACAGACCCATGAGTCTTCACAGTAGCAGGGAAAGTTCCAGAATAAGGACTTGAGTTGAACGTGCGTTTCTTCTAGGGCCTCATGATGCTAACTCTCTCATCTGGAAATGACAAACGTATCTGGGTTTAAGCTTGAAATTGTCTGCATTATCCCTAAGGCACATCAGACACAAACTTGGAAGATGCATATTTTGATATTCATACTTTGACGGCTAACAGGTTTTATGGCTGTAGTGGAGTACAGTTTGTTTTGACAGGTGTATGTTTTTAAAATAGATGCAAGACACATTTGAAGATATTAATACTTGAAATTATGTTTAAATCATGAAGAGTAGATTTTCAAAATATTTTGGGATTTAATTAGCTCTGTTAAATACCCAGAAGCGTTGTATACTCCACTTGGACCCTCTGAAACAGCACTGTCCAACAGAAATGTAATGTGAGCCACAAAGGCTGGCTACATACGTAAATTTAAAATCTTCTAGTAGCACCATTAGAAAAAGCAAAAATACATAGGTGAATTTCGATAATGTTTTATTTAGCATTATATACCCAAGTTATCACTTCAATGTCATCATTATAAAAAATTGTTGAGTTATTTTACATCTCCTTTTATGAACCAAGGCTTCCAAATCCAGTATGCATTTCATCCTTACAGGGAATCTCAATTCAAATCCACTGTATTGGACAGAGCAGCCCTAAAATTAGAGACAAAGCCTGTTTTAAAAGTTGAATCTTTCAAAACAGCACTTCATTCTTTTATTCAAAGTATCACAAATGTTACTTTACAAAGCACTAATCAAATGAAGTATCTTAATAAGAGTTAGATAAAGTCATTATTTTTTAAAGGGTAAAAAAACTATAAAGCAATCTACCCATGACAAAGTTTTGAAATTAACTTATTTGCTACTATGAAGCACTTATAATAGGGGAAATAAAAATTTAAGTCAAATGTACTTTCTTAAATCCACATAAGGTGTCAACTTGACAGATGAGTAGTTATGACCAAGCATTTAGCCTGTATTTTAAAGAGCTGACAGTATTTCCCTTGCTCAACTGGGAAGCAAAAACATTCAACATTCTGTGATAAGTAATAAATTGAGTTGTTTAGGTTTGACAGATGAGTTGATTATTATATTCTTTGCATATTCATGTAAACCTGAAGCGTGAATACTGCAGTGAGCTAGATTAATGATTATAAATATAGTGGCCTGTCAAAGAGAGATGTCTTACATGAAACAAGGTGATTTATCTTTGCTAGCTGTTGTTATTATTGTGAAAAGGCAACCATGATGGCATAGAACCAAAGCATGGGTTCCGCATTGCACAAATCTGGGTATCACATTGATGTACTTTGTAATTGTCAGTGTGCTTCTTCCTCACAGGTTACCGTAGGAAAAAGGAAAGAGAAATAGCCTTTTACTGACGAGAAGGATGATATTATATTAGTAGTGGCTGACACTGAGTCCAAATAGTACCAGTTCTTAGAAATACAGCAAAGGTCAACAGCGTCAACTTTGTGTGTGCATGTGGTGTGTGTGTGTTCCTGTATATACAAGAGAAAAACGTCAAAGTGTCAGTCGGGCAGCAAACAAGAGGTTTTTTAAAGCTCATTTTTCTTAAAACTTGTTGAATGAAGGCACAGGAAAAAAACAGAAAACTTGAGGCAACTAAACTGGCAACTAAACTAAAACTTCTGCACAAATAAAAACATAGTGGTGTAATTAAAAATATATGAAGCTTAAACTGGACTTTGTATTAACTTGTTAATTTCCATCTTCAAGGTTTAAGACATATACATTCATGGATAATGAAGCTTTGGGTGACTTAACCATGGCACTTCACCCAAGGGACTAAACGTGATTCATTTCTTCTGCTAAGTTTCCTAAACAGTTTACTAATCCATGTCTACTGAGGTTTAGCAACGGCAACAGTTTCACAAGTTCCTGAGGGAACAAAGTCGTCACCAGCAAACAAAGAACTGTTGAGCTCTCTGTCCTCTGCTCTGTAAGGGAAAGGATTATTTACACCAAAAATATCATTTAAATGCTGCCCAAACTTTAGAAAGATAGGTAAGTGTATGGCTCATAGCACAGTGGAAGATGATTGGCTCACATGAGGCCTGGTTTATTTAGGGGCACACTGAACACTAGAATGAAAAATAAAGATAAGCATTACTGTATTAATGGTAAAAGAGGACACGGCGTTTTAAAACCACATGTACATTCTCAAAATTAACTTGAATAGGCTTTGACTTTCTTGAAATGACAAAATATAGAGCTCTCTAACAGCATAAAAGTCAGCATTATTCTGCTATTCTTTTATAAACCCTGAACTCTCGAATTTAAATTCTTAAAGAGTTTTCTCATAATGGCTGCTGAAGGTTCAAACAACTGAAATAACTGTGTATTTAAAACCTAGTGTTGACTGTGTTCTTTCATACTGTGTGGCGATGGTCTCTGACCTTTCAGTGACTGGGTGTGGCTTTGTGAAAATACTTCTGTGGACTGGATATACCCTTCAAAAAGAAAAACTGCTCTCTGGAATGCTCTTCAGTTTTTTGAAGCATGTTTACCTGCTTATGTAAGAAATAAAATGGAATTGAAACAAAGGACTTAAATTGAAGAATAAATTGATAGTTCTACTAAAACCTTGGCTTTTTATAGTCATGACTGTGGTATTACCATTGCCATTTATACTGTTAATTTTTTTTTAAAGATCTGTCACTTTTATTGTATAAGCTCAAGTATTAAGTTGTAAAGAAATGCAATCCATATTTTTTTTTTTTTTAAAGTGAAGCCCAAAAGGAAATTAAGCTTAAGTACAAACGAAACAAAAATGTTCCCATCAATTTGGGATATAAAACAATGGAGAAACTGAAGGAAGACAGGTGTACACAGTAAAGGAGTCTTCTAAATGCTGCAGGATTAAATCTCATCCTGAGCTGCTGTTCATGGGATTACAGTCCCAGAGAGACAGCTGCATAGTTAATCTGTTTTGCAAAAGGTCCCTGAACCATCTATATATTTTGACTGGAAAACTAGACCATTAGAGCAATGGCATCACTAACATATTCTAATTGTCATGGAGGTGAGGTGGGGCAGTGTTTCATTTGCCTGACACAGTTCACCTTTCCTTTCATGCCAATTAATATTTTGGAACAAAGTAGAGCTCTTCAAACTTAACATTGTCATTATTGTAGTTGTCATATCATTGTGCAGGACTTACATTTTAATTAAGAAAGACGGAAACCAATTTTCTTTCATGTCAGCCCAAAGGTGCTATTTTACATATCAATACAGTTGAGAGGAAGTACTGTTCTTTTGGGCTGCAGTGTTTCCTCCACATCTGAAGAAAGCCCATTTGAAACTGCATTAAAACAAATGAAAAACATTAACTGTGTGCAATTTTGGGGATTGAGCATTTGTACTTTTTTTGGTTTTTCCTAATTCTCTTGCATTAACAATTTACTGTTTTGTGAAATATGCGTACTAAGACAAATTAAGGAAAACAAATAATTCCCTGTGAAAAAAGACTTTGTATATTAAATAAGTGACCCAAACTTTTGTTGTGATTTATTTTTTGCCTAACTTACCTGAATTTCTTCAGATCTGTATCTGTAACATTCAAACAGCCTTGAGTTCTTAAGATTCTGCAATGGTCTGGGTTTTTAAGCAGGGTCTGAACATAATTTTAAGGCCAACATAGGTTAACATATGGCATTTTAGAAAGGATTAAATAGGTGCATTAATAAGAGAAAATCAATGAAAATAATCTACACAGACTTTCAAACTGTTTTAAAGAAAAAAAAAATTAAGAAAAATCAGAATGTAATCCAGAAAAAGATTCTCTGATGAATAAGGCTTGGATATACAAAAGAATGTAACAGTATTTTCCTACCCAGAGGTAATAAAAACTAAAAGAGGGACTCTAATTCAAACCTAAGAGGGTTAGTGATCAGTAAAGAAAACATCCCCCCTGAAGCTCCAACTTTTAAGCCTGAATTCAGGGTCTAATCGGATGCGTTCATTCTTCTGTCCAAACTGAACATGTGCATTTGTCTTCTCAGCCTCCCAAATTACAACAAACAAACCTAGATCATAAATCATTGTCACTGTGTGTTTAGCTAGTGACCTAAACCGGGAGCTGTGACAGAGATACCAAGGGCAGCAAGGATGGGGTAGGCTCCTTAACCCAGGGAAATGACAGGGCAGGAAGCAGAGTCCTGAACAAGACACGGCAGCAAGATCCAGCCAGGGGGGAAACAAGTCTGTGCTAGAGTTTAAGACAGTTCACCCCTTACAGAGGTACCCAAGGAAAGATGAACAGAAGTACCAGCTCCTCGGGAGTCTTGCCCCAAAGGGAAGGCACAGGAAGAAAAACGGCACATGATGCAGTAACACTGCATAAGGCGGGGGCACCCTGTTGCCTAGAAGCCAGGACCATGGTGCAGCAAAGCCGTTTCACAGCCTGCAGCCACAGCGGACTGAGAAGGGAGTCTCACAGTTGATCAGACCTGGAAAATAAGGGGGCAAACATGTAGTGCCCTGTGGGAGCTCCGCACAGTACCCCAAGCCCTCCTGTTCAAGAAGACCACACAGCACTCTTCTGAGGCTCAGGAACGCCATGAGCCAGCCTGGCCTCAGAGGACACACACGGTCATCAGGACAGCTTGGTGCTGGCCCCACCTGGGACATGGCTTGGCCACCCTAGGGGAGGACAGGCAGACAGTGCGTCTGAAACGAGGCCAGCCCAGGGCATGTGGAGAGGACGGCGGCAATCAGAGCACCCCAGGCCTCTCTAGCCACGGTGGTTGTTTAGTCTGGCCATGGTACAGAATGTGGATTTCATTCCAAACATGCTGGATGTCAATGTAGGTTCATCAGTTATAACACGTGTACCATCTGGTGGTGGATGTTGGTAAGGCAGAGGCTATGCATGTGGGGCTTGGGAGTACATGGGAAATCTCTTACTTTCCTCTTGATTTTAATGTGAACCCAGAATTATTTTGGGGTCAAGAATAAAATCACACCCTATCAAAAAAACACGCCAAAGAGGACACCCATTTAATCTTCTGTCCTGAAGCATAAGGACTACAAGAGTAGAAAACGCTATTTAAGGTGAACAGAGTCCCAGAGAGAGACCAATGTCTGCAAGGCAAGGAAGCAGCCATGTATTAGGAATAGCAGCTACAGACAGCAGTTAGTAGCTGAGTTTAGAAATGTACCATAAGCCCAAGTCCGTGGAGTTCAGCTTGCTGATTTAGACCAGGGATTGGCCAACTCTGGCAAGCAGGCCAAACCTAGCCTGTGGCCTATCTGGGTACGGCCATGACATACATACATAAGTATATGCAACAGACACTACATTTGGCCTGCAATATCTAAAATATTTACTATCTGCCATTTATTATCTGTCCACCCCAAGTTTACAAAGAAGTGCCAACAAAGTGTTACTTTTCCTCGGTTCCATGTCCGTGGACTAGAGAAGCTTTCTCTCAAAGGTTTAACACTGACAGAAAAGGGGACGGGACAAGCATCACTGAAGAAAGAAAGAACATGTTCCACAGACAATGGTTCAGGGGACCATTTAGGAGCATTACTCTAAAGACACATGATCTCTTAGGTTACTAAGGTCTAGCCAGGAGTGACATAACAATTATGGTCATAAATTCACTCAACAAGCACTTATCTGTTCTGGTTCCAAGCAGTACAGCCTGTTATATTTTCTGCTTTGATAGCATAGGAAAACTAGAAATAAATGTTGGAGGAGAATGTTCTGCCATTTTCACAAGTTATTCTTGTGAAATAAGACAGTATTTCTTTATAAGCATCAACAGTAATGCTTTTTAAATACCAGACTGGATAAAGCAGTTTTTATTCTCTTTACTGTAATTTATGACTCAGTTTTTGTAGTCGTTTTGAAACAAAAAATGAACTCCCTTCCCCCAAGAAGGAAATTTTCCAATGACCAAAGAGATAAGAACTTACTGCTGCTGCTGCTAAGTCGCTTCAGTTGTGTCTGACTCTATGTGACCCCATAGACAGCAGCCCACCAGGCTCCCCCGTCCCTGGGATTCTCCAGGCAAGAACACTGGAGTGGGTTGCCATTTCCTTCTACAATGGGTGAAAGTAAAAAGTCAAAGTGAAGTTGCTCAGTCATGTCCGACTTTTAGCGACTGCATGGACTGCAGCCCACCAGGCTCCTCCATCCGTGGGATTTCCCAGGCAAGAGTACTGGAGTGAGGTGCCATTGCCTTCTCCATTAGAGCTTACTATATAACCATAAAACCATACTTCTGCATGGATTACTTAAAGCCAAAGCAAGTCAGCATTAGTTAAATCACCAAATATTAAATAATAAGAACCTTATGTAAAATTATAAGTTTTATTTTTAACCTTCTGAAGTCAAAAAGCTGTTAACCAGACAGTTGATACCTGGTTACCTCATACAGAATTTTTTTCCCTTGAAAATGCACTTTCACTGCACTCTTCAGAAAACAGGCCAGAAGAAACTTGCATTTAACAAGTTCTGTTAAGAACATTCTACCACAGTCATGTTTTCCATGATGCTGGAAACACTGAGTTACATCTCAATTTAACCTCTCTCAGAAGAAGAAATAAGACAACTGAAATAACTAGTTCTCTAATCTTTAGTTCTGTTTCCACAAATAAAACCTAATACTTTTCACAATGAGAAAGTAAAAAATAATATACAAACAAAATTAGCCAACCTGAAATCATTTATCCCCTTTATCTAGATAACAGGAGATCCACATAACAACAAGTTGGTGGCTCTTCTTTAACCATTTACCTAACTCTGGGTCAAAGATAATAAATAACAGCAATGTACAATCCATAAGTGTATATAAATTCTGTATCACATTTTCCCTATTTTATAAGGAAAGAAAACAGGTTTGATGTGTAAGAGGAAGAACAGTGAAAAACACTGCTAAAAGGCAGTTTTGCTGTCATCACTGCTTACTCAAGAAGTACCCACATTAACCTTCTAGCAAAACAGCTACTGCCTATGCCCCAAAATGTGATATTAGGTGATTCTAAGTAAACATGTTATAAAAAAAAATTGTAACATTTGGGTCCTCATTCATATTGGTCTCCCAGACCTAGAAATTCAAATTAAATGGATTCTGCAGAGTACTTCTATCTATGCTAATAACTTAAAGTAAATGAAAAGCAACATTCATTTTTAAGAAAAATTGCCACACTGTTTTTGAAACTGAAAATATAAGAGTAAGATAAAGCAGGAAATTCATGTGTTGAGACAACTATTTACCATAATCAATTCAAGTATAACTTCAAGTTATCAAATTATTTATTTTCAACTCAAGCAAAGACACTTAAGCCACCGCAGTCATTTCCTCATCTGTGTCACTGGACTCATCTTTCAGTTCCAATTCCCCTAAATCTCCATCTATAGTTGTCACAGCTTTCTTCTTACACTTCTTGGGCACTGCATCACTAGCACAGACTTTTCTCATTTTAATGTTTGGCAATTTCTTCAGATCAAAATCCCATTCCCTAGACAAAAGAGAGAATGCAGAGAGTTGGTGAAGTGGGGAATGAAGTCAATATTCAAAACTATGCAAAAAAAAGTTTATAAATTTACAGCAGACTCCAATGTACTAGACGGAAACAATATAAATCCATCAGGAAAAAAAAAAAAAAATGTCCCCAAAACTGAGGTTTGCATGTTCCATACTTACTGCACTTTCTCATTAATCTATAGTATGTTATAGTTGCTCATTCACGTCTGACACTTTTCGACCCCATGGACTGTAGCCGGCCAAGTTCCTCTGTCCATGGGATTTCCTAGCCCAGAATACTGGAGTGGGTAGCCATTTCCTTCTCCAGGGGATCTTCCTGACTCATGGATCGAACCCAGGTCTCCAGCACTACAAGCAGATTCTTTACCATCTGAGCCACCAGGGAAGCCCCATTAATCTATAATAGCAGTTAACTGCCCAGGGAATTTCACATATTCAAGACTTTCAAAACAATACAGGAAAACATTAGGTAGAAGTTACAAGGAGGCTGTTCCTTTCTTTTATGATCCCTAACCTCAACACTTCCCTCTGTCAGGACATACAGTATCAAGAAATCTCAAAAGCAGGAACTATATATACCATACTGGAAAATCTCCAAAATGCACAGTCAGAAAAGGTTTTTCTCTTCACACACAATGGTAAGTCACAATTAAGTTTCAGCAACCAAACAATTCTTATAACAGAAAACTTCCAGTTTCTCAACCTCAGCATTTCTGTGACAATCCTATGTTCAGCTACTTTGGGAGCAAAATGAAGACTGTTTTGAGAACTGAACTCAAGCTAGATAAAAATACTAACAGTCTATGCTAATTTCTTCTCATTTTTGGCTTCCTTTGGAGGAGACAGAATCTACCGTTTTAATGAATAAAGAGAATACTTATATATCTGACTACTTAATATTACAGGCAAAAAAATTAACATCTAAAAAAAATCTTATGCTCCATGTACTTATAACTACACGTACATGAGTTAAAAAAGTGAACCACTTCTTAAATACGACTGGTAAATTTTATGAGCTGAGGTTTTATGAATATTAAATATTTTCTATAAATTCAGAAGTATAATAATATAAAATAAGCTTAAGGGTTTCAAATAACATGGACTTAATTTATCTAATTTCAATTAAAATTTCAGGCTGAACAACATGACCTACCTAAGGCCAAAGTGATTAATAAAAATTATTTTCTAAAGAAAAATAATTTATGTTTAAAAACTAAAAACTGGAAATCCTACTCACTGGTCTCTCTGGTCACAGAGTTATTAGAGAGATCACTGGTCACCTGGTTCTTCATGATTCCCTTCCCACCAACCAACTTTTCCAGAAGGAAGTGCTGCAAACAGTCTGGGAATGGGTTTCTGAGCCATCAAGTCTGCTGCTGACTGTTTGTTGGTTTTTTTTTTTTAAATAACAGAGAGGAACAGTGACATCATGTTCTTTTAAATACTATATTGAAGAATTTTGAAGTATTTTGAAAAACAAAAGCACTAGGTCACTATCATTTCAGGCATTTCTAGCAAATGCAACTTAGGAAAATTCTTACTTATCTGATGAAAGAGAGGTGAAAAAGAATCCCTGAATACTCAGAAGGGAAGAAAGGTTATCTATCAAGTACTTTACATGCAGCTTTAACAAAGAAAAAAATGCAACAAACTCACCGAAACGTTTTCAGATTATCTGCATTTAAAATGTCTGGAATCTCTGGAAAAGAAAATACATTTATTAGGTAAAGTCTTCTTATTACAGTATTTATAGTTCCTTCCTTTATTATCTCAGGAAGAAAAAGAAATAACTGACAGAAGAATGCCCAAAGCAAAATAAACTTTCAAAGCATGATTACAAAGCTACAATGAAAAGAAGTTTCAAAAGTATAAAGGACTTAGTTTAAGAAGGTGATTAAAAAAGAAAAGACACTATTAAATAATGTATTCTAAAATAGAATGTATAAAATGAAACAAATTACAATAAAAACATTTGACCTTTACAACAGCTTCAGAAAATACGAATGTGAGTGAGGAATGGGTATACCTCATATACTCAAATGGGTATAAACAGGGGCAAGACAGAGAGATGTTAGTATGTGGTCTTCACTGAATCTTACTGACAGCATCTCTGACAATTTTGCCCATGTTTCTAGACTTTTGTAGACTTGTGTCACCACATTCCCTGGGCTGAGGCACAACCAGAAGCACAGGTCTGAGATTTAGCACTGGCTCCACCCCTAGGAGGATGTCTGACCTGGGATGTGCTGTCAGTTACTGCTACTCAACCTGGCGGCTACAGGTCGAAGAGACTGAGCACAGAGCCACCTGGGAGGGCATGACAAGGGCAGAGCTGAGAGACGGGTGGCTCGAGCTACAGGAGAGCAGAGCAACAGTGCAAGTCATCAGACTCCAAGTGTATCTGGCTGATGAGCTGGATGTGGGATGTGAAATGTCTGCAGAATGATGGGCAAGTGGTGATGTCACTGAATGAAATACGGATCTTACAAGAGTAGCCAGTTTTAGGAGAAAAGCTGGACTTTGTTTTGGGACATGCCAAATTGGAGCTGTCTAGAAGACATTCAAGAAGAGATTTTAAGAAACTCAAGTTTGATAATGCAAGTCTGGAGTTCTAGGGACAAGTTAGGATTGACAACGTAAATTTGGAAGTTATGACATTTAGATGGTATTTAAAAGCACAGGATTACATGAGATAAATGCAGGACCTGGTATAAACTGGAAAGACAAGAGGCCCAAGGACAAATATCTGGGCCAATTATTTAGTTCATGAGGCTATGAGAAGGATTCAACTTAGGAAACTGACATTATGGCCAGTGAACTGGGAGGAAAACTGGGGAAGGACAGGGGCTACTACCTCAAATATAAAATGTGACCAAAAAATGAAGGGATCATCTGTATCAAAGGCTGCACAGAAGTTGACTATGCGAGTTGGTACCCAGCAGAGCTACCATCTGTCTTAACAACTTAAACTGTTCATCAGCAACGAGGACTTTGAGTGGTGGCTGCTAAGTCATGTCAGTCGTGTCCAACTCTGTGCGATCCCATAGATGGCAGTCCACCAGGCTCCCCCGTCCCTGGGATTCTCCAGGCAAGAACACTGGGGTGGGTGGTGGCTACAAAAGCCTAACTTAAGGGGTTCCAGAGAAAATGGAAGATGAAGAAATGGAGACTATAAGCACAGACAAATTTAAGTGAAAAGGACACAGGACTGGCTGAAGCTCTCCCTCAATCCCTACACGTTACATGCAGTCTTGTTTGGCTTTTAAACAACCTGGGAAGGGGAGGTGTGCAATCCATCTCTATTTTTAAATGGAAAGTAACAAGGCTGGGGAGTAGGTAGGAAGTAACTTGTGCTGTTATTTAGTAAGCTGCAAGGGTCTAAGTAGAGATCTAACCTGTTTTAAAGCTATTCTGTTGTTGTTTTTCCAGTAAAAAAACATTTCTTATCTACTCAGGGTTCCTAGTGTTACTGAAGGTATAAGTGCCTGAAGTTAACCTTCTGACTGCAAAGACATCCAACTCAATGAACCTACTGCCAGCTTCTGACACAGCTGCAGAGAACAACTAGGTCAGAAACCAGGCTGCCCCACCCAGTCAGAACACCTCAGGGGACTGGTCACTTGAGCGAACCCACTCTCCTTTCTGGCATCTTCATGAAGAGGGAGCCCCTGAAGCCCGGGGCATTCAACCTAAGACACTTACAATGGCAGGACCCCCGGTCCCTGCTTTCCTCCTCTTTCTCTACTGGAGCCCTCACTGTGAGCCCATCAGGCATGTCCTGTACCCTCCAGGACCTGCAAGCACTAAATTTTGTGTTTTTCAACACTCCCTGCTGTGTGTTGCTGAAGTGCACCCTGCAGTCATAGTGAGAAACCAGCAGGGAGGTTTGGCCTGAGGGGAGAATTGCCTTTGGGGGGCCGCCCAGGCTTTCCTGGACCAAGTACCGCTATTGCCAGGGCTGGGACCTACACAGAAGGAGTCGCAGGATAATGCCTTCAGGCTCCTACTGTTATTATTAAAGCTAAAAAAAACTAATTTTCCTATTAAACATTTCATTTACTGTACTCTCCAGGCAAATCCACACATGAGTGCCTACAGGGACTAGGCAGGGAACGTGAATGAAGGGAGGTCTGGAACCACAGAATGCTGAGTCTAAAAGCGATGGCTGCTGTTCTGCTCTAGCAAACAATGCTGTCAGACCATATGTTTAATGGGCATCCAGAAATCTACATTTTTCATGTGAAATCAGCAGATCTTTTTATACTGACAATTCATATGCCAATCAAACACTACTTGTAGGCCATGTGCAGCCTTTGGGTCGTTCTCTGCTGGTGGGCTTTGCAAGCCCTTGCAAGTGCCCTCTCCTCTCCTCCTAAGCACTTTTCTTCAGACAATGGTGCTAAACGAACAACACACTTGTGTTCACCAACTATAAGAAATGCTACAGTGCTAAGAAAGAAAATTTGATTTCTGTAATTTCTCAAGAATGGCTGCAACAAGTATAGCTCTTTACTACAAAAATTACAAAGGCAAGAGGACACAGTACCTACTCTAAAGAAACTTGATGTGACTGGAGACAGGCAAGTAATAACCCTATACCAAAGCAGGTTAAGCACATGCCTGAAGGGAGAGGAAAACATTACTATCATAGTAGAAAAATGTCACTGTCAGAATTGACAGTTTTCAGAAAGTAGGAGAAAAAAAGAATGAATTAAAAAATTCCAAATATTCAAAAAGAAAGAAAAGGAAAATCAAAGTGAACTAAATAAACAGGATAAGTTACAGAGACAAGACAGCAGGAAGCCGCATGGAACGCACCGAGGCCGTGGGCCTGGTACTGCCGCTGCTCCCGCTCCAGGGTCTGCCTGATGGCCGCCTCCCGAGAGCAGTGCCTCCGGCCCTGCCTGTCCTTGAAGCTGTTCCGCAACTCAATCTGCTCCAGCTCGCTGCTGAATCGATTCAAATACCTGAAAAACAAGATGGTCTGACTTACAAAATCTGTTTGGCTTATATTACTTCATTCAAAACATAATCCCCAGCCACTGCCTGTCCTTCTCAAGTTTTCATATTCCTCTGGATTCCTTCAAGTTCTCAGACCTCAGACCTTCTCTTGGTAACTCAACCACTCTCAAATCTTCTGTGAACAAATGAAAGCCTGCCATTACAGTGTCAACTCCAGGTCCTCACACTCCAACACCTCCTGGGTGTCTCCATCTGGCTGACAGGTGACGCCTTAATGCACCCTCCGCCCTGCCCCTGGTCCCTTCCGAACCTGCTCCACCTCTGCCCTGGCCCCCACCCCATTCACACAGATGAAGACTGGGTCACCCTGACTCCTCTCTCTCCCCTTTATGCCACATTTAAGTTTTCACTGAAGATTGAGACTTTTACCTCCTTAAACTCTCTAGACATTTCCATTTCTCTTTACCACATTGCTCCCGCCACCACCTCTTGCCTGGACGGCTTCATCAGCCTCTTAACAGTCTGCCCCCTCATCCATTTTCCTCACTCTCAAAAGTTTAAATGTGAGCATTGCAGCTACTTGCTATTCAAAGTCTCCTATGACTCCCACTGTCCTTGGGTAAAGTCCAAACTCTTACACTGATATTTGAGATCCTTTATGTGTTGGTTGTTTATTCAAACTGTCACAATTCCCTCCCGGAACCTATTATCTCAGTGATATTAAATGTCTGGCAGATCACTAAATAGGCTGCTCCCATCCCCAGGCCTTTCAGACCTTGTTCTCTCTGCCTAGATGCTCTTCAAACTACCTCACCTCCATCTGCTAACCTCCATCTGCAGATGTGAGTTTTGGTGTCAAGAAACTGGGTTACCTGCCATTCTGAGGCTCAGAAAGGTGATGAGCCTTCTAAAATGACTAAGCTAGTATACCAACCCAAAGTCTTTGTAACAAAGTCTATCTGCTTGTCTATAAATCCAGAACAGAACTCTGCATCTGCAGAACCAAGTTGGGGAATTCCTCTTACTGACCGTTTGCTCATTAACATGCCCAGTGTTTACCTTTCAATTAATTCACAAGCATCTCTTTTTGAATATCCTACTTTTCTGGGATCAAGATGATTTTGAAACCACTGCAGTTTTTCACCTATAACAACAAGTACCAAAACAGTTTAAAACATAAGTCATTATTTAAGCAGAGGTATTCATTATAATTTTCAACATCAATGTGTTTAAAACAGTATCAACATTTATTTCAAAGTTAAAGTTTTGTGTGGGCTCAAAGCTAACTAAACCAGCCTGTCAGAAACTGAACTGTCACATTTTAATTTGGGGAAGTGACAAAGGTAGGAAGGATGCTTTTCTGTATATATTTCTTATCCAGTAAGGATAAAAAACATTTTTTAAAATAAAGAATACTTTAAAAGAACATGAAGTTCCAAGTATTTATAAAGCAAAGGATAGAACTTGTCTGAAATAAAAAAAAAAGAGTTTGATTAGATTAATGAAGAGGATGGTGTGTGATAAACTTTCATTAAGCAGTGGGCGCTACGTATAGGCACAGGTCTTGACTTTTACAATCCTATGAGGGTTATTATTATCTCCATTTAGAAGGGAAAGGTTAAGTAACCTGTTCAGGGCCTCAAAGTCAATAAATACACTAAGCATACAAGATCTGCTGTATACGACGCAGAATGACTGACATCTATTATCAAAAAGCTAGCAGACTTCATGCTTATGAGTCAATCAGACCACAGGGGTGCCACTTTCAGTAAAATTTCTCAGTATTACAAATCAAGAAATGGCCCTATCCAGGATTACTGATAAACCATTTACAAATACTATTCTGCTGCCTGATAAGGCAGTAGAGTTAATGGTTTGAATATCTTTCATTTTAGTTACAAAGCCTAGTAGCCACTCACGAAATCTCAGACTTATCAGATAACCTTACCAATAATAAATCTGATCACACACCCACACACACACATAAAAAGACTGTGACACTGAGATACAGACTGAGGATATATTCACATCATTAAGCATGAATTGCTGTTCCCAAAACCCTTCATAATTCTAATGGTCAGGAAGCTAGAATTAAACTAGAGAGAGAGAGGGATGGATAAAGGTAGATACTAAAAACTTCTAGAAAACTGACCTAGATATTAACACTGTTCTAACAGTTTAATGACTGACTTTATTTTAATCAAGTCTGGTAGAGAAAATTCACTTAATCTGGCAAAATCACTTTTATCTGGTAGAGATAAAAATAGTATTTCACTAAGAGAGTCAAGAGAAAATAGGTAAGGGAAGAACTTCAAACAAGTAAATCCACTTACCAATAAGGTTGAGACGCAATGCCTTTTCATTCTTCAATCTTGGGAGAAAACATGCATGTGTGTTAGAAAACTTCCAAAACAAGTTTTAAAAATCTGAAAAAAACCCCAAAAAGAAAAACTACCCAAAGAACCTTAAGAACCTTTCAAAGATAACTTTTATGCATATGAAATTAACTTTCTTAAAGAAGAAACACTGACACCATGCTTCTCTTTTAAATCACAAAATGTTACTAGAAATTTTTTTCTGCTTTGCAGTGACTAAAGGATACCTATAAAACAAACTGGTTTTGAAAACACAAAGGAAAGCTTGTCTGAATTCTGTAATATACATAATGCTTGTGCACAGAAGAGTATCTAGGACTTTCTAGAAAACAGTGCTGCTATCAAGACCAAAATATATCACTGTCATCTTTTAAACTTCAACAGGAATAAAACAAAATGTTTACTTTTCATAAATTTGATACAAATTATAACAAAGAAAAAGAACTCATTTACTCTAAAAAAATGGCCTACATGATCATGTGCCTCCTACTGTTGCTATTTTGAATTCTAATCCATTCAGGGACTTCCCTGGCAGTCCAGTGGTTAACAGTCTGAACTTCCATCGCAGGGGGCATGGGTTGTTCCCTGGTCAGAGAACTAAGATCCCACAGGAGGACAAGAAAAGAAAAGAAAAAACTCTTTTCCATTCAGAAAAGAGGGACGCTAGTGAGAGGGTAACATGCCGGAAGGCTAGGATCTCCAAATGGAGGAAATAGGCTGCAACCGTCAGAAGTTTTTTCTCTCTCTTAAACGTCAGTAGGAAACAAACTACAATTGTCAGATTTTTTTTCCTTCTCTATACAAAATTAAAAGGAGATTTCCTTTAAAATTCTGTGTTGCCATGATGACATCTGGTTCCACCTGAACTTTTCTCAGCCCTTGAGCTAACCAATGTGTTTTTCTCATGGAAATGTTATTCTTAAGTTATGTTACTGCTGCTAGGTTGCGTCAGTCGTGTCTGACTCTGTGCAACCCCATAGACGGCAGCCCAACAGGCTCCTCTGTCCCTGGGATTCTCCAGGCAAGAACACTGGAGTGGGTTGCCATTTACTTCTCCAATGCATGAAAGTGAAAAGTCAAAGTGAAGTCGTTCAGTCGTGTCCGACTCTTCGCGACCCCATGGACTGTAGCCTACCAGGCTCCTCCGTCCATGGGATTCTCCAGGCAAGAATACTGGAGTGGGGTGCCATTTGCCTTCTCCGAAGCTATGTTAATGAACTATGTATTTACCTTAGACTCTTTCTTCAAGTTGGTTCCAACTAAGACTCAGAAGGGATTTGACAAACCAGTATGTTTTACTTAACAAACCAGTATGCTTTACTCTCGCAAATGTTCTCTTAAGCTATGTTAATGGGAGTACATATTTGCTTGGAAACCTGCCTTTCTTCAAGATTCATGTCAATTGTTTTATGGCCCGGGATGATGCACCTTGTGCCAATGTTATCTCAAAATGCATGTTGTAGGTGAGGGGCCTGGTGCCACTCTCTGAGTTCCGAGACATTTCCTTCCTCTAATTAATTAGCTGCCTGCTAATAGGTATATAACTTACTGCTAAAGACTAGCAGGGGGGGCACCCTTTCTGCCCCCTTTTGATGTGTATGTCAGAAGCTTTCTCTATCTCTTTTATACTTTAATAAAACTTTAATACACAAAAGCTCTGAGCGGTCAAGCCTTGTCACTGGCCCCAGGTTGAATTCCTCTCCTCTGGAGGCCAAGAATCCCAGCGTCTTTCATGGCTCAGCAATAACCTTTCACTAGTTTTTTTTTTGATGCTTAATGCCATCAACTAGGGATACAGCAATGAAGGAAAAAAAAATTCACTGTCCCTGCACTAATAAAGCATATCAGATTTACCCTCCCACTTTAAACAACTAGAAAATCAGGGAAATAAAATGAAGCCTTTTTAACAAAAATATTTCAGTCACAGAATGGGAGAAAATATTCACAATACAAATAACATACAAAAGACTTGCGTTAAGAATATATAAATAGTTCTTACTACTTAACAGAGGACAAACAACTCAAAATCAAAAGGGAAAAAATTTTAACAGATTTTTCATCAAATCAGAGACATAAAAGCAAACAATAAACACATAAAACTATATAATTAGTCATAAAGAAATACAAATTAAAACCACACTGACACATTACTGTACACTCACTAGATTGGCTCAAATCTGTTTTAAAAATGATAATACATGTCTGAGAGGAAACGGAGGCTAAGTCCCTTCAGTCATGTCCAACTCTTTGCAACCCCATGGACTGTAGCCAGCCAAGCTTCTCTGTCCATGGGATTTCCCAGCCAAGATTCTGGAGTGGGTTGCCATTTCCTCCTCCAGAGGATCTTCCAGACCCAGAGGTTGAACCAGCAACTCTTGTGTCTCTGGCACTGGCAGGCAGATTACCACTAGCACCACCTGGGAAGCCCAACTCTTATACATCAGTCGTGGAAAAAAATAAAATGGCATTACCACTTCAGATAAGGTAATTTTATTATTATACATACTTAAACATTACACCTCCTTCATGACTTTATTCTTTTCAACAAGTTTTTTTAAAAACTCAATTTCTTATTTACTTAAACATACATCTGCTGTGCATGTGTGTGCCTGCTAAGCTGCTTCAGTCACGTCAGACTCTTTGCGACCCTATGGATTGCAGTTCTCCAGGCTCCCCTGTCAATGGGATTCCCTAGGCCAGAATATGGAAGGGGTTGCCATGCCCTCCTCCAGGGGATCTTCCTGACCCAGGGATCGAATTTGAGTCTCTTATGTCTCCTGCACTGGCAGGCAGATTCTTTACCACTAGCACCATCTGAGAAGCCCATGTCTACAACATAGCCCAGCAATTCCAGTTCTAAGAACTGAAAGAAAAATGTTTATGACCACGAAAATACCTGTACATGTTTACGGCAATTTTATCTGTATGCAGCAGCAGGGTTGATCATTTTCACTTAAGCGTTCGCCAGTAACAAGTAAGGCTTTGAGGACCATGTGGCTAGTCTGTCATAACTACTCATTTCTGCCATCACAGCCACAACATGAAAGGAATAGACAGAGCTGCCTTTCAGTAAAACAAACTGCTTTTATAAACATGGATGGATGGTCACTCAGCTTGCCGACCCTGAGAAAAGCCAAAAAATATAAATGATCCAAATGACTATCAACAGGTAAATGGATAAAAACCTACATATCCATACAATGAAACTCAGTAATGAAAGAGAAAGACAACTTGTTGTTCGTGACCGAGTCGTTTCTGATTTTGTAACCTCATGGACAGGAGCATGCCAGGCTTCCCTTTCCTCAGCCAGCTTTCAGAGCTTGCTCAAATTCACGTCCATCAAGTCGGTAATGCCATCCAACCACCTCATCCTCTGCCGTCCACTTCTTCTTTTGCCCTCAATCTTTCCCAGCACCAGGGTCTTTTCCAATGAGTCGGCTCTTCGCATCAGATAGCCAAAGTATTGGCTTCTTCCCCAATGGAAGACAACTAATATATTCAATAACGTGGATAAATTTCATGCTAAATAAAAAAAGAATGGCACAAAAAACTATATACAGTATGATTCCATTTACAAGAAATGCTAGGAAAGATAGATATCATCTATTAAAAAACAAAACAACAGGTGCCCAAGGCTAGGGGAGGAGGGCTGAGACCTAACTGGGAAGATTTGGGGGAGGATGAAAACACACTCCAGCATACTGATCATGGGGTTACACCATGTATTGTCAAAACTCAAATGCTGTACGCTTAAGTTATGTCTATTTTGTCAAATGCTATTTAAACCTCAAAGATGATTTTTAGAAAGAAGTACAGAACACTACATAATAAAGCTGAGAATGACTCTGAGAAGAATTCATTCCTTTCAAATAAGCTTAGAGGGAGGAGTCTAGTTAGAAGTCAAGTTTGCTATGGATCTGAATGAATACACTGAGGGCTTGAACTACAGGGGATTGAAGCTGGAATGAAAGAGAGAGATTTGAGATTAAATTCTCCAAGTTGTTACCTAGATTCTTACCCATTATGTTTGTTAAGTGAAATTATTTTCATTTGATATCTATAGTTCTTTGCTACCTACTTTATGGGACAAAATTTGAGAATATACAGTACCAACATGTTGCTATGCTGAGAATTCATAAAACAAATGATACAAAATGATATAGAATAATAACTATTTCCTGCCTATAAATTTAGCATCACTTGAAATGCACTAGTCCTCAAACTGCACTAATTTCTTTAATAGGAACAGAAGAGGTATTTCATATAGTCCTAAATCAGAGCATTCAAATGCTGAAGATAAATAGTGTCTGACTCCTTCCTACTCTACACCACTGTTCATGCCTTCAATATCTTCAGGTATTCAGAGTCCATCTGATGAACCCAGCAGCTCGTGTCTGTACCCTCTACCTCTGGTCAAGGGCATTGCACCCTAACAATATCCACCCCAATCTCCCCCTACCTCCCTAAAAATAAATCTTAGGAAGTAGTACAAAGACTCCTCCAGCTGCTAGCTATCTTTCTTCCTTATAAAATCAAGGATCTGTGTTAGGCAGGATGTGGTAAAACCTAAGAGGGTCCCCAGTGTAGATTCCTGCTGTTTTGATATTCACACCCCTGTCCTCCCTGAGGGTGGCTGGACCTCATGGCTCACTTCTAAAAACCAAAACAGTGCACAGATGTCATCTGAAAATGACAGTACAAACACTGTCTTCCATCCTGGTCACCCTTCTTCCTCTGACTCCCTCTGAAAAGGGAAGCCCAAGAACACTGGAGTGGGTAGCCCATCCCTTCTCCAGTGGATCTTCCCGACTGGAGTCAACTGCATTGCAGGCAGATTCTTCACCAACTGAGCTATAAGGGAAGCCCTGTATCAGGAAACCTCTAGTGGTGCAGCCCTCAAAACTGTTTTAATACACTTTAGGGGTGTATCTCATGTACACTAAAGTTAGTGAAATACTGGTATAGGTGATAGCAAAATCATGTAAGTAGTAAATCATGTCAAAAAAATACAGAAAAAAAATTCATGAAAGTGATACAAAAATAACTGATGTTAAAAAATTACCATCTTAAAGCAATATCATTATAATAATCTTTAATGTACAAAACAAAGACCCACCATTACAAAGAGGAAAGAAAATTTGACTATATTATCATAGCATTTGACTATTCTTTTCAAGAAAACTTCTAGCCAAATAACTTGAAACTGCTAACCCAACTGGTCTTGGGCAAGGAATGTAACAATAAAACAGCTGGTTTTTATCAGCTACTATGCTAATGTATTTAGCATTCACCAAACTGCCGCTGCTAAGTCGCTTCAGTCGCGTCCGACTGTGTGTGACCCCAGAGACGGCAGCCCACCAGGCTCCCCCGTCCCTGGGATTCTCCAGGCAAGAACACTGGAGTGGGTTGCCATTTCCTTCTCCAATGCATGAAAGTGAAAAGTGAAAGGGAAGTCATTCAGTTCTGTCTGACTCTTAGTGACCCCATGGACTGCAGCCCACCAGGCTCCTCCGTCCATGGGATTTTCCAGGCAAGAGTACTGGAGTGAGGTGCCATTGCTTCATCAAACTGCTAAGGCTATTTTAAAATAATCAAAATCATATCTATTTTGATTTCATAACTTCATTTTAAGGAATTTTTTATTTGTTCCTATAGCAGTTCCCTTGTGGTTCAGCTGGTAAAGAACCCGCCTGTAATTCAGGAAATGTGGGTTTGATCCCTGGGTTGGGAAGATCCCCTGGAGAAGAGAAAGGCTACCCACTCCAGTATTCTGGTCTAGAGAATTCCATGGACTACAGCCCATCGGGTCACAAAGTCGGACACGACTGAGTAACTTTCACTTTTTACTTTCATAGCAGTTCCTGGGGACTCTCACAGGCCAGAGGCCCAGGGAAGAATAGGCAAATTACAGTATGGGATGCTGATCAAAGAGAGGCTAAGAGGCAAGAAGGGGAGAAAAGAAGAGGCAGCATACACGTTTCATTTTCCGATAAAGAAAACTTTCTTATGAATTCCTTCACATCAAGAATATTGAACTATTTTCAGAATGGCAGAACAAGAACTTACAAAAATCTATAGAAAGCACTGACAAAACTTGTCAAAATCAACTTTTTCAGAAGTATAAAAACTAACCAAAGGCATGCAATAATCAAAGGAGCATTTACTGAAGAAAAATGACTCCGTCTCAGTAAGAACAGCAAGCTCTGTGGTGTTTTATCCCATCCCCCTCTTCCCAGCTCTGCAGTAGTCTTATAAACCAATGTGTTAGCAACTCAGGATAGCTGTAAAAGCCATCCTCCTAGCAGTCACTAGCACAGACTAACAAAAGGCTGACTCAAACAATTTAAAAGCAAAACCTAAGGAATGGAAGTTCAATACAGGGCTCTGAAATGCTCGCTGCAACATATTCCTAGGAATCTAGAATGCCAGGTGTACATTTAGGACTGTTTTCATGCCAAAGAAAGACCCGAGAAGATCCTACTCTCTCATTTCTGGATAATCCTGAGGCTTTGTGCAAACGCTAAATGAAGTCTATACAAACTGCCTCCTGGAGTACTGAAAGTATGTCCAACAGACCTACACAGCCCCTCAACAAAGGCTGACTTATTATCAAAAGCAATTAAAGAAACCCCTGTCCAAACATTAGCTGACCACTAATTGAGCAGAAACTGCAAACACTGCACACAACAAACAGGCTTTTACAAATTAGTCCAGGAAAGTCACAAAGCAAACAGCAACAGCAGCAAACCTAAATGACCGTGGGGATGGGACTGTTATGGAAACCGTGGTGTCGGAAAGAGACCAACAGCACTTGAAGACACAGAATAGCAGAGTTACGCAGCCCTGTGTGGGCTGCGTGGAGTTGCCTCCAATGGCTGAGCGCCCCAGCTTTGTTTTGGGTATTTTTTATACACCATAAACTTCTCGCTAAAACAGCTCAGATCCCTCCCTTCCCCAGGCAGCCCAAGCAAGGTGAGCAAGCAAGGTCACAGAAGCGGAAGCTGTGATTGACAAATAGCAGCTGTTAAAACAAGATTAAGGAAGGAAAAGCTAAAGGCTGTTCCTTTAATTGGGGGCTTTGATCAATATGTCTGTAACAACAGTTATCACCCTGTATTATTTAAAACGCTCAGTTCTGAACACAAAAGTAGGAGACTCACAAAGAAACAAGAAAGTATGGCCTATACTCAGGAGTTTAAAATACCATACAGTAGAAACTGTACCAGAGAAAGTGCAGAGGGCTGGACCTGTAGACAGAGACAAGCAAACATAAGAAGCCAGTTGAAATTATCCACTCCGAGCAAAAACAAATAATAAAAATTAAGATGTCTGAGAGATCTGTGGGGATGCCATCAAGCATACCAATATATGCATGTAGGAGTCACAGGAGAGGGGCAGGACAGAAAGGGTATTTGAAAAAATAACGGCTCCAAACTTCCCAAGTTGATGAAAAACATTAACCTACATGCCCCAGAAGCTTAATAAACTTCATGTAGGATAAACTCAGAGATCCACACCTAGGCATATCCATACACTAGTAAAGCTACTGAAAGACAAAGTGGGTATCTTGAAAGCATCAGGAAAAAAGTGACTCCTCACATACAGTGACCCTCAATAAGATGAACAGCTGACTTCTTGTCTGAACACTGAAGGCCTGAAGACTAAGATGTGACATTTCAAGTGTTCAATAGGAAGACTATGAACCAAGAATTCCATACATATTGAAACTTCAAAATGAAGCACAGTCCTACAGAAAAATTAAAGACATTCTCAGATAAAAATGAGAGCATCTGTCATTTTCAGACTCTCCCTACAAGTAACACTAAAGGGAATTCTTCTGACTGAAATAAAAGGACAACAGTTACTAATTTGAATCCACATGAAAAAATAAGAAGCACCAATGATACAACGTAATCACACAGATAAATACCCCCGTCACTGGGATTCTCTAGGCAAGAACACTGGAGTGGGTTGCCATTTCCTTCTCCAATGCATGAAAGTGAAAAGTGAAAGTGAAGTCGCTCAGTCGTGTCCGACTCTTAGCGACCCCGTGGACTGCAGCCCACCAGGCTCCTCCATCCATGGGATTTTCCAGGCAAGAGTACTTGAGTGGGGTGCCATTGCCTTCTCCAAAAAGACAGTATAAATGTGTTTTAATTTGTAACACTTTTTTGGTCCTAACTTAAGACAACTGCATAAAAACAATAATCATGAAACTGTGTTTTATGAACTTACAATGTATAAAAGCATAACTTATCTGACAGTAGGGCTTTCCAGGTGGCTCAGTGGTAAAGAATCTGCCTGCAAATGCAGGAGATGTGGGTTTCATACCTGGGTCGGGAAGATCCGCTTGAGGAGGAAATGGCAACCCACTCTAGTATTCTTACCTAGGAAATCCCATGGACAAAGGAACCTGGTGGGCTATAATCCATGGGGTTGCAAAGAGTTGCACATGACTTAGTGACAGCATGCAAAACACATCTGACAATAATAGTACAAAGAAGGGGCTCAGAATGGAGTTACAGTGGAGCAAATTCTTGGTATATTGTTCAAATGAACTTGACGTTAATTTGAATTAGATTGTTTTAAGATGTTAGCTGAAATTTCTGGAGGAAATTTCTGGAGGAAATTTCTGGAGGAAACTAAGGAAACAACTAAAGAAAAAAATATATAGTGATCTCTGCTTTACTAAATCAAATTACTAAATCAATTCTCAGCCCTAATCTTGTAACAAATGACATAGGCTGATCACTATTTTCTCTTTGAAACACGTTTTTTTTTCCTCCTAAGTCTCACTTGTTGGAGCCTCCTCCTTTCTGCAACCTCTAAACGGCTGAGGGGCTCTGGACTCAATCCTTGATGTCCTTCTCTTTCCTGTCTTCATTTACTTGTCAGGTGATCTCACCCAGTCTCAGGACTCCTAATATCAGCTAGATATTGATGGCTCCCAAATTTGCATCTATATCCATAACCTATCCTCTGAGCAACAGAGCCAGCACATCCAACAGCCCATTCTGTATCTCACCTTTGACATTAATAGGTACTTTCACCTAAATGCCTAATAAATGTCTGCATGGCTCACTGCTCAAATGTAAAGTCTTCAGAGACACTTTCCAAGACTATCCTATGTAAAACAGAATCTCTCCCTCACTCTCTATTCCATAATCTTTTTAAATTTTTCTTCATGGACGTCATCACAACCTATTTATATTTATGTATGTTTTAGGTTAAGTTCTTTTTTTTTTTCTTCTTTTTACAGCTTTATTGAAGTATAATTGACATATATCAAGTTGTACAAAAAGTACGCAATTTGGTGTTTTGACATATTTACACTCTTGTAAAACCATCACTGTAGTCAAGATCATGAACATGTCTGTCACCTCCCAAATTTTCTTATGTCTTTCTGTAATCTCTCCCTCCTGCTCCTCCCCCTACTCCAGGCACCACTGATTCGCTTTCTGTCACTATAGATAGTTATTAATTTCTAGACTTTTATGTAACTGGAATCATATATACTATATATTTTTTTCTGTATGACTTCTTTTCCTCAGCATATTTATTTCAAGATTCATCCATGATGTTTCATATATCAATCACTTATTTGTTTTTAATGCTGAAAAGTATTTGTTACATTAATAATACCAGAAATTTGTTTATTCATTCACCTATGGAATGTTGGTGGACATTTGGGTTCTTTTACATTTGTATTACAAATAAACCCACTATGAATATTTGCTACAAGTTTTTGTGTGGACATATGCATTCATTTCCTTTAGGTAAAATATGCAGGAATAGAATGGCTAGATTGTGTGGTAAGTGCATGCTTTTAAGAAATTTACAAAATGTTTTCTGAAAGTGGTTGTATCATTTTACATTTACACCAGCAATAGATGAGCATTTTTTTTTAATTTTATTTTTAAACTTTATATAATTGTATTAGTTTTGCCAAATATCAAAATGAATCCGCCACAGGTATACATGTGTTCCCCATCCTGGACCCTCCTCCCTCCTCCCTCCCCATACCATCCCTCTGGGTTGTCCCAGTGCACCAGCCCCAAGCATCCAGTATCGTGCATCGAACCTGGTAGGTTAAGTTCTAAGTGCTGAATCCTTGTTCACTGTTTTACCTTAGTGCACAGAACACACTTGAATATTTATCAAAAGAAGAGAAAGGGAGTACTGATTAGGAATAACTGTATAAAAGGGTTTTTTACCAATACATAAAATAAAGAAGATACTTACTTTTCCTTTTTTTCTTGTTTGTGGGCCTTTCTTGTAATTTGAGCTGCTTTTCTACTATATGGATGGATGACTTTTTTTTCCTGTCCTACACTTTTTCCCTTTGGTGCTTTAGGCTGAAATGTAGAGAAGTATACGACACACATAGTCAGATACATAAATGACTTCTGTCAAAAATTTTTCTTTAGAAATAAAAATTTTAAACAGTAAGATAACAGAAATACTGTGAGCTGGAAATATGTCACTAGAAATCAGGAGATATGCCAGACTCAGTCTTTGTTTCCATGGTCCTAACAGAAATGATATACAGTTGACCTCTGAACAACACAGATATGGAACGTGTGGGTCCACTTGAACGTAGATTGTTTCCCACAGTAAGTACTACAGTGCTATATTATCTATGGTTATGGAGGAACTGTATATATGGAGGGCTGACTATAAACTGTATGCAGATTTTTGACTGATCGGAGAGTCGGTGCCCCTAATCCCTGCACTGCTCAGGAGTTAACTGTATTCAGAACTATGCTCCAGTGATGTAAGAAAATAAAGGCATGGAGCCAATAAACCAGGTTTTCAACTGTTCCATCTTTAAAGCAGATACAGAGAATACAGATAGTGAGGAGACTCACAGGTGGACATCTGGATCAAAGTTAAAGTTAAGAGAGGGTAGAAGGAACCCAAGATGTTAACAGGAGCCTGACTGTAGAAGCTGTAGAAGAGAGCGGGCAGTGAATAAAGCAAAATCAAAGCTGGATACACAGGAAATAAGAACAGAGGGAATAATATAAGCCATCTCAAATCAGCCCATTCCAAAAGATACAAATTATTTTCCTATTCAAGACTTAGGCCAGTTAACCAGGTCCTCTAAACTAGCTGTCTAGCATTTCAGTACTGTTTTATTCCTACATACTTCTGTATCTTATATCTGACTTAAATTACTCAGGAACTTTGTTTGGCTCCCTGTAATAGAAAGCCAAAATAACAGAGGCTTAACCCCAATTAAGTTAGCTCTCTCCCACAGAAAGCAGGAGCTGGAGGCTCTGCTCCATGGAGCCCTGAGGCCCACTCCTTTTTGCTGCATGCTGTCCTCAGATGGAACACTAGGCCTTCAGTCCAGCCAGTGAGAGGCAGAAGAGAAAATCAACAGGCATGTTCCTTCTCTATTATATATAAGGAGAATTATATAAGTGATTAGTAAATACAGTCTTTATTCCCAGAAAAAAATACATGATTATAGAAGAACAAGAGGCTCTTTAGGGGACAGCTGGGAATCTAACATATCTAATCTTCAAAAAGGTCACATTTTTAGAATATTCTCTCCGAAACCACTGGCACTGCATTAATGCAGCCTCACACTCTTCCATGATTAAGGTGGCCTTGAGGTTTCCATCGGAAGGACGGAATGGCTCTGTCTGGAACACTGATGAGTAGAGCCCTTCTCCCCGCTGAAGGGCTTCACTAACTTGGTTAGGCCTTAAAACCTTAACACGAGAAAAAAACTACTCCGACTTACTCTCCAGCATTCTACCCCACTCAAAAGACTCTTCATCACATTCTTACTAACTTCTCACCATTCCCAGAACATACCATGCTGTCTTTTTTTTAACTTCTGGAGACTGTACTTGTTACCTCTGCCTGTAAAATCTTTATTTGTCCTCTGATAAAATGCATCTCAGTCACTTCCTTTATAAAACTGTCCAAGTAGAATTAATCAAAATGACCACCTCACATACATATTCATTTCTTCAACAATTATTAACTTAAATGTTCAATAAATATTTACTATTGCCTTCTTGATAAACATGACTAGAGAAGATTAACTCCAAGTGTGAAACCCCGGCTGCCCCTAGAAGCTGGTCACGGGTACAGGAGTATAGTGCGAAACCATCATCAGAGTGTGTGTGTTCTTCGTGTCTCTCTGCGCGTGTAGAGGGAGGAGGCAGGAAGGTGTAACAGGAACTCATGTGCATGAGGGTTAGCTAGCAAACACAGATCAAATAAAACTTCCAGAACTCAAGGCAGGCTGCCTCTAAGACGGCCCCCAGTGACCACCCCCTCCTGAGGTGGATGTGCGTCCATCCCCTTGAGGGTGGGCAGGACCTAGTGGCTCACTTCAGTGGACTAACATTTGGGAAAGTGATAAAGTATCAGTCCAGAGATAGATTACAAAAGGACCCTGGCTGTGTCCTGCCCACTCCACTCTGCCCTCTCTGGCTCCCTCCGATGAAGACTAGCTGTCTTGTGGTGAGCCGCTCTACACAGAGGCCAGCGGGACAAGTGACTGAGGGAAGCCCTCAGGGAGTGAAGAACTGAGGCCCTCGGTCCAAGAGTCCTCAAGGAGCTGAACTCCACCAAGAACCATGTGATGGAGCTGGGAAGTGGACCCTCCCCAAGCTGTGCCCTGAGACAAAGCCACAGCCTCAGGTTATGCTTTGACTGCAATCTTGTGAGAAACCTTGACGGAGAGGATCCAGATAAAGTATGCCTGGTCTGTGACTCACAAGAACTATGAGATAATAAATTCTGTTGTTTCAAGCCAGTGAATTGTGGGATAGCTTGTTAAAGAGTTAACTGATGCAAAACCAAAAAAATAAAGCAAAGATATCTTTGAAAAGATTTTTTATTTCACATATTCCAACAAATAAAGTGCTTTCAAAAAATGGAACAAGATCACAAAATTCTCAAGAAAAAATGATAGTCTCTGAAGCTGTAAAATTTAACTGAAGTTACAGACTTGTGTAACATTGTTTTAGCAGTAAGCCCAAGTCTACAGAAAATTTCCTTTAAAGATTTGAAAACTTTCTTTAGAACGAGAAATAATTTGATAACCCTCGGAGTACAAAATGTCCACACAGCTTTAGAAGACCTCATTTTAAAGAACCTCTAAGACTTAGTTCAAAGAAAGTACAAAGAAACCAAACTTACATTCTGACTCAACTGTGGACTATGATTCCTTATAATAATTTATTCATGAAAAGGTTGCCTCAAGACAGGTTATAAATATACAATAAGGCAGAGAAATATGTACCATAAAATAATAAATTTCAAAACAATTCTATGTCAATATATTAACTTTTTTTTACCAAAAAAACCCAACAAAATGCTTCAACAGAGGAAAAATGAAGTAACAGCCTATCAATAAAAATTAATCTATTAATTACATTCTATTCAAAATAAATGCTTCTTAATTAAAAAGCAATCAATCTTCATTAGAGATTCTTCAAATTTATTTTAGAAAACATCTGACAATTCATAAGATAGTACAGAAACATTCTATATATTGGAGGGGAAATGTTTATGCTGTATTTTCAATTCAAACTTAGTATTTTGTTTCAAAAAGCATCAGAGTTAACTTTCAAAGATACAGCAATAATGTATTATTTTCATATGCATAAAAGACTATTCTAAACAACAGAAACTTCTGAAAAGTTTCTGGCATCATAGAAATATTCTATTTAAGAAAACTGGTATTAAAAGTCTCTCTTACATACAATCTTTAGTGATCACTTCAGAAAATTCATTATAGACCAGTCTTCGGATTCATACTTGAGATTAACAAAGAAAACACAAAAGCAGTTTATTCAAACACAGCAACAGAGAGAGGTTTTCAGGGGCAATACACTTTAACTATTTCTATAAAAACCATAAATAACGAAATAGAACTTTTCCTAAAAGGCAATCAAAGCCATCAAAGAATCTAGGTACAACTAGAAAAAGAAATGTCATTTCAACTGCCCAATATAACTAGAAACCTAAAAGAATGATCATTTCACCAAACACACTTAAGGTACACAAATACACATAAATATTTTTTAAAAAGTAGAGGAGTAATGCCATGCCTACAACTGAGAAAGCTTACAGTATATAATACCTTGAACCACAAGTAACCATAATCACAAAGATAAATTCTAGAATATGATAAACTAAGTCACTTAATATCAAAGACATGACAGGAATACAATGAACTAATTAAGAGAATCTGACCTTTCTTTTTTTTTTTTTTTTTTTTGCAGTGATTCTATCCTGAAGAATTCTAGGGCACTTCCCTTGCTTAGCAGATAAATATGATGACAAATGTCAATAACAAATACCTTGTTAGAGAATCCAGAAACGACACACAAGCCGTGTTAAAAGTGAAAAAGTGAAGTCACTCAGTCGTGTCTGACTCTTTGCAACCCCATGGACTGTAGCCTGCCAGGCTCCTCCGCCCATGGGATTTTCCAGGCAAGAATACTGGAATGGGTTGCTATTTCCTCCTCCAGGGGAACTTCCTGACTCACGGATTGAACCCGGGTCTCCCACATTGTAGGCAGACACTTTACTGTCTGAGCCACAAGGGAAGCCCTTAAGCCATGTTAAACCCCACTCAATTTTCAAGGACCATTTCCAGTTTAAGTTCACCTCCTCCTTGAAGCTATCCACTAACATGTAACCATTTCATTCTCAATAATCTTGCTCTCTGGGGAGCACTTTCCACACAGCACTTAACATACTGTACTGACCAGTCATTTAATTTCACACTTGTGTTTATTTCCTCCATTGCAACTCCCTGAAGACTACAAATATGTCCTATTGGGTTGAAAAACAAGTTCGAAAGAAATAAAAAGAGGTTTCCAAGGTGGTGGAGAAGTTCTACCCGGAGCTCGTTTTGCTCCACAAACACATCAAGAACACATCAATAGGTGGATCAGTTATCTACATCTACAGGTAGAGCACCAGCTGATCACTAGCAGAAGACCTTGGATACTGGAAAGGACAAGAGGGATCACTGTGCAACCAGGTAGGATGAAAAAAAGAAGGGGAAAAGAGGAGAGGACGTGGGACAAGACCTGTGCCCTGCAGGGGAGGTGAAGGCGGGTAGAAGTCTCATCTGGGGATGCCCCCTAACTGACAGGGCAACAACAGACACAGGTGGAGCATCTGAGGTGTGGAGAAGGGGGAAACAGCTGGCCTGTGGCAGACGGACAGAGACCTTCACAGACGGCTGGTGCTACAGCCCTGTGCACCCCAGACTGGGATATGTCCCCACCAGTGCGCACAGGGGCTGAGAGCTGGAACATGCAGGCAAGACAGAAAAGCTGGGGAGAGGACGGCTGCTGGCTGTAAGGAGACAGCCTGAGAGGACGGAGGGAGGAAATCTGTCCCTGGGAAAGCCTGAGGAGGAAACTCAGACTGCCACAGACGCAAGGTACTACTGCTGAGTGGTGAGCAGGGGTGGGACCTGCCATCACACCCTCTCTTTCTCCGTGTGCTGGCTCTTGCCTGCCAATGGGTTGGGAAGGGTCCCAGCCAGGGCAGGCCCTAGCGTACCTCTCTCTGGGCACTGGGAAAGGCCCCCAACAGCGGGCCCACACATGCCCACAGCTGAATTCCAGGAAAGGCTCCCAGTAGGGCTGATCTTAAGCTAGCCATCTGTCACACACTCGACTGCAAGCTTCCCTTCCAGTCCTCATCACTGAAGGACTGGATTTCTCGTGGCCACCAACTCCTCCGCTCACTTGTTGATGCTGAGACTCTGATCCCAGCAGCCGTGCTGCCTCCACACCCTGTCCTCACCAGGCCAGACCCGAGAGCTCTCAGGCAGCCTCGGGAGCAACTCCTGTGTGTGGCCAACACTCAGAGGTGGGGCGAAAACCACAGCTGAGCCCCAAGGGTCTGGTGACTAAGGAATACAAATCTCTCCGTGCAGCTGCACAAAATGTAGATTAAATCCCTGCGATCAGCTTGCTAAACCCAGCATCTATGGAATATTCAAATGGACAGTGACTGTTCCCACAATTGAGACTGGTCTAGCTGTAGCAGCTGTGGACTCTGCGGCAAGTACATGTGAGAGACGGTCAAGGTCAGAGTCTGAGTGTCCCCCCAGTGCCCATAGCAGGTCCAGAGACCTAGTTAGAGGTAACGGCGGGTCTGCTGGGGAGGCAGAGGTTGGCTGTGATTCATAGGAGGGGCAAGGACACTAACAGATGAGACCCCAGGAAAATATTATTATTACTACTATTATCCTATATTCTGTTGTTGTTTCTCTCATAATTACCACTTCTTACTTGAAACTGTGAAAGCGTTAGTTGCTCAGTCATGTCCAACTCTTTGTGACCTCATGGACTGTAGCCCACCAGGCTCCTCTGTCCATGGGATTCTCCAGACAAGAATACTGGAGTGGGTACCATTCCCTTTTCCAGCTCATCTTCCTGACCCAGGGATTGAACCTGGGTCTCCTGCACTGCAGGCAAATTCTTTACTGTCTGAGCCACCAGGGAAGCCCTATTTTTAAAATTTTTCTTTAATTTTTTTAAATTTGTTTTACAATTTTTTCTTTTTTATATACTTTTCATTGTTTTCTGTTTCTTCCTGTTCTCCCTTTGTTCCATTTTGTTATCTTTTTTTAAATTTTTCTGTGTTTTAGGTTTCTTTGCTTTTTTTCCTGCACTCTGCTTTTATTTTTTGTTTCTGTTAATTTTGTTTTTAATCATTTGGTTTGACTTCTGGGTTACTTTGCTCTGGTAGTTCTCATGCTTCCGATTTCTCCGTTTTTGTTTCTTCTGTGTGCAAGAGTGCACCTGTTATTTGTTCAGCTCTGGTGTTACTATTTGTCCTGGGCTCTGTTTCTTCGTTTCTCTTTTGTTGTTGTTGTTGCTCCTACTTGTTTATCTCTTTGCCATCTGTTTTGAGTTTTCTTTGACACCACCCATGTTACTTTTTCCTTTTTCTTTTGCCACACTGTACGACTTGTAAGGCCTTGGCTCCCCAGCCAGGGGTTGAGCCTGAGCCTTTGGGGTGGGAGTGTTAAGCCCAGGATGCTGCACCAGCAGAGAATGCCCAGTCCTAGGGAATATTAATCTGTGACAGTTCTCCCAGAGGTATCCTTCTCAACTCCAAGACCTGGCTCCACCCAATGGCCTTCAGTCCCCAGTGCTAGATGCCTCATGCCAAACAACAAGCAAGACAGGGACACAGACCACCCATCAGCAGACAGACAGCCTGAAGTTGTACTAAGCCCAGAGACACCCCAAAACACACCACCTGATGTGGCACTGCCCATCAGAAGGACAAGATCTAGCACAATCTACCAGAGCACAGGCACCAAGACATCCCACCAGGAAGCCAACACAAAAGACAGGACCAAACTCACCCACAAGGGGCAGACATCAGAAGCAAGAGGAGCTAAGACTGCAGAAAGGAGGCCTCAAACACAGTAAGTTAGACAAAATGAGAACATAGAGAAATATGTTGCAGATGGAGCAATGTAATATCCACAAAACCAAATAAATGAAGAGGAAATAGGCAATCTACCTGAAAAACAATGCAAAATAATAATAGTAAAGATGACCCAGATCTCAGAAATAGAATAGAGGCACAACAGAATGGAGAAAATATAATAAATATTTAACAAAGAACTAAGAGAAATAAAGAACAAATAATGATGAAAAATATAATTGAAATGAAAAATACACTAGAAGACATCAATAACAGAATAACTGAGACAGAAGAATAAGTGAGTGAGCTGTAAGATAGAATTGTGGAAATAACTACCATGGAGCAGAATAAAGAAAAAAGAATGAAAAGAAATGAGGATAATATCAAAGACCCCTTGGACCACATTAAACTCACCAACACCTGCATTATAGGGATCCCAGAAGAGAGAAAAACAAAGAAATGGCTTGAAAAATTTGTGAATAAATTACAGTCAAAAATCTCCCTAATATGGGAAAGGAAATAGCCACCCAAGTCTAGGAAGCACAGAGAGTCTGAGAGTCCCATACAGGATAAAACCAAGGAGAAACAGGCTGAAACACACCATAATCAAACTACCAAAGTTTAAATTAAAAAAAAAAAGCAACAAATAAGATAAAAGGAACGCTCATATAAGGTTATCAATTGATTTTTCAGCAGAAACTGCAAGCCAGAAGGGAGTGGTAGGATATATTTAAAGGGATGAAAGGGAAAATCCTACAACCAAGATTACTCTATCCACCAAAGATCTCACCCAGATTCAACAGAGAAATCAGCTTTACAGACAAGGAAAATAGCTGAGAGAATTCAGCACTACCAAACCAGCTTTACAACAAATACTAAAGGAACTTGGGGGAATGGGGGGAGGAGAAACATATGAAAAAAGACCTATAAAAAAACCCCAAACAGTAAAGGAAATGGTAATGAAAAATCTCAAATAAACAACCTAAGCTTACACCTGAAGCATATATATCAATAATTAACTTAAATGGAAATGTATTAAATGCTCCAACCAAAAGACAGAGACTGGCTAAATGCATACAAAAACAAAACTCCTATATATGCTGTCTACCAGACACCCACTTTAGACCTAGGGATACATACAGACAAAATGAGGGGCTGGAAAAAGATATTTCATGCAAATGGAAATCAAAAGAAAGCTGGAGTAGCAATACTCATAATGTTAGGTAGTTAGAATAGGGAAAGAGAGTCCAGAATGGCGGTGGCTAAAAGATAAGGAAGAGAAAAGCCTGCGAAAATAGAACAAAAAAAGGTCCGAGGACCAGAGTGATCAGATCAGATCAGTCACTCAGTCGTGTCCGACTCTTTGTGACCCCATGAATCACAGCACGCCAGGCCTCCCTATGCATCACCAACTCCCAGAGTTCACTGAGACTCACATCCATTGAGTCAGTGATGCCATCCAACCATCTCATCCTCTGTCGTCCCCTTCTCCTCCTGCCCCCAATCCCTCCCAGCATCAGAGTCTTTTCCAATCAGTCAACTCTTCACATAAGGTGGCCAAAGTACTGGAGTTTCAGCTTTAGCATCATTCCTTCCAAAGAAATCCCAGGGCTGATCTCCTTCAGAATGGACTGAGTGGATCTCCTTGCAGTCCAAGGGACTCTCAAGAGTCTTCTCCAACACCACAGTTCAAAAGCATCAATTCTTTGGCGTTCAGCCTTCTTCACAGTCCAACTCTCACATCCATACATGACCACAGGAAAAACCATAGCCTTGACTAGACGGACCTTTGTTGGCAAAGTAATGTCTCTGCTTTTGAATATGCTATCTAGGTTGGTCATAACTTTCCTTCCAAGGAGTAAGCGTCTTTTAATTTCCTGGCTGCAGTCACCATCTGAAGTGATTTTGGAGCCCAGAAAAATAAAGTCTGACACTGTTTCCACTGTTTCCCCATCTATTTCCCATGAAGTGATGGGACCGGATGCCATGATCTTCGTTTTCTAAATGTTGAGCTTTAAGCCAACTTTTTCACTCTCCACTTTCACTTTCATCAAGAGGCTTTTGAGTTCCTCTTCACTTTCTGCCATAAGGGTGGTGTCATCTGCATGTCTGAGGTTATTGATATTTCTCCCAGCAATCTTGATTCCAGGTTGTGTTTCTTCCAGTCCAGTGTTTCTCATGATGTACTCTGTATATAAGTTAAATAAACAGGGTGACAATATACAGCCTTGACGAACTCCTTTTCCTATTTGGAACCAGTCTGTTGTTCCATGTCCAGATCTAACTGTTGCTTCCTGACCTGCATACAAATTTCTCAAGAGGCAGATCAGGTGGTCTGGTATTCCCATCTCTTTCAGAATATTCCAGTTTATTGTGATCCACACAGTCAAAGGCTTTGGCATAGTCAATAAAACAGAAATAGATGTTTTTCTGGAACTTTCTTGCTTTTTCCATGATTCAGCAGATGTTGGCAATTTGATCTCTGGTTCCTCTGCCTTTTCTAAAACCAGCTTGAACATCAGGAAGTTCACGGTTCACATATTGCTGAAGTGGACCGGAGTGAGGACCGCAGTTAAAACAAACAACACTCCTGGCTGGCCCAATTTATACAGGACAGGCCCAGGGAGAAAAAAACATATAAAAAGAGGAGCCAAAGCACTCTCTCTCTCTCTCTCTCTCCCCGCTGGGGCACTCTTCTCTTCGCGTCTTTGGATCAACGTGCCCTCACGCCTCGAAGATGGATTTTCCTGCTATCTTCTAAATAAAATAGAGCTGTCACACTGAGCTGCAACACTGATTTGTCTAAGAGCTATAACATGGTCTGTTCGAGACCTGAGGGCTACAACACGGTCTATCCAAGACCTGAGAACTGTGACACGCCGAGGGGGCTTTAATGTCCGTCACTCCAAATCTTTGTTGTGACGAGACAAAAACCGAGGAGCATACACTCACCTAACACATATAACATTATTCCAAAAAAGGTTAGTATCCTAGGTAGATTTTCATTAATGTTTCTCTTTAATTTTACTAACTTTCAGGAGCAAATTTTTACTAGCAGGTAGTCTCTTTAATATTTATTTACAGGCATAAGACAAATGAAACAGAATTGAAAGTCCAGAAACAAACTCAGGCATATAGAGCCAACTAATACTTGACAAGGGAGCCAAGAAGACTCAGTGGGTGAAAGACAGTCTTTTCCATAAATGGTTCTGGGAAACTGGACATTCACATGCAAAAGAATGAAACTGGTCTGCTCCCTTACACCACTTGCAAAAATTTGCTCAAAATAGATGAAAGATTTAAATGTAAGGCCTCGACTGTAAAATTCTTAGTAGAAAACATAGGGAGAAAAGTTACTTGACATTGACCTCAGCAATGACTGTTTGGGTATGAAACCAAAGGCATAAGCAACAAACCCAAAAATAAGCAAGCAGGACTACATCAAATGAAAAAGCTTCTGCAGAGCAAAAGAAATGGTCAACAAAATAAAAAGGAATCTACAGGAGTTGGAAGAAAATATTGGCAAAATCACCTACCTGATAAGGAGTTAGTATCCAAAATACAAAAGGAATTCATACAATAACAACAACAACAAAAATCTAATTAAAAACTGGGCAAGGACACGAATAGACACTTTTCCAAAGAATATATACAAATGACCATCAGGTACCTCTACTATTACTAAAGTAATTGCAATAACTAACATTTACTAAGCACCAGACACTGGGCTAAGCTGTTTACATTTAATTTTCATAATTCTATTAGTCAGACACTATGATTATTCCAACTTAACAGAATAACTGAGTTCTAGAGGGGTTAAGTAACTTCATCAAGACCATAATTTAGCAAAGACAGGTGCCAAACATGCTCCAGGACTCCACTGCCCACATTCTGAGCTGTAGGAAAGAAGTTTATAGAGTAACTGATACAAATGTGCAAATGGAAAAACCTCCAGCTCCAAGCTGAGTTTAAATTCAAGACAGGATGCAACAGAGACACTGCTGATGCACCAGAAAAATGACAGGCCAGGAAACGTGCCAATGAGAACAGATTTATATTCCTTAACTCATAAGGCAACATACTCCTACTGTACAGCCTGACAAAAGTGAAGTTCTGACAGTCAAGGACAACTACAATCAAATGTCAATGAACACCCCCAATCACAAACACACAATCCAACTACTAACAGTAGTTAGGCTAGAAAATTATGAAGAGCTGGCAATCGCACATACTGATACATAAAAAAGACTGAATTTACACAAACGTGTATAGCCTGAAGCAAAAACTGACGTGAAAAATGAAAATACAATGAAAAGGAGAAAAAGAAAATAAAAAGGGAGTAATGATACTGCCTTGATAACTGACCAGATAACTTTTAATGATGATAATAACCAGATATCAGACCAGATAACTTTTTGGTTATCTGGTTTGATAACTTTTTAATGACTTGATAATGATAATGACCAGAAAACTTTTTGCCACACTATAAACTTTCTATGTCGTTGTTTTCGTTAGAAACTAACTGAAAAATAAATATTTAAAAACCATGTTCGGAGAAGGCAATGGCACCCCACTCCAGTACTCTTGGCCTGGAAAATCCCATGGATGGAGGAGCCTGGTGGGCTGCAGTCCATGGGATAGCGAAAAGTCGGACACGACTGAGCGACTTCACTTTCACTTTTCACTTTCACGCACTGGAGAAGGAAATGGCAACCCACTCCAGTGTTCTTGCCTGGAGAATCCCAGGGACTGGGGAGCCTGATGGGCTGCCGTCTATGGGGTCGCACAGAGTCGGACACGACTGAAGCGACTTAGCAGCAGCAGCATGTTCGTATTCAAGAATTATTCTCAAGAACAGAAGCGAAAAAGGCAAGAAAGAGCAGCTCTGGCATACAAACAAGCTGTAAGTATAAAGACAAGCAAGCAGAATTTAGATACTAGTTACCTCTAAGTGGCTCCTGGAGATACAGATTCAAGGAGGAGAACGGGGATTTCTTATAGTAAGTAATACTCGAGAATTCCTTATACAATTGACCTTTATACTTAAGTGTGCTATATAGGCTCTCTTTCGCTAGAGGCGCGGAGGCGGGGTCTGGGGTGGGAGTGGTCACTGGCGGGAAGGCGGGGAGAGGACCGGAGGCCAGCCGACCGCGCCGTGCCAGCAGCTCTCAGTTCAGCCGCGTCCTCTGCGCCCCAGCCCCCACCAGCTGAGGAGCGAACAGGCGGAGCCTCACGCATCCCCGAGGGCAGGGGGCGGAGCCATGCAGGGCCCCGAGCAGAGCCCCGAACGCGCGGAGCCCTCGCCGGCCCCGCCCCCCGGTCTCACTCCCTACCCGCTCCCAGCCGCCCGACACCGGCCCGCCTCCCCGACCCGGCACTGACCGGGGCCTTCTAGGAACCTGGGGGTACCCACCATGGCGACGTTCTCACGGTTTGGGCCTCGGAACTCCGACTCCAACGCCAGCACCTGACCGCCGGCAGCAACGGCACGTCGCGCGGTGAGTCCCGCCAAACACACGAGGGGCGGAAGGAGCCGGGCGACCCGACCGGAAGTGGGGGAGCGAGTGCTCTTTCCTGAAACGTCCCTGGAAACAAGACCCCCGATTTTTGTGAGCCGCAGGAGACTTTGACGTGTCAGCCGGGCGCTCTCCGGTGCCGAGGGAAACGTGGGCTCTCAGGCGTCTGCCCTGCGCTCAGATCCAGGACCACACAGCCTCTTCAGACGAGGCGGCTCTAGGCTCCCGCCCAGCCCAGGCCTGCCCTCTGCGCCTCCTGGCTGCCGAAGCAAGGCTCCCGCGAGGCTGTGTCCTCACCCGTGAGAGCCCCGTCTGCACACTCGAGGCTTCCTCCCACCTGCTTTTTCTGTGTTCTCAGGATGTATCTTCGTTCCATCTGTACTTGGTAGGAGTCCATGGACATTATATTCATTCAGCAAATTGTGTGCAAGGCTTTGGGAACGGGCAAATTATTTCCATGGCCTTGCTCAGCTCATATTCCAAGGCAGAATGTGGAGGAAAAAACCCAAAAAACAAAACCCTATCAATTAATATTGTTTCCAGTAGTGTAAGTATTTTGAAAAACAAAGTTGAAGGGAAGGCAGAGAAGTTGTTTTAGGCGTGGTGGTCTCTGAAATCCACTTTTGAAAGAGTTTAACAGAGACCTATGTTAAAGCCAAAATTTTCAAGACACTTACTAACGGAAGTGAAGTGAAGTGAAATGAAATGAAAGTCGCTCAGTCGTATCCCACTCTTTGCGACTCCGTGGGCTATATAGTCCATGGATTTCTCCAGGCCAGAATACTGGAGTGGGTAGCCTTTCCCTTCTCCAGGGGATCTTCCCAACCCAGGGATCAAATCCAGGTCTCCCGCATTGCAGGCGGATTCTTTGCCAGCTGAGCCACCAGGGAAGCCCAAGGGAAGTTAAGACAAACTTTATATTGAAGAGATTCCTCCTCTGTGTAAGGATCACCACAATGGGGGAGAGATCTACTGGGAATATACGTGGACAAGTGGGACTTTATAGCCAAGGAGCAGAGTCAGGGTTGGTGGACGGAAAGTACTATGAAGAAACATTAAGGATAATGGTGTGTTCTGGCTACACTAACCTAATGCGTAGGTGCTAAGTTGCTTCAGTCGTGTCCGATGCTGTGTGACCTGATATCCTGCAGTCCACTGTGCTCCTCTGTCCTTGGGATTCATTCTCCAGGCAAGAATACTGGAATGGGTTGCTCGCGGCCTCCTCCAGAGGATCATCCCGACCCAGGGGAAGGAACCCAGGTCTCTTCTGTCTAACATGCACTGGCAGGCAAGTTCTTTACCACTAGCGCCATCTGGGAAGCCAAACCTGGAAATAGGCAGGCTGGTGTAATCAGCCATCACCTGATAGTAATAGAGGTTGACCAGATATGGAAGATTGGGGATTCTGTCTAAACTGACTTCCCTACTAAAACTGAATAATCAGGTAAGAATAGGAAATCCAAAATTCCAGGCCTTGTTGAAAAATGAGTTCAGGGGAACCTAAGTAGAATTTGGTCAAGGAGAGACTCTTGTCACCTGAATTAAAGGAGAAAACCAGACAGTGGCAAGGAGCTACAGACGTAGTGAAGTTGGGTATGTTTGTTAGATATGTGTGTACAGGTTCATGTATTTAATCAACAAATATAGCCATTTAAAACTAAATTGTAACCAAGAGTGGGTGACCACAGGATCCATGAATCTTGGGGCAATGCTTTTAAGTGTGTGGAAGTGCACACTGTATGAAGCTACACAATCAAGGGCAACCTTGCAGTATGTACTCTGGAAGTATTATTCTACTGATAACAGTTAACCCATAATGTTTACACCCTACTTCTGTACTCTCACCATTTCCTGTGAAGCCACCTTACACGCACCCAAGCCTATTCCCTGAATCTAGCTCAGGGCACATCATTGTTCTGAGTTCTATGCTACTGCAAATCCAGTAAGCATTAAATTATTATTCTGTGGCCATGATTTTAAAAGTTTACGAGTAACAATTACTGGAGAGGCTGTGGAGAAAAGGGAAACCTATACGGCTGGTAGGAATGTAAGCTGGTGCAGCTACTCTAGAAAGTATGGAGGTTCCCCAAAAAATCTAAAAATAGAATTACCATATGATCTAGCAATCCTACCCTTAGGCATGTGTCTAGACAAAACTATAATTCAAAAAGATGGGTGCACCCCTGTGTTCATAGCAGCAAAATGCCCAATAGCCAAGACTTGGGAACAGCCTAAATGTCCATCCGTTGATGAGTGGTAAAGAAGATGTGGTACATATATACCACAGAATATTACTCAGACATAAAAAAGAAAGGAATAATGCCATTTGAAGCAACATAGATGCAACTAAAGATTATCATACTAAGTGAAGTAAGAAAGACAAATACCATATGGTATCACTTATACATGGAATCTAAAATAAGGCACAGATGAACTTATCTATGAAAGTGAAATGAAGTCTCTCAGTTGTGTCTGACTCTTTGTGACCCCATGGAACATAACCTACCACGTTCTTCTGTCCATGGGATTTTCCAGGCAGGAGTCCTGGAGTCAGTTGCCATTTCCTTCTCCAAGGGATCTTCCCGATCCAGTGATTGCACTGGGGTCTCTCACATTGTAGGTAGACGCTTTACTGTTTGAGCCACCAGGGAAGCTGTATTTTTATGAAAGAAATATACACAAACATAGAAGACACCTACATAGAAACACATGAACATAGAAATCACCTCCTTGGTGATTACCAAGGAGGAAGACAGGGAGTGAGGGATGGACTAGGAGTTTGGCGTCAGTAGATGCAAACCATCATGTATAGACTGGGTAAACAACAAGATCCTACTGTACAGTATGCTGCTGCTGCTAAGTCGCTTCAGTTGTGTCTGACTCTGTGTGACCCGTAGATGGCAGCCCACCAGGCTTCCCCGTCCCTGGGATTCTCCAGGCAAGAACACTGGAGTGGGTTGCCATTTCCTTCTCTAATGCATGAAAGTGAAAAGTGAAAGTGAAGTCGCTCGGTCATGTCCGACTTAGCGACCCCATGGACTGCAGCCTACCAGGCTCCCCCGTCCATGGGATTTTCCAAGCAAGAGTACTGGAGTGGGGTGCCATCGCCTTCTCCGGTACAGTATGGGAAACTATTCAATATCCTGTGATAAACCATAATGGAAAAGAATATTTAAAAAGAATGAATATATGTTTATAACTGAGTCACTTTGCTCTACAGCATAAATTAATACAATATTGTCAATAAGCTACAATAAAAATACATTTTAAAAATTCTTATTCTGGCCATTTAAGTTGTTACTAACTGCTCTACTGATCACAAAATTCCCTACCTGTACCAACCTCATTATTAATTTCAAATTGCCAACAATATATCCTAAATTCTTTTCTCATTATAATTTGGGTTGGAAAAAAGATTTTGTATTTTCACCATTCAGGTTCAATTCTAAATAATATTAATTATAGGCAAGACATCATATTTAAAATACACTGTAGTAAATGCAAAATGAGTTATACAAAGGAAGAGAGGAAGAGTATATGTTACATAACAACATACTATATATATATATATATATATAATAATGAAGACTAATATTTGGTCATAATTTAATGTGTACATGCACCACAGTGAAAACCAGGATGAATCCTACTTCTTGCCCTCCAATATCACACCCTTGCATCCCTGCCACCCTGTAAAAACTGTGAAAAGTTGGGAGATATCTTTATCTTTAAAGCTATTTCCCTGTGCTCTCACAAATGTACTGAGGTGTGTGTGTAACAGTAAAGTATTGATTAACATTAGATATTGATATAATAATACATGACAAATTTCTAGGGTTATCACTAAAAGAATAGAAACAGGATATATGATTTTGAATAGGATACAAACAAGTGGAGAAAATGGGATAATTTTAAACATTGAGATCATTCAGGGCAGTGAAATGAAAAAAAAAAAAGAAAACTGTAAAGAACATTTTAAAATATGGTGACAGATTTAAATCCATATAATAATAATTATGGATGAACTGCCCCAATTTAACATTGGGCTTAAAATATACAACTGTGTTCTATTTATTCTATATATTATTTATATAATATTTATATAATATTCTATTATTATTCTATTATTTACTTAGCTGCTGCTGCTGCTAAGTTGCTTCAGTCGTGTCCAACTCTGTGCGACCCCATAGACAGTGGCCCACCAGGCTCCCCTGTCCCTGGGATTCTCCAGGCAAGAACACTGGAGTGGTTTGCCATTTCCTTCTCCAATGCATGAAAGGGAAAAGTCAAAGTGAAGTCGCTCAGTCATGTCCGACTCTTTGCGACCCCATGGTCTGCAGCCCACCAGGCTCCCCTGTCCCTGGGATTCTCCAGGCAAGAACACTGGAGTGGGGTGCCATTGCCTTCTCCATCTATTTATTGAGACACATCTAAATATAAAGAAACAGAAAAATTAGTTAAAGATGAAGAGAAGGATGCTAATCAAATACCAAGCAAAATAATGATAATATAGATATATTAATGTTATAGAAAATAGACTGCAGGACAAAAAAGTATTATGGTAGTTAAAAAAGGTCACTTCATGATGGTAAAAACTTTCCACTGTATTTATTTACGTGAAGTCACTGAGTCATGTCTGACTCTTGTGACCCTATGGACTGTAGCCCTCCAGGCTCCTCTGTCCATGGAATTTTCCAGGCAAGAATACTGGAGTGGTTTGCCATTTCCTACTCCAGTATTTATTTATATTCACCTGGTAATATAGGCCCAAATATATAGTGGAAAACTGATAAAATTTCAAATAGTAGAAAATGAACAGACTTCGAAGAAAATAATCTTTTTTTCGTAATTAATACAACAACCAATGTGTGTGTGTATATGTGTGTGTGTGTGTGTGTATATGCCAAGCCATGTGGCTTGTGGGATCTTAGTTCTCCAGCCTAGGCCCTTGGCAGTAAAAGCATGGAGTTCTAACCACTGGACCACCAGAGAATTCCCCAATCGGATAAAATAGTCACAATGATTTAGAATATTAGATCACCAACAGAGTTTGACCTAATGGATCAATACTGCTTCCAGTGCTTGAGAGAATACATTTGTTTTCCAACATATATGGAATAGTTGCCAAAAATGATCATTGGGCCAGAGAGGGAATCCAAACAAATTTGAAAGGTTGGAAATCCTACAGAAGGTGTCCTCTAACCACTGTGCAAATAGACTAGAAATCAACAACAACAAGATGGAGGAACAATTTCCATATATTAGAAATTAAGAATTATACTTTCAAATAAGTCATGAGTTAAGTCATATTGTCATTCAGTTGCTCAGTCATGTCCAACTCTCTGCGATCCCATGGACTGCAATTTGACAGGCTTCCCTGTCCTTCACCATCTCCCAGAGTTTGTTCAGATTCATGTCTGTTGAGTCAGTGATGCCATCCAACGATCTCATCTTGTCATCCCCTTCTATTCCTGCCTTTAATCCTTCCCAGCATGTTCTTTTCCAATGATTTGGCTCTTTGCATCAGGTGACCAGAGTACTGGAGCTTCAGCTTTAGCATCAGTCCTTCCAATCAATATTCAGGGGTGATTTCCTTTAGGATTGATTGGTTTTATCTCCTTGCTGTCCAAGGGACTCTCAAGAGTCTTCTCTAGCACCACAGTTTGAGAGACTCAATTGTTGGTGCTCAGCCTTCATTGTACAGCTCTCATATCAGTACATGACTGCTGGAGAAACCATAGCTTTGACTAGACAGACATTTGTAGGCAAAGTAATGTCTCTGCTTCTTAATATGATGTCTAGGTTTGTCGTTGCTTTTCTTACAGGAGCAAGCGTCTTCTAATATCATGGCTGCAGTCACGATCCTCAGTGATTTTGGAGCAAAAGTAAATAAAGTTTCTCACTGTTTCTATTGTTTCTTCATCTATTTGCCATGAAGTAATACTTTGGCCACCTCATGCGAAGAGTTGACTCATTGGAAAAGATCCTGATGCTGGGAGGGATTGGGGGCAGGAGGAGAAGGGGATGACAGAGGATGAGATGGCTGGATGGCATCACCAACTCAATGGACATGAGCTTGAGTGAACTCCGGGAGTTGGTGGTGGACAGGGAGGCCTGGTGTGCTGCGATTCGTGGGGTCACAAAGAGTCGGACATGACTGAGCGACTTAACTGAACTGAACTGAACTGAATAGGACCAGATGCCATGATCTTCGTTTTTTTAATGTTGAGTTTTAAGCCATTTTTTTCACTCTTCTCTTTCACCTTCATCAAGAGGCTCTTTAATTCACTTTCTGCTATAAGAGTGGTGTCATCTGCATGTCTGAGGTTATTGATATTTCTCCTGGAAATCTTGATTCCAGCATGTGCCTCATTCATTCCAGCATTTCACATGATTTACTCTGCATAGAAGTTAAATAAGTAAGGTGACAATATACAGCCGTATTGTACTCCTTTCCCAGTTTTGAACCTGTTCAAACTGTTGCTTCCTGTCCTGCATACAGATTTCTCAGGAGGCAGGTAAGGTGGTCTGGTATTCCCATCTCTTTAAGAATTTTCCACAGTTTGTTGTGATCCACACAGTCAAAGGCTTTAGTGTAGTCAATGAAGCAGAATTTTTTCTGGAATTCTCTAGTTTTTTCTACTATCCAACAGATGTGGGCAATTTGATCTCTGGTTCCTCTGCCTTTTGTAAATCTAGAATGGTACATTTGGAATTTCTCAGTTCACATATTGTTGAAGGATTTTGAGCATTACTTTTCTAGCATGTGAAATGAGTGCAATTGTGCAGTAGTTTGAACATTCTTTGACATTGCCTTTCTTTGGGATTGGAATGAAAGCTGACCTTTTCCAGTCCTGTGGCCACTGCTGAGTTTTCCAAATTTGCTGGCATATTGAGTACAGCACTTTCACAGCATCATCTTCCAGGATTTGGAATAGCTCCACTGGAATTTCATCACCTCCACTAGCTTTGTTTGTAGTGATGCTTCCTAAGGCCCACTTGACTTTGCACTCCAGGCCGTGTGACTCTGGGTGAGTGATCACATCATTATGGTTATCTGGGTCATGAAGCTATTTTTTGTATAATTCTTTTGTGTATTCTTGCCTCCTCTTCTTAGTATCTTCTGCTTCTGTTAGGTCCATACGATTTCTGTCCTTAATTGAGCCCATCTTTGCAGGAAATGTTCCCTTGGTATCTCTGATTTTCTTGAAGAGATCTCTAGTCTTTCCCATTCTAGTGTTTTCCTCTATTTCTTTGCATTGATCATTTTGAAGACTTTCTTACCTCTCCTCGCTATTCTCTGGAACTCTGCATTCAGATATCTTTCCTTTGCTCCTTTGCATTTCACTTATCTTCTTTTCTCAGCTATTTGTAAGGCCTCCTCAGACAGCCATTTTGCCTTTTTGCATTTCTTTCTCTTGGGGATGATTTTGATCACCGACCGCCTCCTATACAATGTTACAAACCTTCATCCATAGTTCTTCAGGCACCCTCTCTATAAGATGTAATCCCTTGAATCTATTTGTCACTTCCACTGTATAATCATAAGGGATTTGATTTAGGTCATACCTGAATGGCCTAGTTTTTTTTGTTCTCCAATTTAAGCCTGAATTTGCCAATAAGGACTTCATGATCTGAGGCACAGTCATCTCCCAGTCTTGTTTTAGTTGACTGTACAGAGCTTCTCTGTCTTTGGCTGCAAAAAATATAATCAATCTGATTTCAGGATTGACTATCTGGTGATGTCCATGTGTAGAGTCATCTCTTGTGTTGTTGGAAGAGGGTGTTTACTATGACCAGCATGTTCTCTTGGCAAAAAACTCTGTTAGCCTTTGCCCTGCTTCATTTTGTACTCCAAGGCCAAACTTCCTTGTACTTCACGTATCTCTCGACTTCCTCCTTTTGCATTCTAGTCCCCTATGATGAAAAGGACATCTTTTTTTTGGTGTTAGTTCTAGAAGGTATTGTAGGTCTTCATAGAACTGTTCAACTTCAACTTCTTTGGCATTAGTGGTTGGGGCATAGTCTTGGGTTACTGTGATATTGAATGATTTGTCTTATAAACAAACCGAGATCATTCTGTTGTTTTTGAGATTGTACCCAAGTACTGCATTTCAGACTCTTTTGTGGACTATGATGGTTACTCCATTTCTTCTAAGGGATTCTTGCCCACAATAGTAGATATAATGATCATCTGAATTAAATTTGCCCTTTCTTGTCCATTTTAGTTCACTGATTCCCAAAATGTTGATGTTCATTCTTGCCATCTCCTTCTAGGTCCATGAATCTACGTAAATTTGAAGTGGTAAGACAGGAGATGGCAAGAAATCATAAGGAAATTAAAAAATATTTGGGGCTGAAAGATAACAAAAGTACTACTTATCCAGATTTGTGAGATACACCTGAAGTAGCAGTTAACTCTTTTAATATAAGCATTAGAGCTTCAATCTAAGGTGATGCTAGTGATAAAGAACTTGCCTGCCAATGCAGGATATGTAAGAGACACAAGTTCAATCCCTGATTGGGAAGACCTCCTGGAGAAGGAAACAGCAACTCACTCCAGTATTCTTGCCTGGAGAATGCTATGGACAAAGGAGCCTGGCAGGCTACAATCCATAGGGTTCCAAAAATTCAGACATGAGTGAAACAACTTATTACACACACATAAATATTAGAGAAGAGGAAATGCTGATTAGAAGCAAGCAAAAGGCAACAAGAGAAATTCAAAAAGAAGGTGGAACGAGACAGCAAAAGAGACACTGATGTATAGAACAGTCTTATGGACTCTGTTGGAGAGGGAGAGGGTGGGAAGATTTGGGAGAATGGCATTGAAACGTGTAAAATATCATGTATGAAACGAGATGCCAGTCCAGGTTCGATGCACGATACTGGATGCTTGGGGCTGGTGCACTGGGACGACCCAGAGGGATGGTATGGGGAGGGAGGAGGGAGGAGGGTTCAGGATGGGGAACACATGTATACCTGTGGCGGATTCATTTTGATATTTGGCAAAACTAATATAATTATGTAAAGTTTAAAAATAAAATTAATTAAAAAAAAAGGTGGAAGAGAATGAAGAGCAGACATTATTGAAATTGAAAAAATATACATAATGTGAACATGAATGTAAAAATGTATTTCTTTCCCAAAAATGGTAATATTGATACATTCCTGCAGGGCTACTCAAAAAACTTAAAGACCCAATTATACAATATCAAAACTGAAACAGGTGATATCACCTCAGATGATGCAAGGATAAAAGGATATTATGACCAAATAAATTTAAATAAAATGGACACATTTTTTAAAAATATATATCTTAAAACTGATACAGAGGAATAGAAACCAGCTATTCCCATCCTTATCTTTTAAAATGCTTACTCAAATATCTGCTAATGTTAAAATTATAAACCCAGACTTTTTAGATTTTATAAATATGTGTAAATAGGAATAGAACAGTACTCCTTAATATGTTAAAAGCATGAACTGATAGACGTCATTGTTTTATTCCTGACCTCAAAGAACAAGCTTCTGTTTGTTTATTCACTTTGGGAAACCACTCTGGCATTAACTGAAATGTAAAATGTGTAATTCTTCTAATCCAGCCGTGTCATTCCTGGACATAATCCCTAGGAACTCCAGCCCATGTCTCTCAAGATTTGTATACAAAAACATTCCTAACAATATTATTTGTAATAGCTCAAACGAGGAAAAAACTAATTGTTCATCAATAAAAGATAGAAAAATAAATGTGATAAATTCTATAGAGCAAAAGAAACTACAATATGATAAGCATTGATAATTTTTAATCAATATAAGAGAAGTAATAGACAAAAGGATGCATACAGTATAGGTTCATTTATAAAGTTCAAAACAGGCAAAATCAGCTGTGATTTCTACAGATACTTTCATAAGTGAACAGCAATATTCTTAACCTGAATAATGGTTACCTTGCTGTTTGCTCTATAATTTTCTTCATGTGTCATATTTGTGTTTTATGCACATTTATTATATTTATAGGGTATACTTCACAGTAAAGTTGTTTAAAAAACGTTAAGCACAAACATATTACTCCATTGTCTCTTGAATCCAGTATTACTGTTGAGAAGTCTCATGTTGGCCTGATTTTGGTTCCTTTGTGGGTGGTTTACTTTTTGAGTGGAATCGTTTCATAATTTCTCTTGCATTTTCTCTTCTGTAATTTTACTATAGTGTGTCTAGATATTTCCTTTATGTGTCCTGCACTGTATGGCCCCTCAATTCCTTTTGGGGATTTGTATTATCTAGATATTGATAATTCTGTTCTCCTGATTTTTTAGCCTTTCTTTTATATTTTCTATATTTTTATTCATTTCTGTTTCCCCTTGGAAGGCTCCTAACTTGATCTCCCAGTTTATTTTGTTCATTGATATAATCATCCTGCTAGATATTCCATCTTATAACTTCATTTTAAGTATCTTATTTCTAACACACACACACACATTTATATATATCTCATATATCACTGGTTTTCTGAAGTAATTTCTTATCCCTTTGCTTTATTACCATATTCTTCTTCAACTCTTTTGAATATGTCATAACTTAAGTTATTGGTTCATCTGTTCCAATAATGTGCTTAAGGTGGTATATGCTGTTCAATTTTATTATCTTTTTACTTTCTTTTTGAGAAGTTGCACCCCTCAGGTAGGTATTTTCTTTGAACCTGTAGCATCATACTTCACGATGGAGTCAATTTTTGTCATGTAATGTGTCCTGGGAACATGCTAAAAGTCACCCTCTTGACTGAGTCTGTTTTTGAAAGTTTGAGAGTGTGGAGGGTCAGGTGTCAGAGGAGAGACTGCAGAGACCAGCTGCTGACAGGAGAGCAGGAAGTGTAATAGCTCCAGGCACCTGTCGTCCTCGGAGGCTGTCTGCATCTCTCCTTGCTTAGCTGGGCTCTGTCTCTGCTGCTGGTGCCTCCCACCACCAGGACACCAGGGACACTCTCCCTTCCCCGGTGAAGGAAGAGAGACAGGAGCTCAGGGTACAGCCTCTCCAGATCCCTCCCTGGCTGCCAGACACCTCCCTCCCAGGCCACTGCCTCCACCCATCCTCTCAAGGAGTTCACAGTTGCAATCTCACTTCTAACCACCAGTTCCTTCTGGCTTCTGTCATTTTCACAGTTGATTTGGAAGATCCTGTGCTTCTTTACCATTTTACCCTACTTATTGTTAGTAGTCTTGATTACATTAATAAAATTAGCCTTTTGTCACATATGATGTAAATTGGTTGTAAATTTATCTTTTGACAAATCTATGATAATTTTTTGCTACAGAGAATTTGTAAAATGTCTTCACACTTTACAGGGAGCCAGCTGTTATACAAGGGAGTTAAAGGTGATCCGGCATAAAGTTATCTCTTGTTTCGTTCCTCACAGCAGTCTGGGACCTAGTAACTCAAAAGCCTGATTGGTGTTAAAATCAAAATTTACACATCTAGTTGTTTTTAATACAGTTCCAAAGAGCAGGTGTTTAACCTTTTAGTCTCCCTGCTTTGTATACCTTGTGAAACACCACCCAGCAAAACATCACCCATTAGGTGAGATCAACCCTTGGGCTCTAGAAGACCCAAAGCCACTGCTGCTTTTCAGAGGTATCTGGCCCGGAGTCTCCCCTCTCTGACCCCCCGTTTTCTCTCCTGCAGGATAGTGGCTCTGCCCTGCTTTGGGGAGGGGATTAGCGCTGAGGGGCTTTCCCTGACCCCCAGCAAATCTGTCAGAATTGTTAGTCTCTCATCGTGGCCAACTCTTTGCAACCCTATGTACTGTAGCCTGCCAGGATCCTTTGTCCATGGAATTCTCCAAGTAAGATACTGGAGTGAGTTGCCATTTGCTCTTCCAGGGGATCTTTCCGACCCAGGGATTGAACCCAGGTCTCCTGCATTGCAGGTAGATTGGTTACCTTCTGAGCCACCAGAAAGCCCTAAAATTTGTTGCAGTAGCTTCCATATACAGTTGGTTGTGTGCTAACGCCATCTCGTGGTCACATGCTTTATCGCTACTCTAATATGTCATGGTTATTTGCTGCTGCTTTTTAAAAATGGTTTAAATCTGTATGTATCAATGTGGGCAATGTAGTAGGCTTTTTTAAGTAGAAAAAGTGAGCTATAAGACAGTATGCATAAGAGATCTCACAACAAAATGTGGAAGGAAGACAGCTCAGAAGATATCAGGAAGGATAACAATCAACTGCTAATAGTTTACAAGATGAGGATTGAGGTGGAGGAAGATTGGAAAATAATTGCACTATATTCTTCCAGAGTGTTTGAATTTTTAAAGCAATTTTTTTTTTTAATAACTTTGCCAGTTGAAAAAAGGACGACTGAAAACAGTTGAATTTGATTAAAGTGCTCAAAGACTGTGGTCTCATCGGAGATGTGTTAACACAAACAAAAATATAAGGGCTGGTGATCAAGCTTAGGGTACAACTGGGCAAGTTCCTAGCCTGTAGCACCTCAGAATGTGACCTTATTTGCAACTCAGGCCATTGCAGATGTAATTAGTTAAGATAAGAGGTCATTACTGGAGAAGGGTGGGCCCCTAATCCAATATGTCTAATATCCTGACAAAAAGAAGAAATTTGAGGACTTCTCCAGTGGGCCAGTGGTTAAGACTCTGCGTTTAAGTGCAAGGGATGCAAGTTTGATCCCTGGGCAGGGAACTGAGATCCCACATGCCTCAGGATGTGGCCAAAAATTAAATAAGATTTGTCTTTTTTTTTTTTTTTAAAGAGATTTGGATGTAGACATGCATAAGGAAAAAACTCCAGTATGTGAATATGGACTTCTGTGACCATAAAACAAGTTTTACAGTTTGAGCTACAACCCCTCCCTGCCCCCTCAAAAGATGTCTGGGAGTCCCAAGCCCCTACCTCAGAAATGTGGCCTTGTTTGGAGTTGCAGTAATCTTTCTGGAAGTAGTCAAATTAAAAGGAAATCACTAAGGTGGGCTCTATCCCAAAAGAACTGAAGTCCTTATGAAAAGGGGAGGTTTGAGTACAGAGTCATGTACAGAGGGAAGATAGGCATCGGCAAGCCAAAGAGAGAGGCCTGGCATGGGTCCTGTCCTCACGTCCCCAGCAGGACAGCCTGCTCAAACCTCTATTTTGGACCTCCAGCCTGCAGAGCTGTTAGGCCATCTGTTGTTTTAGCTTCCCACCCTCAACCCCCAGTGTGGATTCTTTTGTTACAGCAGATCTGCTGTTTTCTCAACTTCTTGTTCTCAATCTTGTCAGATAATTCCACTTATTTGCATTAAATTTGATGTTCAGAACTCTATGTATGTATATAAAAAATGTTTTGGAGTCACAAGTGAGGTTTATTTAGTTCATAACCTCCATTGCACACTAAGTTAAATTTATAGGAAATTAAAGCTGAACATTTGAAAATTGATCTGAAAGAAAGAACATGATATTTATAATTGGAACAGAAATAGATCCTAAAGGAAACTGTAACACTAAATAATCCAGGAAATGTAATTTTCCTTATTATAGTTTGTGTTTATTATTCATGAATTGTCCTACAATTTTCTGCAACAATTTTGTATCATATGTGTAGCAAATAGAAAAGCTCCTATGTGTGCAGAGAAATTTTCTTCCAGTGTTTTTATAGTCAGAGTATAATTTGCCTTGCTCAGGATTCATCAGAGGACTGGCAACTGGGAGTGTCTAGATACACCCACGGACAAACTCTCAGAACTATATTTTTTGTGACGGTAACAAAATGAAGAGCTCCCTTAGTTAAGCCTGTATTATCTGACCGCAAAGCCTCACCTTCCCCACATTTATTTTATCTCTCCTAAAGAATAGCATGAAATATAAGAAAGCTCTCCTAAGTGATCAATGCAGAAAATAGAGGAAAACAGTAGAGTGTGAAAGACTAGAGATCTCTTCAAGAAAATCAGAGATACCAAGGGAACATTTCATGCAAAGATGGACACAATTAAGGGCAGAAATGGTATGGGCCTAACAGAAGATGAAGATATTAAGAAAAGGTGGCAAGAATAAACATAAGAACTATACAAAAAAGATCTTCATGACCCAGATAACCATGATGGTGTGATCACTCACCCAGAGTCACACATCCTGGAATGCAAAGTCAAGTGGGCCTTAGGAAGCATCACTACAAACAAAGCTAGTGGAGGTGATGAAATTCCAGTGGAGCTATTTCAAATCCTGGAAGATGCTTTGAAAGTGCTGCACTCAATATGCCAGCAAATTTGGAAAACTCAGCAGTGGCCACAGGACTGGAAAAGGTCAGCTTTCATTCCAATCCCAAAGAAAGACAATGTCAAAGAATGTTCAAACTACTGCACAATTGCACTCATCTCACACGCTAGCAAAGTAATGCTCAGAATTCTCCAAGCTATACTTGAACGGTACACGAAGCAAGAACTATCAGATGTTCAAGCTGGATTTATAAAAGGCAGAGGAACCAGAGATCAAATTGCCTACATGATGTATCATAGAAAAATCAAGAAAATTAAAAAAAAAAAAAAAACTACTTCGGCTTCATTGACTACACTAAAGCCTTTGACTGTGTGGATCACAGCAAACTGTGGAAAATTCTTAAAGAGATGGGAATACCAGAACACCTTATCTGCCTCCTGAGAAATCTGTATGTAGGACAGGAAGCAACAGTTAGAACCAGACATGGAACAACAACTGGTTCCAAAGTGGGAAAGGAGTACGTCAATGCTGTATATTGTCACCCTGCTTATTTAACTTCTATGCAGAGTACATCATGTGAAATGCTGGACTGGATGAAGCACAAGCTGGAATCAAGACTTCAGGGAGAAATATCAATAGCCTCAGAAATGCAGATAACACCACTCTTATAGCAGAAAGCAAATTAAAGAGACTCTTGATGAAGGTGAAAGAGAAGAGTGAAAAAGCTGGCTTAAAAACTCAGTGTTCAAAAAATGAAGATCATGGCATCTGGTCCCATCACTTCATGGCAAATAGATGAGGAAACAATGGAAACAGTGATAAAGTTTATTTTCTTGGGTTCCAAAATCGCTGCAGATGGTGACTGCAGCCATGTAATTAAAAGATGCTTGCTCCTTGGAAGGAAAGCTATGACCAACTTAGATAGCATATTAAAAAGCAGAGACATTACATTGCCACCAAAAGTCTGTCTAGTCAAAGCTATAGTTTTTCCAGTAGTCGTGTATGGATGTGAGAGTTGGACCATAAAGAATGCTGAGTAGCAAAGAATTGATGCTTTTGAATTGTGGTGTTGGAGAAGACTCTTGAGAGTCTTTTGGAATGGAAGGAGATCAAATCAGTCAGTCCTAAAGGAAATCAGTCCTGAATATTCATTGGAAGGACTGATGCTGAAGCTGAAGCTCCAATACTTTGGCCACCTGATGCGAAGAACTCACTGGTAAAGACCTTGATGCTGGGAAATTTTGAAGACAGGAGGAGAAGGGGACAACAGAGGATAAGATGGTTGAATGGCATCACTGACTCGATGGACATGAGTTTGAGCAAGCTCCGGGTGTTGGTGATAAGCCTGCCATGCTGCATTCCATGTGGTCATAAAGAGTTGGACATGACTGAGTGACTGAACTGGATATTATCAAAACAATTTTTACCAAACACTGCCATAATCAAGACGTTCAGATGATTAAAATCCTTGTGTTGCACTTCACCCCCAACCCCAAAGCAAGAGAACAAAGCAAAACTAAAAAATAAACCATTTGGCTTTATTTCAAGGCCTTTTCAAAATCTGACTTCGTTCTTTCCCTCACTGTTCTCAGCATGAATCTTTTTTTTTTCCTGTCAGATTAGAAATTCTCTTTTTCTACTTTTGGAACTTTGTTCTTGACTTCTTGTTATATTTACACTAATGAAAATCATACCCATTCTACAAAACCTAGGTCAAAGATGACCTCTTATATTCCATCAGATCAGATCAGATCAGATCAGTCGCTCAGTCGTGTCTGACTCTTTTCGACCCCATGAATCACAGCACGCCAGGCCTCCCTGTCCATCACCAACCCCTGGAGTTCACTGAGACTCACGTCCATCGAGTCAGTGATGCCATCCAGCCATCTCATCCTCTGTCGTCCCCTTCTCCTCCTGCCCCCAATCCCTCCCAGCATCAGGGTCCTTTCCAATGAATCAACTCTTCGCATGAGGTGGCCAAAGTACTGGAGTTCCAGCTTTAGCATCATTCCTTCCAAAGAAATCCCAGGGCTGATCTCCTTCAGAATGGACTGGTTGGATCTCTTTGAAGTTCAAGGGACTCTCAAGAGTCTTCTCCAACACCACAGTTCAAAAGCATCAACTCTCCGGTGCTCAGCCTTCTTCACAGGCCAACTCTCACATCCATACATGACCACAGGAAAAACCATAGCCTTGACTAGACGAACCTTTGTTGGCAAAGTAATGTCTCTGCTTTTGAATATGCTATCTAGGTTGTTCATAACTTTCGTTCCAAGGAGTAAGCGTCTTTTAATTTCATGGCTGCAGTCACCATCTGTAGTGATTTTGGAGCCCAGAAAAATAAAGTCTGGCACTGTTTCCACATCTATTTCCCATGCAGTGGTGGGACCAGATGCCATGATCTTCGTTTTCTGAATGTTGAGCTTTAAGCCAACTTTTTCACTCTCCACTTTCACTTTCATCAAGAGGCTTTTTAGTTCTTCTTCACTTTCTGCCATAAGGGTGGTGTCATCTGCATGTTTGAGGTTATTGATATTTTTCCAGGCAATCTTGATTCCAGCTTATGTTTCTTCCAGTCCAGCGTTTCTCATGATGTACTCTGCATATAAGTTAAATAAACAGGGTGACAATATACAGCCTTGACGAACTCCTTTTCCTATTTGGAACCAGTCTGTTGTTCCATGTCCAGTTCTAACCGTTGCTTCCTGACCTGCATACAAATTTCTCAAGAGGCAGATCAGGCGATCTGGTATTCCCATCTCTTTCAGAATTTCCACAGTTTATTGTGATCCACGCAGTCAAAGGCTTTGGCATAGTCAATAAAGCAGAAATAGATGTTTTTCTGGAACTCTCCTGCTTTTTCTATGATCCAGCAGATGTTAGCAATTTGATCTCTGGTTCCTCTGCCTTTTCTAACCAGCTTGAACCTCAGAAAGTTCACGATTCACATATTGCTGAAGCCTGGCTTGGAGAATTTTGAGTATTACTTTACTAGCGTGTGAGATGAGTGCAATTGTGCAGTAGTTTGAGCATTCTTTGGCATTGCCTTTCTTTGGGATTGGAATGAAAACTGCCCTTTTCCAGTCCTGTGGCCACTGCTGAATTTTCCAAATTTGCTGGCATATTGAGTGCCGCATTTTCACAGCAGCATCTTTCAGGATTTGGAATAGCTCAACTGGAATTCCATCACCTCCACTAGCTTTGTTCATAGCGATGCTTTCTAAGGCCCACTTGACTTCACATTTCCGGATGTCTGGCTCTAGGTCAGTGATCACACCATCGTGATTATCTGGGCCGTGAAGCTCTTTTTTGTACAGTTCTTCTGTGTATTCTTGCCGTCTCTCTTTAATATCTTCTGCTTCTGTTAGGTCCATACCATTTCTTTCCTTTATCGAGCTCATCTTTGCATGAAATGTTCCTTTGGTATCTCTGATTTTCTTGAAGAAATTCTTAGTCTTTCCCATTCTGTTGTTTTCCTCTATTTCTTTGCATTGATCACTGAAGAAGGCTTTCTTATCTCTTCTTGTTATTCTTTGGAACTCTGCATTCAGATGTTTATATCTTTCCTTTTCTCCTTTGCTTTTCACTTCTCTTCTCTTCACAGCTATTTGTAAGGCCTCCACAGACAGCCATTTTGCTTTTTTTGCATTTCTTTTCTATGGGAATGGTCTTGATCCCTGTCTCCTGTACAATGTCATGAACCTCACTTCATAGTTCATCAGGCACTCTATCTATCAGATCTAGGCCCTTAAATCTATTTCTCACTTCCACTGTATAATCATAAGGGATTTGATTTAGGTCATATCTGAATGGTCTAGTGATTTTCCCTACTTTCTTCATTTTAAGTCTGAATTTGGCAATAAGGAGTTCATGGTCTGAGCCACAGTCAGCTCCTGATCTTGTTTTTGCTGACTGTATAGAGCTTCGCCATCTTTGGCTGCAAAGAATATAATCAATCTGATTTCGGTGTTGACCATCTGGTGATGTCCATGTATAGAGTCTTGTGTTGTTGGAAGAGGGTGTTTGTTATGACCAGTGCATTTTCTTGGCAAAACTCTGTTAGTCTTTGCCCTGCTTCATTCCGTATTCCAAGGCCAAATTTGCCTGTTACTCCAGGTGTTTCTTGACTTCCTATTTTTGCATTCCAGTCCCCTATAATGAAAAGGACATCTTTTTTGGGTGTTAGTTCTAAAAGGTCTTGTAGGTCTTCATAGAACCGTTCAACTTCAGCTTCTTCAGCATTACTGGTTGGGGCATAGACTTGGATTACATTCCATAGTTACTGTTAAATAGCTAAGAGTATTTGTTTCTCTGCCCTGGTACCACACTCGGCGCTAAGGGGCATTTACCGTAATCATGTATGTTTTCCCTACTAGATTGAAGTCCAGTATCTGGAGGGCAAGAACTAACTTTTGATTCATCAGTAGAGCATTAGCTTAGTATTAGCATCTATATTAGCTTTGAATCTATCAAGCATGCTATAAATAAATGAATCAATTATTGTTTAATGAAAAAAATCTGCTTTGATTCGTAAGCATAGAAAACATTGCTCTGAAGGTTAAGTGTTTGGAACTTGAAAACAAGATATGTAAAAGGTGTTGCAAGACTATGTACATTACCAAAAGTTAAATATTAATGTGTGGTGGAGATTATGAATTATATACCAGTATTGATTTTTACTTTTGTTTTAGTATTAGGTTGGTGCAAACATAATTGTGGTTTTCATATTGCTGAAATTTGCCATTTGATATTGTAATACAGTTTTAATAAATTATAATGCACATTTCTCACTTTATGTTTCTTTTTTTGCTAATGACATTACTTCCTGATTATTTTATATTTTAATATTTGGACTATAGAAATAATGTTAGACAGAAAGCAAATTCAAGCCGTTTTCTTATTTGAGTTCAAAATGGGTCATAAAGCAGCAAAGACAACTCACAACATCAAAAACTTTTTTGGTCCAGAAACTGCTAATGAACATACAGTGCAGTGGTGGTTCGAGTTTTCAAAGATGAGCTCCTTGAGATGAGGAATGTAGTGACTGTCCATATGAAGTTGACAACCAACTGAGAGCAATCATCAAAACTGATCTTCTTACAACTACACAGGAAGTTGCTGCAGAACTCAATATCAACCATCCTATGGTCGTTTGGCATTTGAAGTAAATTGGAAAGGTGAAAAAGCTCAATAAGTGGATGCTTCATGAGCTAACTGGAAATCAAAAACATCATCATTCTGAAGTGTCATCTTCTCTTACCTTATGCAACAACAGCAAACCATTCTCAATCTGATTGTGACCTGTGACAAAGACTGGATTTTTTATGACAACTGGTGATAACCAGCTCAGTGGTTGGACCCAGAAGAAGCTACAAAGCACTTTCCAAAGCCAAACTTCCACCAAAAAGAAGTCATGATCAGTGTTTGCTGGTGTCTGATCCACTACAACTTTCTGAGTCCAGGCGAAGCCATTACATCTGAGAATGTTCAGCAAATCAGTGAGATGCACCAAAAACTGCTATGTGTGCAGCTGGCATTGGTCAACAGAAGGGACCCAGTTCTTTTCTATGACAATGCTTGACCACGCATTGCATAACCAACACTTCAAAAGTTGAACAAATTGGATTGTGAAGTTTTACCTCATCTGCCATATTCACCTGACCTCTCTCCAACTGAGTACTACTTCTTCAAGCATCTCAACAATTTTTTGCAGGGAAAACACTTCCACAACCAGCAGGATGCACAAAATGCTTTCCACAGTTCATCAGATCCTGAAGCATGATTTTTATGCTACAGGAATAAACAAACTTATTTCTCATTGGCAAAACCTTGTTTATCATAATGGTTCCTATTTTGATGAATAAAGATGTGTTTGAGCCTAGTTACAATGATTTAAATTTCATGGTCTGAAACTGCAATTAGTTTTGCACCAACCGGATAATTATAAGCATAAGCCCCTACATGATAATTTAACATACTCTTACATTTCCCCATCTCCCATAATATTGAATGTGATTAGGCAAGTAAGTTCTTACCAATGGAATATGAGACATAAGGTTTACAATTTCTGGGATACTTCCTGAAAAAATGAATTTCCTACCTCCCTTCCATCCTTTTTGTTCCTTCATGTGGGAGTAAAAAAAGGATAAGATAATTTCGGCTTCAGCTTTGCAGATGAGGCAACACTTGAGGAACGAATGGGCAACAAGACAGAAAGAACTTTCACCCTGGAGAGACCCTGTTGAACAGAACTGTCTGACAAGTCTGGACCTTCCACCATCTTCTGAATTTTTACATGAAGGAGAAATGAACTTAAACCTTGCTTGGGCCACTTCCAATTTTTTTCTTCTAGGGGGTCATTTTGTCACCACAGATATAGAACCTGAAAGTTATACTATAGTACAGTAATAAAAAATTTTGAATATTTATCCTAACATTATTCTGAAGATATTGGAATAACCTCCCTTAGGCATCATTTTAGATAATTATTTGGATTTTCTTATTGAATTTCAATAGGATGTAATAGCCAGTGTTTATAATGATGATCACTATTCATCAAAAATAAAGGATTATGAGTTCACGTCCCCTTTCTAAAAAGAAAGGTAGATATTTGGTATGTTTCAGAGGGGTTAATTTAAGATCATTCACAAGCAAAAGGTTTTTGCATTTTACAGAACAGTATTAAATCTCTCTAGAAAATTCAACTAACCATAACAATAAGATTTTTAAAAATACATAAAGCAGATTTATTTTTAAGTTCTCTACAAAGATATGTTAAAATCTCCAATTGTTTTTTTTAATTATTTTTCACTGAAATATAGTTGATTTACAATGTGATGTTAATTTCTGCTGTACAGCAAAATGATTCAGTGGCACTAGTGATAAAGAACCTGCCTGCCAGTGCAGGAGATGTAAGAGATGTGGGTTTGATCCCTGGATTGGGAAGATTCCCTGGAGAAGGAAATGGCAACCCACTCCAGCATTCTAGTCTGGAGAATCAGTCCCATGGACAGAGCAGCCTGGTGGGCTACAGTTCACAGGGTCCCAAAGAGTCAGACTTGACTAAAGTAACTTAGCATACAGACTGTACTTTAGGGGACATATATTTTAAATGACACCAAAAAGGTTAGCAATAATTGATGTAGTTAGGAATTCTGAACTCCAGAGTCTTGTGGGGTCTGTTTCTAAGGCTATGATAGAGTAACTAGAATGAGATTTACCCACTAGCCATAAAGAATAACAAAATTAGAGAACTATACAAAGAAACAGTGTTCAAATGTTGGGAAAAAAGCAGCATGGAACTATAATCCTTAAAAAAGAAAAATAAACAAGGTAAGCCACATCATCTTCATGGTTTCCTTCCTGGAGGGACTTTGCAAACAGGAGGAGGCTGTCTTACACAGAGCACTGCAGAATTGTGAGGGCCTCTACTAGGCCAGGCAAAGAACAACTTGGGGGCAGCATATGAAACAGTCCCGAGTTCACATAGAGCTCACTGGCACAACTTAATCTTGGGGATTCAACCAGAGGGGAGGGTCCTTGTTGAACACTTGGGAGCTTCAGTGGAAACCCCAGGGAAAATATGCTTTTGCAGTAATACCAGAGTGAAGCATACTTTATACCCGTCTTCACAAACTTAAACAATTTTAAAGCACCAAGCTGTCTGATTGAATGAAGTCCAGTACTCTTTACAAGAAGTTAACAAAATATAGCACCCCTAAACAATGTCCATCATTTAATATTTTTAATTACTATTTCAAAAAGCAGAACTGTGTAACTCCTTGTTCAATGAGAAACAGACAATAGAGGCAAACTTAGAAATAATGGACTGAAATAGAAGCAGTTTATTTTTTTCCCAGCTTATTGAGATATAATTAACATATTGTGTAATTTTAAGGCATAAAATGTGCTGATTTGATACCTATTTATATTGAAAAAAATAATTACCACAATAAGGTTAGTTAACATATCCATACTTCACATAATTATAATTTGTATGTATGTGTGGTGAGACCTTTTAAAATCTACTCTCCTAACAACTTTCAAATATTTAACACAGTGTTTTGAACTGTAGTCACTAGGCTGTAAATTACATTTCCAGGACTTATTCATCTGAGAAGCACTTTAAGAAGTAGGCCTAACTTTCTTAGTATGTTACTCTCCAACCCTCTAACCCTCCCCTCACCAAAATTAAAACTTTATGGAAAAAGCTAGGACTGTCAGTAATAGCATGTGCCATAAATTTCAAAGCAACAATTCAAGAAAGTAGAATACCTTTATCCCCCTGCAAGAAACTTATTGCCCTACACAAGAATCTTACTCTCACTAGCTCCATACTCAGCCCACTAAACTAGCCAAATTTAAACAAAGTAAGAAAAAGGATGAATTCATCATCTGTGTCTTTCTTTGACAAAATTCCATTTTAACAAAATTCAACAGTTGAGATAAAATATCAGTGAAACTTCCGTTTTCTCAGTCTAAAGGTAACTCACTCTCACATAGTGGAAGTGTATATTTTCACAAATTGATGTAGACCTCCTGAGTAATCAGTAGGTGTCTTTTGTTTCCTCAGAAATTGCACTTACTAATTCCTGCTTTTTACATTTTTCCTTCCATAACTATATGTATTAGTGTTCCTGCTGGGTTTTAACTTCATTTCAAGTACATATTAGAATAATATTTTTTCTTACTATGAGGAAAAAAAGTGAAAAATTTAAACAAGTAAAAATAAATATTTGTTTATTTTTAAACAAGTCGGGGCAAAAACTGGGGTAAAATCAGGGGTAAAAACAAATAAATCATGGGCAAAAACTGGCAGCCTGAAGAAATGCTTTGTTCCCCCAACAAAATGTTCACAAATCTTCCAATTTTGCATGACTTTAGGTGGGCTTGTATTCTCCAATCTGTCAGAGGTCCCTCCAACCCTCTTACATCATATTCTACATACGTTTACTCATTTAACTCCCTAATCCAGTACGTACTTGAATCTTCCAATCCCTACTTTAAGTGTATAAACCAAGATTAATAAATGAATAATTTCTTCCCATTTGCAGAAAACTTTTAACTGTCTTCCAAAATGACTTCTAAAACAAGTAACGGACTTTTGGCATTTGGCTTAAAGCTTGGGGGCTGGCCTTTTGTCAGTAATAGTCTCTTCTAAGTGGAGAAAATAGAATGTGGTAACACGTCTTTGATTTATTTGAGTAAGTTGTGTTCACAGCCACATTGGATGACTTGTATTATCAAGTTACATATACGTTATATTTATATGGTTTTTTTCTTTCTATTTTTTTTAAAAGGAAGCTTTATTCTTTCTTTTATAATTTTATTTATGTATGTATTTTTGGCTGTGCTAGATCTCTGTTGATGTACACAGGGCTTTCATTAGTTGTGGCTCTCAGGCTCTATGGCGCAAGCTCAGTAGTTGTGACGCACCGGCTTAGTTTTCAGGCAGCATGTGGGGTCTTCCTTCCCGGACCAGGGATCGAACCCATATTTCCTGCATTGCTAGGCAGATTCTTAATGACTGGACCACCAGGGAAGCTCATTTATATGGTTACTTTCAATTGCATATTTGAAAATATATTTTTAAAGACTAAAATGCCTACAAGGAGTATTCATAATTTTTATAATATTTAAATTTCCATTTCTTCCCTTAAAAAAAATCTCAGAACACTTAAAAATATTTTACAGATAATTTACAAAGCATTCTTTTCTATGTAGTCAAAAAAATTCCACACTGTCTCACAAAGCAACAGAGGGAAATTCACACTCATTATCTAAAGCATTAAATCGCCAAGACTACATTCTTTTCTTAACAAAATTGACCTTTACTACCATTAAGGGTAAGAACTTTGTTTAATAATTTGGGAGATAATTGTGCAATACTTTAAACAAATGGAAGAATTTGGGAAATTTAAAAGAAATGTTAAGTAGTTCTTATTTCTCCCTTTTTTTTTTTTTTTTTTAAAGTAAGCACTGCCTCATAGACCATTTTTACACTGTCACGTTTAGCTTCCAATTTTTAGGGTTAATTGGGTGGGCTGCCGTCTATGGGGTCACACAGAGTCGGACACGACTGAAGTGACTTAGCAGCAGTAGCAGAGCTCTCTTTAGTCAAAATAATAGTGAATTGCCTACGTTTATGTTAACTGCTTTCCTGTCAGCCCCTAGTAGTTTGCTGTTTTGATATAGCATTTTTTTTTTTTCCTAACTTCCGTCTTACTCACATCTAGTTTGGTATGTTTTTATTTTGTCTTCCTTTAGTAGTGTAAAAGATAAGTCAGTATTAATTTGTAAAAGGAATGCAGAGTAATACAAGATGGACTTCTAAGGATTTTTCTGATCCCAGCATTTCTCCAGCAAGTCTTAAAATGTTGTCTGTATCATACCATTATGGTTTATTCTAATATATATTCTTAAAAATAAAAATTGTAAGTTACAAGTAATATGTAAAATTTATCTGAGATATAATGTAAGAGACATATAAAGAACAGTAAGACCCCCTTAGTTGTTTACAACCCAACTGAACATTGAAATTATCATGGGAGCTTTAAAAATTACTGGTGCTTAGATCCTTTACCCAGAAATTCCGATTTGGCTGTTTTGGAATGCAGCCTGGACACAAGATTTGTTTGTTTAACTCCTCAGATAACTCTAAAGTACAACCAATGTTGAAAACCACTGAACTAAGCCAATCTGCACATTATTGGTTCTTAACTTCGACTAAACAGTAGGCAATTAGTCAAACAATAATCCGTATCAATGCTGCCAGGAACAAAGAGCTTTATTTGGGGTCTTAGGAATTGCCATTCTGGAAGCACAAATTGGGGTGAAGTTAAAGAGTTTTCAAGGAAGAGAAAGAGCCAGGGATTTATAAAGACAGAAGTCACAAGTTTGTTAAAGCTCTCTGGAAAGAATTATCACTGATCCTTGTGCAGGAAGGAGATATTTGTTCTTAAGGGATATGCTGTCAGAGTTATTTAGGGTAAGGGTCCAACAAGCACCTTAAATTTCTGAAGCATAGGGCAGAGTTCTGGATGCCTGAGTTAAGACAGTAAGTGATAAGAAGTTCAGAGTCCATCAAGAATCACTTCCTCAGTAGCCTCCCAGCTCCATTTCGGAGATCTCTCTTGGCAACACTAAATTTGTTTTATTTTCCTCCCAGAGAATTAACAGGTGCATTAAAACTATAGGGTATGAAACTCTAGTCCCATAGATTAGAATTTAGCTTCTCTTGAGGTGGAGTCCAGGAGATAAATCTATTTTGTTTCCAGTGTGATGATTTTAATGTGAAGTTAAAACTAAATATTATTACTCAAAAATTAAGCTGTTTAATACCACAGCATGGGAGAGAGATAGTACTGTTATTGTGTTTTTGTGTTTTTAGATAACATGCTATATACAACCTTGGCCTGGTAGAAGCACTCAGTGGCACAAGTTTAGTTATACAACTAAAGCAAGTAAGTTAATTATATTTAAAAAGTATTATTAGTAACTGTATTTTAGGATACATGGGGGGAATTGCAGTTCTATGTACCCTACCATTCAGCGGTTCTAAATTTGATCCTCGTGAAAATTTTGGTCAAATTATCGTATTTCTATCTACGAGTCAGTCAGAATTTTCACCAACACAAAGCTGAAGAGCAATTATCGTCCAATTAAAAATAAATAAAAAGAATTTCCAGCTGCTCTGGAAAGTCTCATTGACACAATGTTGCCTTATCCATTAGACTGACAGTATCTCTGGATCATTTCCATTAATGCTGGGCTACAGAACAGTGTATGGGCTTCCCAGGTGGCTCAGTGGTAAAGAATTCATTTCCCCGTGCAGGAGATGTAGGACACTTGGGTTCTATACCTGGGTCAGGGAAGAAGCCCTTGAAGGAGGAAATGGCAACGCACTCCAGTATTCTTGCCTGGAAAATGCTATCAACAGAGGAGCCTGGAGGACTACAGTCCTCAGGAATGCGGAGTCTGACCGGACTTTGCAACCGAGCACCCAGGCACAGAACAGTGCTGATGTCTCAGGCAGCCTCAAGGCAGGAAGAAGCAGCAGGACCTCAACAAACAGCATCCCATAATGCAGGGATAAAAGAAAGCACTTTTGAATTTATAATGAGGAAAAGTATAAAGAAGTTTAATTATTTTTAATAATGTTAAAGCATGTAAATGACTAAGTATTAAAACCCATTCACTGGAAGGAGCCTTCGGAGCAGGGCGAGGACCTAGGCCCGGGTGGTAAGCAGGTTCCTTCCGGAGGTGGGGCCAGGACTCCCTATCACAAGATGAAGCTGCACTGACATTGCCAGGGGCAGCAGCTGCGGCCGCTGGGGTCACGATTAACTGACGGAACCTCCAGAGCTCATTTCCCCGAGGCAAGGCCAGGCACGCCGTCAGTTGATGGAACCGCCGTGGCACCGCCCCGTCTGCCCCGCACAGGAACCTGGGAAGGCGCCGACATGGCGGACAGCGCGACACTGGACGCGACCACAGTGCAAGTGCTGCAGGACCTGGCCAACCGCCTGCGCGTCCATTCCATCAGGGCTACATGTGCCTCTGGCTCCGGCCACCCCACGTCGTGCTGCAGTGCGGCAGAGATCGTGTCGGTGCTTTTCTTCCACACGATGAGGTACAGACAGACTGAGCCCGCGCACCCCGACAACGACAGATTCGTCCTTTCCAAGGGTCATGCCGCTCCACTGCTCTATGCTGCCTGGGTGGAGGCAGGCAGCATCAGTGAACCTGACCTGCTGAACTTGAGGACAATTCATTGCGACCTCGAGGGACACCCCACCCCCAGGCTGTCGTTTGTGGATGTGGCGACAGGATCGCTCGGGCAAGGGTTGGGGGCTGCATGTGGAATGGCTTATACTGGCAAGTACTTGGACAAAGCCAGCTACCGGGTATTCTGCCTCCTGGGCGACGGTGAGTCCTCAGAAGGCTCCGTCTGGGAAGCTTTGGCTTTTGCTTCCCACTACGGTTTGGACAATCTCGTAGCAGTGTTCGACGTGAACCGCTTGGGGCAAAGTGGCGTTGCGCCCCTGAAGCACTGCACAGACATCTATCGGAACCGCTGCGAGGCCTTTGGGTGGAATACTTACTTAGTAGATGGCCATGATGTGGAGGCGTTGTGCCAGGCTTTTTCTCAAGCTGCTCAAGGGAAGAACAAGCCCACTGCCATAATTGCAAAGACCTTCAAGGGCCGGGGTATTCCAAATGTTGAGGATGCAGAAAATTGGCATGGAAAGCCACTGCCAAAAGAAAGAGCAGATGAAATCATTAGACTAATTAAAAGTCAGATAAAGACCAACAGGAATCTCCTACCAAAACCTCCTGTTGAAGGCTCACCTCCAGTCAGCATCACAAATATAAAAATGACCTGTTTGCCTGATTATAAAGTTGGTGACAAGGTAGCTACTCAGAAAGCATATGGTTTGGCTCTGGCTAAACTCGGCCTTGCAAATGAAAGAGTTGTTGTCCTGGATGGTGACCCAAAGAACTCCACCTTTTTTGAAATATTCAAGAAAGAACATCCTGAGCGTTTTATTGAGTGTTTTGCTGCGGAACAAAACATGGTGAGTGTAGCACTGGGCTGTGCCACACGTGGTCGAACCATTACTTTTGTTACTACTTTAGGTGCCTTTTTGACTAGAGCATTTGATCAGATCCGGATGGGAGCCATATCTCAAAGTAATATAAATCTTATTGGTTCTCACTGTGGGGTGTCTGTTGGTGAAGATGGCCCTTCCCAGATGACTTTGGAAGATCTAGCCATGTTCCGGAGCATTCCCAATTGCACTGTTTTCCTCCCAAGTGATGCTGTCTCGACAGAGCATGCTGTTTATCTGGCTGCCAATAGCGAAGGAATGTGCTTCATTCGGACCAACCGATCAGAAACTGCAGTTATTTATACCCCACAAGAACATTTTGAGATTGGAAGGGCCAAGGTCATCCGCCACAGTAATAATGACAAAGTCACAGTAATTGGAGCTGGAGTTACTCTGCATGAAGCCTTAGCAGCTGCTGATGCTCTTTCTCAGCAAGATATTTCTATCTGTGTTATTGACCCATTTACCATTAAACCCCTGGATGCTGCCACCATCATCTCCTGTGCAAAAGCTACTGATGGCCGGGTTGTCACAGTGGAAGATCATTACCAGGAAGGTGGCATTGGCGAAGCCGTGTGTGCAGCAGTGTCTGGGGAGCCTGACATCCATGTTCATCAGCTATCGGTGTCAGGAGTGTCTGAAAGAAACAGGAAACCTAGTGAATTACTGAGTATATTTGGTGTCAGTGCAAGACACATCATAGCAGCTGTGAAATATACTTTAATGAACTAAAATAGCCGATTTTTTAAAATGTCAGTCTCTTTGTGTTGGTTTTAAAACCCTGTTGGACGTTTTTGTTTATTATTTAAACAAAGCCATTTAAGAGCTTGTTTCATTCCTAATTCAGAAATTCAGGTCAACTACTTTTCTTTTGAACTGTGACTGTATTTACAAATGTCACTCAGTGTTGAATCATAAGTAGTTTAACAGAATACAACAACCTAATATGAAGTTTGCTGATAAGACTGCAAATAATTGACTAATTTGGGAATTAATGTGGAGGTAAGTTTCCTAAATGTAATTTATTTGTGAAGAAAATGTGAATTTCATTGTAGACTTCAGTAGCCTAGGTTTTGAGGCAAGTATAAGGTTTCATGTAATGTCATCCCTCCTGCAGCTTCCTGGATAATTTTTGACTACAGTTGCCTGGAAATTCCCTTCAAAGTGTGTCTTCTCTCCTCTGCAGTTTAGAGACGAGGGCAGCAGTGAAAGCTCTTATGATGTACCTCATTGCTTCAGTGACTGTTCTGTGAAGAGATGAAAGCCTGACTACTTCTGGTTTGCACACTATAATGTTTTGTGAGGTTTCAGAAACGTTTCATTTTCTCAGTGACCAAACCAATTTGCTAACTTGATTGTATTCATCTACTCAGGAAACTAGAATTAATGTAATAAAGTATTTAAAAACCAATAACTTTATTCAGTTTGTGTCATGTATGTGTGACTTGGTTTCTCTCTGATAAAACAAAACAAAAAACTTCTATCTAAACCAGAAACAGAAAGAGGCATATTCCCTTAATAGAGGAAAATGTCCCAGCTGGAGACAAATCACTGGAAAACAATGTGTGGACTGAAGCACACCTCTCACTTTTTGCTGTGAGTACATAGATTATATGGCTGGAATGTAAGAATGAAGTACTAGTCAGGTAAATCAAAGCCAGACCCAAAGTTCAAAAGTAAATTTAAAATGACTTTTTGTCAGGTAATTCCTTAGTTTTATTACCTTCATTAAGTGTCATCATTAAGTTCATTGGACACATAACCCAATTTGTTCTGGAAGGTATCATAGAAACCAAAAATCACTAAACTGGGAATCAGAGAAATGGGGGCCTGCTCAGAACAGTAGTAATATTGTCTGCACTTTTTCTCTGAGCTGGTTCTGGTTTCTTCTTTTGAAAATTGATGATAATTGTTCTATTTCCTAAGATTCAAAAATCACTTTGTAAAATTAAAAACAGTTGCTATAGGATTATTGTAGGAATTTAGAAAATACAGATACACAACAAATTTAGCTCATTTGTCTCACTATAGAAAAATCCACTTGTAGTATGCATATATAACTGTAGCTCTTAAAATATGGTCATTCCCATGTAGTAACATCAATCAGATGTATCCATGAATGGGGTGCTATTGAATAAAAGTCTTTATCCTTAAAGTTTTTAAACCTTACTGAAAGGTTGTTGCTGAACCACGAAAGACGCCAGGATTCTTGGCCTCTGGAGGAGAAGAATTCAATCCGGGCCAGAGACGAGGCTTGATGGCTCAGAGCTTTTGTGTAATAAAGTTTTATTAAAGTATAAAAGAGAGAGAACGCTTCTGACAGACATCAGAAGGGGGCAGAAAGAGTACCCATCCCCCTGCTAGTCTTTAGCCGGATGTTATATAGCTACTAGCAGTCTGCTAATTAAAGAAAGAAAATGTCTCAAAACTCAGAGAATGGCACCAGACCTCACCCACAAGATGCATTTTGAGATCATCTTGGCACCAGGTGAGTTATCCTGGGCCATAAATATAGAGAAGGGGAAAAAAAATGTAACACTAGTTTGTTTCTTCCTGCCACATAAGAGAGAAAAAATGTCTGACACTCGCAGCCTATTTCCTCTGTTTGGAGACCCTGGCCTTCCTGCCTGTTACAACCTCTCTACTATTGATTTACACACAGATTAAAACAGATAAAATACCAGCACAAAATTACTTGTCCTAATTTGAGTGTGTATACCAGGAAAGAGCTTCAGTTTTTATGACTTGCAACTTGAATGTGGGCTGCAAAATGCTTTGCTTCCAATCAAATATACATAAACACAGCTGTAATAATTAGAGAAGTTCAGGGTGGAATCTCAGAAATGATCAAAAATATTTTTGTAGGAGGGTGGAGAAGGCATTAATCTCTCCTGTAAAGATTCTGTCCCACAGGGCATCAATCAGTGGCTGGCAAATCCAGAAGGAAGAAATGGGAGATGAGACTTCTATCTCGTGTCTACAGTTTGTCATGTAAGATGAAATCAAATCCAATTGTGTTATATCAAATATTCTCCAGCTTTGAATATGTCTTGAGATCGTGTAACTGCCCATGGAAACCAGAGAATCATTCTGACTGATACTAATCTTAACCCCTAAAGTTTGTGTATATGCAGTTTTGACTTGGATGAACACCTGGTCACTGGTTTAACTCAGGTCTTCTATTCATTGTTTTGCCTAGAAGAATGTCATCTCAATTAAAAAAGCTTGATGACATTCCAGGGACAGCTGTGACTACATCTGCTCCCTGGCTTATGGTTCAGATAACAAAGACCAAAGATGGGAAAAGGCAGGAGGTGGCAAACACCAGCAGGCAAAATCTATTTGCCTTCCATTTTTGTGCAACTCCAAACTCAGAAAAATCCTGTGGACAGAGAAATCTGTCAAGCTACAATCCACAGGGTCACAAGAGAGTAGGATGTGACTTAGCAACTAAATAAACAGCAAAAAGTTATGTATGCCTTTATACTTTAGATGGTTAAAAAAATGTTAAAAGTAGCATTTTGTGAAAACTATGAAATTCAAATGTCCATGGATGAAATTTGGTGGTAACACAGCCACATTCCTTCATTTATATATTATCTGTGGCTGCCTTGGAACTACCACAGCAGAATTGACATCAGTTGTTGACATTTGTCATAATTGTGACACACACTTTATGGTCTACAAAGCCTAAAATATGTACTCTCTGGATTTTTACAGTAGAAGTTTGCAAATCCTGAGGTAGAACATTGAAGTGAGGTGAGGTTGACAATATCCAGGTGGAAGTGATAAGGATGGCCTGTGGAGGTTAGGCTTCGTGGCTACCTCTATCTTTGGCTACAAAGTGTTGGTAAGATTGGAGGTTTCTGGCTTACCACAGGCCACCACGTTGAGGAGTAAAGACACACGCATCAGAGAGGTTCTGTGTGATGCATGACAGTCTGGGAATATAGGAAGGGAATTTGGGAACATAGGAAGGTGTAATATCACTAAGAAAGGGACCACCAGTGCTTAGAGTCCCTCAGTTTAGTTCAGTTCAGTTCAGTCGCTCAGTCGTGTCCGACTCTTTGTGACCCCATGAATCGCAGCACGCCAGGCCTCCCTGTCCATCACCAATTCCCGGAGTTCACTCAGACTCACGTCCATTGTCAGTGATGCCATCCAGCCATCTCATCCTCTGTCATCCTCTTCTCCTCCTGCCCCCAATCCCTCCCAGCATCAGAGTCTTTTCCAATGAGTCAATTCTTCATCACATGAGGTGGCCAAAGTACTGGAGTTTCAGCTTTAGCATCATTCCTTCCAAAGAAATCCCAGGGCTGATCTCCTTCAGAATGGGCTGGTTGGTTGAGAGTCCAAGGGACTCTCAAGAGTCTTCTCCAACACCACAGTTCAAAAGCATCAATTCTTCGGTGCTCAGCCTTCTTCACAGTCCAACTCTCACATCCATACATGACCACTGGAAAAACCATAACCTTGACTAGACGGACCTTTGTTGGCAAAGTAATGTCTCTGCTTTTCAATATACTATCTAGGTTGGTCATAACTTTTCTTCCAAGGAGTAAGCGTCTTTTAATTCATGGCTGCAATCACCATCTGCAGTGATTTTGGAGCCCCCCAAAATAAAGTTTGACACTGTTTCCACTGTTTCCCCATCTATTTCCCATGAAGTGATGGGACCAGATGCCATGATCTGAGTTTTCTGAATGTTGAGTTTTAAGCCAACTTTTTAACTCTCCTCTTGCACTTTCATCAAGAGGCTTTTTAGTTCTTCTTCACTTTCTGCCATAAGGGTGGTGTCATGTGCATATCTGAGGTTATTGATATTTCTCCCAGCAATCTTGATTCCAGCTTGTGCTTCTTCCAGCCCAGCGTTTCTCATGATGTACTCTGCATAGAAGTTAAATAAGCAAGGTGACAATATACAGCCTTGACATACTCCTTTTCCTATTTGGAACCAGTCTGTTGTTCCATGTTCAGTTCTAACTGTTGCTTCCTGACCTGCATATAGGTTTCTCAAGAGGCAGGTCAGGTGTTCTGGTATTCCCATCTTTTTCAGAATTTTCCAGTTTATTGTGACCCACACAGTCAAAGGCTTTGGCATAGTCAATAAAGCAGAAATAGCTGTGTTTCTGGAATGATTAGAGTCCCTACTTGCTATTAAATCCCCCATCTATTGGTCCCAATGTTGCTGAATTTATGTGGAAAGATATGGTTGGTAGTGATTTTCAGCAGAGGAGATGATGGTGTGTTTGGAGAAACCTTTGGAAATTTGGATGAAAGAAAAGTATAAGAAAACATACTTCCCTTTCTTTCAACTCTCACTGAAGGAACTGGGGAGAAAATGTTACCATTTCCTTCTCTAGGGATCTTCCCAAGCAGGGATCAAACCAAGTCTCCTGCATTGGCAGGTGAATTCTTTACTGCTGAATCACTAGGGAAGCCCAAAATACACCTAATACGTGTTAATTTGGGCTTCCTCAGCGGCTCAGCAGTAAAGAATCCGCCTGTAATGCAGGAGTTGCAGGAGCCACAGCAGCTTCCATCCCTGGGTGAGGAAGATCCCCTGGAGGAGGGCGTGGCAACGCATCCCTGTATTCTTGACTGGAGAATCCCATGGACAGAGGAGCCTGGCGGGCTACAGTCCATAGGGTCACAGAGTCTTATACAACTGAAGAGACTTAGGACACATGCACACATGTTAATTTGATGAAGCCAGAAAGGCAGTTATGCAGGGTGCTGCCAGGCTAGCCGAGTCTCCATTGCACTCTCAGGCACTTTCGCAAGCACTGTGAAAGGATGTCTCCTCTAAGTTGGGCATTGTGGAGGTAAAGCTCAAAATCAACATTCAGCATGGCAGGGGCGCCTCCTACCAAGAATGAATGCTGACTTATCAGAAGGTCAGCCATTAAAAAGAATACATTTGAATCAGTTCTAATGAGATGGATGAAACTGGAACCTATTATACAGAGTGAAGTAAGCCAGAAAGAAAAACACCAATACAGTATATTAACGCATATATATGGAATTTAGAAAGATGGTGACAATAACCCTGTGTACGAGACAGCAAAAGAGACATCGATGTATAGATCAGTCTTATGGACTCTGTGGGAGAGGGAGAGGGTGGGGAGATATGGGAGAATAGCATTGAAACATGTATAATATCATGTATGAAACGATTCGCCAGACCAGGTTCAATGCACAGTACTTGATGCTTGGGGCTGGTGCACTGGGACGACCCAGAGGGAGGGGAGGGGAGGGAGGAGGGAGGAGGGTTCAGGATGGGGAACGCGGGTATACCTGTGGCAGATTCATTTCGATATTTGGCAAAACTAATACAATATTGTAAAGTTTAAAAATAAAATAAAATTAAAAAAAAAAGAAGGTATGCTGCCAGGAGAACTGAACAATAAAGTAAAGAACCCACTGACATCCCCAAGGGAGAGGTGGCCAACCATTTACTTGGGTCCAGGGGCTCTGTGAAGTGGAAGACACAGGACCACATACAGCTCTGGAGTTGGAGTGTTTTCCTCCAAAAGGCAGACTGCCAAGTTTTCCAGATTCTTACATCTCATACCTTCAAAAGGAGAACAACATGCATAAAATTTCTTGAACACAGTATCATTTCCCAATGAAAAATTATTTTACCAGTAATATGCTGATTAATAGATTACAGGCCCCTCTGTCCATGGGATCCTCCAGGCAAGAATACTGGAGTGGGTTGCCATGTCCTCCTCCAAGGGGGTTAATAGATTAGTATATTTCAAAAGTGGACTAAGTATCCCACACATGTAGATGAAGATTAACTGACACACACATATACAGACCTGTACGTTCATACACATGTGTGCATCACATGATTTATGCCACGTGTTTAAAAGAACATTACTAGATGAATAATAGTATGGTTCAGTCACTAATTCATGTCTAACTCTTTGAGACCCCATGGACTGCAGCACACCAGGCTTCCCAGTCCTTCACTATCTCCCGCAGTTTGCTCAAACTCATGTTCATTGAGCAAACAATGCCATCCAAGCATCTCATCCTCTCTCCCCCTGTCCTCCTGCCCTCAATCTTTCCCTACAGTCCATAGGGTCACAAAGAGTTGGACACAACTGAAGCGACTTAGAACGCACATGTCTGAGAAATATTAATGAGAACTTCCCACAGCACCCAGATGCTGCTAAACTCATCTCTTGTCTCTCTGTCCTTGGCCTTATAGATTTGCCTCTTTAGAATCGAGTCTGCTACTACTCTGTTCCTGGGGCATCACCGGAGTTCTAAAGTTTTGTTTATACACAGAAGGCTTGAAAGCAGGGATGGGAAAATTCACTTTGGCTCAAGTTAGCTGTCTTCTTAATGTAGTCCTAAAATTACAGTGATATATAGTAATTTATTTCTGGAACCTTAAAAGGCATATTTTTATTTTCTCTTTTCACCTAAACATCTTTCCCTGAACTGTTTACACAAACAGCTTTTACTCTCTAGGTGACAGACTCATGCTGACTATGTAATATATATTAATTACCACAAAAAATCACCTACCGCAATCAGCTGTACAAGTCAAGTTTATTTGTTAGAAATAGGTTGGTTTGGTTAATTGGCAGTTTACTGTTTCTGGGGAATACAAGAATGTTAGACTATTTTACCTGTTTATACCAACCCACCCTCACATAAATGCTATTATTTTCTTGTATTTTAAGTCCTTCCATACATAGTTTTAGTTTAAAAGCTAACAAATAATTTTGATGTATATCATCCAAACATGAAGTGCACAGTTCAGTGAGTTTTCACAAAATAGAAACACTCTTCTAACTCATATTGAATCAACAATTATAATAGTTGTCCCAAAGCTGCTTTCTGTCCCCTTCCCATGGATTGATTATTTCCTCTTTTATCCTCCAAGTAACTATTCTAATGTCTAACTCCATTGATTACCTTTACCTGTTTTTAAACTTTATATACATAGAATGATACGGTGTGTACTATTTTGTATCTGGCTTCATTTACTCAACATTGGGTTTACAAAATTTTCCATGTGATTACCTGTATTAAAGTGAAAGTGAAGTCATTCAGTTGTGTCCGACTCTTTGCAACCCCATGGACTGTAGCCTACCAGGCTCCTCTGTCCATGGGATTTTCCAAGCAAGAGTACTGGAGTAGGTTGCCATTTCCTTAATGTTCATTAAATTTCTGCCCTGTATAGTATTTCAGATCATGAATATACCACAATGTGCATGTCCATTTACATGATTAATGAACATTGTTTTCAGTTTGGAGCTATAACAAATAGTGCTGCTATGAATATTATTATACACTATCATGATGAACACAAAGGTTTATTTTTATTGGTTATAGAAATCAGGAGTCACTGCTTTGTGACTTTGTTATACTATGTCCACCTTTAGTAGAAACTTCCAAGTATTTCTCTACAAGGGGAATTTTTATTTGCTAAGTCTTTCAACCCACTCCACAGTGATCATACTAATTTACACACTTAGAATATGAAAGTTCAGGTTGCATCCCATTCTTGTCAACATCTGCTTTAATCTATATTTTTTATTGAAGTATAGTTTATTTACAACTTTGTGTTAATTACTGCTGTGCAGCAAAGTGATTCAGTAATACATATATTGACATTTTTATATTCTTTTCCATTATGGTTTATCACAAGATATTGAGTGTCATTCCCTGTGCTATACAGTAGGACCTTGTTGCTTTTCCATTTTATATATAATAGTTTACATCTCTTAATCCCAGCCTCCCACTCCATCCCTCCCCCAACAGCCCCCCTCTGTGGTAATCAACAGTCTGTTATGTAATTCTATTTTTTTTTTAATTTTAGTATTGGAGTTTGTTGTTTAAATGGCATTGCATCCTGGTTTTAATTTGTATCCCCTTATGGCTAATACAGTTGGGCATCTTAGTATGTTCATTGGTCATGCAAAAGTGTCTATTCAATTGTTTTGCATGGAGGTTCTTTGCCTTTATATTTTGATTTTATGGGTGCTTTGTGTATTGTGCATACACACATTTGTTGGATACATGTATTTCAAATATCTGGTCTCACTCTGTGAACTGCCATTTTACTCACTTAAGAATTCTTCTAATAAACAGAAACATTCGTTTTAATGTAGTCCTACTTACCATCATATTTCCTTTCTAGGTATTGTGTTTAAAAGTCTTTAGTTTCCCCAAGGTTATTAAAGATGTTTTCTTATGTTTTCTTCTGCAAATTTTATATTTTTATCTTTCACTTGTTGTTCAGTCAGTCAATCATGTCTGTGTCTGACTGTTTGCGATCCCATGAACTACAGCATGCCAGGCTTCCCTGTCCTTCACCATCTCCCAGAGTTTGCTCAACCTCATGTCCTTTGAGTCAGTGATGCCATGCAGCCAGAGATCTACAATTCATGTGGTTCAGTTCAGTTCAGTTCAGTTCAGTTCATTTCAGTCACTCAGTCGTGTCCAACTCTTTGCGACCCCATGAATTGTAGCATGCCAGGCCTCCTTTTCCATCACCAACACCCGGAGTTCACTCAAACTCACGTCCATCGAGTCGGTGATGGATTCCAGCCATCTCATCCTCTGTCATCCCCTTCTCCTTCTGCCCCCAATCCCTCGCAGCATCAGAGTCTTTTGCAATGAGTCAACTCTTCGCATGAGGTGGCCAAAGTACTGGAATTTCAGCTTTAGCATCATTCCTTCCAAAGGACACCCAGGACTGATCTCCTTCAGAATGGACTGGTTGGATCTCCTTGCAGTCCAAGGGACTCTCAAGAGTCTTCTCCAACACCACAGTTCAAAAGCATCAGTTCTTGGGCACTCAGCTTTCTTCACAGTCCAACTTTCACATCCATACATGACTACTGGAAAAAACATAGCCTTGACTAGACAGACCTTTGTTGACAAAGTAATGTCTCTGCTTTTCAATATGCTATCTAGGTTGGTCATAACTTTCCTTCTGGTTGTGAAATTTTCAAAGTGCCAAAGAAACATTTCAAAATATTGATTCTGGCAAAGCCACCTTTACTGAAGTTCCTATGAGCCAGCCATAAGTCATTGTGCCTTTTCTTGCCTTATGGTTAACTTTGGTAAAGTTAAAGTCTGGAATTAGAAAGTTATTTTAATCTATGTGTGTATACTCTCAATTCAAGATACATTATAGGTTAGAGTGGTGGCAGTGATGACATTTTATGGACAAGTCCTTTCCTCCTCTCTCAGTAACTGTCAAAGCATTGATGCTTAGAGTCTCAGGAAAGCAAAACTAAACAACAGTAAAAAATACTGAAGATGGCAGCACTTCATTTTATCCAGCCCAAACATCCTGACAAGTTGTTATGCCTTATCTATGAATTTTAGAAATGGACTATTAAAGATTTACTAAAAGCATTTTAAGTCTCCTCGTTAAGAAGAAAGTAAAGTCTCTCATTCACTTATGTCTATAGTATGAAATGATACTCTGCATGATTGACTGTAGCCATGAAATTAGAAGACGATTGCTTCTTGGCAGGAAAGCTATGACCAACCTAGACCATGTGGTAAAAAGCAAAGACATCACTTTTCTCACAAAGGTCCATATAGTCAAGGCTATGGTCTTTCCAGTAGTCATGTCTGATTGTGAGAGCTGGACCATAAAGAAGGCAGAGTGCCAAAGAATTTATGCTTTCCAACTGTGGTGCTGGAGAAGACTCTTGAGAGTCCGTTGGACAACAAGGAGATCAAACCAGTCAATCCTAAAGGAAATCAACCCTGAATACTCATTGGAAAGACTGATGCTGAAGCTGAAGTTCCAATACTTTGGCCATCTGATGAGAAGAGCTGACTCATTGGAAAAGACCCTCATGCTGGGAAAGATTGAAGGCAGAAGGAGAAGAGGGTGACAGAGGATGAGATGGTTGGATGGCATCACCGATGCAATGAACATTAACTTGAGCAAATTCCAGGAGATGGTGAACGCCTGGGAAGCTGGGCATGCTGCAGTCCATGGGGTCATGAAAAGTCAGACACGACTTGGCAACTGAACAACAACAACAATGATTTCAAAGCAGAGGAAGTGAGATGTTCCATGTTTACTTCTGATGGGCCAAATTACTGTTTAATTTTTTTGTGTGTGTTATTTGTTTAGAATCACAGAAGAGATTTTTTGTGTGTGGGGGGTACAAGATTCCTGGATAATCCATGTGCATTGTTTTCTTTAGGTGTAAAACTTGTGCTTGTTGTCACCAATAGACCATTTCTCTGCTTTTTCATCTTTGATATTCTTGTTTATCTCTGAGTGCCCATTGCTACCATGTATTTACTAAATTTAAATTAACCTAAAATTCAGGATATCATGGATTCTACTTCACGAAGAGTTCATTTAAAAGACAGCCATTAATTACCGGGCGCAAAGCTTATGTTTACTTTTGGTCCAATACTTTCTTTTATTTTTGATGCTAATTTCCACAAATGAAAAACTTCACTCTTTATAGTACATATTAAAAGCAGCTGCAGAACTAAATGTACCCCTGTTGCAATCTAGGACAACCTAGGGCATGGTGCCCTGAACTTTAGAGAACTTGCTTTATTTAGTCAGGATTAATTTATCCCTTTCAGGTTTGATATATCATTTTAATTCCATTGAATGTATTACAATAATAATTTTATTTAAAAGGTAATATTAATATGACAGAAGTTACATCCTTAATATAATAACAAAAAATTAGGTGTAACTTTAAATTTTCTGGTAGTAGATGAGGAAGAAATTTCAAGACCACTGGTTTTAATTAATGAGGACTCATTTATACCAGACAGACATGACAAATTGTTGACCTGAGGGATGAATCCAGCCCACAAAGGTCATCCTATTCCAGCCCAAGGTTGAAATAAATCTAAAATGTGTTTTCTTACAAAAACTAAAAATGTTTCAAGATTCCAGGCTGACATAATCAAGATAACTCTGTAGCAAACAAGATCAGTTTAATCATTTTAGTTTAGTTAAAAAAAAACAAAGCTATGTCTTCTGATTCATCACTGTTAAGAATAAAACAAGCTTATATTTTATTTTATTTGAGTTTGCTTTTTCCAAACTTAAGTAGATTTACTGATTAACTAGGCTAACTTTACTCTTACATGTTTATGATTATAAAAAAATTAGATTTTATTCACTTTAATTGAATCATTATTCTGATTAGCTTTTCTCAAGTCAGGATCATCTTGAGGATAACTTGAGGATAATCTAAGTCAGCTTGAGGATAATTTCCAAGATTTTTAGGTAACCTAAAACCTTGAACTGATGTTGACAATTCAGATAATAGACTGAGTTCAGACTTCTGGTAGACATCATTTAGACAACTCTTAGACCATAGCACTGGACTGAATCAGCATATCCAGAACTTAGTTTCAGTTGTGACTAGCAACCCAAGATCCAGAAGGACAGAAATTAATCACTGAATTAACTGATGAGGGGAAATTTATGGTGGTTACCTGTTTGAAATATTTATGATTTTGTCTCTTTATGTTCTATTTTTCTGAATATGTAAGACAGCTACTTCTTAACCAAAAATGATTTCATAAATTCTGCTTTTGTAACATAACGTGAAAAAATTTTAATGTCTGACTCTCAGGATCCCCTTCTCCCCAGAATTGAAAAGCTTATAAGATCTGCCTATGTTTTGTGGCAGTTATCTTGGGGTAACTCTAAGAAGACCCACTGTCCTAAGAAGCTGGGTTTCTCTAAGAAGCTGTCCTCCTTCTTACCAAGTTATGGCTGCTTATATTGTGCAACCAAGCCTTTGCCTGGAGAGTCTTGAGGGTGGTGGTCAATAACCAGGGTGTGACAAGACATTTCAAGGAATTAACTCTGATGCTCTGTGGGACCAATGGCCACAAAGACCTCTCAGGACCCTGGCCTGGAATGAGTGGAAAGGCAGTTAAATCCAGCATCCTAGAGAAAAGCCATACAAGGTTTTAGATACTATGGTGCAAACTAGCAGAGAGAGTTTTTTTGGATTTGAATTCTTAGCCTCAGAATAGCAAACCATAGAGGCTTTCTTCTTCTTTTTTTTTAATCTTTCCCTGTGTGTGTGTGTGCACGTGTGTGCTACTCACAAACATGTCAACATTTAACCTGCATTATTAGTTTTTCTCCATCAGTTAAACAATCGTCTATTTACTTTTGGCTGCACTGGGTCCTTCTCGTGGCATATGGGCCTTCTCCATCAGTTAAACAATGATTTGTCTATCTTTGGCTGCACTGGGTCCTTCTTGCTGCATATGGGCTCTCTCTCATTGTGGTGTGTGGGGGCTGCTCTCTACCTTCTCGCTGTGGCGGCTTCTCTTGTGGAGCACAGGCTATAGAGTGTGGGCTCAGTAGTTATGGGCATGGGCTTAGTTGTTCCATGGTGTGTGGGATCTTCTCACACCAGGGATTGAACCTGTGTCCTCAGCATTGGCAAGCGGACTCTTAACCACTGGTCCACCAGGGAAATCCCATGGAGGCTTCTTAAACACACAGTCTCTCACCTACATTGCTCATGGACCTCATGCTTCTCTTTGCTACTCTCCTTTCACTCACCACAACCACGGTATCTGTAATTGTACAGTAAAGACAGCTCCCTGCCACACACAGACATTATTGTAGGAAATACCATGCTTTCAGTTACTATAGCAACGATGTCTCTTTGTTGGTCATGAAAGTGGCTTGTGAATTTTCAGTCAAGTCATTGACTCTTCAATGTTTCCTCTGCTGAGTCTATGAAGATCAGATTCTTCCAGGCACTGTTTCCCCATGTGATGTCACCACAGATTGACTGTAACCCTCCTTGGTGGACAGGGCTTGACTAAACCCTTCTTTCCATGCTGTTTTCTAGGCAATTTCCCATAATCTTGACAGTGTTTCCCATTTCTAAGGCTTGCTTCTATCTTTTTTTGTTTGTTTTGCTCCCCTTTCTTATGGTCTCTGGGACCTCTGCATCAACTATCTGTTCTTTTTTTTCTGAAACTTTGCAGAAAAAAGGTGCAGTACAAGGAGGATGGTAGAAGCCAGATGAAAACAGAAAGGATCAAATAAGTAGTGAGAAAGTTAAGTGAATGACATAAGACAAGTCTTTTGAGAATTTCTGCCACTAACAGGTTCATGGACTTTAAGATTAGTGAAACAGACATATGCATCAGCTTAGAAATCAATGGACAAAAAAAAGAATGCTTTAAAATTTTAAAGATGAAGGCAGAAATTTAGTAAGTCCAGAGCACTGAAGGAAGGAGTGGCTTTGAATTAAGAAGAAATGAAGGATGAACTTCATAGAAACTTTGAGGTAGCAAGGAGAAAAGTGATCATGGTATTGAATTTAAAAAAAGAAAGCAGCAGAAGATAGTATTGATCTCAGATGTATAACAAGCCAGGTTTTTCCAGAGTCTGTGGTAGATCACATCGATTTGTTCATGAACTATAGAATCTGCAAATTACAGCCTCAAGAACTCAATTTGTCACCTATGCCCATGATATCAATCATCTTTATTTTATACCCTTTACAGCTTTGTACTTAGTATATATCTTAAAGATTCATTTCTTCCCTTAGATTCTATCTATTCAATAGCTTTGCACTTAGTATTCAGTATATCTTAAAAATTCATTTCCTTCCTCATAAAAGATTATAGTTATTGGCTTATATTTATATTTGTCTTTAAAACTTTTAATTAGTTAGCCACATCCCATATTGTTAAAGTCTGTTTTCCTAACCCATGTGTATTCAGTGGAGAAAGAACAGTGCTCTAGGGTACGGGCTTCATCCTGAAAGCCTTCTGATGAAAGCTTCCATTAGTTATTGTCTCTTTGACCTTAAGTGCACTTTCCAATCAGTCATAATAGTGACTCATATTATATTCCATTTTTAAAGAATTACTTGAATCATATGGGAACATATTTCCAAACCACTTAGAATTTCTGCTTCTGCTGGACTTGTATCCTTCAATATGATTATATATTGTAGAAGTGAAATAGGAAATCTATCAATTAATCAACAGATGTGAACGTGCCTTAACTAATAGTGCAATAGAAAGATACATTTCATGAACAGCATGGATAACTATACTTAAGAAGTGGCTAAATTATGACTCCTGCACCATCTATTTAATGTCCTCAAAGTTTTTTGCTTTATCATCTATTATTTATCACCTCATCTGCCTTTTTTAGTTCAGAATTTCTCTGCATCATCATTAACTTTTATATTCTGTAATCATTAAGTAAATGTATAGTATTGGCATATATTCTGATAGTTGTTAAAGAAACAGTGATTAAAATGTTTGGACTCTGAGATGGGTTCCTCCTTAGTGGGAAAGAAACATCTATAAATAATATTCATAAAACACAGGTAGATACTACATCAAAACATATGAAATTGTCATTTTTTGTAGGTCCAAATTGGTCAACCTTTAGACAATACTGTAATGTACTGATACAGATTTTGAAAGTATCACATAAGATACTGTGAAAAATGACAGGTGTCAGGTGTCAGGCAGTAAAGACATCAGGAAAGGAGATGCTATTATTGGATGAGGAAAAAAGTATTTTTTATTTAGATAAAAGTACTTTAGACTTGAAATCTTGAGACTTGAAAGTATCAAGGAACTTGGCATATTCCAGGAAGCATATGAAGACAGTTGTTGAGAGATAAGTATCCAAACTGTTTTGGTTTAAATTTCACTCCACCACTGACTTGCCATAAGGCCATAAGCTATTAATTTTTCTGTCTTCCAATTACTTCATTTGCAGAATAAAGGTGATAATAGGACCAGCTTCATCCAGTTGTTGGAGAGTTAAATGGTTACATGTTAAGGCTCTCAGGATGGTATCTGGCAAAAGACAGTCCTCTGTCCATGTCAGTTGTTACTGTTGAAGGACGAAGATTGAAGAGCCCTTCTCTCCTTCATTTGCCTTCCTGAACCTCTGTCCTGCCTCCTTTCCAAGGCTGCCCCTGTAGGAAGTGTAACCAAAAGTGGAGGTCTGGCTACTCACCCCTCAAAAGCCAATAGCAAGACAAGTTTTGTGGAAAGGTAAGTTTACTTTATTTCAGATGCTGGCAACTGAGGTGGGGGAAAGGGCAGACTCTAGTCCAAAGGCTGACACCCCCCACTGACAAGCAGTGGGCAAGAGCTTTTATAGACAGAGGGGGCTTCATGCAGACACAGTCAGCTCCGACAGTCTTCTTAAAGTTGGTCATGTGGTGATTGTTTTAAGTACAATTAGTCTTCAGTTCCAGGGCCGGTTTGTTTCCATTTCCTTGAGGCCAATTCTCAGAACTGTGGCAGCTTATGTCACGGCTACTGTCTGGTCATCATGTGGTTAACTTCCTCCACCTGCTGGGGTTTCAGTATCTACAAGACAGATCATAGGTATGGTTCAGAATATTATCTCAAGGCCCAGAGAAGGAACTGAATGTCCTTAACTATGCTTAATGACTAAACTATTGTTTTATCCTGCCCAACTGCTTTTCTTTGCTTCTGCATTTTCTCATGTCTCTGATTAAACTTCCTCTTTGGCTAAAGTTTTTCCACAGACAAAAGGCAGGGTGAGGACATAAGAGGGAAGGTCCATAGGGTCCTACTTGATTTCAGAAATACCTGATCTCATCATCTCTTGATGTAACTCTCCAAAACTTGGCTCCATCAATTTTGTCTCTTTCAAGTGCTCTGCATCTTGCTAAGGAAACCAACACTCTCTTCTTCCCTGAGGAGGTCTCGTACTGACCCCAGCTGAAGATGAGTGGACAGAGAGCTCCACTCCAAGGTTGTCAAATCTGAATGCTGTGCATTTGCCAAGGGCCCACCCACAGGGCAGCATTGCAGGGCTGGAAGCCACTCTAAAGTCACAACAGAGTGAAGCCCACAGAGTGTGCTGTGACTCACTCTGAAGTCACAACATTTCTCACTCGTAAGCGAAATGGCTTCACATCAGGATTTTTCCACATGACCTTAACCTTATATCGTTACTACAGCTTCAGTTTTTTAAAGTCTTTATCTCTTAAATTATTTAAAAAATGCATACTTATTTTAATGGGAAAGATAATAGCATTTGGTAAAAATGAATGATCTCACACTTGCTTGTCAATCCATCTCTTATCTCACTCATCATGGGAACCAGTATTAAGAGCCCCATGTACATCCTCTTGTTCCTTTGGCCCTTCTCCACACTCAGACAAATGGTGTTGTCCTAGGATACTCTCATTTGGATATTTAACACATGTAAATTTAAAAATTTTGTTCTTTATTAACTAAAATGGAAGCATTTGCTACCCAAATTCTCAAAATTTCTGTTTTGACTAACAGTGTTCTATAAACATCTCTTCAGGCCAATGGAAATAGATCTAACATAGATGCTTCAAGGCATGGGTGTAATCATAATTTTTTATTCAACATTCCCCAACTGGTGCTTCCATACTATAAAAAAATAGCTTTTGTATCCATTTTTTTAAAGTAAGTTGTTTTTTTTTTTAAACTTCAGAAGGTGAGATCTTTAAAAATGGGGCTGCTGAGTCACAGGTTGTGAGTCTTTTTAAATTAACAGTTATTGACAGAGTACTTTCCAAGAATGATTTTAGTCAGTCTCCCTCTTGTTTATCAGAAACAGCAGCAGCAGCAGGAGATGTTTTCACTCTTAATTATTGCCAGTCTGATGAGTTAAAAATACCTTGTATGGTTATATTTTGCATTTCCCTTACTACTTAGAAACATTGAAGATCATTTCATACGCTTGTCAGTGCTTAAAATTTATCTTCTGTGAATATCTAGTTTGCTTCTTTTCTCCAATTATTTGTATTTTTATTAATTGGAAAGAGCTAAGAGTTGGACACAACTCTCTGGACAACAACAAAAAGCTCATTGTATATTAGAAATACTAAATATTAAAATAAAATAAAAAATGAACAGTAGAGTCAGAATATATTTACAGTGCATATTTGGTTACATTAGCACCACTGGGTGTATAGAAAACAATGTGTTGTTGAGTGTAATAATGCCATCAAATATGTTTATAGCTTCTGGGTGTGCTGTCTTACTAAGAAACACCACTTTCCCCACGTCTATTGTCAAATCTAAGACTATACAATACTCCTCAAGATTATCTCCAATAATTTGATCATTTTATTGCTATACCAGACCTTAATTAATTTAGATTTTTAAAATTGATCTGTAATTTATTTATATCAGTTTCATGTGTACAACATAAACATCAATATTTTTGTAGATTATACTCCATTTAAAGTTATTACAAAATATTGGCTCTATCTCTTTGTGCTACATAATATACTCTTGTTGCCTATTTATTTTATAGATAGTACTTTGTGTCTCTCAATCCCGTATCCTCACAGCCCTGTCCCCACTGGTAATCACTAGTTTGTGTTTGTGAGTCTGTTTCTGTTTTGGTATACTCATTTATTTGTCTTACTTTTTAGATTCCACATATAAGTGATAATATAGAGTATTTAAAGTCTTTCTTAATCTGACTTATTTCACTAAGCATGGTACTTTCCAGGTCTATGCATGTTGCTGCAAACAGCAGAATTTCATTCTATTTTACAGCTGAGTAATATTCCATAATATATATACACCACATATTCTTTATCCATTAATCTGTTGATGGACACTTAGGTCACTTCCATATTTTGATTATTGTAAATGTTGCTGCTATGAGCATTGGGGTGTATGTCTATTTATTTTATTTCAATATATATCCAGGAGTGGAATTGTTGAATCATATGGCAGTTCTTTCTTTTTTTTTAGCTTTTCAAGGAACTTCCATACAGTTTTCCACAGAGGCTTCACCAATTTAAATTCCCACCAATCGTGTACAAGGGTTTCCTTTTCTCTACATCCTCTCCAATATTTGTTTTTTGTGGTATTTTTTATCTTAGCCATTCTGACAGGTCTGAAGTGAAGTGTTGTTGTGGTTTTGACTTGAATTTCTCTTATAATTAGTGATGCTGGGTATCTTTTCATGTGCCTATTGGCCATCAGCATGTGCTTATTGGAAATATGTCTATTCAGGTCTGCCCATTTTTAAGTTGGATTGATTTTTTTTTTATTGTTTGTATGAGCTGTAAATATATTTTGGATATCAATCCTTTATTGGTCATACCATTTGAAAATATATTTCACATGAAGTAGGTTGTCTTTTCACTGTGTTGATGGTTTTCTTTCATAAATAAAAGCTTTTAAATTTAATCAGGCCCCATTTGTTTATTTTTGCTTTTGTTTCTCTTGCCTTAGAAAATATATCCCAAAATATTGCTATGTTGATGTTGAAGAGTGTTCTGCCTTTGTTTTCTTCTAGGAATTTTATGATTTCTGGTTTTACATTTATGTCTTTAATCCATTTGAGTATATTTTTATATGTAGCATGAGGGGGTATTGTAATTTCATTCTTTATATGCAGCTTTCCAGATTTTCCAACACCACTTGTTGAAGATACTGTCTTTTTTCCATTGTTTATGTCTTCCTTCTTTGTTGTAGATTAATTGACCATAAATGTGTGGGTTTATTTTGGGACTCTCCATTTTTTTCCATTGAGCTATGTGTCTGTTTTTGTGCCATTACTGTATTGTTTTGATTACTATAGCTTTGTAGTGTAGTTTGAAGTCAGGAATCATGATACCTCCAGCTTTGTTCTTTTTTTCTCAAGATTCCTTTGGCAATTCAGAGTCTTTTGTGATTTCATATAAATTTTACAAGTATTTGTTCTAATTCTGTGAAACATATCTTGTGTATTTTGATAGAGCTTGCATTAAATCTGTAGATTGATTTGGGTAGGTACTATGAACTATGTGCCTGAATCTTTGCAACCCTATGGACTGTAGCCTACCAGGCTCCCTTGAGATTCTCCAGGCAAGAATACTGGAGTGGGTAGCCATTTCCTTCTCCAAGGGATCTTCCTGACCCAGGGATTGAACCTGGGTCTCCTGAGTTTCAGGCAGATTCTTTACCATCTGAGCCACCAGGGAAGCCCATGGACATTTTAACCATATTAGTTCTTGTAATCCAAGAACATTGGCTATGTTTATATTTTTTTGTACCATCTTCAATTTCATCAATGTTTTATAGTTTTTAAAGTATAAGTCTTTAAATACTTTGTAAGTTTATACCTAGATATTCTTTTTGATTAAATTTTAATTGGGGGTATTTTCTTGTTAATTCTCCCTTTATGTCTCTTAATATCTGCTTTACATATTTAAGTGGTCCTATATTAAGTACACATATGTTAATGAGTGTTATAACCTCTTTTGGCAATAATCCCTTTATAATATACAATGCCCTTCTTTGTCTTTTGTTGTATAGTTCATTTTAAAGTCTACTTTGTCTAATATAAGTATTGTTATCCCTGATTTATTGTCATTTCTGTTTGCATAAAATATTTTTTTCATTTCCTCACTTTCAATGTATATACACTGAGAGACTCTGAAGTGAGTCTCTTATAAGCAGCATACATATGGATATATTTTTTTAACCCAGTTAACTACACTATGTCTTTTGATTGGAGCACTAAGTAAATTAGCACATAGTGATAATAGATAGGTGTATACTTACTGCCATTTTGCTGTTTGTTTTCTGCTTGTTTTTGTAGTTTTTCTCTATTTTTTTTCTTCTTTTAGTTTCTTCCCTTGTGGTTTGATGATTTTCTTTACTGGTATGCTTATGTTCCTTTCTCTCTAGGCTTTGTATATCTATTGTAGGCTTTTGATTTGTCCTTTCTATGGGGTTCATATATACTGACCTATAACTATATCTGTTTGTTTTAAACTGACAGTCATTTAAATACAAGCACATTCCCCAGTGGCTCAGATGGTAAAGAATCTCCCAGCAGAAATTCAGGAGACCCAGGTTAAATCCCTGGGTCAGAAAGATCACCTGGAGAAGGAAATGGCAACCCACTCTGTTATTCTTGCCTGGAGAATCCCCTTGACAAAGGCACCTGGCAGGCTACTGTCCATGGGGTTTAAAAAGTTAGACATGACTGAATGACTAACATTTTCACTTTTTTTCACTTTCATATATAGTGACCTATAAATATACCCACTTGTTTTAAACTGGCAGTTATATAACTACAGACACATTCTAAAAGATCTACCTTTTTATACTTGTGTTTTTAATGCCATATTTTATATCTCATGTTTATCCCATCACTGTTTATTATATAGCTTATTTTATATTTATCTTTTACTCTTCATCAAAAGAGCAAGAGAGTTTCAGATAAAATTTACTTCTGCTTTATTGACTATGCCAAAGCCTTTGACTGTGTGGATCACAACAAACCGTGGAAAACCCTTAAAGATATGGAAATTAGAACACCTTACCTGCCTCCTGAGAAATCTGTATGCAGGTCAAGAAGAACTGGACATGGAACAACAGACTGCTTCCAAATAGGGAAAGGAGTATGTCAAGGCTGTATATTGTCACCTTGCCTATTTAACTTATCTGCAGAATACATCATGAGAAACGCTGGGCTGGATGAAGCACAAGCTGGAATCAAAATTGCTGGGAGAAATATCAATAACCTCAGATATGCAGATGACACCACCCTTATGGCAGAAAGAGAAGAGGAACTGAAGAGCCTCTTGATGAAAGTGAAAGAGGAGAGTGAAAAAGCTGGTTTAAAACTCAACATTCAAATAGATAGCCAACAGGAATTTGCTGTATGGCTCAGGAATCTCAAACAGTGGCTGTGTATCATCCTAGAGGGGTGGGAGGGAGTGGGAGATGGGAGGGAGTTTCAAAAGGGAGGGGATATATGTATACCTATGGCTGATTCATGTTGAGGTTTGACAGAAAACAAAATTCTATAAAGCAATTTCCTTCAATAAACAAATAAATTTAAAAAAACTAACAAAATAAAAACTAAGATCATGGCATCTGGTCCCATCACTTCATGACAAATAGATGGGGAAACAATGGAAACAATGAGAGACTTTATTTTCTTGGGCTCCAAAGTCACTGCAGATTGTGACTGCAGCCATGTAATTAAAAGATGCTTCTTGGAAGAAAATCTATGATAAATCTAAACATCATATTAAAAAAGCAGAGACATTACTTTGCCAACAAAGGTCTGTCTAATTAAAGCTATGTCTTTTCCAGTAGTCATGTATGGATGTGAGAGCTGGACCATAAAGAAAGCTGAGCACTGAAAAATTGATGCTTTTGAACTGTGGTGTAGGAGATTCTTTTTTTTTTTTAATTAATTAATTTATTTGAATTGGAGGTTAATTACTTTACAATATTTTAGTGGTTTTTACCATACATTGGCATGAATCAGCCATGGGTGTACATGTGTCCCCCATCCTGAACCCCCCTCCCACCTTCCTCCCCATCCCATCCCTCAGGGTCATCCCAGTGCACCAGCCCTGAGCACCCCATCTCATGCATTAAACCTGGACTGGCAATCTATTCACATGTGGTAATATACATATTTTTGTGCTATTCTCTCAAGTCATACTACCCTTGCCTTCTCCCACAGAGTCCCAAAGTCTGTTCTTTATATCTGTGTCTCTTCTGCTGTCTCACATATAGGGTCATTGTTACCATCTTTCTAAATTCCATATATATGCAGTAATATACAGTATTGGTGTTTTTCTTTCTGACCTACTTCACTCTGTATAATAGGCCCCAGTTTCATCCACCTCATTAGAACTGATTCAAATGTGTTCTTTTTAATAGCTGGGTAATATTCCATTGTGTATATGTACCACTGCTTTCTTATCCATTTGTCCACCAATGGACATCTAGGTTGCTTCCATGTCCTAGCTATTGTAAACAGTGTTGCAATGAACACTGGGATACATGTGTCTCTTTCAATTCTGGTTTCCTCAGTGGGTATGCTCAGCAATGGGATTGCTGGGTCATATGGCAGTTCTATTTCCAGTTTTTTAAGGAATCTCCACACTGTTCTGCATAATGGCTGTACTAGTTTGCATTCCCACCAACAGTGTAAGAGGGTTCCCTTTTCTCTACACCCTCTCCAGCACTTATTATTTGTAGGCTTTTTGATAGCAGCCATTCTGACCAGCATGAGGTGGTACCTCATTGTGGTTTTGATTTGCATTTCTCTGATAATGAGTGATGTTGAGCATCTTTTCATGTGTTTGTTACCCATCTGTAGGTCTTCTTTGGAGAACTGTCTGTTTAGTTCTTTGGTCCATTTTTTGATTGGGTTGTTTATTTTTCTGAAATTGATCTGTAGGAGTTGCTTGTGTATTTTTGAGATTAATTCTTTGTCAGTTGCTTCATTTGCTATTATTTTCTCCCATCTGAAGGCTGTCTTTTCACCTTGCTTATAGTTTCCCTCTTTGTGCAAAAGCTTTTAAGTTTAATTAGGTCCCATTTGTTTATTTTTGCTTTTATTTCTATTACTCTGGGAGGTGGGTCATAGAGGATCCTTCTGTGGTTTATGTCAGAGAATGTTTTGCCTATATTTTCCTCTAGGAGTTTTATAGTTTCTGGTCTTACGTTTAGATCTTTAATCCATTTTGAGTTTATTTTTGTGTATGGTGTTGGAAAGTGTTTGAGTTTCATTCTTTTACAAGTGATTGACCAGTTTTCCCAGCACCATTTGTTATAGAGATTGTCTTTTCTCCATTGTATATTCTTGCCTCCTTTGTCAAAGATAAGGTGTCCATAGGTGCGTGGATTTATCTCTGGGCTTTCTATTTTGTTCCATTGATCTATATTTCTGTCTTTGCCCTAGTACCATACTGTCTTGATGACTGTAGCTTTGCAGTATAGTCTGAAGTCAGGCTGTTGATCCTCCCGTTCCATTCTTCTAAGGAGAAGACTCTTGAATGTCTCTTGGACAGCAGAAGATCAACCCAGTCAATCCTAAAGGAAATCAGTCCTGAATATTCATTGGAAGGACTGATGCTGAAGCTGAAGCTCCAGTACTTTGGCCACCTGAGGCGAAGAACTGACTCATTGGAAAAGACCCTGATGCTGGGAAAGATTGAAGGCAGGAGGAGAAGTGAACAACAGAGGATGAGATGATTGAATGACATCATTGACTTGATGGACATGAGTTTGAACAAGTCTTGGGCATTGGTGATGGACAGGGAAGCATGGCATGCTGCAGTCCATGGGGTCACAAAGAGTCAGACATGACTGAGTGACTGAGCTGAACTTACTCTTAATATCAGCTTATTTACATGGTACTCAACCTCCAAAATCACTGCAGATGGTGGTTGCAGCCATGAAATTAAAAGACGCTTACTCCTTGGAAGGAAAGTTATGACCAACCTAGTGAGCATATTCAAAAGCAGAGACATTACTTTGCCAACAAAGGTCCATCTAGTCAAGGCTATGGCTTTTCCTGTGGTCATGTATGGATGTGAGAGTTGGACTGTGAAGAAAACTGAGTGCCGAAGAATTGATGCTTTTGAACTGTGGTGTTGGAGAAGACTCTTGAGAGTCCCTTGGGCTGCAAGGAGATCCAACCAGTTCATTCTAAAGGAGATCAGTCCTGGGTGTTCTTTGTAAGGAATGATGCTAAAGCTGAAATCCAGTACTTTGGCCACCTCATGTGAAGAATTGACTCATTGGAAAAGACTCTGATGCTGGGAGGGATTGAGGGTAGGAGGAGAAGGGGATGACAGAGGATGAGATGGTTGGATGGCATCACCAACTCGATGGACATGAGTTTGAGTGAACTCTGGGAGTTGGTGATAGACAGGGAGCCCTGGCATGCTGCAATTCATGGGGTCGCAGAGTCGGACATAACTGAGTGACTGAACTGAACTGAACAACCATTACTATATATTTTCCTTTACTAGTGGGATTTTTCCTTGCCTATTGATACTTCTTTTCCATGTAGAGAAGTCCCTCTAATATTTATTTTAAGGTAATTTAGTAATGAAACCTTTTAGTTTTTACTTATCTTTCAGTTCTGAGGGATAGGGCATAGTATCCTGGGTTGTAAGTTTTTTCCTTTCAGCACTTCAAATGTATCATACCACTCCCTTCTGGCCTGTAAAATTTCAGATGAAAAATTTTCTCTTCCAGAAAGCAAATGTGGCCAGAGCAGGTGCTCAGCTCAAGCTGGGTCTCATGCTGGGGTGGTTTCAGGAAGCTAGTCTGCATCCCAGGCTGTTTCAGTCTGCTTCCTCAACCATGTTCAGGAGTAAGCAAGCATGTGTACAATTCTCAAGCGGAGTCTAGGTTTCTTACAGACATACTCTCAGTCCCCGGATCTCTAGAGGACCCAGTCACTGGCTCTGTAACCAGTTAAGTGGACTCACCTTCCTGGTGTCAGAACCCAGAGCTGGAGCACCCAATATGTGGGTTGAACTGCTCACTCCCCAGAGAATATCTCTCCCTACCTAATGCCCCTCCTCTTCTGAGTCCTCCCTCAGGGACACAGGTCTCTACTTGATTACTTGTCTTTCCTTTCTACCTGATTGTAGCTGGATCTTTCTTGCAGCCTTGGTAGTATAGGAGTCCTCTCCCAGTTTCCAGTTAATTGTCAGTGGTAATTGTCCCACATGTAGATATATTTTTGATGTGTTCATGGAGGAAGGTGAGCTCCATATCCTCTGTCATCTTGATCTCTCCCTGGATTTTTAAAAATATTATTTAAAATGGGGGTTGAGCTTTATTTTTTCCAAAGGAGTTGCAAAAAATATCAACATGATTTTTTAAAAGATTTTATGTGTACACATGACGTTTATCAAAAGAGATATCTTGATAAATGTGGTCACAGGACTGGAAAAGTTCAATTCTTCATCCAATTCCTAATAAGGGCAGTACTAAAGAAGATTTAAACCACCATACAATTGCACTCATCTCCCATGCTAGTAAGGTTATGCTCAAAATCCTTCAAGCTAAGCTTCAGCATTATGTGAACCAAGAAATTCCAGATGTTCAAACTGGGTTTAGAAAAGACAGAGGAACCAGAGATCAAATTACCAATATCCACCAGATCATAGAGAAAGAAAAGGAATTTCAGAAAAACATCTACCTCTGTTTCATTAACTATGCTAAAGCCTTTGTATGGATCATAACAAACTGGAAAACTCTTAAAGAGATGGGAATACCAGGCCATCTTACCTGTCTCCTGAGAAACCTATATGCAGGTCAAGAAGCAACAGTTAGAACCATGTATCAAACAACTGACTGTCCAATTCAATGGACATGAATTTGAGCAAACTCCAGGAGATGATGAGGAACAAGGAAGCCTGGCATGCTGCTGTCCGGGGGATTGAGAAAAGTCCGATATGACTTGGCCAGTGAACAACAACAATATGTTAAAACTGAGCTAATGCCAGTTACAGTTACAGTTGAGGAGAGTGTTTTCCTTTGTGGTTTTGTTTTTTTTTTTAACTTCTTATTTTATATTTTGAAAGGACCCTGATGCTGGGAAAGACTGAAGGCAAAAAGAGAAGAGGGTGGCAAAGGATGAGGTGGTTAAATAGCATCACTGATTCAATGGATATGAATTTGAGCAGACTCTGGGAGATAATGAAGGACAAGGAAGGAAGCCTGGCATGCTACAGTCCATGGGGTCCCAAAGAGTCAAACACAACTGAGCAACTTTCACTTTTCACTTTCACTTTCATGTTGAATTTAGAAATTAATTTAGGGTGAATACTCATCATAACAATGCATGAACTATTATAGTTTTCAACTTATTTAGGTCGTTTAAACTTTCTCTTAGTTGAGTCTTAACAGGTTTTCTTGTGCAGAGGTCTTTCTTATGCTAGATCAGAGTTTCCTAACCTCATATTATTGACATTTTGACCTGAGGATTCTTTGTTGTGGGGTGCTGTCTTGCATTGTAGAAAGTTTAGCAGCTTCCTGGCCTCTACACACTAGATACCAGAAGTACCACATAAATTGTGACAGCCAAAAATATTTTCAGACTTTGTTAAAAGTCCCTGAAGGGCAAATTGCTCCCAGTTGAGAAGTACACTTGATTTAGTTTCAGATACTTGATATATTTTTGGTACTGTTGTAAATGATGTAGATATTTTTTTTTAGTTTTATGTCCATATTTATTGCCAGTATGTTTTCCTTGTATCCTGAGGTCTTGCTAAATATTCTAACAATGTATAAGATTTTTTCTTTAGTCAATTCCAAAGGGCTTTTATGTGCACTATCATTATTTTTCTTTTTCTAACATGTATGTATTTTATTTGTTTTTCTAACCTTATGGCAGGAGCTATGAACTCCACCACAATGTTGGATAGAAGTGGTAAGAATAAACATATTAGCCTTGTCCTTAACTTTAGGGGAAGAAATATTTAATAGTTTAACATCAGGCACAGTGTTAGCTGCAGGGTTTTTGTATTTGGTTGGGGCAAAAGTAATTTGTATTCAGTTTAGTTCAGTTCAGTAGCTCAGTCGTGTCCAACTCTTTGCAACCCCATGAATCGCAGCACGCCAGGCCTCCCTGTCCATCACCAGCTCCCGGAGTTCACCCAGACTCACGTCCATCGAGTCAGTGATGCCATCCAGCCATCTCATCCTCTGTCATCCCCTTTTCCTCCTGCCCCCAATCCCTCCCAGCATCAGAGTCTTTTCCAATCAGTCAACACTTTGCATGAGGTGGCCAAAGTACTGGAGTTTCAGCTTTAGCATCATTCCTTCCAAAGAAATCCCAGGGCTGATCTCCTTCAGAATGGACTGGTTGGATCTCCTTGCAGTCCAAGGGACTCTCAAGAGTCTTCTCCAACACCACAGTTCAAAAGCATCAATTCTTCGGCGCTCAGCCTTCTTCATAGTCCAACTCTCACATCCATACATGACCACTGGAAAAACCATAGCCTTGACTAGATGGACCTTTGTTGGCAAAGTAATGTCTCTGCTTTTCAATATGCTATCTATATTGGTCATAACTTTCTTCCAAGGAGCAAGCGTCTTTTAATTTCATGGCTGCAATCACCATCTGCAGTGATTTTGGAGCCCCAAAAAACAAAGTCTTAGGTTGGTGCAAAAGACAATGCCTAACCCCATGTCACACAACCAACACTGCAAAAGTTGAACAAAGTGGGTTACAGGGTTGTGCCTCATCCACCATATTCACCTGAACTTTCACCAAGCATCTCGACAACTTTTTGCAGGGAAAAAACTTCTACAACCAGCAGGATGCAGAAAATGCTTTCCAAGAGTTTGTTGATTCCCAAAGCATGGATATTTGTGTTACAGGAATAAACAAACTTATTTCTCATTGGCAAAAATGTGTTGATTGTAATTGTTCATATTTTGATTGATAAAGATGTGTTTGAGTCTATTATAATGATTTAAAATTCATAGTCTGAAACCACAATTAAGTTTGCACCTATCTAATAGATAGCCTTTATCATGTTAAATAAATTATTTTTAGTTCCTAATCTGATGAGAGTTTTTATTATGAGTGGATATTTGATTTTGCCAAAAAAATATTTTCTGACTCTATAGAGACTATCATTTTTATCTTTTACTTTATTAATGTGAAGAATTTCTGGGACTGATTTTCTAAGGTTAAACCAACCTCCTATTCTTGAGATAGACCCAGCTAGGTTATTATGTTCTATACTTTTTATATATTGCTGGATCCTGTTTGCTAATATTTTTAAAGGAGTTTTGCATTTGCCTTCATTAGGAATATTGGTCTCTATTATTTGTAGTATATATGTCAGATATTTATGTTATAGTTATGGTGGCTACAGAAAACAAGTTGGGAAATATTTCCTCATTCTCTCTTTACAGAAATGGTTTATATAAGGTTTATATTTATTCCTTAAATGCCTGAATGTCATCAGTGAAGTAGTCTGGGCCTGAAATTTTCTTCATAGGAAAGTTTTTCATTATGAATTCAATTTCTTTAATTAAGACTATTTCCTACAACTTATAAACATTTATTTTCCAGATTTTCTACTTTTTTGGGTGTAGTTTTTTCCCCAAGGAATCTGTCCATTTTATATACTTGTTAAATTTATTGGCATTAAATTTTTCCATTCCTATAATATACCATTAATATTCTTTTGTATATAAAATCATATATCACATTATATCTGACTTAATATACCCTTAATTTAATACATCCTTGTTGTTGTTCAGTTGCTAAGTTTTGTCCAACTCTGTGTGACCCCATGGACTGCAGCATGCCAGGTTTCCTGTCCTTCATTATTTCCCAGAGTTTGCTCAAACTCAAGTCCATTGAGTCAGTGATGCCATCCAACCATCTCATCCTCTGTCATCCCCTTCTCTTCCTGCCTTCAATATTTCCTAGCATTAGGGTCTTTTCCAGTGAGTTGAGTCTTCTCATCAGGGGGCCAAAGTATTGGAGCTTCAGCTTCAGCATCAGTCCTTTCAATCAATATTCAGGGTTGACTTCCTTTAGGATTGAATGGTTTGATCTCTTTACTGTCCAGGGGACTCTCAAGAGTTTTCTCCAGCACCACGGTTTGAAAGCATCAGTTCTTCAGCACTCAGCCTTCTCTGATAGCTCAGTTGGTAAAGAATCCTCCTACAAAGCAGAGGACACCAGTTGGATTCCTGGGTCAGGATGATCATCTGGAGGAGAGATAGGTTACCCACTCCAGTATTCTTGGGCTTCCCTTGTGGCTCAACTGGTAAAGAATCCACCTGCGATGCAGGAGACTAGGGTTTGATCCCTAAGTTGGGAAGATCCCCTGGAGAAGGCAAAGGCTACCCATTTCAGTATTCTGGCCTGGAGAATTCCATGGACTGTATGTTCATCGGGTTACAAATAGTCGAACATGACTGAGCAACTTTCACTTTCACTTTTCAGCCTTCTTTATGGTCCAACCCTCATATCTGTACATGACTACTGGAAAAACCATGGCTTTGACTATACAGACCTTCATCAGCAAAGTGATGTCTTTGTTTCTTAATACACTATGTTTGTCATAACTTTGCTTCCAAGGAGCAAGTGTCTTTTAATTTCATGGCTGTAACAGTCCTCAGTGATTTTGGAACTCAAGAAAATAAAATCTGCCATTGTTCCCATTTTCCCCCCATCTATTTGCCATGAAATGATGGGAGCAGATACCATGACCTTCATTTTTTTTTTTTTATTTTATTGTATTTTTAAACTTTACAATATTGTATTAGTTTTGCCAAATATCGAAACGAATCCGCCACAGGTATACCCGCGTTCCCCATCCTGAACCCTCCACCCTCCTCCCACCTCTCCCTGCCTCTGGGTCGTCCCAGTGCACCAGCCCCAAGCATCCAGTACCATGCATCGAACCTGGACTGGCGACTCGTTTCATACATGATATTATACATGTTTCAATGCTATTTTCCCAAATCTCCCCACCCTCTCCCTCTCCCACAGAGTCCATAAGACTGATCTATACATCGGTGTCTCTTTTGCTGTCTCATACACAGGGTTATTGTTTCCATCTTTCTAAATTCCATATATATGCGTTAGTATACTGGATCTTCTCTAAATTCTACCAAAAATTTAGAGAAGATCTTCATTTTTTGAATGTTGAGTTTCAAGCCACCCTTTTCACTCTATTCCTTCACCTTCATCAAGAGGCTGTTTATTTCCTCTTCACTTTCTGTCATTAGGGCTTCCCTTGTGGCTCAGACAGTAAAGTGTCTGCCTACAATGCAGGAGACCCGGGTTCAATCCCTGGGTTGGGAAGTTCCCCTGGAGAAGGAAATGGCAACCCACTCCAGTATTCTTGCCTGGAAAATCCCATGGACGGAGGAGCCCAGTAGGCTACAGTCTATGGGGTCGCAAAGAGTCAGACACGACTGAGCGACTTCACTTCACTCCACTTCTTCTGTCATTAGGGTGTCATCTGCATATCTAAGGTTGTTGATATTTCTCCTAGCAATCTTGATTCCAGCTTGTGATTCTGTCAACTCAGCATTTTGCATGATGTACTCTGTATAGAAGTTAAATAAGCAGGGTGACAATATACAGCCTTGGCATACAATATACCCTTAACATCCTTTTAACACATACAGAATATATAATTAGACTTCTTAAAATTTATTATTTGTATTTACACAAATAAAGAGATAATATATATTTTTCTTATTCAACCTTGCTATTAACATACATCAATTTTATTAATCTTTTCAAAGAATCAAGCTTTTTTTAAAATTTTTAAATTAATTAATTTATTTTATTTGGAGGCTAATTACTTTAATCTTGTAGTGGTTTTTACCATACATTGACATGAATCAGCCATAAGTGTACATCCTGAACCCCCTCCCACCTCCCTCCCCATCCCATCCCTCAGGGTCGTCCCAGTGCACCAGCCCTGAGCACCCTGTCTCATGCATTGAACCTGCACTGGTGATCTATTTCATATATGGTAATATACATGTTTCAGTGTTATTCTCTCAAATCATCCCACCGTCACCTTCTCCCACAGAGTCCTAAAGTCTGTTCTTTACATCTGTGTCTCTTTGGCTGTCTTGCATATAGGATCATCATTACTATCTTTCTAAATTCAATATATATAAGTTAATATACTGTATTGGTATTTTTCTTTATGACTTACTTCTCTGTATAATAGGTTCCAGTTTCATCCACCTCATTAGAACTGATTCAAATGCATTCTTTTTATTAGCTGAGTAATATTCCATTGTGTATATGTACCACAGTCAAGCTTTAATTTTATTGATTTTTCTCTTCTTTGTGTTCTTCATTGTTTTCCTGCTTTTATATATATATATATATATATATATATATATATATATATATATTTTTTTATACTCTACTTTTAACTTGCTCTTATTTTATAGTTTAAGGTATCAGCTTAGATTGCTGACTTTGCATCTTTATATTAAATGTTTTATAATCCTTTTGTAATAAGTACTTATGTAATATGAGCTTTTTTTGTTCCCCCTTGAGCATTGCTTCAGTTACTTCATACAAATTTTGATATCATGTATTTGAAAATTCCAAATATTAAAAAAAGTATAGATATGCCCTGTTATTTTTAATTTAATACCATATTCATCAAAAAATATACATTTGACTTTAATACTTTGTTTTTATTGTATTTTTTGAGATTTTTGAATAACCTTTTCTATGGTCTAATCAGGTAAATCCTTCAGGTGCAACTGAAAAGAATGTATTTTCTATTGGGTGTAGAATAGAAATGTTTGTTATTCACACTCATTGATATTGTTATTCATACCATCAATATCTTCACTGTTACACTTGTTGGCTTCTAATTAATGCCAGCATATCATACAATATCATTTAAGCCAGACTCCAATTATTTTCTCTCCCATAAAAATTGGCCATAAGAACTTCCATGAAGGCTTGGATATAAGGAAAAAACAGGATCAACTGAAGTGTGAATATTCTGTTTATGCAGTTTCCTTGAGTTTTCAGGAGATGCTCTAAATAGGTATATATTCCAGGTGAACATTGAATGCTACTGTGTATAATCTATGGTTTGAATTACTCTCATAAAACTCAGCTAATAATGAGTTCTCAGTTCTTAATGTTTCCCAGTGATCAGACTTTGAAGCCAAGAACTGTGTCTCAGAAGGAGAATTACGTTCCCAAAATGGCTTGACTTTCCTACAGAATTCTGAGACTTTGTTGTGACTTTTCCTAACATAACCAGTCACAGTCTCCATAGAGCATTGGATTGTCATTGGATTTGTTGGATCGTAGAGGCAAAAATGAATTGCTTACTCCTCTGCCATCTATCTAGAAAAATGATATGCATGAACCTAGTAAAGAACAGACTTGTGGACACAGTGGGGGAAACTGAACTGAGAAAGTAGCACTGACATATATACACCATCATGTGTAAAATAGGGAGTTAGGGGGAAGTGGCTGAATGACACAGGGACCCCAACCTGGCACTCTGTGATGACCTAGGGAGAATGCTAGAGGGAATGTGATGGAGGGAAGGGAGGAAGGCTCAAGAGGGAAGGAATATCTATCTATATACGTATGTATGTGTTAGTTGCTCAGTTGTGTGCAACTCTTTGCAGTCCCAAAGACTGTAGCCTGCCTGGCTTCTTTGTCCATGGAATTCTCCAGGCAAGAGTGGGTTTCCATTCCCTTCTCCAGGGATTCTTCCCAACCCAGGGATCGAACCTGGGTCTCCTGCATTGCAGGCAGATTCTTTGCCATCTGAGCTATCTGGGAAACATATATATATATATATATATATATATATATATATATATATATGTCTGATTAGTGTTGTTGTATGGCAGAAACCAACACAAAAGAGTAAAGCAATTTTCCACCAATTAAAAAATATTTTTTTAATTGCTTAAATTTCAGCCTGTATCATCTGGAAAGTCTTCTCTTCTAGACTCCAGTAAAAGCTGACAAATCTTTAGCTTATTTAGTAAATATGATACCAACCTTTGTGGTCTTCAATAAAGTAGAAACTTGTATTTCATTTGATATATTGTAGACCCTTTCACAACCTCCTGCCCCAAACACTTCAATGAGGTGACAGACCTCTGTATTTTCCAAGAATTTATCCTTCATTCTCTATATCTCACTAAAGCATCTAGAATGTTTACACTGCCTTCTTTCCAGGTCCGATTAATATGATGTCACTAGTATAGTGTGATGTCCCTGGAATTGTGAGATGATTCACATTCTTATTTATTAAATGGTAGCAAGGATTCAGAATTGATACAGTTTTGACGTAAAATGCTGCAACATCCTGCTGTTTCTTCCAGGTAAGAGCAAATTGCTTCTAGAGTTCTCCACTTCTTAGTTAAAAGAAAATCATTTGTAAAAGGTGTGAAAGCTCTGATTCTGTACTCCCATAAAGACATCAGCAGTTGGAGTGTGACTATCTGATTAAGCTCATTACATCCACTGTCATTCTCTGGTACTCATAAGTTTTTCACATTGGCTAAAAGAAACATTAAAGGGAGATATGATAGGAGTTATCTTTTATCATCTCCCCTTTTCTGGGCATTGTAAGGCCTGTGAAGGCAGAGAATTTTATTTTATTCATTGCTGTATGGATTATACTTAGTCTCCTACTTGGCACTTGAACAAATATTTGTTATATTAATTAATATTTATATGTAAATTGAAAGGTCTATGAAGGGATTGCAAGGGGTGCAGTTAAAGATATAAATAAGGGATTTATATCTTTACAAATTGAAGGCATTTTTATGGAGAGGATTTTGGAATTCATGTGTAAGTAGCAGGGAATTATTGAATGAGCTTTAAAGTAATGATTTATATTTTAGAAATATGATTCAAATGTTAAACGGAAGATGGTCTAGAAGGTGAAGTCTGAAGATAGGGAGGCCTAGGGAGTAGGACAAGTTAGAGATAGTCACTAGGTCTTCATGATAGTCTCATCAACCATTGCTTTGTAATGAGTTAGCTTGATACCCATCTAAGATAAAAATTCTTAATAAGAATAGAAATCAATTTTTAACCTTCTTAAAAGTATCTGAAAAAATACAGCAAATATTATGCTTAATGATGAAGCATCAAAGTATTTCCATTAAGGGAGGAGCAAATATCTGACAAGGATGCCTACTGAGAAAGCAAAGAAGAAATTCTGACAGCTACCAGCTGTGTACTGACCTGATGCTCATGACAAGGCTACTCTTTTTATTCCTTAATACAAACAACTTCATAGAACATCCACATCTGCCAAGGTCACTCTGTGAATGACTGTAGTAGAGAGGGCAAAACCAAGACTATTACTTAATCATTTCTGAGCTTAGGAAAATAGAAGAACACTGGGCAGATCTCAAAAACAGGCAAGTATCTCCCTCTGCTATTTCTATGGTCATTTAGAGCTTTAACTCCTTCCATCCCAACTACATTCTAGATAAAGATGAAGGTACAAAATCATAGAATCCAGAGCAAAATGCGCTTCTCTATTCCTCTTCAAAATGATATGATAGAAGCCTCAATCCTTTAACAATTCCATCATAATATTCTCTTGCTGAGACACCTCACTGTTTTCTATGGCATTCCATCTCCCTTGCAACAAGTAAGCCAAAATCTGATTCTGCTATTTCTTTTGGTCTTTGGCTGGTAAGCACCTATACCCCTTTATGGCAATTATTAAAAAATGGAGAGAAAAACAGATTCTCTTAAAAGGAGAAGCAATATCCTCAAGGCAGATCTAGGTTTCACTTAAAGGGAGAAGGTTGTATATATGAACCACATCTTTATCCATTCCTCTTTTGATGGACATTCAGGTTGCTTCCATGTCTTGGCTATTGTAAATAGTGCTGCAATGAACATTGGGGTGCATGTATCTTTTTGAATTATGATTTTCTCTAGATATGTATAACTGACTCATTTTGCTGTACACCTAAAACTAACATAAGATTGTAAATCAACTATACTTCAACTTATTAAAAAAAAAAACACACCTACTGTTAAATATCCCCATGAATGTTCAATTTTTTTTCCATTGATTTTTCTCAGTTCTAGAATTTCCACTTGATATTTGTAATTCTAAATTTTTTCTCATACATATATATATGTATATATATATATTAATCTTTTAGAGCATGTTGAAAATAATTATTGAAGTTTGTGTCCAGTATCTTAAAAAGGGTTGAGGGGGAGAAAGCAAAGGGAACATTTGGAAAAACAGCTGAGGATCCAAGCCACTGCTTACAGCTGTGTTGATTGTATTCTGTCAAAGGGATTATGCATAGGGTGCAGGGGAGTCTAAAATCCAGACTGGGCTCCTCTAGACAAACTGTGTGCTCTCCGGCTGGCAGGGAGGAGTACCTTTAAAAAAGTGCATGGCTACATAATGTGACTTGGCTATGACTTTCTTGAGGTCATGTAAGAGTTTGCTGTAGACACAGCATGAGTTCCAGAGGGAGAATGTACAGAATTCTATGAGGATGAGAATCTGGGGGATGAGAGTGGATCTGGATATCTTGGGCTTCATACAGTAAGTGAGCTAATCAGGGATAAAGTCCATGAGATTTGTGACATGATCAACCCTGTCTCAAGTAGAATGTAGCAATAAGACTTTGAGATTTGAGGCTGGGGCACCTCCTGCCAGAGGCATGCAGAGCAATGGTGCCCAGTTCACTCCGTCTAACAGCAAGGTGGATGCCAGGCAGGGGGCAGTCTTCCCTAGATCTCCTACCTGTGGGTCTCTCTCCTAACTCTGCAACAGGAAACACTCTGTGGTGCCCACTCAATTCTTGCCAACTGAGTCATAGAGGCCAGGAAGGGGCTGTCTCACCTGGAGTACAGGAAGTTCCTCTTTTCTTTGTACAATTTCTTCTGCTGGTAGTGTTGTGGCTGGGGGAAGCTCATAGAAAAGGATGTGTTCTTTCCTGCTTTCACTACATATACTCTTTCTCTTTCTTTCTCCTAGGAATATTCTCCTGCCTGGTTGATAAGTAACTGACCTCCTTTCAAACACAATTCAGAAATTAACTCTTTGGTGAAGGCTTCACTGACTCCTGAATTGAACTTGATTCCAGTGGTGTAATGGTGTAAGAAGGACCTCTGTCCTTGCCTGCTTTGAAGAAAGAATTCAGCAAAGAGACCAAGACTATGAAATAGAGACAGCATTTATTAGAAGCAAAGTGTGTGTGGAAGATCACATGGGTGAACTCAGGGTGAGTTGTGTGCAGGAGAGGTGGCTTAAGTTCCTTATACGGGGGCAGTTTTCCAGGTTGTCTCCGGCCAATCCTTTCACTTGTGCCTATGCTTAGTCTGTCTCAAAGGGCAGCAGGAAATCAATTACAGCTGTTCAACCGGGGACCTATCTATCTCTTACCTCAAACTGACTTCTCTTTTGAACTCCTACTATTTTTATTACAGCACCACTCTCAAATTAATACCATTTATTTGTTTACCTATTTCTTTCTTTTTAAGCCTACATAATATCTTTTATTCTTTTGTCTCTATCACATAGCACAATTCCTAACACATAAAGGTATTTAATTATACTGAATCAAATACTGAGTTGATTTGAAAGTAAACTAATGTGATATAATAGAGTGAATATGGCATCTGAAGGTAGAAACCCCAGCTTCCAGATCCACCTGTGCTGACTACATTTATTTATACAAATTAATACACTATGTTCTTAACCTCTGTACCTTTTCATTTCCTAAAGTGTAAACTAAAGGTATTGGTTGAATCTCTAACATCACTTTCAACATCACTACAGTGATTCAGATTGATATTCCTTATGCTTGACCTTTTTAACTGAGTTTTCATCAGTTTATGAAGAGCAGTGAGCATTCCTAGCCACAGAAAGTTAATGTGATCACTGGAAATAAGGCTTTTGCTCAAGCACTAAGAGCTAACTAGGATATCTGGCCTTGAACACTTGAACACTTCCCAAAGGTATCAGATCTCTCACACTGACCTAAAAATAAACAGCAGTGTAATTTATAAAGCTTTTATCTATATAGAATTCATGCAATGAGCTTGGAGTCATTGCATTGTTAGGGCAGTTTGGAACCTGTGATTAACTGGAATGATTTAAAAGCTTATACACATACAATTAAACCATGCCATTAAAGAATAATCTCCTTCCCACATATTGTATAAAAAAACTGACTGCCAGGAACCAGTTATCAAAACAATATGATTTCAGATGAATTACATAAGCAATTCAGTATGTATTGCTACATAAGCAATACAGTAGTTCTAGCATTATGAAGATGATGTTTACAAATGATTGAAGTGCCTTTGAACTGTTTTCACAAATAGCTACATTAACTCATAATATGAAGACTCATTATCAAAATTATGCTATTTTCTCCAGCTGTTTTTGTAAAAGATAGCTGAGTTTTTGATGCTAGTAGGTGGATAGTATAATTTAGTGCAAAATAATCTATAAATACAAATAATATTTAGTGTTATCAACCAGTGTGGATTTATCTCATGTACATCACAGTGGTGAGGGCAAGGAATATGTCATTCCAAGGGGGTGTATGCTGAGTTGTGTTGATTATATAGTCTTAGATCGTGGTCATTGTATTGGTTAATGTGCTCTGAAGACTGACAAGGGCAGTTCAGGTCATGATCTCCAGTAAGTTATTATTGCAATTCTGTGTGGACATGTATAAAGAATCAAAACATTGTGGAATTTTCCCAGCTGAAAAAAATTGCTATAACTACATTCAAATGACTATCAAGGTTTTTAAAATTACTTTCTGTTAAAAAAAAAAATAAATTGCCTTTGAGTGAAGAATGTTATTTGTGTCAATACTAGGTCTCAGATATACTCAGTTTGAGATTTGAAAAGTGATTATTATTCTCCATATAACAGAAAACATGTCCACTCTTATTTTTGGTGTAAGGCCAATACAACTGCCAAAACCTTAAAAATATTTTAGTACTGAGATATTTCCAGGAAAGCAGAGGACTCATTCTTAGTGATAGTCTGTTTACCAAGACCATGTTCCTGTATGAAACATGGAAAGCACTTCCCCTTAGTTACAGGAACATTTGTATTACTAGTAGAATACAACATCAAGTGGTCAACATCACCTCAGGTATTCTTGACTCTGACACCACAATGCGTTAGTGTCCCACTGCTGCTGTAACAGGTTTCCCAAAATGCAGTGCCTTAAACAACACAAATTCTATTCTTGCAGTTGTGGAAGTCAGAAGCCCAAGACGAGTCTGGCTGAGCAACAGTCAGGCTGTCATCTGGCTGCACTCCTTTTTATTTTTATTTTTTTTAATTTATTTATTTTAATTAGAGGCTAACTACTTTACAATATTGTATTGGTTTTGCCATACATCAACATGAATCCACCACGGGTGTACACGTGTTCCCAATCCTAAACCTCCCTCCCACCTCCCTCCCCGTACCATTCCTCTGGGTCATCCCAGTGCACCAGCCCCAAGAATCCTGTTCAGTTCAGTTCAGTCGCTCAGTCGTGTCCGACTCTTTTCGACCCCATGAATCACAGCACGCCAGGCCTCCCTGTCCATCACCAACTCCCAGAGTTCACTCACACTCACATCCATCGAGTCAGCGACGCCATCCAGCCATCTCATCCTCTGTCGTCTGCTTCTCCTCCTGCCCCCAATCCCTCCCAGCATCAGAGTCTTTTCCAATGAGTCAGCTCTTTGCATGAGGTGGCCAAAGTACTGGAGTTTCAGCTTTAGCATCATTCCTTCCAAAGAAATCTCAGGGCTGATCTCCTTCAGCATCCTGTATCCTGCATCAAACCTGGACTGGATTGCCTGACTTCAGGCTCTACTACAAAGCCATGGTCATCAAGACAGTATGGTACTGGCACAAAGACAGAAATATAGATCAATGGAACAAAATAGAAAGCCCAGAGATAAACCCACACACCTATGGACACCTTATCTTTGACAAAGGAGGCAAGAATATACAATGGAGAAAAGATAAACTCTTTAACAAGTGGTGCTGGGAAAACTGGTCAACTACTTGTAAAAGAATGAAACTGGAACATTTTCTAACACCACACACAAAAATAAACTCAAAGTGGATTAAAGATCTGCACTCCTTTTGAAGGCTCCAGAGAATTGGTTTCATTTGCCTTCTCCACCTCCCAGGGCTTGCCGCATTCTTGGGCTCATGGACCCTTTCTCTGTCTTCAGAGCACATCAATCCAGCCTCTGCCACCAGCATCCCTCCTCCTTTCTCTGATTTTCACACTTACTTTTCTCTTATAAGAACCCTATGGTTATATTTGGCCATTTAGATAATTCTCCAGCATAATCTCCCCACCTCAGTGTCCTTAACCACATTTTCAAAGTCCCTTTTACCATGAGAAGTACTCAATGCAAGGATTCTGGGGATAAGACATGAGATCATTGAGGTGCACTTTTCTTTTCTTTCTTTCTTTTTTTTTTGACACAGAGTTCTTTGTATTCTGTCTGATAAAATCTATGGTTTCCTTCCCAGGATAACATATTTTAAGGGCATAAGGTAAAATTTGTAACTGCACAATGGAAAAAATTGTACTAAAATGCAATAATCAAAATATTTAAAAAATAACTGTGTTCTATAGTAATATATGTTCCTTTTAAGTTATTGCATCATTATTTTAATGTCTAATAATTAATAATTTCAAAGTAATAATGGACATAATATTTGCAACCACTGTTGTGTAATATGAAAATATCTGACTTCTATTATACTACTAATAGTGTGGTTATTATTTTTTCCCTGTACACTAATAATTGTAGGAAATATAAAGCTTCAATTGGAAGTTAAGGCAAAAAATGTAATTTTTATTTCTACCCATGATCTTGGGGGGGGACTGCAAGTTAAGAACCCCTATACACAAAGGTCCATCTAGTCAAGGCTATGGTTTTTCCAGTGGTCATGTATGGATGTGAGAGTTGGACTGTGAAGAAAGCTGAGCATCAAAGAATTGATGCTTTTGAACTGTGGTGTTGGAGAAGACTCTTGAGGGTCCCTTGGACTGCAAGGAGATCCAACCAGTCCATCCTAAAGGAGATCAGTCCTAGGTATTCTTTGAAAGGAATGATGCTAAAGCTGAAACTCCAATACTTTGGCCACCTCATGAGAAGAGTTGACTCACTGCAAAAGACTCTGATGCTGGGAGGGATTGGGGGTAGGAGGAGAAGGGGGTGACAGAGGATGAGACGGCTGGATGGCATCACCGACTCAATGGACATGAGTTTCAGTGAACTGCGGGAGTTGGTGATGGACAAGGAGGCCTGGCGTGCTGCGATTCATGGGGTTGCAAACAGTAAGACATGAATGTGCGACTGAACTGAACTGAACTGAAATATGTATATCTGACTAACTAGGAAAAATTGAAATGTCATTTTAAAATTTTATTTTATTGCTGTCTAGCTGATTTACAATGTTTTATTAATTTCTGTTGTATAGCAATGTGATTCAGTTATATATATGTATATGTATTATACACAATATTATACACATACACACACACACATATATATATATATTCTTTTCTCATATTCCTTTGCATTATGGTTAATATTTCCAGCATTTGCTGTCTCAGAAATTTAAGCCAAAATTTTAAGCCTTATCTTAATATGTGGACATTTGAGAATTGAATTTGTAATGCTTTTAAAAGTTCTTTATAGCCTCACTTTAAAATAATCAGCATGATCCACTTAGTTGTGGAGCCTGCTTGCAATTTCTAATCATGGATTATTTTATAATAATCATGCTTATATTTTGACTATCTAATGAGCACATCTTTCAGGTTAGTAGGAAACTGTAGGCCAAGTGCAGCTGTTTAACCAAGAAAGCAGATTCACAGGCAGAAGAGGTCACACAGGGATGAATTTTGCAGTGTCAAATCCCTCTAGACATTAGTATAGCTTTTGTGTACATGGCAAATATTTTGAGAAAAAGAAATGTTCTGCAGTAGTAATAAGAATAAGAAGTTGCAGCCCTGAAACATTTCATATTAATGTGTAAGTCCATACTTACATGGTCCCCACTTCATTCCTCCAATTATCAGGGAGTCAGCACTTTCATTTTTCATGATTTCAAGTTCTATAATTTTGAGTGTATCTGTCTGTGTTGTGTTGTGTATGTGTGTGCCTGTACAATTTACATAAAACAGAAAATTGTCATGATGGACAAGTTTGAGAACATTTGAAAAATTCTAATAAGATCAGCTATATCAATGTTTTACTTTTTCTTGACTGAAATCTTTTTCTATACATTTTTCTTTTTATTTATTTTTGATGAGTTACAGCTTTAAATTATTGTAGAATAGCTGAGGCATTCAGGATCCCAGCTGCTGTGAAAGTCCTTATGAAACAGGAGATAATATGTTCCTTTGATCAGAGAATGAGATAAATCTGAGTTCCTACAGTCATAAGTGACATTTGCTAAGTGGAATGTTATGGTTAGAATCAAGGAAGTGAGCACAACTTGAGAAATGTCTTTTTATTATTATTATTTGCCACTAAATATTAAAAACTTTGGCAGTGATCTGCCAAAGATATCAAATGTGATTGCATATAATAAAATATAAAATTTGGGTAATATGATTTTGTGAAGGAAGTGGCAACTCACTCCAGTATTCTTGCCTGGAGAATCCCATGGACAAAGGAGCCTGGGAGTCTATGGGGTTGCATGAGTTGGACACAACTGAGCAACTAAGCACACACACACAATATGATTTGAAGAGTCAGAAAGTTACAGACCTAAAAAAATTACAGACCTGACAGTATATTTATTATTTGCTGCATTTAGTGTTCATTTTCCAAATATTCACTATGGTGGGCCTAGGTAAGGAAAAGATGAATGCTCCACAATTCTTCTCCAAAATCATAATTTGGTAAAGAAGGTTGCAAATGAACCAACCAAAACCATGATATCAACCAACCAAAACCATGAAGGGGCAAAATAGATACACATATAAAGTGTTTTGGAAGCAGAGAGTGAAGCACAATTTTAATTTTAAAGTATTTACAAAACCTTTCAAGATAGAATTACATTTCATTGAAGCATATAGCAAGATTGGAATTCTTACTCTATCACTTACTGAGTTCATGAAAGACGTTTGATTTTTTGAATCTCAGATATAATAAGATATCACTTATGTGTGGACAGTGATACAAATGAACTTATTCACAACACAGAAACAGACTCACAGACTTAGAGAGTGAATTTATGGTTACCAAAGGAGAAGTAGGAGAGGGATAAATGAGGAGTTTGGAATTAACAGACACACACTACTACATACAAAATAGATACACAGTGTGGCCCTACTGTATAGTACAAGGAGCTATATTCAATATTTTGTAATAAGCTGTAAGGGAAAATAATCTGAAAAAGAATATATACATATATCTATGAATTTAGATTATTTATATCTGAATCACTTTGTTATAAACCTGAAACTAACACAACATTGTAAATCAACTACACTTCAATTAAAAAATGCTTGACTTTAAAAAAAAATTGATTTATAGTCTTTTTTAGGAATTCACCAGCGAACAGGAGATTCAAACAGTGGGTACATTCTTTTCCTTTCAGAAGTTGTGATGGTGAAATAAAATGGTTAGGAAGTTAGGCAGCCTGATTCTGAGTCTTACTTCTTTACTTTAGTGCTGGTTGACCTTGGTCTGTTTATTCAATTTCTCTTGAGTTAAGCTAAACAAAAGTTAAACCAGATGATTATCTGTGTGGCCCCTCTTACATACCATTTTATGATTATAACTCAGTAACAGTTTTAGTAGTTGTGCTTGGGGCCTGCTTCAGATGGAAATTTAAAAAAAGTCTGAGTATTTTCTTTTGACCCAGTTGCTGGAGTTGCTACCAAGAGATTTTCACACTGGGGCAATCACAAAAACCTTGCAAAATGCTATGAGGTCTAATGAAATATTGCTTCCTTTTCTTTAAAGTAGAGTCCTACCTTAAATTGAGATGTTCTGTTAAGTCCTATACTTTTGGTTGGAATTAGGGTATTCTAAATTGTGAAGATAGGATTTGGTTAACTAAAGGTTGTAATAGTTCCTGTCTGGATCAACCAGGCAATCTATTAAACACCCTTAACCTAATGCAGGGGGAGAAAGGAATGCTTGATTTAACTTAGAAACTCTGGGAATGCTTCATCCCACACCCAGTAACACACTAAGAAGGAAATTCTCTTAGAATTAAATTTTAGCCAGAGGTTTACTAAAAAAGTTTCTCAGTCTCTTATGATGTTTAATCAAAGAAGAAGATAGGTGACTTCCAGGTAAGGTGGGAAAATAGTGCATGCATGTTTCTTCAACTCCTTTACCTGAACTTTAAATGCAAATTAAAAAATCCCACATGTAAATAAAGTAAAACAAAAACTGAACAAAAGTAAACAAAACCAAAAAAAAAAAAAAAGAAGAAGAAAAAGAAAAGAAAAGACAACTGGAAAATAAACCTTTTCTACACTGAAATTAATGAACAACTGCAATTTCATATGTACATCTTTAAAAAAAAAAGTCTGCCTCTATTATATAAATAATAATTATTAATACTTACAGAATTATAATTGTTATTATACAAAATAATAAGGACCAAACTGGAATACAGCTTTGAGATATGACGTAGATCTCTAATTCTGAGTCCAGAGTAACCAGCTGGAAATGAGGAAGTTCAGAAAGAGCTGATTGAGAGGCATACTGGAAGCCATCTGGGTATCGGGTGTGGGTGTTGCTTGGCAATGGAGAAACTCTGCTTCACCCCTATTTCCTCAGTGTAGAGCAGGGCTGGTTTATGTCATGCAGGAGAGCACTTCACATCTCACCCTTGAGTTGTCTGCCTGTCCTGCTGAAGTCTATGCCAACCACATTTGGGAAATACTCCTCACTAAACCCACCAGCAATGAACTCTAAGCATGTGGCTTTACTAAATCAGTTGGACAATTTCTCATCCATCTATGGTTTAACTTCATCTTTTTAATGCTGATCCTGCTGCTTGCTATGAACTTTTTGCAGTAAATCATATCTGCCCCACCTTCAATCTCTACTCATAAGCAACTTTCATCATCCTTTCTTGAACCACTGATTTTTAGGACCCTCAAATACTTTTCCCTCCTAAGAAATCTTTTTGAAGCTTTATTCCTTTATGACATCTCATGTTCTCCCTCATGACGCAATTATTTCTGTTTATAATGCAAGTTCCTTAAGATAGAAATCATGCTGGCTTTGTCTTTATTTATTTCCCATATCTCCTAGTACAGTTCTTCTCATAAAGTAATCATTCTCTGAATGCTGGTCAATCTACTTTTTTTTTTTTTTTGAGAATCAGATGAATATGAAAGCCTTTAACTCCTAAAAGATTTTTTTCTTTTTTTCTCAGAACAGAGCAAATCTCAGCTGAGTACAACGTTATCTTTCAAGATCTTGGAATTCATCATTGTGAAGCAAATGAGTTCCCCAATTCTCTTTGACTTTGCCAGACCTCTGACGTGATAAATACCACCCTTAACCTTGAAAATCTGTTTACAGCTCAGGTGGCTTGAAAATTCTCTCTCAAATATTCAATCATCTCACATAAATTGTCTTGCCTTTTCTAAGTATATTCCCTATATGTCATTACATCATTTGTCCAAGATTATGGGCAGAATTATTCTGTGTTTTCTCTTGCTGAAGTCCGTATTTTTTAGAGAGACTTATTTTTCCTTTAATCTCCTTTCTCATATACTATTTTATGCACACAAGTGTGTGTGTAACATATATGTAATTCAAAAGTGTGGTGATTAGAGGAACAGCCATGAGAACATGCACACTTTACAGATCTCCAAGCCCTTCTCCCCATTTCTCTACCTTGTTCCTATTGGCTAGATTTTGTGTTTCTCATTCTCCAGCTTTTTTTCTTAAATTTTAAAGTTTAAATTATGTAAAACTTGTAAGAATAGTGCAAAGAACCCCTATATGCTTATATATACTTATATTTATGTACATATTTACATATATACACATATGTTGTAGAGGAGTAAGTTGCAGATATCATTATCTTCCTTTGTCTCTACATATTTCAGTGTGATTCCCTAAGAATAGATATTACTTTTTTATACAACCATAGGACAGTTTCCAGCTTCAGTAAATGTATCATTGACATAATACTCTTACCTAATTTATTGTTCATATGTTCAAATTCTTATCTTGGTTTGTGAGTCTTTATTCATGTTATTAATAACATATCATATAATTATAGTATACAAAATAATGGATAATAAAAGTTTTCATTATTTTTAGTGTAATCTCCTACTACCTCAGTGATTTCTAAATTGCTTCATGTATATTTGGGACTTTACAAATTGGAAAATAAATGTAGTTTAATGGATGGGACACAGGGCTGAGAGCCACAAGAGCCAGTGGCAATCACTCAACTTTCAGAATTTCTTCAGTTATTTTGCGACTGAATGTTCAGTCTGGGTGTTTTCCACTTAAAGCCAGTAAAGAGGGAAGGTTGATGGAAAGGAAAGTTTGCTTTATTTTGGATGCCAGCAACCAAGATGAGGGGAGGGTAGACTCCAGTCCAAAGGCTGACTCCCCCAACACCCGACCCCCTAGCTGACAACCACTGGACAAGAACTTTTATAGACAGAGGGAGGAAGCCGCATGTAGAAACCTCTGACAGTCCTCTGACAGTCACCTTGAAATTTGTAATATGTTGGGCTAACCAGCATCATCTTGATTGTGTTAAGTACAATTAATCTTCAGTTCTAGGGTAAGTCTATTCCCATTTCCTTGAGGCCAGTTCTCAGAATTGCAGCATCTTATGTCATGGCTGCAGTCTGGTCACATATAGTTAACTCCCTTCACCTGGTAGAGGTTTCAGTACCTATAAGACAGTCCGCAGGATATGGCTGAGAATATTATCTGTAACCCTAGAGAAGGAAATAAAAGTCCTTAACTATGCTTATTGACTCAGAGAAGGCAATGGCACCCCACTCCAGTACTCTTGCCTGGAAAATTCCATGGACGGAGGAGCCTGTTAGGCTGCAGTCCATGGGGTTGCTAGGAGTTGGACATGACTGAGCGACTTCACTTTCACTTTTCACTTTCATGCATTGGAGAAGGAAATGGCAACCCACTCCAGTGTTCTTGCCTGGAGAATCCCAGGGACGGGGGAGCCTGGTGGGCTGCCGTCTATGGGGTCGCACAGAGTCGGACACGACTGAAGTGATTTAGCAGCAGCAGCAGCATGCTTATTGACTAAGCTATTATTATTTAATCTTGGTAGATTATTTTCCTTTGTTTCTGTATTTTCTCACTTCTCTGATTAAACTTATTTTTTTGGCTATTTTTTTTTTTTTTAATAGACAAAAGGCAGGCAGAAAACATGGAGTCAGGGTGTCAAGCGAAGGACCATGAAGTCCTGCTCCATTTCAATTTGCTTTCTTGATTTTCAAGTCTGCTTTGTGAAATAAGGCTTATGATTTAAAATTTTTGGTCCCTGGCTTCCTTTTAAGAACTTTTTTTGTGAACCATAGTTTTCTGGGATTTATACTAGCATAGTAATCTTCTGACTTAAGAATTTTTTCCACATGTGATGAATGAAGAAAAAGAAGGTCAGAGAGGTCTCTCTACATTTCAAAAGTCATACAGTCCAGAAATATTAGAGCAAGCATATGAACTCAGATCTAACTTTAAAGCTTATCAGATCTAAACAAGGTGTGTCTTATGAGCACTGAAGCTCCACAGTTTGGTTTTGTGTGATGTTAGTTCTGACCCTGATTATCTCCATTCCTCCCCTCCCACGTTTAATCTTCTCACCTTCCCTACACCTACAATGCTCCTTCCTGCCACAGTGGTTGTACTCAGGGTTCCCTACCACACCCCTTTATCCACAGTCACATCTCACCTACCTTCATGGTCATCTCTGCCCACTTCTTTCTCTGACTACTTCATGATGTGTTGCTTTCCTAAATTCCTTTCACATCTACTACTTTTATGATTATTTTTGTTCTTTATTATGTTTTCTCCTTTGAGTTTAAAATGTCTCCGTCCAGAAAAATGTCTCCTAGCACATCTGCAAGTAATTAAAAAGGCAAGAATTATATCATATATGTCTTTTTATCACACTCTATCATTATTTGATGCTGGACACGAATTGAAAGCTTAGTTTCGACTGACTAAGTTTCTTTTTACAGTTGATCTGCAGATTATTCAAACAGTTAGAAACATGACACCAGCATATATTAATATAATTTCCAAATTTTGGCCTTCATTTATTTTTATCCAGTACAATTTTATGCAATAATTTGTTCACTTACAGTTATCTGTCCAAAACTATGGTCTTTATTGTTGATAGTCTGCCTGTCTATCCGCTTTCTTTATTCTTGAGAGAGGTCAGCTTCTCTCAAGAATAATGACTGATGCTACCCATTAAGCACCTATAATATGCTAAACATTATTACAATTTAATCTCATAAAATAAACTGGGGTTAATTTATTTGTATACATCATCTCCAATCCCCAAATGACTTATCAAGACAGCCACTATTTATATGGAAGCCAAATATTAAGGCTCTGAAGGATTTGTCAAAAGCTGCCCCAGTGGAGACAAAAGTTACTATTGTAAGCTAGTGGGGTTTAATTTCAAAGACTCTGAAATTTTCTCCATACCATACTTTCTTCATCTTTATTTCATGGAATTTAAAACTATATTATATAATCATATACTGACATATACATTTAATATGTACAAATATATATTAAACAATCAACAGGGTTTTTTTTTTTTCTGATATAGCATAGAAGAAGTCAGTAGTTGAGGTTCAGTATTTTGCTTCTTTTGCTGTACTGTCTATATTATTTCTATTATACATTTTGATGATGTTTAAAATCAGTGGGAAAATGAGCTAGATAGGAAAGAACATAACACAGGCACTTTGAAAGAAAATCATGTCTGTCATTCATTGAAATAATATTAGCATGCCCAAATTATTGTATTCTTATAATAATAGTTCTTTCATCTAACACAACATAAAAATCTTGTCATTTTTTTAAAAACAGATACTAATGCCAAAATTTCTCAAATATTAGATGACAGATGATTATTTCATACTGTACATACATATTTATGAATCTAGCTTATTTTGTATTTTGTAACATTAAAAATATTGGTTAACAATCCAGATAGAAGCTGAAGTCAACAGATAAAAAAGTCAAGAAAATATGTACTCTCCATAAAAAGTACCAGAGCCAACAAGCTACAGATAGATTTAATTATTTTTAGGAAACTTCCCAGAAATAATTTATCCTGGGTCATGCTTGTGAGATAATTCATTGATTAAATCAACAAGCCAGGGAGACATGAATCCTGAAAACTGAAGATAAAGTTTAATCTTAGAAAGGCTAACCTGATCATGAAAGAATGTTAAAATGACAAAAATGTTAGTAACTGATAAGGAAGCTCAGAAATGCAATGAAGAGAGTGGAAATTGGACAAGAGAAAGGGGCTGTGATCTTAGACATTTAGCCCTGGTTGGTTGGATATAACCAAAATACAGAAAATCTCTAAAATATAGAAAATCAATTTAGGAGAGAACCAAAGCTTGGAGAAAGTGCCTTTGGAACATCTGTGGGTTATAATAATAAACTCAGTAAACATTTTTATATAACATCTACTTTCCAGAATCATCAGGAAAGGACTGACCTCTTCAGAAAATTGTCTCTGATTATGAGGTCAGGATAATATTAGCTTTCCCTCCATTTGAAATAAGTAAATTGGAATTCGGTATATAAATCATGTTGTGGTCAGAGGATCTGCACACAGTAATATGATTCAGAATCTTGAAGCAAGCACTTAAAATTGACTTTAGACAGAAAGTGCAGGGACAAGACCTGCTTGACATGGGTCCTATCTCACCCTTCCACCAGAGCTATTGTTGTTCAGTCGCTAAGTCATGTCCAACTCTTAGCAACCCTATGGACAGCAGTATGCCAGGTTCCTCTCTCCTCCACTATCTCCTGGTTGTTGTTTTTGTTCAGTTGCTCAGTTGTATCTGACTCTTTGCAACCCCATGGACTGCAGCATGCCAGGCTTTCCTTTCCTTCACCATCTCCTGGAGTTTGCTTAAACGCACATCTGTTGAATCAGTATGCCATTCAATCATCTCATTCTCTGTCATCCCCTGCTCCTCCTGCCTTCAATCTTTCCCAGCATCAGGGTCTTTTCTAAAGATGCAGCTCTTTGCATCAGGTGGCCAACTATTGGAGCTTTGGCATCAAACATCCAATGAATATTCAGAATTGATTTCTTTTATGATTGAATGGTTTATTCTCCTTGCAGTCCAAGGGACTCTTAAGAGTCTTCTCCAACATCACAGTTCAAAAGCATCAATTCTTTGGTGCTCAGCCTTCTTTATCATCAAACTCTCACATCAATACATGACTACTGGAAAAACCATAGCTTTGGCTACATGGAACTTTGTTGGCAAACTAATGTCTGCTTTTTAATATACTGTCCAGGCTTGTCATAGCTTTTCTTCCAAGGAGCAAGCATCTTTTAATTTCATGGCTGAAGTCACCATCTGCAGTGATCTTAAAGCCCAAGAAAGTAAAATCTGTCACTGTTTCCATTGTTTCCCATCTATTTGCCATGAAATGATTGGGCCAGATGCTGTGATCTTAGGGTTTTTTGAATGTCGAGTTTTAAGCCAGTTTTTTTCACTCTCCTCTTTCACCATCAGCAAAAGGCTTTTTAGTTACTTTTTGCTTTCTTCCATAAGGGTGGTGTCATCTGCATGTTTGAGATTATTGATTTTTCTCCCAGCAATCTTGATTTCAGCTGTGCTTCATCCAGCCTGACATTTCCCTTGATGTACTCTGCATGTAAGTTAAATAAGCAGGGTGACAATATACAGTCTTACCGTAATCCTTTCCCAATTTGGAACCAGTCCATTATTCCATGTCTGGTTCTAACTATTGCTTCTTGACCTGCATCCAAATTTCTCAGGAGGCAGGTAAGGTGTTCTGGTATTCCCATCTCTTTAAGAATTTTCCACTATTTGTTGTGATCCACACAGTCAAAGGCTTTGGCATAGTTAGTGAATCAAAGTAAATGTTTTTCTGAAACTCTCTTCCTTTTTCTATGATCCAGCAGATTTGGGCAATTTGATCTCTCATTCCTCTTCCTTTTCTAAATCCAGTTTGAACATCTGGAAGTTCTCAGTTCAAGTACTATTGAAGCTTAGCTTGGAGAATTTTGAGCATTATCTTGCTAGCATGTGGGATAAGTGCAATTATGTGGTAATTTGAACATTTTTGGGCATTGCCTTTCTTTGAGATTAGAATGAAAACTGACCTTTTCCAGTCCTGTGGCCACTGCTGACTTTTCCAGATTTGCTGGCATATTAAGTGCAGCACTTCCACAGCATCATCTTTTAGGATTTGAAATAACTCAACTGTAATTCTATCAGCTCCACTAGCTCCACTAGTTCATAGTGATATTTCCTAAGGCCCACTTGATTTTGCACTGCAAAATTTTTGGCTCTAGGTAAGTGATCACATCATCATGTTTATCTGGGTCATTAAGACTTTATTTGTATGGTTCTTCTGTGTACTCTTGCTACCTCTTCTTAATATCTTCTGCTTTTATTAGGTCCATATCATTTCTGTCCTTTATTGTGTCCATCTTTGAATGAAACGTTCCCTTGGTATCTCTGATTTCCTTGAAGAGATCTCTAGTCATTCCCATTCTATTGTTTTCCTCTATTTCTTTGCACTGATCACTTAGGAAGGCTTTCTTATCTCTCCTTGCTACTCTTTGAAATTCTGCATTCAGATGGATATATCTGACCTTTTCTCCTTTGCCTTTTGTTTCTCTTCTTTTCTCAGCTCTTTGTAAGGCCTCCTCAGACAACCATTTTGACTTTTTGCATTTCTTTTTCTCAGGGATGGTTTTGATCACTGCCTCCTATACTGTGTTACAAATCTCCATTCATATTTTTAAGATACTCTGTCTATCAGGTCTCATCCCTTAAATCTATTTCTCACTTCCACTGTATAATCGTAAGGGATTTGATTTAGGTCAAACCTGAGTCATTTAGTGGTTTCCCCTACTTTATTCAACTTAAGTCTGAATTTGGCAATAAGGAGTTCATGATCTGAGCCACAGTCAGCTCCCAGTCTTGTTTTTGCTGACTGTATAGAGCTTCTCCATCTTTGGCTGCAAAGAATATAATCAATCTGATTTAGGCATTGACCATCTGGTAATGTCCATGTGTAGAGACATTTTTGTTTTGGGGAGAGGGTGTTTGCTATGACCAGTGTGTTCTCTTGGCAAAACTCTGTTACCCTTTGCCCTGCTTCATTTTATACTCCAAGGTCAAGCTTGCCTATTTATCCAGGTGTCTCTTGACCCCATACTCTTGCACTCCAGTCCCCTATGATGAAAAGGACATTCTTTTTCAGTGTTGGTTCTAGAAGGTCATGTAGGTCTTCATAGAACTGTCCAACTTCAGCTTCTTTGGCATTTGTTGTTAGGGTGTAGACTTGGATTACTATGATAGTGAATGGTTGCCTTGGAAATTAACAGAGATCATTCTGTTGTTCTTGAGATTCCACTCAAGTGCTGCATCTTGGACTCTTCCATTGACTATGAGGGCTACTCCATTTCTTCTATGGGATTCTTGCTCACAGTAGTAGCAACATCTGAATTAAATTCACCCATTCTGGTCAATTTTAGTTCACTGATTCCTAAAATACTGATGTTCAGTCTTGCCATCTTCTGTTTGACCACTTCCAATTTACCTTAATTCATGGACCTAACATTCCAGGTTCCTATGCAATATTGTTATTTACAGCATTGGACTTTGCTTTCACCACCAGACGCATTCACACCTGGGCATTGTTTCTGTTTTAACTCAGCCTCTTCATTCCTTCTGGAGCTATTTCTCTTAAAGCTATTTCTTTTTGGGCACCAACCGACCTGGGGAGTTCATCTTTCAGTGTCATATCTTTTAATGTTTTCAAACTCTTCATGGGGTTCTCAAGGCAAGAATTCTCTTCTCCAGTGGACCATGTTTTGTCAAAATTCTCACCATGACCTGCCCATCTTGGGGTGCCCTACATGGTATGACTCATATTTCCATTGAGTTCGACAAGGCTGTGATCCATGTGGTCAGTTTGATTAGTTTTCTGTGATTGTGGTTTTCATTCTGTCTGCTCTCTGCTTATTTAACTTATATGCAGAGTACATCATGAGAAATGCTGGACTGAATGAATCAGAAGTTGGAATGAAGATTCCCAGGAGAAATATCAATAACTTCAGATATGCAGATGACACCACCCTTATGGCAGAAAGTGAAGAAGAACTAAAAAGCCTCCTGATGAAAGTAAAAGAAGAAAGTGAAAAAGTTGGTTTAAAATTAAACATTCAGAAAACTAAGATCATGGCATCTGGTCCTATCACTTAATGGCAAATAGATGAGGAAACGGTGGAAACAGTGACAGACTTTATTTTTTTGGGCTCCAAAATCACTGCAGTTGGTGACTGCAGCCATGAAATTAAAAGATGCCTGCTCCTTGGAAGTGAAGTTATGACCAACCTAGACAGCATATTAAAAAGCAGAGACGCTGGATGCTTGGGGCTGGTGCACTGGGATGACCCAGAGGGATGGTACAGGGAGGGAGGAGGGAGGAGGGTTCAGGATGGGGAACACATGTATACCTGTGGCGGATTCATGTTGATATATGGCAAAACCAATACAACATTGTAAAGTTAAAAAAATAAAATTAAAAAAAAAAGAAAAAAAAAAAAAGCAGAGACATTACTTTGCAACAAAGGTCAGTCTAGTCAAAGCTATGGATTTTCCAGTAGTCATGTATGAATGTGAGAGTTGGGCTATAAAGAAATGAATCTGTTGGTATATTGAAATGCAGTTGATTTTTGCTTTTTCATTCTGTAGTCATCCAGTTTTGTAAACTCTCTTAATAACCCAAATGTACAGATTTTTATTGAATTTCTATATAAACAACTTTATCATCCTTTGCATTTAAAAAAAGAAAGAAAGCTGAGTGCTAAAGAATTGGCACTTTTGAACAGTGGTTTTGGAGAAGACTCTTGAGAGTCCCTTGGACTACAAGGAGATCCAACCAGTGCATCCTAAAAGAAATCAGTCCTGAATATTCATTGGAAGGACTAATGCTGAAGCTGAAACTCCAATACTTTGATCTCCTGATGTGGAAAACTGACTCATTTGAAAAGACCCTGATGCTGGGAAAGATTGAAGGCAGGAGGAGAGGGGGACGACAGAGGATGAGATGGTTGGATGGCATCACCGGCATGATGGACATGAGTTTGAGTAAACTCTGGGAGTTGGTGATGGACAGGGAAGCCTGGCGTATTCTAACCCATGGGATTGCAAAGACTTGGACACGACTGAGCAACTGAACTGAACTGAACTGCCCTCTGATGGATGAGGATATGAGTCTTGTGGAAGCTTCCTGATGGGAGGGACTGGCTGTGGGGTAAACTGGGTCTTGCTCTGGTGGGTGTGGCCATGTTCAGTTCATCTTTAATCCATTTTTCTGCTTATACTTGTGGCTGTGTTCTCTCCCTTTTGTTGGGCCTGAGGTCAAACTGTGGTAGTGGTATAATGGTGATAATGATAACTCCTTCAAAGGACTTATGCCAGCAAGCTGCATCTCCCAGGACTGTTGTATTCAGTGTCCCTCACTGTCAACCTAGGCCTCTGCCAGAGATGCCTCAACACTCACAGGCAAGTCTGGCCCAGTCTTTTGTGGAGTCACTGCTCATTTCTCCTGGGTCCTGGTGCACACAAGGTTTTGTTTGATCCCTCCAAGAGTCTGTTTCCAAGTCCTGTGCAAGTTCTGTGATGAAATCCCGCTGGCCTTCAAAGTCAAATTCCCTGGGGCTTCTCAGTCCCTTTGCCAGACCCCCAGGTTGGGAAATCTTGTGGGGATCTTTTGCAAAAGTGTGAGAACTTCTTTGGTGTATCTTTGGTATGACTATGTCCTGGAGTTTGCTCAAATTCATGTCCATTGAGTCATTAGATAGCAGTGATCCTATCTAATCATCTCATCCTCTGCTGCCCCCTTTTCCTTTTGCCTTCAATCTTTCCCAGCATCAGGATCTTTTCCAATAAGCTAGCTCTTCACATCAGGTAGACAAACTTGTGAAGCTTCAGTTTCAGCATCAGTCCTTCCAATGAATATTCATGATTGTTTCCCTTAGGATTGATTGATCTGATCTCCTGGATTGCAAGGAATTCAAACCAGAGCTGAGATCCACACTAAAGACCTGAGTAACTAAGAGTGGAGTTTTGAGTATGTTTATCTTGTCTGTGACTTGGAAAATTGTCTGACTCTAAAGGAAAATTCATATATATCTTTATATATTGTCCCTTTATACAGAAAGTGGAAAGCAAAGCCCTCAAAGTGTATAATTTTATGACTGTAGGAAGAGAAGGAATGATTCTAAATTGATTTCAATGAAATATTCTCTAGAAGCATTTAGTATTACTGGTTTAGATCATACAGATACAGGGTAGTTACATAATATATATCATAAAAATGTTTTAAAAATTGTGATGAATGGATATTAAAGCACAGGCAGTTTTGTTCAAACACTCCTTATGATTCACTACAGGAAATTCTAATTTAAATATCCCCTAAAAGATTCTTCACTGACAAAGGAGTAATTTATTGGTGCTAATTTTTACCTTTCTTTGATGAATAGCTTTCTTAAGTTACTCACATTTGCCATTTTCAACTACACATCTTTATGAGAAACTAGCTATGTGTAGCTAACACATTTGGGAGCTTTCATTTGTGTTGAGACATATTTGGCTCATAATGTAGGGACTAAATTTTGCTGGATTTATAGTGATGTTGTTATATTTTGGGGTAAACTGGTGTGAAAGATAATGTTGGTCTCAGCTAAAAATAGAGGAAGATACAGAAGCATCTGCTTGCCAGTTTTAATAGTTATAAATATAAATGGCCTTTGCTCATCAAAAAGAAACAATGATTAGGAAGTCTCCTCTTTAGGGAACTTTTTAGGTTGTTTATAATTGCCTTGAAGTTCTACTTTTTCCATATTTAAATTCACTGTTCCTTATTTTCCCCGTATAATTGGTGGAATAACCCAAGAAAAGAGCTACTCAGGTATGAAATCTGTAGCAACAAACTTAGTTAAGAAGTGGTCTGAAAAATAGGGAAATTCATATCGTGTAACTCAATTTCATCTGGTTCTTTTTTCTTTTTATTTGTTTTTAATTAATTTACTTATTTTAATTGAAAGATAGTTACTTTACAATATTGTGATGGTTTTTTGCCATCATCTGGTTCTTAGTTTGGGAATTCCTGGAAATTCAGGTTTATTTTAAAGTATGATACATCCAAAAGTCCTAAAACAGACTCTGGATTATCCTAAATTCAAGGGAAATACTAGAATAGACCTAGACTTTACACTAAGTCAGATTCAGAACCAGATTTCTTGACTCCATTAAAAACGAATGGGATCTTCCTGATTTTTCTTCAAGAGAAGTATGTGGAAAAAAGACAAAACCACAGCTTTGGCAGCTGTTAACAATTCCTTATAACCACCATTCATGTTTAAAATCTGATGGACATTTGCTATGTTATTAGAAGTAGTATCAGGATAGACTAATATTTTGAATGAAAATTTAAAAGGATAGACTAGAACAGTCTTATGGACTCTGTGGGAGAGGGAGAGGGTGGGAAGATTTGGGAGAATGGCATTGAAACATGTAAAATATCATGTAGGAAACGAGTTGCCAGTCCAGGTTCGATGCACGATGCTGGATGCTTGGGGCTGGTGCACTGGACGGCCCAGAGGGATGGTATGGGGAGGGAGGAGGGAGGAGGGTTCGGGATGGGGAACACATGTATACCTGTGGCGGATTCATTTTGATATTTGGCAAAACTAATACAATTATGTAAAGTTTAAAAATAAAATAAAATTAGAAAAAAAAATAAAAGGATAGACTAATATTTTGAATGAAAATTTAATTTGATGAAATATGTTCCCTGACTGTAAGCATCAAATTAAGTCCATGTAAATAAGAGACAAGTGGTTCAAATTTTTTAAGGAAAAGTTCCTCTTAAGAGATGTTCAGTTTTCCCATGGAATTTCCTCATCACAATAAAGATGTGATTTTCCAGAGGAGATCTAGACTGATGGGGTTAATAGTAGTGCTTAATGGCACAGTCTTTTCTAATCACAGATTTTTTTTAAACCAATAAAGAACAGTATTAGTTCCATGTCTTCACTTCGTGGGTGTTTGAAAAAGTGGAAACCAGAGAGGTTAAGGAACTTGCTTAAGATTATATAGTTTTAAATATTCTTTTCTGTAGTTTACTAAAAACTTATTATTTAATTTTTTTTCAATTTTCTTGAGTTTACTCAGAGCAGATATTTTGGTTGGACATGGAAGATCTCCTAATTCTTAATTTGAAAAGATCTCCCAGATTTTAACTTGAAAAGATCTCCCAGATGGATACCTTTTCCTATCCTTAATTCTCTGTTTAACTATACTGTAAAGCCTTAAAGTAAACCTCCTAAATTTTGTCACTTTAGGTTTTTTTTTTTAGCTTTTCTCTTTTTTAAAAAATTAATTTTATTGTAGTATGATTGGTTTATAGTCTTGTGTTAGTTTCTGCTGTACAGCAAGGTGAATTAGCCATACATATACATATAATCTCCTCTTTTTTGGATTTCCCTCTCATTTAGGTCACCATAGAGCACTGAGTAGAGTTCCATGTACTGCACAGTAGGTTCTCATTAGTCTTCTATTTTGTACATAGTATTAATGTGTATATGTTAATCCAAATCTCTCAATTCATTCCACTCCCTTTTCCCCATTGGTGTCCATAAGCTTGTTCTCTAAGTCCGTGTCTCTATTTCTGTTTTACAAATAAGATCAGCTATATCATTTTTCTAGGTTCCACATATTTGTGTTAACATGTGATATTTATTTTTCTCTTTATGACTTACTTCACTCTACGACAGTCTCTAGGTTTCTTAGTGATAAAATCAGGATTTCACATAAATTGTGATCCCAGAGCACATCTTCACAATAAAAAGTTTATTGTGCTCCTTCAAAAAATGAAAATAAAAGGTGATAACTGTTATGCTTTCAGTGATCCTAATATTCAAATTCACTGACTACAATACCTAATTCTCAACATTAATGTACCTGATAAATTAAATAAGATAGGATGAGAGAGTTGGGCTAAAGGATGTGAGTAATCTCAACTGTTTGAGTCTGGACAATTGGTCTTATTCTTCTTTAGAGAATATTTTCTAAAAATGAGTTGAGTACTCATGTCTGTCAAATAAGTCAGAGCATCTGTTGTTCCTACTTCTGGATAAACATTGACAAACACTTATTTGATTGTTCTCATTTTCACTATGGGACAAGGAAATGGCAACCCACTCCAGTATTCTTGCCTGGAGAATCCCAGGGACAGAGGAGCCTGGTGGGCTGCCGTCTATGGGGGGGTCACACAGAATCAGAAATGACTGAAGCAACTTAGCAGCAGCAGCATTTTCACTATTCCTTATTAATTTCCCCAAACTTTTGTCATTATAAAATATCATGATTGTAGAATGTTACGGCTCCCAAGACTGCATCTTTGTGTACATTGTGATGTGATAGTTACTCAGTCATGTTCGACTCTTTGCAGCCACTGGACTGTAGCCCTCCAAGGCTCCTCTGTCCATGGAATTCTCCAGCAAGAATACTGGAGTGGTTTGCCATTCCCTTCTCCAAGGGATCTTCCTGGTCCAGGGATCAAACCCAGGTTTCCCACATCAGAGACGGATTTTTTACTGTCTGAGCCACCACAGAAGTTCTTGTGTACATTAGCTATGTTTCTGGTAGATGGTTCTTCATCACCTCAATAACATAAGTAGAGATTTCTTGGAATCATGATGTAAGTTGGATTTTATTTACCCCCTGTCCGCTGGGCATTTCTTTTTTTTTTTTTTTTTCCTTCTAATTTTATTTTATTTTTAAACTTTACATAATTGTATTAGTTTTGCCAAATATCAAAATGAATCCGCCACAGGTATACATGTGTTCCCCATCCCGAACCCTCCTCCCTCCTCCCTCCCCATACCATCCCTCTGGGCCGTCCCAGTGCACCAGCCCCAAGCATCCAGCATCGTGCATCGAACCTGGACTGGCAACTCGTTTCCTACATGATATTTTACATGTTTCATTGCCATTCTCCCAAATCTTCCCACCCTCTCCCTCTCCCACAGAGTCCATAAGACTGTTCTATACATCAGTGTCTCTTTTGCTGTCTCGTACACCGGTTATTGTTACCATCTTTCTAAATTCCATATATATGCGTTAGTATACTGTATTTATGTTTTCCTTCTGGCTTACTTCACTCTGTATAATAGGCTCCAGTTTCATCCACCTCATTAGAACTGATTCAAATGTATTCTTTTTAATGGCTGAGTAATACTCCATTGTGTATATGTACCACTGCTTTCTTATCCATTCATCTGCTGATGGACATCCAGGTTGCTTCCATGTCTTGGCTATTATAAACAGTGCTGCGATGAACATTGGGGTACACGTGTCTCTTTCCCTTCTGGTTTCCTCAGTGTGTATGCCCAGCAGTGGGATTGCTGGATCATAAGGCAGTTCTATTTCCAGTTTTTTAAGGAATCTCCACACTGTTCTCCATAGTGGCTGTACTAGTTTGCATTCCCACCAACAGTGTAAGAGGGTTCCCTTTTCTCCACACCCTCTCCAGCATTTATTATTTGTAGACTTTTGGATCGCAGCCATTCTGACTGGTGTGAAATGGTACCTCATAGTGGTTTTGATTTGCATTTCTCTGATAATGAGTGATGTTGAGCATCTTTTCATGTGTTTGTTAGCCATCTGTATGTCTTCTTTGGAGAAATGTCTATTTAGTTCTTTGGCCCATTTTTTGATTGGGTCATTTATTTTTCTGGAGTTGAGCTGTAGGAGTTGCTTGTATATTTTTGAGATTAGTTGTTTGTCGGTTGCTTCATTTGCTATTATTTTCTCCCATTCTGAAGGCTGTCTTTTCACCTTGCTAATAGTTTCCTTTGATGTGCAGAAGCTTTTAAGCAAATTAGGTCCCATTTGTTTATTTTTGCTTTTATTTCCAATATTCTGGGAGGTGGGTCATAGAGGATCCTGCTGTGATGTATGTCGGAGAGTGTTTTGCCTATGTTCTCCTCTAGGAGTTTTATAGTTTCTGGTCTTACGTTTAGATCTTTAATCCATTTTGAGTTTATTTTTGTGTATGGTGTTAGAAAGTGGTCCAGTTTCATTCTTTTACAAGTGGTTGACCAGATTTCCCAGCACCACTTGTTAAAGAGATTGTCTTTAATCCATTGTATATTCTTGCCTCCTTTGTCAAAGATAAGGTGTCCATATGTGCGTGGATTTATCTCTGGGCTTTCTATTTTATTCCATTGATCAATATTTCTGTCTTTGTGCCAGTACCATACTGTCTTGATAACTGTGGCTTTGTAGTAGAGCCTGAAGTCAGGTAGGTTGATTCCTCCAGTTCCATTCTTCTTTCTCAAGATAGCTTTGGCTATTCAAGGTTTTTTGTATTTCCATACAAATTGTGAAATTATTTGTTCTAGCTCTGTGAAGAATACTGTTGGTAGGTTGATAGGGATTGCATTGAATCTATAAATTGCTTTGGGTAGTATACTCATTTTCACTATATTGATTCTTCCAATCCATGAACATGGTATATTTCTCCATCTATTAGTGTCCTCTTTGATTTCTTTCACCAGTGTTTTATAGTTTTCTATATATAGGTCTTTAGGCTTCACAGCTGAATTCTACCAAAAATTTAGAGAAGAGCTAACACCTATCCTGCTCAAACTCTTCCAGAAAATTGCAGAGGAAGGTAAACTTCCAAACTCATTCTATGAGGCCACCATCACCCTAATACCAAAACCTGACAAAGATCCCACAAAAAAAGAAAACTACAGGCCAATATCACTGATGAACATAGATGCAAAAATCCTTAACAAAATTCTAGCAATCAGAATCCAACAACACATTAAAAAGATCATACACCATGATCAAGTGGGCTTTATCCCAGGGATGCAAGGATTCTTCAATATCCGCAAATCAATCAATGTAATACACCACATTAACAAATTGAAAAATAAAAACCATATGATTATCTCAATAGATGCAGAGAAAGCCTTTGACAAAATTCAACATCCATTTATGATAAAAACTCTCCAGAAAGCAGGAATAGAAGGAACATACCTCAACATAATAAAAGCTATATATGACAAACCCACAGCAAACATTATCCTCAATGGTGAAAAATTGAAAGCATTTCCTCTAAAGTCAGGAACAAGACAAGGGTGCCCACTTTCACCATTACTATTCAACATAGTTTTGGAAGTTTTGGCCACAGCAATCAGAGCAGAAAAAAAGAAATAAAAGGAATCCAAATTGGAAAAGAAGAAGTAAAACTCTCACTGTTTGCAGATGACATGATCCTCTACATAGAAAACCCTAAAGATTCCACCAGAAAATTACTAGAAATAATCAATGACTGTAGTAAAGTTGCAGGATATAAAATCAACACACAGAAATCCCTTGCATTCCTATACACTAATAATGAGAAAACAGAAAGAGAAATTAAGGAAACAATTCCATTCACCATTGCAACGGAAAGAATAAAATACTTAGGAATATATCTACCTAAAGAAACTAAAGACCTATATATAGAAAACCACTGGGCATTTCTGTAGTCTCAGATAATTGCCCTTTCATGTTTCAGAATTTATTTTATTTGTTAGAACTAAAGTTCTATATTAATGTATTTATGTGTGATCCATTACTCACATATTTGTCATGAACAGTCAAAAAAAGGGCAGTATAGCAGATCTTTTGGAAGCACAAAGATGGCTATAAATTTATGGTTCCCACTTAGTTCAAAGGACACTATCTCTTAAATGCGTGGTTGAATTAATAAAGCACTGAACTTTGAGTCAGTTTCTTCTAAACAGATGATCTCTCTGAAAAATAACTTGTATTACAAGCAGTTAGGGCAGGTAGATCCTGTATAAAAATAGTTATAATTCAATATTTTGATAAATGGTGACATACAGTACAAGCTAACTAATATAGATGCACAAGTAGTGAGAAAGTAATTCCTTCACAGGAGACAAAATAGGAATGTTTTGTCTAAAAGAAAAAAGAAAATAGAAAATTTCTTTTCCCCATGGAAAGGAAATGCAAAAAAGCAAAATGGCTGTCTGGGGAGGCCTTACAAATAGCCGTGAAAAGAAGAGAAGCAAAAAGCAAAGGAGAAAAGGAAAGATATAAGCATCTGAATGCAATGTTCCAAAGAATAGCAAGAAGGGATAAGAAAGCCTTCCTCAGTGATCAATGCAAAGAAATAGAGGAAAACAACAGAATGGGAAAGACTAGGGATCTCTTCAAGAAAATCAGAGATACCAAGGGGACATCTCATGAAAAGATGGGCTCAATAAAGGACAGAAATGGTATGGATATAACAGAAGCAGAAGATATTAAGAAGAGGTGGCAAGAATACACAGAAGAACTATACAAAAAAGATCTTCATGACCCAGATAATCACGATGGTGTGATCACTGACCTAGAGCTAGACATCCTGGAATGTGAAGTCAAGTGGGCCTTAGAAAGCATCACTATGAACAAAGCTAGTGGAGGTGATAGAATTCCAGTTGAGCTATTTCAAACCCTGAAATATGATGCTGTGAAAGTGCTTCACAAATATGCCAGCAAATTTGGAAAACTCAGCAGTGGCCACAGGACTGGAAAAGGTCAGTTTTCATTCTGATCCAAAAGAAAGGCAATGCCAAAGAATGCTTAAAGTACCACACAATTGCACTCATCTCACATGCTAGTAAAGTGATGCTCAAAATTCTCCAAGCCAGGCTTCAGCAATATGTGAACCATGAACTTCCTGATGTTCAAGCTGGTTTTAGAAAAGGCAGAGGAACCAGAGATCAAATTGCCAATATACACTGGATCATGGAAAAAGCAAGAGAGTTCCAGAAAAACATCTATTTCTGCTTTATTGACTATGCCAAAGCCTTTGACTGTGTGGATCACAATAAACTGTGGAAAATTCTGAAAGAGATTGGAATACCAGACCACCTGACCTGCCTCTTGAGAAATCTGTGTGCAGGTCAGGAAGCAACAGTTAGAACTGGACATGGAACAACAGACTGGTTCCAAATAGGAAAAAGAGTACGTCAAGGCTGTATATTATCACCCTGCTTATTTAACTTATATGCAGAGTGCATCATTAGAAATGCTGGGCTGGAAGAAACACAAGTTGGAATCAAGATTTCCGGGAGAAATATCAATAACCTCAGATATGCAGATGACACCACCCTTATGGCAGAAAGTGAAGAGGAACTAAAAAGCCTCTTGATGAAAGTGAAAGAGGAGAGTGAAAAAGTTGGCTTAAAGCTCAACATTCAGAAAACGAAGATCATGGCATCTGGTCCTACCACTTCATGGGAAATAGATGGGGCAACAGTGGAAACAGTGTCAAACTTTATTTTTGGGGCTCCAAAATCACTGCAGATGGTGACTGCAGCCATAAAATTAAAAGGCGCTTACTCTTTGGAAGGAAATTTATGACCAACCTAGAGAGCATATTCAAAAGCAGAGATGTTACTTTGCCAACAAAGGTTCGTCTAGTCAAGGCTATGGTTTTTCCAGTAGTCATGTATGGATGTGAGAGTTGGACTGTGAAGAAGGCTGAGCGCCGAAGAATTGATGCTTTTGAACTGTGGTGTTGGAGAAGACTCTTGAGAGTCCCTTGGACTGCAAGGAGATCCAACCAGTCCATTCTGAAGGAGATCAGCCCTGGGATTTCTTTGGAAGGAATGATGCTAAAGCTGAAACTCCAGTACTTTGGCCACCTCATGTGAAGAGTTGACTCATTGGAAAAGACTCTGATGCTAGGAGGGATTGGGGGCAGGAGGAGAAGGGGACAACAGAGGATGAGATGGCTGGATGGCATCAGTGACTCAATGGACGTGAATCTGAGTGAACTCCAGGAGTTGGTGATGGACAGGGAGGCCTGGCGTGCTGCGATTCATGGGGTCGCGAAGAATTGGACACGACTGAGTGACTGAACTGAACTGAACTGAAGGTCAGTCAAGTTCTGCAGGGAATTGTGTGCTATGTTTAATGATCTGTTGAGTTAAACATTTCAATATAAAGTCCAAGGAGAATTGTCTTTTAAATATTTGGAATTATGCTATGAAACCCAAGTCAGAATAAGAAGTTAAGATTGCATTTCAGACTGTTTTTGTATGAATGAAAATGGGTATGATATCAGATGTGGTATCTGCTGTAGACATAGAAGGACTAAAGATGTTACTATACAATGCTAACATTTTGAGAGATGTAATTATTTTAGTTCTGAAGACAACTTTTTCCATTGTTTTTAAATTATGTGATTCAGTGCTTGATTCAAAAGAGCTGTTCTATATACAAAACTAGGATTTAAGGACTCGGATCTGGGCTACAATACAGAATTGTCTCTGTGTCTTGCTAGTATACGAACTTCTTTGTAAAACAGTAACACCCAAGGAAAATCAGAAAGTGATTGAACTGAGTACTCTGCTCTTTTTTATTTTTAAGATGGTACAGTGGAGAACAAAAAGCACAAACACTAGCATAAAAAACTGTGTCCAATCTGGCTTCCAGCAGCTTGTATTTTTCAGTGCTTTGGGAAAGTTATTTAACTCTTTTTGAGTCTCAGCTTTTTATCCATAACATGTAGATAATAATACCAACTGCAAATCTGATTGAAGATTAAATTTATATTACAGTAAATAATGAGAACAATGACAGTTGCTCTTTTTAACAGTCTAATTTTATTGTATTATTATTTATTTTTTATTTTTTTGGCTGTACCTTGTGGAATCTTAGTTCCACAATCAGGGATTGAACTTGCACCCTTGCATTGAAAGTGCAGTGTCTTAATCACTAGACCACCAAAGAAGTTCCAACTGTTGTTCTTAACATTATCATTATCACTGTCGTTATTACCTAGTGGCAAATGTACTCATTTGGAATTTGTAGTATATTAAAACGTTCTTATTTGAGCCTGTGTGAGATATAGTCATGGTAATCAAATATTGGCCTGTTGACACATTTAATGGATCCATATTAGGAAGAAAACAGAAAACTCCAAATAATGATAAAAACCAGAAATTTCTTAGAAATGTATAGGTACAGCTTAGAGAATGTGTGATTAATTCCTAAAACCTTTCATTTATACCTTTGTTAGATTAGTTTATCCTAAGCAAAACATACAATTATAAGCCACACATTTTGTTATTTCTAATTTTTATGCAAGACTAAATAATTTGTGAAAGTATATCATTTCCTTTTTTTTGGATCTTACATTTTAAGTTCCTATTATTATAACACCGAAAGATGAACTCCCCAGGTTGGTAGGTGCCCACTATGCTACTGGAGAAGAGTGGGGAAGTAACTGTAGAAAGAATGATGAGATGGAGCCAAAGCAAAAACAACACCCAGTTTTGGATGTGATGGGTGATGGAAGTAAAGTCTGATGCTGTAAAGAGCAATATTGCGTAGGAACCTGCAATGTTAGGTCCATGAATAAAGGCAAATTGGAAGTGATCAAACAGGAGATGGCAAGAGTGAATATTGACATTTTAGGAATCAGTGAACTAAAATGGACTGGAAAGGGTGAATTTAACTCAGATGACCATTATATCTACTACACTGGGCAAGAATCCCTTAGAAGAAATGGAGTGGCCCTCATACTGAGAGGGTAACAAGCAGGAAGGCCAGGGGTCTCCAAACGGAGGAAATAGTCTGCAAGTGTCAGATATTTTTATCTCTCTTAAGCAGCAGGAGGAAACAAACTAGCAATATTTTTTTTTTTCCTTCTCTATACAAATTTAAAAGAAGGTTTCTCTTAAAATACTGTGTTGCCATAATGACACCTGGTTGCACCTAAAGTTTACTATTCTCAAACCTTGAGTTAACCATTGCATTTTTCTTAGGGAAATGTTTGTCTTAAGCTATATTAATGTACTATGCATTTACCCCAGACTCTGTCTTCAAGTCGGTTGCGCCTAATGGCTCGGAACCTACTTGACAAACCATTATGTTATACACAGATATTGTTCCCCTAATATATGTAAACAAAACTATTTGTATGGTAATCTGTCCTTCTACAAGATTCAAGTCAATTGTTTTATGGCCCGGGATGAATCATCTGGTGCCAAGAGTATCCCAAAATACATCTTATGGATGAGGGGCCTGTGCCATTCTGAGTTTTAAGACATTTTTTTCTTTCATTAACAAACTGCTAGTGACTATATAACATCCATCTGAAGACTAGTAGAGGGGGTAATCTTTCTGCCCCCTTCTGATGCCCATGTCAGAAGCTTTCTCTATCTCATTTATACTTTAATAAAACTTTATTACACAAAAGCTCTGAGCAATCAAGCCTCGTCTTTGGCCCTGGATTGAATTCTTCTCCTCCAGAGGCCAAGAGTCCCGACGTCTTTTCGTGGGTCAACAACAACCTTTCAATAGTCGACAAAAGAGTCCAAAATGCAGTACTTGGATGCAATCTTAAAAATGACAAAATGGTCTCTGTTCATTTCCAAGGCAAACAATTCAATATCACAGTAATCCAAGTCTATGCTCTGACCAGTAATGCTGAAGAAGCTCAAGTTGAACAGTTCTATGAAGACCTACAAGACCTTCTAGATCTAACACTCAAAAAAGATGTCCTCTTCATTATAGGGGACTGTAATGCAAAAGTAGGAAGTCAAGAGCCTACTGGAGTAACAGCCAAATTTGGCCTTAGAGTACAGAATGAAGCAGGGCAAAGGCTAATAGGATTTTGCCAAGAGAATGCACTGGTCATAGCAAACACCCTCTTCCAACAACACAAGAGAAAACTCTATACATGGACATCACCAGATGGTCAGCTGAAATCAGATTGATTATATTTTTTTGCAGCCAAAGATGGAGAAGCTCTATACAGTCAGCAAAAACAAGACTGGGAGCTGACTGTGGCTCAGATCATGAACTCCTTATTGCCAAATTCAGACTTAAGTTGAATAAAGTAGGGAAAACCACTAAATGACTCAGGTTTGACCTAAATCAAATCCCTTATGATTATACAGTGGAAGTGACAAATGGATTCAAGGGATTAGATCTGATTGACAGAGTGCCTGAAGAACTATGGATGGAGGTTTGTGACATTGTACAGGAGGCAGTGATCAAGAGCATCCCCAAGAAAAATAAATGCAAAAAGGAAAAATGATTGTCTGACGAGGCCTTACAAATAGCTGAGAAAAGAAGAGAAGCTAAAGACAAAGGAGAAAAGGAAAGATATACCCATTTGAATGCAGAGTTCCAAAGAATAGCGAGGAGAGATAAGAAAGTCTTCCTAAATAATCAAAGCAAATAGAGGAAAAGAATAGAATGGGAAAGACTAGAGATCTCTTCAAGAAAATTAGAGATATCAAGTGAATTTTCATGAAAAAATGAGCACATTTTTGTAAAGGACATAATAAAGGACAGAAGTGGTATGGACCTAACAGAAGCAGAAGATATTGAGAAGAGGTGGCAAGAATACACAAAAAAATTATACAAAAAATATCTTCATGACCCAGATAACCGTGATGGTGTGATCACTCATCTAGAGCCAGATATCCTGGAATGCAAAGTCAAGTGGGTCTTAAGGAAGCATCACTATGAACAGAGCTAGTGGATGTGATAGAATTCCAGTTGAGCTATTTCAAATCCAAAAAGACGATGCTGTGAAAGTGCTGCATTCAATATGCCAGCAAATCTGGAAAACTCAGCAGTGGCCACAGGACTGGAAAAGGTCAGTTTTCATTCCAATCCCAAAGAAAGGCAATGCCATCGAATGATCAAACTACTGCACAATTGCACTCAGCTCACACACTAGTAAAGTAATGCTCAAAATTCTCCAAGCCAGGCTTCAACAGTATGTGAACTATGAACTTCCAGATGTTCGTGAGCATCAAAAAAGCCAGAGAGCTCCAGAAAACATCTACTTTTACGTTGTTGACTATACCAAAGCCTTTCACTGTGTGGGTCGCAACAGACTGTGGAAAATTCTTCAAGAGATGAGAATACCAGACCACCTGACCTGCCTCCTGAGAAATCTGTATGCAGGTCAAGAAGAAACAGTTAGAACTGGACATGGAACAACAGACTGTTTCCAAATAGGGAAAGGAGTACATCAAGGCTGTATATTGTGACCCTGCTTATTTAACTTATATGAAGGGTGCATCATGCAAAATGCCGGGCTGGAGGAAGCACAAACTGGAATCAAGATTTCTGGGAGAAATATCAATAACCTTAAACAAACAGTTGACACCTCCCTTATGGCAGAAAATGAAGAACTAAAGAGCCTCTTGATGAAGTGAAAACTAATATCATGGCATCTAGACCCATCACTTTATGGCAAATAGATGGGGAAAAATGGAAAGAGTGAGAGAATTTATTTGGGGGGGGCCTCTAAAATCACTGCAGATGGTGATTGCAGCCATGAAATTAAAAGACACTTGCTCCTTGGAAAAAAATCTATAACCAACTTAGACAGCATGTTAAAAAGCAGAGACATTACTTTACCAACAAAGGTCTGTCAAACTGTGGTTTTTCCAGTAATCATGTATGGATGTGAGTGTTGGACTATAAAGAAAACTGAGTGCTGAAGAATGATGCCTTTGAACTGTGGTGTTGGAGAAGACCCTTGAGAGTCCCTTGGACTGCAAGGAGATCCAACCAGTCCATCCTAAAATAAAAGAGTCGTGAGTATTCATTGGAAGGACTGATGCTGAAGCTGAAAATCCAGTGCTTTGACTACCTGATGCTAAGAACTGACTCATTGCAAAAGACTCTTATGCTGGGAAAGATTGAAGGCGGGAGGAGAAGGGGATGAAAGAGGATGAGATGGTTGGATGGCATTACCGATGTGATGGACATAAGTTTGAGTAGACTCCAGGAGTTGGTGATGGATAGGGAAGCCTGGCATGCTGCAATTCATGGGGTCACAAAAAGCTGGGCATGATTGAGTGACTGAACTGAACTGAATCATTATAATCATTAGATTTCTTCCCAATTTGTGATTAGGACTGCATGAGAACCTCATAGACATATTTATTTCACATCAAGTCTGAGGTCAAAATTAGTTAGGAGAGACTTGGCTGCAAATAACATATAGTCCCCTAAATTCAGTGGTTTAGAGAATAAGAAGACCAATTACTTTCCTCTCTAACAGTAAATGTTGGTATCAAGGTCATCAGAATGCTTTTTCTTTTATGTGATTATTCACTGACCACCTAAGAGCCTCTCTGCCATTTTTGAAATGTTGCAACCAAGGTCACACAGGGCACTGCCATCCTATCAGTCATGGGGAAAAGAGACATGGCCCACCATATGTGGGAGAATTTATGAGCCCTCTCTGAAAAAGGAATTTGCAACCTCTAATCATATCTCATGGGGTAGAACCCAGCTCACATAGCCAAAGCTGACTGCAGGGAAATGCAGTCTTGTTCTTGCCAAGAGGAGAGGACAGTGATTTTAATGGACCTCCAGCAGCCTCTGCCACATTTTTCAATGTCAAGGCAAATACACTTAGTGAAAATTGTTTCCGTTTTCATTTGCTACTTTTGGGAGATTTGTCAGTCATACAATTTTCTCTGCTTCAGTTTTGTAGGCATGTTCAGTTTAGTTCAGTTGCTCAGTCATGTCCGACGCTTTGCGACCCCATGGACTACAGCATGCCAGGCCTCTCTGTCCATCACCAACTCCTGGATTTTACTCAAACCCATGTGCATTGAGTTGGTGATGCCATCCAGCCACCTCATCTTCTGTTGTCCCCTTCTCCTCACGCCTTCAATCTTTCCCAGCATAAGAGCCTTTTCAAATGAGTCAGCTCTTCACATTAGGGTGGCCAAAGTATTGGAGTTTCAGCTTCAGAATCAGTTCTTCCTATTGAATATTCAGGACTTATTTCCTTTAGGATGGATTGGTTGGATCTCCTTGCAGTCCAAGGGACTCTCAAGAGTCTTCTCCAACACCACAGTTCAAAAGCATCAGTTCTTTGGCGCTCAGCTTTCTTCACAGTCCAACTCTCACATCCATACATGACCACTGGAAAAACCATAACTTTGACTAGATAGATCCTTTTTGGAAAAGTAACATCTCTGCTTTTTAATATGCTATCTAGGTTGGTCATAACTTTTCTTTCAAGGAGCAAGTGTCTTTTAATTTCATGGCTGCAATCACCATCTGCAGTGATTTTGGAGCCCAAAAAAATAAAGTGTGACACTGTTTCCACTGTTTTCCCATCTATTTCCCATGAAGTGATGGGACCAGATGCCATGATGTTAGTTTTCTGAATGTTGAGTTTTAAGCCAACTTTTTCACTCTCCTCGTTCACCTTCATCAAGAGGTTCTTGAGTTCTTCTTTGCTTTCTGCCATAAGGGTGGTGTCATCTGCATATCTGAGGTTATTGATATTTTCCCAGCAATCTTAATTCCAGGTTGTGCTTCATCCAGCCCGGCATTTCTCATGATGTATTCTGCACAGAAGTTAAATATTCAGGGTCACAATATACAGCCTTGACATACTCATTTTCCTATTTGGAACTAGGCATGTTACCTCCTGATAAAAAATGAGACAATATACACTAAAACTTGATGTTAAGACCATGCATAAATGTTAACAAGAGAAGGGACAAAAAAGAACAGGCATTTGTTAGTCTGAAAATTGACCCCTGAGTGAAACGATTAACCCATGGCAATTTCATGTTCTCTTAGGTCACCATGGTAATGGAAATGAATAAGCTCTTCATGGGACCAAAATCTGTACTTCAAAAGTGAGATTTGTCTTGGGAATAATTTTCTTTGGTTTTCATGTTCATTTCTACTAAATGGAGAGTGAGATGAACTGGGAGAGTCGGACTGACGTATAATACACTGTGCTGTGCTATGTGCTTAGTCATTTAGTTGTGTCTGACTCTTTGCGATCCTATGGGCTGTAGCCCACCAGGCTACATGGGGCTTCTCCAGGCAAGAACACTGGAGTGGGTTCCCATGTACTCCTTCAGGGGATCTTCCCATCCCAGGGATCAACTCAGATCTCCAGCATTGCAGACAGATTCTTTACCATCTGAGCCACCAGGCAAGCCCCATATATACAGTACTATGTGTAAAATACATAGCTAGTGGCAACTCAGTTCAGTGCTCTGTGGTGACCTAGAGGGGTGTCAGGGGGCAGAATGGGAGGGAGGTTCAAGAGGGAGGAAATATATATGTGTGTATATATATATGTGGCTGATTTGCTTCATTGTATAGCAGAAACTAGCACAACTTTGTAAAGCAGTTATATTACTATAAAAAAAAAAATAAAGAACATAGGCAAAACACTCTCTGACATACATCACAGCAGGATCCTCTATGACCCACCTCCCAGAATATTGGAAATAAAAGCAAAAATAAACAAATGGGACCTAATTAAGCTTAAAAGCTTCTGCACATCAAAGGAAACTATTAGCAAGGTGAAAAGACAGCCTTCAGAATGGGAGAAAATAATAGCAAATGAAGCAACCGACAAAACAACTAATCCCAAAAATATACAAGCAACTCCTACAGCTCAACTCCAGAAAAATAAATGACCCAATCAAAAAATGGGCCAAAGAACTAAATAGACATTTCTCCAAAGAAGACATACAGATGGCTAACAAACACATGAAAAGATGCTCAACATCACTCATTATCAGAGAAATGCAAATCAAAACCACTATGAGGTACCATTTCACACCAGTCAGAATGGCTGCGATCCAAAAGTCTACAAATAATAAATGCTGGAGAGGGTGTGGAGAAAAGGGAACCCTCTTACACTGTTGGTGGGAATGCAAACTAGTACAGCCACTATGGAGAACAGTGTGGAGATTCCTTAAGAAACTGGAAATAGAACTGCCTTATGATCCAGCAATCCCACTGCTGGGCATACACTGAGGAAACCAGAATTGAAAGAGACACGTGTACCCCAATGTTCATCGCAGCACTGTTTATAAAAGCCAGGACATGGAAACAACCTAGATGTCCATCAGCAGATGAATGGATAGGAAAGCTGTGGTACATATACACAGTGGAGTATTACTCAGCCATTAAAAAGAATACATTTGAATCAGTTCTATTGAGGTGGATGAAACTGGAGCCTATTATACAGAGTGAAGTAAGCCAGAAAGAAAGATTTGTGTTTTTAACCAGAAGTTTTACACAAGAAGTTAGTGCTAAGAAACTCTTTAGAATTTGCCTTATTATTTTATCAATAATATATTACTTTATAAAACAATATAAGGAGGAGCAAACAAAACTATTGACAGTGATAAAGCATCTAGAGAGGATAAAGGGAGGTATGTAGCAATAACTGGCCCATAATAACTCCATTGTGACATCACACTTTTAAAATTTTATTTGTCTTGTTCACTTTTTAAAAATTAATTAGTTTTTAAAATTGAGGTAGTGTTCATTTATAATTGTAGGGAAAGAGAGAATTAGTCAAGATGTCATGGTCAGGCTTTCTCCCCCAACAGCCTCTTGCTCTTGCCCCATCTTTTGTAAATAATGACTCTGTAACAGCTGAGATCATTTAAAGAGCTGTGCACGCACGTCACAAGGTGCCTGCTTGGTCATGGGTTGTGTGCGGTAGGCATGTATGTGAGCTCCGCCCAGAAAGCAGGGGTATTTTACTGCTGTGTGATGCCTGTGTCCACTGGGTCAACCCCAAGAGGAAGAATACAGCGTGTCTACTGCTAAGGCCGCTGCGTCAGCCAGGAGATAGTTTGTGTGTGGCTACGCTGTGTTGTTATGTCTGCTGCTATGGCTGCTGTGTCAGCGAGAAGAGAATAAACGTATCTGCAGTTCCTATGGCTCCTTATGTCTTCTTCCATCTTCAGCTCGCACCTTGCCTACCCCGGATTCAGCAAACAGCACAGACAGTGTGAACAGTGAAACAACTGGTGTTACAAACAGTTATCAGCAATACAATAATGTTATATAAGTTTTGTGGGTACAACATTGTATTTCTACTTCTGAACACCCTACAACATGCTCACTATCCAAAATTTAGTTTCCATCAGTCACCATATAAATGACCCCCTGAATCCATCCATTTCCTCCTCCCTCCCACCCTGCCCTGCTTTGTAACTCTACTCTGTGCTCTGTATCTATGTGTTTGTTTTTGTATGGTTTAGTTTGCTCATTTTATTTTTTGTTTGGATTTTTAAAACTGTTTATGGGGTTTTCATGGCAAGAAGCTGGAATGGGTTGCCATTTTATCCTCCAGTGGACCACACTTTGTCAGAACTCTCCACTGTGACCCGTCCATCCTGAGTGGCCCTGCTTGGCATGCCTCATAGCTTCATTGAATTGTGCAAACCCTTCACCAAGACAAGGCAGCGACCCATGAAAGGGGTTTGGATGTTAGTTTTTTGATATCCCACATATTAGTGAAATCATGTGATATTTGTCTTTCTCCATCTGAGGTTTCACTTAGCACAATACTTTCAAGTTCCTTGCATGTGGTCACAAATGGCAACGTTTTGTCTTTTTTAGATGAGAAGTATTCCACTGTGTATACATACATACATATGTATATATGTGTGTGTGTGTGTGTGTGTGTATATATGGAACATACAGAATATAATGGAATATATATAATGGAATATACAATGGAATACTTTATTCATTCATTGATTGATGGGCACTTAGGTTGTTCTCATATCTTGGCTACCAAAAATCATACTGTAATGATTATGTTGCTATTGTTATTGAGTCACTAAGTAGTGTCTGACTCTTTTGTGACCCTATGGACTGTATCCCACCAAGCTCTGCTGTCAATGGGATTTCCCAAGCAAGAATACTGGAGTGGCTTGCCATTTCCTTCTCCAAAGGATGTTCCCACCCCAGGGGTTGAACCTGTGTTTCCTGAACATCTCCTGAATTAGCAGGCCACTTCTTTACCACTGAGCCTCCAGGGAAGCCCTGTAAAGAATATAGGGATGCATATATCTTTTCAGAATTGTGTGTATTTTCTTTGGATTAAATACACAGAAGTGGGATAACTGGGTCATATGGTAGTTCTATTCTTAATTTTTAAAGGAATATCTATGCTATATTCAATAATTACTGCACAAACATACTTTCCCACCAACAATGTATAAGGGTTTCTTTCTCTTCACAGCCTTGACAACATTTGTTTTTTTTTCTTTTCTTTTTGATAATAGACATTTTGACAGGTGTGAGGTAATATGTCAATGTGGTTTTAATTTGCATTTACCTAAAAATTAAGTACGTGATGTTAAGCCTCTTTTCATGTGCCTATTGGCCATCTGTATGTTTCCTTTGGAAAAATACCTATTCAACTCCTTTGCTCAGTTTTAATCAGGTTCTTTGTTTTTATGTTGTTGAGTCATATGAGTTCTTTATATATTCTGGATATTAATCCTTTATTGGATATGTCATTTACAAGTAGCTTCTCCCATTCAGTAGATTTTCTTTTCATTTCATTGATGGTTTTCTTTGCTGTGTAGAAGCTTTTTGGTTTGATGTGGTTCAATTTGTTTATTTTTTCTTTTATTTCCCCTCCCTTAAGAGACATATCTAAAAGATATTGCTAAGGCCAATGGCCAAGAGTGTATTGCCTATGTTTTTTTCTAGGAGTGTTATAGTTTTAAGTCTTATATTTGAGTCTTTAATCCATTTTGAGTTAATTTTTGTGTATAGTAAGAGATAGTGGTCTAGTTTCTTTCTTTCCCCCTCTCTACCTCCCTCCCTCCACTCTTTCTCTCACTTTCTTTCCCTGGGGTTATCCAGTTTTTTCAACACCACTTATATTTTCTACATTGTGTGTTCCTTGCTCTTCTATCTTAATTAACGTGTTCAGTTCAGTCACTCAGTCATGTCCAACTCTTTGCGACCCCATCGACTGCAACATGCCAGCCTTCCCTGTCCATCAACATCTCCTGATATTTAACCAAACCCATGCCCATTGAGTTGGTGATGTCATCCAACCATCTCATCCTCTTATTGGATATGTCATAATCCTCCTGCCCTCAATATTTCCCAGCATCAGGGTCTTTTCAAATGAGTCAGCTCTTCGCATCAGGTGGCCAAAGTGTTGGAGTTTCAGCTTCAATACCAGTCCTTCTAATGAACACCCAGGACTGAACTCCTTTAGGATGGACTAGTTGGATCTCCTTGCAGTCCAAGAAATCTTCTCCAACACCACAGTTCAAAAGCATCAGTTCTTCGGTGCTCAGCTTTCTTTATAGTCCAACTCTCACATCCATACATGACCACTGGAAAAACCATAGCTTTGACTAGACGGACTTTTGTTGACAAAGTAATGTCTCTGCTTTTTAATAAGCTGTCTAGTTGGTCATAACTTTCCTTCCAAGAAGTAAGCGCCATCCACAGTGATTTGGAGCCCAGAAAAATAAAGTCAGCCACTGTTTGCAGTTTCCCCATCTATTTCCCATGACGTGATGCGACCGGATGCCATGATCTTCGTTTTCTGAATGTTGAGCTTTAAGCCAACTTTTTCACTCTCCACTTTCACTTTCATCAAAAGGCTCTTTAGTTCTTCTTCACTTTCTGCCGTAAGGGTGGTGTCATCTGCATATCTGAGGTTATTGATATTTCTTCCAGCTTGTGCTTCCTCCAGCCCAGGGTTTCTCATGATGTATTCTGCATAGAAGTTAAATAAGCAGGGTGACAATATACAGCCTTGATGTACTCCCTTTCCTATTTGGAACCAGTCTGTTGTTCCATGTCCAGTTCTAACTGTTGCTTCTTGACCGGCATATAGGTTTCTCAAGAGGCAGGTCAGGTGGTCTGGTATTCCCATCTCTTTCAGAATATTCCACAGTTCATTGTGATCCATACAGTCCAAGGCTTTGGCATAGTCAATAAAGCAGAAATAGATGTTTTTCTGGAACTCTCTTGCTTTTTCGATGATCCAGCGGATTTTGGCAATTTGATCTCTGGTTCCTCTGCCTTTTTTAAAACCAGCTTGAACATCTGAAAGTTCACTGTTCACATATTGCTGAAGCCTGGCTTGGAGAATTTTAAGCGTTACTTTACTAGTTTGTGAGAGGAGTGCAATTGTGTGGTAGTTTGAGCATTCTTTGGCATTGCCTTTCTTTGGGACTGGAATAAAAACTGGCTTTTCCAATCCTGTGGCCACTGCTGAGTTTTCCAAATTTGCTGGCATATTGAGTGCATCACTTTCACAGCATCGTCTTTCAGGATTTGAAATAGCTCAACTGGAATTCCATCACCTCCACTAGCTTTGTTCGTAGTGATGCTTCCTAAGGCCCACTTGACTTCACATTCCAGGATGTCTGACTCTAGGTGAGTGTCACACCATCGTGATTATCTGGGTCATGAAGATCTTTTTTGTACAGTTCTTCTGTGTATTCTTGCCACCTCTTCTTAATATCTTCTGTTTCTGTTAGGTCTCTACCATTTCTGTCTTTTATTGGGCCCATCTTTGCATGAAATGTTCCCTTGGTATGTCTACTTTTCTTGAAAAGATCTCTAGTCTTTCCCATTCTAGTGTTTTCCTCTATGCATTGATCACTGAGGAAGGCTTTCTTATCTCTCCTTGCTATTCTTTGGAACTCTGCATTCAAATGGGTATATCATTCCTTTTCTCCTTTGCCTTTCACTTCCCTTCTTTTCACAGCTATTTGTAAGGCCTCAGACAACCATTTTGCTTTTTTGCATTTCTTTTTCTTGGGGATGGTCTTGATTCCTGTTTCCTCTACAATGTCACGAACCTCTGTGCATAGTTCATCAGGCACTCTGTCTATCAGATCTAGTCCCTTAAATCTATTTCTCACTTCCACTGTATAGTCATAAGGGATTTGATTTAGGTCATACCTGAATGGTCTAGTGGTTTTCTCCACTTTCTTCAGTTTCAGTCTGGATTTGGCAATAAGTCAGTCTGGGCCACAGTCAGTTCCCAGTCTTGTTTTTGCTGACTGTACAGAGCTTCTCTATCTTTGGCTGCAAAGAATATAATCAATGTGATTTTGGTGTCGACCATCTGGTGATGACCATCTTGTGTAGAGTCTTCTCTTGCGTTGTTGGAAGAGGGTGTTTGCTATGACCAGTGCGTTCTCTTGGCAGAACTGTATTAGCCTTTGCCCTGCTTCATTCTGTACTCCAAGGCCAAATTTGCCTGTTGCTCCAGGTGTTTCTTGACTTCCTACTTTTACATTCCAGTCCCCTATAATGAAGAGGACATCTTTTTTGAGTGTTAGTTCTAGAAGGTCTTGTAGGTATTCTTAGAACTGTTCAACATCAGCTTCTTCAGTGTTACTTGTCAGGGCATAGACTTGGATTACTATGATATTGAATTGTTTGCCTTGGAAATGAACAGAGATCATTCTGTCATTTTTGAGACTGCATCCAAGTCTGCATTTGGGACTCTTCTGTGACTATGATGGCTACTCCATTTCTTCTAAGGAATTCCTGCCCACAGTAGTAGATACAATGGTCATCTGAGTTCAGTTCACCCATCCCACTCCATCTTAGTTCGTTGATTCCTAGAATGTCGATGTTCACTTTTGTCACCTCCTGTTTGACCACTTCCATTTTGCCTTGTTTCATGGATGTAATATTCCAGGTTCCTATGCAATATTTATCTTTACAGCATCGAATCTTGCTTCTATCGCCAGTTCCATCCACAACTGGGTGTCGTTTTTGCTTTGGCTCCATCCCTTCATTCTTTCTGGGGTAATTTCTCCACTGATCTCCAGTAGCATATTAAGCACCTACGGACCCAGGGAGTTCATCTTTCAGTATCCTATCATTTTGCCTTTTCATACTGTTCATGGGGTTCTCAAGGCAAGAATACTGAAGTGGTTTGCCATTCCCTTCTCCAGTGGACCACATTCTGTCAGACCTCTTCACCATGACCCGTCCGTGTTGGGGGTTAACTCTAACTCTAATTAACCTGTAGGTCTTTCAAATCCTTGGTAAACTTTATTACTAGGTATTCTAGTCTTTCTTTTGTGATCATAAATGGGGTTGTATTCATAATTTGTCTTTCTACTAACTTATTGTTAGCATATAGAAAAGCAACAAAGTTTCATATATTGATTTTATTTACTGAAACTTTATTGTATTTGTTTATTATTTCTTACAGTTTTTTTTGTGGAATCTTTGGGGTTTCCTATAAATAAAATATGGCCTATGAGTAGTAATAGTTTTACTTCTTCCTTTCCAATTTGAATATCTTTTATTTCTTTGTCTTGCCTAATTTCTGTGGCCATGACTTCCAGTACTATGTTGAATAAGATTGGGCATTCTTGTCTTGTTCTTGATCTTAGAGGGATAATTTTCAATATTTTTAACCATTGATTATGATATTAGTTTTGAGGTGGGACAATTTTAATATAGTGTGCCTTAGAGAAGGTCTTTTTTGCATTGAGGTAAAAAGGTGTTTTCTTAGCTTCATCGATTTGTATATCTGGCTCCTTCCCCAAGTTTGGGAAGTTCTCAGCTATTATTTCTTTATAAGCTCTCTGTCCCTTTCTCCCTCTCTTTTCCATTGGGGTACACATTACTCCAATGTTGCCCTTCATAAAAGAGTCAGATACTTCTCTTAGAATTTCCTTTTTACAAATTAAATCCCTTTGTAAGGTATGCCTTCTGTTCATTATTTTTAATTAATTTATTTTTGATTGAAGGATAATTGCTTCACAGAATGTTGTTGCTTTCTATCAAACAACATGAATCAGCCATAGGTGTACATATGTCTCTGTTCATTATTTTTATTTCTGAGCTTATTAAACTGCCTTTCTGAATTTTCTTGTCTCATTTAGTTTCTTCATGAAAAAAGAAAGCTATTTTGTATTCTCTATCAGTTAGACAGCAATATTCCATGACTAAGTTTGGATTCTGTAGAATTGTCATTTTCTTTTAGTGGCACAATGCTAAATGGTTTTTTACTGTACTTGAGTGAGAATAAAGATTCTAAGACAATATCACTACCTGTTTTAGAGATACAATTCCTTTATTTAATTTTCTAATTTGTGTACCTTGAGTGGTGGTTAAAGAGCTAATTTTGAGAAATATATTTGTAAGTGTGTGTGTGAGCACATGTATAGAATTGAGAGAAGACTGGACAGGAGAATACAAAGTAATTGAAGTATACTTTGGGTTCTATTCAGAGTGCAGCAGAGAGTGTATGTTAGAGAACAAAAGTGGGAGTAAGGCAGTCATTCAGGATACTCTTACAGAATTCCTGATGAGACATGATGGAGATGCCATGGACTTGGATACTACCCACAGAGACAGGATGAAGCAGATGAATCCAGGTGTCTCCTGAAAGATTATCAGAAATATTCAGGCAAATGGTGGTAAAGTAAAACAGTATCTCTTTCTACAAGGAGGAGGTTATTTTAAATTCATATTTTAATCAACTAACAATTGTCCTGTGATTTCTTAAGTGCTAAAGAATACAAGCCATGCATATTTTTATTCATTTCAAGAGTCATGGTTCTAAGTAATTAAAATGGCATTCCAGGCATCTAAAAATAAACTCAGTGGTTCATTGTGATGTATACCATTAGTGCTTAGCTATGCCCAGTTCTCTCCTTCTTGAGCACATGGGAGGGAACCACTTCTCAGTCTCTGCCATTGGTCATGGCATGTGACTAATGCAGGTCAGTAAAATGTGAGAGAAACAAGATCAATTACTCTCAAGCTGAACATCTAAGTGTAATCTTCTGCCTTCTCTCTTCCTCTACAGGAAAGACTTTTGGTGGCAAATGTTAAGATGTCAGAGTTACAAGATAGAAATGATAGGACCTCTCAAAGTCTGCATAATAAGAGTATAAAATAAATATTAATTGTTTTGAACTATTGAGATTTAGATTTGTTGGCTATTGTAGCATAGTCATTCATTAATTATCTTGACTAATACATATTTGTTGTTGTTTCAATTGCAAAGTCATGTCTGACTCTTTGTGACCCCATGGACTGCAGCATGCCAGGTTTCCCTGTCCTTCACTGACTCCCAAAGCTTGCTCAAACTCATGTCCATCAGGTCAGTGATGCCATCCCACCATCTCATCCTCTGTTGTCCCCTTCTCCTCCTGCCGTCAACCTTTCCCAGCATCAGGTCTTTTCTAATGAGCTGGTTTTGTGCATCAGGTGATGAAGGTATTGGAGCTTCAGCTTCAGCATTAGTCCTTCCAATGAATATTCAGAGTTAATTTCCTTTAGGATCTCCAAGGGAATCTCAAGAGTCTTTTCCACCACCACAATTTGAAAGCATTAATTCTTCAGTGCTCAGCCTTCCTATACATATAGATAGTAAAAATAAGCATGATATAAAAGTAATATTACATATTGACTTCCCAGGGTAAAAAGTTGTACCAGGATTATTTCAACAGTGTTTGTTCTGTGATTACTATGAAGTGTAACTTCCATGTACATAAAGACAACAGACTTTGAGTTAGGTATTACTAATCACTGTTTTTTATAGATGAGAAATCTGGCTTGTAGAGGTGCTAACTGGTTCTTGTTTATGCAGCTCAAAAGGGCCAGAGTCAAATACTGAAGCTAAGTCCACTGTCTTCACTTACAGCAGTTAAGTGTCATTTTATAATAAAAGGAATCATTATATCTATCCTTTACCACTTCCAAAGTTTTTTAGGCAGGTGACTTGGAAATTCTATTTCTTCAGCATTAAGAAACTCTGAATTAATGAATCACTGCTGCTGCTGCTGCTAAGTCACTTCAGTCGTGTCTGACTCCATGCCACCCCATAGATGGCAGCCCACCAGGCTCTGCTGTCCCTGGGATTCCCCAGGCAAGAACATTGGAGTGGGTTGCCATTTCCTTCTCCAATGTGTGAAAGTGAAGTCTTTCAGTCGTGTTCGACTCTCAGCGACCCGATGGACTGCAGCCCACTAGGCTCCTGCATCCATGGGATTTTCCAGGCAAGAGTACTGGAAAATGAATCACTAGTTTTGATAATTCTGTGTATTTAAGAATTCAGATCAGCTTTTACAGGAATATTTTTATTTCATAGCTCATTTTACCTGCCAATATTTTCCCAGGCTTAAGAATTTTCACCACTCTTCATGTAGTACTTATTAAATTTATTTTTTGCCTACCACAATTTTTCATTTCATGCTATTCTAACATTTTGTGAACCTGTCTACCCAAATTGCACATCACAATTTCCAGCATAACGGCATCTAACACAGAGCTGGTGGCTTTACTTTTACTTTCATGGTTTCTCACCACTTACTGGACATATCATTGAAGCAGTCAGGAGGGTGAAATATAAAATTTAAGAAAACAGCTTCAATGAGGCCAACTTGACATATAATAAACTGTACATATTTAAAGTGAAAGATTTGATAAGTTTTGACATATACAGAGGAGATTGGTGGGCTACATTCCATGGGGTCACAGAGAATCAGAGAGTTGGGCATGACTTAGTGACTATACAACAACAAATATATATAAACCATCACCACAACGAGGAGAATGAGTATATCATGGGAGAGGAACATGGGACACGGTGATGCAACAGTAGAAAATTTCAGTTATACAATGACTAAGTTATGGAGATCTAATATATAACAATACGATTGTAGTTAACAACACTGTATGGTGCACTTGAAATTGGCTAGGAGGGTAAATCTTAAGTATTCTCAATACACAAAAAAATTTTTGAAAGAAAATGGTGACTTCATGAGGTGATGGATATGTTAATCATCTTGATTGTGGCAATTACTTCACAATGTATATGTATATCAAAACATCAAGCTGTACACCTTAAATATATACAATATTATTTCTCAATTATGTCTCAATAAAAGCAAACAAGAAAAAAGAACAGATAAATCCATTTTTTGAAAAAATTCTTTGTGTCTCAGAATTCCTCTCCCCAACTTGCTTCCCAAAAGTCAATCAAAAACTGGTCTATTTCCAATTACTATAAATTTATTTTCATTTTCTAGATGTTCATGTAAATGAAATTATACAGTAACTATCTTTCTGCCTTTTTTCTTTCATTTAACATAATTAACTTGACATTCTTCCATGTTGTTGTTTATCAATAGTACATATGTGTTGTTATGTGTATCAAATTGTTTTACAGCTGAGGAGTGTTCTGTTTTATGGATATAATATAATATACTTTGTTTAACCTTTTAATTGTTGATGGATATTTGGATTGTTTCAAGCTCTGGACTGTTTGAAATAAAAATATCCTGGATATACATGTACAAATATAAATATTTATGTAGACAGATTTTACCTTTTCTCTTAAATAGACACATAAAGTGAAGTTGGCAAGATTATATGGAAATGTGTATATGATTTTCTAAGAAGCTGACAACCTGCTTTCTTTTATTTATTTTTTAATGTATTTACTTTTATTGAAGTACAGTTGGTTTACAACATCATATTATGTTAGTTTCAGGTGTACAACTTAATCATTCAACATTTATAGATGATTCTTCATTTAAAATTATTACAAAAATAGTGGCTATATTTCCTTAGGCTGTACCTTATATCCTTATTGCATATTTATTTTATACACTGTAGTTTGTATCTCTTAATCCCCTACCCCATCTCATCCTTCCTCACTTCCCTTTTCATTAACTATTACCTTATTGTTGTTATTGTTCAGTCTGATTCTTTGTGACACTGGGATCACTGTAGGGAAGCCTACAGTACTCTAGGCTTCCCTGTCCATCGCCAGCTCCTGGAGCATGCTCAAACTCATGTCCATTGAGTCAGTGATGTCATCCAAACATCTCATCCTCTGTCACCCATGTCTCCTCTTGCCCTCAATCTTTCCCAGCATCAAGGTTTTTTCCAATGAGTCGGGTCTTCACATAGGGTGGCCAAGGTATTTAAGCTTCAGCTTCAACATCAGTCCTTTCAATTAATATTCAGGTTTATTTCCTTTAGGATTGGCTGATTTGGCCTTGCTGTCCAAGGGAATTTAAAAGTCTTCTCCAGCACCACAGTTTGAAGGCATCAATTCTTTGGTGCTCAGCCTTCTTTATGGTACAACGTTCACATCCGTACATGACTACTGGCAAAACCATAGCTTTGACTATACAGATCTTGGTGAAATGATGTCTCTGATTTTGTGTATATTGTCTAGGTTTGTCATAGATTTTCTTTCAAGGAGCAGGCATCTTTTAATTTCATGGCTGAAGTCACCATCTGCAGTGATTTTGGAGGCCAAGAAAAAAAAGTCTGTCACTCTTTCCAGTTTTTTTCCTATTTGCCATTAAGTGATGGAACCAGATGCCATGATCTTTGGTTTTTGCATGTTCAGTTTTAAGCCAGCTTTTTCACTCTCTTCTTTTATCTTCATCAAGAGGCTCTTTAGTTCTTCGCTTTCTGACATTAAAGTGGTATCATCTGCATATGTGAGGTTGTTGATATTTCTCCCAACTATTTATTAACTAGTAACCACTAGTTTGTTCTCTATACTTGAGTCTGCCTTTCTTTCTTATATTTATTTATTTTGTTTTTTGGATTCCACATATAAGTGATATCATACAACATTTTCTTTTCTCTGTCTGACATTTTACTAAGCATTATACCCTCCAAGTCCATTCACGTTGCTACAAATTACAAGATTTTATTCTTTTTATGACCTTTGTAGTATACCATTGTGTATATTTATCACATCTTCTCTATATGTTCATCTGTTGATGGACTGTTAGGTTGTTTCTGTGTCTTGGCTATTATAAATAATACTACCAAGAACATTTGGGGTGCATTTATCTTGTTGAATTAGGGTTTTCATCTTTTCCAAATATATGCTCAAGAGTGAGATTGCTGGATCATAAGGTAGCTCAATTTTTAGTTTTTTAAAAGGAATCTCCATATTGCTTTCCATAGTGGCTACACCAATTTACATTTCTATCAACAGGGTAGGAGAGTTCCCCTTTTCTCACACCGTGTGCAGCATTTGTTATTGATAGAATTTTGATGATGGCCATTCTAACTGGTGTGAGGAGATAATAGCTCACTGTGGCTTTGACTTGCATTTCTCTAATAATAATTTGATGTTGAGCATCTTTTCATATGTCTGTTGGTCATCTGTATGTTTTCTTTGGAGAAATATCTATTTAGGTCTTCTGCCTGTTTTCCAATTGGGTTGTTTGTTTTTTTTTTGATGTTGAGATATATAAGCTGTTTGTATATTTTGGAAATTAATCCCTTGTTGGTCACATCATTGGCCAACAATCTTCTTCCATTCAATAGGTTGTTTCTTTAATTTGTTAATTATTTCTTTTGCTATGCAAAAGTTTTTAAGCTTGATTAAGTCTCATTTATCGAGCCCATGTTTGCATGAAATGTTACCTTGGTATCTCTAATTTTCTTGAAAAGATCTCTACTAGTCTTTCCCATTCTGTTGTTTTCTTCTATGTCTTTGCATTGATCGCTGAGGAAGGCTTTCTTATCTCTCCTTGCTATTCTTTGGAACTCTGCATTCATATGGCAATATCTTTCCTTTTCTCCTTTGCTTTTTGCTTCTCTTCTTTTCATAGCTATTTGTAATACTTCCCCAGCCAGCCATTTTGCTTTTTTGCATTTCTTTTCCATGGGGGTGGTCCTGATCCCTGTCTCCTGTACAATGTCACAAACCTTCGTCCATAATTCACAAGGTACCCTGTCTATCAGATCTAGTTCCTTAGATCTATTTCCCACTTTCACTGTATAATCATAAGGGATTTGATTTAGGTCATACCTGAATGGTCTAGTGGTTTTCCCCACTTTCTTCAATATAAGTCTGAATTTGGCAATAAGGAGTTCATGATCTGAGCCACAGTCAGCTCCCAGTCTGTTTTTGCTGACTGTATAGAGCTTCTCCATCTTTGGCTGCAAAGATTATAATCAATCTGATTTTGGTGTTGACTATCTAGTGATGTCCATGTGTAGAGTCTTCTCTTGTGTTGTTGGAAGAGGGTGTTTGCTATGACCAGTGCATTCTCTTGGCAAAACTCTAATAGCCTTTGTCTTGCTTCATTCTGTATTCCAAGGCCGAATTTGCCTGTTACTCCAGGTGTTTCTTGACTTCCTACTTTTGCATTCCAGTCCCCTATAATGAAAAGGACATCTTTTTGTAGGTCTTCATAGAACCATTCAACTTCAGCTTCTTCAGCGTTACTGGTTGGGGCACAGGCTTGGATCACCATGATATTGAATTGTTTGCCTTGGGAACGAACAGAGATAATTCTGTCGTTATTGAGATTGCATCCAAGTACTGCATTTCGGACTCTTTTGTTGACCATGATGACTACTCCATTTCTTCTAAGGGATTAGAAGAAATGCCCGCAGTAGTAGATATAATGGTCATCTGAGTTAAATTCACCCATTCCAGTCCATTTTAGCTCACTGATTTCTAGAATGTCGACATTCACTCTTGCCATCTCCTGTTTGACCACTTCCAATTTGCCTTGATTCATGGACCAAACATTCCAGGTTCCTATGCAATATTACTCTTTACAGCATCGGACCTTGCTTCTATCACCAGGCACATTCACAACTGGGTATTGTTTTTGCTTTGGCTCCCTCCCTTCATTCTTTCTGGAGTTATTTCTCCACTGATCTCCAGTAGCATATTGGGCACCTACTGACCTGGGGAGTTTCTCTTTCAGTATCCTATCATTTTGCCTTTTCATACTGTTCATGGGGTTCTCAAGGCAAGAATACTGAAGTGGTTTGCCATTCCCTTCTCCAGTGGACCACATTCTGTCAGACCTCTCCACCATGACCCGTCGTCTTGGGTGGCGCCACACGGCATGGCTTCATTTCATTGAGTTAGACAGGGCTGTGGTCCGTGTGATCAGATTGGCTAGTTTTCTGTGAGTATGGTTTCAGTGTGTCTGCCCTCTGATTCCCTCTCATAACACCTACCATCTCACTTGGGTTTCTCTTACCTTGAACGTAGGGTATCTCTTCACAATTGCTCCAGCAAAACACAGCCCCTGCTCCTTACCTTGGATGAGGTCACCCCTCCTGACGCTGAAGGTGGAGTAGCTCCTCTTGGCCCTCCTGGGCCCACATAGCTGCTGCTCCTTGGACGTGTGGTTGCTCCTCTCAGCCGCCGCCTGACCCCGGGTGTTGGGTAGCTCATCTCAGCCGCTGGCCCTGACCTTGGGCATGGGGTACCTCGTGTCAGCAGCTGCCCCTGACCTCAGGTGTGAGGTTGCTCCTCTCGGCCCCACCCCTGACCTTGGATGTGGGGTAGCTCCTCTGACCTAAAAGAAGCAGAAGATATTAAGAAGAGGTGACAAGAATACACAGAAGAACTGTACAAAAAGGATTTTCAAGACCCAGGTAATCACAATGGTGTGATCACTTACCTAGAGCTACACATCCTGGAATGTGAAGTGGGCCTTAGAAAGCACCACTACGAACAAAGCTAGTAGATGTGATGGCATTCCAGTTGAGCTATTTCAAATCCTGAAAGATGATGCTGTGAAAGTGCTGCACTCAATATGCCAGCAAATTAAGAAAACTCAGCAGTGGCCACAGGACTGGAAAAGGTCCGTTTTCATTCCAATTCCAAAGAAAGGCAATGCCAAAGAATGCTCAAACTACCGCACAATTGCACTCATCTCACACACTAGTAAAGTACTGCTCAAAATTCTCCAAGCCAGGCTTCAGCAATACGTGAACTGTGAACTTCCAGATGTTCAAGCTGGTTTTAGGAAAGGCAAAGGGACAAGAGATCAAATTGCCAACATCCACTGGATCATGGAAAAAGGAAAAGAGTTCCAGAAAAACATCTATTTCTGCTTTATTGACTATGCCAAAGCCTTTGACTGTGTGGATCACAATAAACTGTGGAAAATTCTGAAAGAGATGGGAATACCAGACCACCTGACCTGCCTCTTGAGAAACCTGTATGCAGGCCAGGAAGCAATAGTTAGAACTGGACATGGAACAACAGACTGGTTCCAAATAGGAAAAGGAGTTCGACAAGGCTGCATATTGTCAAGCTGCTTATTTAACTTCTATGCAGAGTACATCATGAGAAACGCTGGGCTGGAAGAAATACAAGCTGGAATCAAGATTGCCATGAATAATATCAATAACCTCAGATATGCAGACGACACCACCCTTATGGCAAAAAGTGAAGAGGAACTAAAAGGCCTTTGATGAAAGTGAAAGAGGAGAGTGAAAAAGTTGGCTTAAAGCTCAACATTCAGAAAACGAAGTTCATGGCATCTGGTCCCATCACTTCATGGGAAATAGATGGGGAAACTGGAAACAGTGTCAGACTTTATTTTTCTGGGCTCCAAAATCACTGCACATGGTGATTGCAGCCATGAAATTAAAAGACACTTACTCCTTGAAAGGAAAGTTATGATCAACCTAGACAGCATATTAAAAAGTAGAGACATTACTTTGCCAACAAAGGTCCGTCTAGTCAAGGCTATGGTTTTTCCAGTGGTCATGTATGGATGTGAGAGTTGTACTGTAAAGAAAGTTGAGTGCCAAAGCATTGATGCTTTTGAACTGTGGTGTTGGAGAAGGGTCTTGCGAGTCCCTTGGACTGCAAGGAGATCCAGCCAGTCCATCCTAAAGGAGACCAGTCCTGGGTGTTCATTGGAAGGACTGATGATGAGGCTGAAACTCCAGTACTTTGGCCACCTCATGTGAAGAGTTGACTCACTGGAAAAGACCCTGATGCTGGGAGGGACTGGGGGCAGGAGGAGAAGGGGATGACAGAGGATGAGATGGTTGGATGGCATCACTGACTCGGTGTACATGAGTTTATGTGAACTCCAGGAGTTGGTATTGGACAGGGAGGCCTGGTGTGCTGTGATTCATGGGGTCACAAAGAGTTGGACACGACTGAGTGTCTGAACTGAACCTAACTGAGGTCCCATTTGCTTATTTTGCTTTTATTTCTTTTGCCTTGAGAGAGTGATATAAGAAAAGATAGGTAGGACTTTTGTCAGAGAATGTTTTGGTCTTCTGGGATTTGTATGATGTCATGACTCATCTTTAGGTCTTTGATCTTTTTTGAATTTATTTTTGTGTATTGTGTGAGGAAGTGCTTTAATTTCATTGATTTGCAGGAAATGGCAACCCACTCCAGTGTTCTTGCCTGGAGAATCCCAGGGATGGGGGAGCCTGGTGGGCTGCCGTCCATGGGGTCGCACAGAGTTGGACACGACTGAAGCGACTTAGCAGCAGCAGTCCAGCTTTCCCAACACCATTTGTGAAAGAGACTATTTTTTTCTCCATATTTTTTGCCTCTTTTGTTAAAGACTAATTGACTATAGGTGTGTGGGTTTTTTTCCAGGCTCTTTAAATTTGTTCTGTTGAAGCATATGTCCGTTTTTGTCCCAATAGTACGTTGTTTTCATTATTGTCACTTTGTAGTATTGTTTGAAGTCTGTGAGAGTTGTAGTTTCAGCTTTGCAGTTTTTCCTAGGATTTTCTGACAATTTGTGTGTGTGTGTGTGATTCCATTTAAATTTTAGGATTATTTGTTCTAGTTCTTTGAAAAATGTCATGTGTAATTTCATAGGGATCACATTAAATCTATAGACTGGTTTAGGTAGTTTGGCCATTTTAACACAATTAATTCTTCCTATCCAAGAATAATGTATATGTTTCCATTTTTTAGAATCACCTTCAGTTTCCTTTATTAATATTTTATATTCTCAGCATTGTAGGAGCATTATAAGAGGTCTTTCACCTCCTTGATTAGGCTTGTCCCCAGGTATTTTTTATGTGATTTTGAACAGCAATTTTTTAAACTTTCTTTTTCTGATATCTCATTATTAGTACAAAGAAATGCAATGGAAGTATGAGTATTAATCTTATATCCTGCTACAAGCTACATTTATTTATTAGTTCTAATAATTTTTTGTGTGAAGTCTGTAGATTGCTTTGGGTACTTTGGACCTTTCAACAATATTATTTCTTCCATATGCAGGATACAGTTAATATACAGAAATCTGTTGCTTTTCTATACAGAAATGATGAACAATCAAAAAGAGAAATTAATGAAACAATCCCAAATACAACCACATTCAAAATAATAAAATACCTAGAAATAAACTTAAGCAAGGATGTGAAAGACCTATACTCCAAAAACTATAAAACAGTGGTGAAAAAATTTGGAGATGATGATACAAAGAAATGGAAAGATATCAGACTTCTTGGATTGGAAAAATTAATATTGCTGATAATATTATACTTTTGCACAATGCTATGTGTTTGCATGATCTTACATTTTCGTCAGTAGTGTATGAGGATTCCTGTTTCCCCATGTTCTCACCTACACTTGGTATGTTCAATGTTTTTAATTTTAGTCATTTGAATGTGTGCAGTGTTAGCTCATTAAAGTTTTCATGTTCATTTCCCTAAATTATGTTTTACATTTTTGATTTGCTTATTTACATTTACATATCTTTTTGATAAAATATTTGCTCGAATCATCTGCTTATTTTAAAATCAAGTCCTTTGTTTTCTTAATATTGAGTTTCTGAGTTCTTTGTGTACTCTCAGTGTATATACTCAGATATATACTTTGGAAGAAAATTGTTTTCCAGTATGGGTCTTACCATTTCATTTTCTTAACAGTATCTTTTGAAGAGCAGGTTTTAAAATCTAATGAAATTGTATTTATTAATTTATTCTTTTATGGATTGTACCAGTTTTAGTTTTGTGGCTAAGAACTATTTGCTTTCTTCATGATCAAGAGATTTTCTTCTAAAAGTTTTAGAACTTTGGAATTTAAATTTATATCTTCAGTCCATTTTTACTTACAAATATGACACTTTAATGTTTAAAATTCAGTCAGCAAAAGATACAGTTATTTTGGAAGTTATTACAGACATTGCAAGCTATCTGTCTTACACCAGGTTTCCCAGGAAACAGATGATGATTAGTGTGTGTAGGAGAGTTCTTGGGAGGTGCTTTCAGGAAAATACCTGTGTGTAAGTGATGACAGTGGGTGAGACCAAAGACAAAGAATTTGAATTGCAAGGCAGTCACTATAAAGGTATTAATAAATCCTGTAGATAGCAATGGTCCTTCAGATTTTGTACCAAGTTGAGGAAAGAGGATAGGGACTTTGACCCCACTTTCCCCATTGTGGAATAAGTGTTGTCCTTGGAAGAGAGTATCAACCTGGGTAAAGCAAGAGCAATTCCTGAAGAGGGACTCAGCATTCAACAACTCCATTGATTGAGAAATGAGTGCCTTGGACCTGAAGAGGGGCTATTTAGGGGAGGGTATATAATCATGTCTTCTACAGTGCAGAAATCTTTTGTCCCCAATATGACTGTGAACGAAGTGAGCCACATAACTTGAGCATGTTTCCTAGAGACATTCTTGCTTGTGATGGAGATGAAAGAAGAGCTCATTTTTTGAAAGCTTTGTTAAAAAGGAACTCACCAAAATTTGAGAGGCTTTCAAATTAGTGTAATGAAAATTCATCATGGTAACTTTTAAAAAATCATTCTTTGCTTCTAAGACAGTGATTTATGCTTGACAGAACCAAGTTATTTTATTTTTCAAATGAAAATCTGTGCTACTGAGAATTATTAAGCTGCATATTTAATAGGAAAAATGTGTGCTCGTAGCCTTTCAAGACAATCTTTATTTAAGCCTGCTTTATTACTCCAGAGAAGGCTATGGCACCCACTCCAGTACTCTTGCCTGGAAAATCCCATGGATGGAGGAGCCTGGAAGACTCCAGTCCATGCGGTCGCTGAGGGTCGGACACGACTGAGCAACTTCACTTTCACTTTTCACTTTCACGCACTGGAGAAGGAAATGGCAAACCACTCCAGTGTTCTTGCCTGGAGAATCCCAGGGACGGGGCATCCTGGTGGGCTGCCGTCTATGGGGTCACACAGAGTCGGACACGACTGAAGCGACTTAGCAGCAGCAGCTTTATCACTCAACATGAATGAGTATTATGAAGGTTACTCGCAGACTGACAATTGATTTCTAGAAGGAATAAATGAATGAGATAAAAAAAAAAATTTAAAGAATGACTGAGTTAGTCCAGTTTAATTAAGGAGAGGTTGAAGAAACAAATCTCAATTAATGAACACATACACTGCTAATGATTGAACTTGTGATACTTTTTAAAAATATGAATTTCTTAGTCTTCTTCCATCCCTACCCCCATAGCCCCCACCTTGGGTTGGAACCTAGTAATATACATTTTTAAAAATAATTATTTCCCAAAGTTCCTGATGAAGGCAATTGTAAACAGTGAAATATTGTCAAAAGAATAGTGTTCTCAGATTTACAAACAAACCACTAACTGTAAATAATTATTGATTTCTTAGAGTTGAAATTAATAAATCTTGAAGCTTAGGTAAAACACTTAGCTTAAATCTTAAAAATGTACTTTAGAATTACCTTAAATGTAAATCCCAATAATTACCAAATCTACTACTTTGGTTGCTACAAAATAGAATACCTTCTTTTGAAAGGGCAGTTCTTTCTCTGAAATAGTAATTGAGATGTACACACTGATGGTCACCATCCTCCCCACCCAGGCACTTTTCCTCAACTCCAGACTGCCTTAACTTGAAGGAAATTTCACAATGAGAACCGGATTTTCAGAGCATTATGAACTGATCTGATTGTTCCCTCCTCAATACAAGCCCTCCAGCTTCCTGTAAATGATAAGACTGGAATCCTCTTGACTCCAGGTTACTGACTTAACTAGCAATAAAAATATAACTGGAAAACTAACTGGAAGGGTTTCTATCAGTAGAACCAAATTTGAATGACTGTGAGGAAATGTGCTTTGATTCTATGAAACTTGCCTCAGTTCCCTGCTAGAAGCTCATTATGCCCAGTGGAGACCAATCAAGTGTGTGCTGGCAAGACCTTTTTCATATTTAGGTCAAAGTTACTTTCAGAGTATCACAATATTTTGTGGTAAGAGATATCATAGTATCATACTATTTTGTGGTGAGAGAAGGGTGTTGCACAAGCATATGTAAGATTTGATAAAGTGTATAAGCTAAGCATCCCTTGAAGCTTTAATTTTTTTGTTATAAAATGATGATTCCAGCATATTGTAGTATTTAGCAAGTGGCACAGAATACCTTGTTGGACTTGTTAACGAAAACAATATAACAACGAAAACGGTAAATGAACAGATACACAGAGAGAGGGTCAATAAAATTATAAGCTTGAAAAATTTAAAAAAGAAAAGGAAAGGAAATATCAGAGCTTACTCAAGATATGAACCTTACAAAGCAGTATTTATAACTGTAGGAAGTCACATGACAGTGTCAAGTTAAAGATGAGTCATTCTTTCTCTATACAATATGATCTGAAAGAGATTTACTTTCTTACATAAAATAGAAAAAAACTTTTTTTTCTTTCAATGATTAAAATCTATGAAATTAGTGAACCAAGGATTTGGCTGTATGTAAAAGATGTCATTAATGTTGACTCAATTTTTTCAAAGATAAATATTGAATGCTGCTGCTGCTGCTAAGTCGCATCAGTCGTATCCAACTCTGTGTGACCCCATAGACAGCAGCCCACCAGGCTCCTCTGTCCCTGGAATTCTCCAGGCAAGAATAGTGGAGTGGGTTGCCATTTTCTTCTCCAAAATATTGAGTAGTTAGCTCCTATTTATTTAAAAATACAGAACATAAATATTTATCAAAATGTAATAATTTGTGAAAACCACAGTCACAGAAAATTAACCAATCTGATCACATGGACCACACCCTTGTCTAACTCAATGAAACTATGAGCCATGCCATGTAAGGTGACCCAAGATGGAAGGGTCATGGTGAAGAGTTCTGACAAAACGTAGTCCACTGGAGAATGGAATGGAAAACCGCTTCAGTATTCTTGCCTTGAGAACCCCATGAACAGTATGAAAAGGCAAAATGATAGGACATTGAAAGATGAACTCCCAGGTCGGTAGGTGCCCAATATGCTACTGCAGATCAGTGGAGAACTAATTCCAGAAGAATGAAGAGACAGAGCCAAAGCAAAAACAAACGCAGTTATGGATGTGACTGGTGATGGAAGTAAAGTCTGATGCTATAAAGAACAATATCGCACAGGAACCTGCAATGTTAGGTCCATGAATCAAGGTAAGTTGGAAGTGGTCAAACAGGAGATGGCAAGAGTGAATATCGGCATTTTAGGAATCAGCAAACTAAAATGGACTAGAATGAGTGAATTTAACTCAGATGACCATTATATCTACTACTGTGGACAAGAATCCCTTAGAAGAAATGAAATAGCTATCATAGTCAACAAAAGAGTCCAAAATGCAGTACTTGGGCGCAGTGTCAAAAACGACAGAACCATCTCTGTTCGTTTCCAAGGCAAATCAATATCACAGTAATCCAAGTCTATGCCCCACCCAATAATGCTGAAGAAGCTGAAGTTGAATGGTTCTATGAAGACCTACAAGACCTTCTAGAACAAACACCCACAAAAGATGTCCATTTCTTTATAGGAGACTGGAATGAAAAAATAGGAAGTCAAGAAATACCTGGAGTAATAGGCAAATTTGGCCTTGGAGTACAGAATGAAGCGAGCAAAGGCTAACAGTTTTGTCAAGAGAATGCACTGGTCATAGGAAACACCCTCTTCCAAGAACACAAGAGAAGACTCTACACACGGACATCACCAGATGGTCAATACCAAACTCAGACTGATTATGTTCTTTGCAGCCAAAGATGGAGAAGCACTACAGTCAGCAAAAACAAGAGCAGGGGCTGACTGTGGCTCAGACCATGAACTTCTAATTGCCAAATTCATGCTTAAATTGAAGAAAGTAGGGAAAGCCACTAGGCCATTCAGGTGTGACCTAAATCAAATCCCTTATATTATACAGTGGAAGTGACAAATACATTCAAGGGATTAGATCTGATAGAGTACCTGAAGAACTATGGACAGAGGTTCATGACATTGTACAGGAGGCAGTGATCAAGACCAATCCCAAGAAAAAGAAATGCAAAAAGGAAAAATGGTTATCTGAGGAGGACTTGAATGCAGAGTTCCAAAGAATAGCAAGGAGAGATAAGAAAGCCTTCCTCAGTGATCAATGCAAAGAAATAGAAGAAAAGAATAGAATGGGAAGACTAGAGATCTCTTCAAGAAAATTACAGATACCAAGGGAACATTTCATGCAAAGATGGGCTCGATAAAGGACAGAAATGGTGTGGACCTAACAGAAGCAGAAGATATTAAGAAGAGGTGGTAAGAATAAACAGAAGAACTATACAAAAAATATCTTCATGACCTAGATAATCACAATGGTGTGATTATTCACTTAGAGCCAAACATCCTGGAATGGGAAGTCAAGTGGGCTTTAGGAAGCATCACTATGAACAAAGCTCGTGGTGGTGATGGAATTCCAGTTGAGCTATTCAAAATCTTAAAAGATGATGTTGTGAAAATGTTGCACTCAATATGACAGCAAATTTGGAAAAATCAGCAGTGGCCACAAGACTGGAAAATGTCAATTTTCATTCCAGTCCCAAAGAAAGGCAATACCAAAGAATGCTCAAACTACTGCACAATTGCTCTTATCTCATATGCTAGCAAAGTAATGCTCAAAATTCTCCAAGCCAGGCTTCAACAGTATGTGAACTGTGAACTTCCAGATGTTCAAGTTGAATTTAGAAAAGGCCGAGGAACCATCAAATTGCCAACATCCATTGGATCATCAAAAAAGCAAAAGAGTTCCAGAAAAACATCTATTTCTGCTTTATTGACTATGCCAAAGCCTTTGACTGCGTGAATTGCAATAAACTGGAAAATTCTGAAAGAGATGGGAATACCAGACCACTTGACCTGCCTCCTGAGAAACCTGTATGCAGGTCAAGAAGCAACAGTTAGAACTGGACATGGAAAAACAGACTGGTTCCAAATAGGAAAAGGAGTATGTGAAGGCTGTATATTGTCTCTCTGCTTATTTAACTTATATACAGAATACATCATGTGAAATGCTGGGTTGGATGAAGCATAAGCTGGAATCAAAAATTTTGGGGAAAATATCGATAACTTCAGATATGCAGATGACACCACCCTTCTGGCAGAAAGTGAAGAAGAACTAGAGAGCCTCTTGATGAAAGTGAAAAAGGAGAGTGAAAGAGTTCATTTAAAACTCAACATTCAGAAAACTAAGATCATGACATCTGGTCCCAGCACTTCATGGCAAATAGATGGAGAAAGAGTGGAAACAGTGAGAGACTTTATTTCTTTGGGTTTCAAAATCAGTGAAGATGATGACTTCAGCCCTGAAACTAAAAGCACTTGCTCCTTGGAAGAAAAGTTATGACCAACCTAGATAGCTTATTCAAATCAGAGACATTATTTTGCCAACAAAAGTCAATCTAGTCAAGGCCATGGTTTTTCCAGTAGTCAAGTATATATGTGAGAGTTGGTATAAAGATAGCTGAGCACTGAAGAATTGATGCTGAACTGTAGTTTTAGAGAAGACTCTTGAAGTCCCTTGGACTGCAAGAAGATTAACCAGTCCATCCTAAATGATGTCAGTTCTGAATATTCATTGGGAGGACTGATTCTGAAGCTGATACATCAGGTACTTTGGCCACCTGATGCAAAGAACTGACTCATTTGAAAATACTGATGCTGGGAAAGATTGAAGGTTGGAGGAGAAGGGGACGACAGAGGATGAGATGGTTGGATGGCATCACTGGCTCAATGGACATGAGTTTGAGTAAACTCCAGGAGTTAGTGATAGACAGGGAGGCCTGGCATCCTGAACTTCATGGGGTTGCAAAGAGTTGGACATGAGTGAGCGACTGAACTGAACTGAACTGAATGTAATAATAAATACTTAGGTTATTTTCCAAGATGTACATGATATTAAACAGGTTACATAATTTGCTTTGTTTCATGCATGGTTGAAGATAATCAGATCTGGTCCATACATATCAGGGAAAGAAGTGCTTCAGACCAGGTTTCAAAAGAATGGCTGGGGCTAACTCTTCTGATGGAGCAAGAATCAAGTATGTATACAAAATTTCTGCCATGGGGACTATATTGACTGGCATTAGAAGAAAATATTCACAACAGCCCTATTAAGAAATACTAAAGAAAAAAATATAGCAAACTAGAAAAACTATGTTTAACCAAATAAAAGTAATAATTGAAGTTATCTAAGTGTCTTTTTGTTTTAGGGTTATTACTGTGTAGCACAATATATTTTGTGTGTGTGATATTCAGCAGAAAACTGTTATGGATTCTTTTTATTATAAAGCAATGCAATGCTAAAGTATCCGTTCCTGCTCTTTTATAATTTATGCTAATAATTAACTACTCACATAATGCCATTTGTTGCTATCAACTTTAAATGCCATTGAATTTTGTGCTTCCTTTTCATCTTATCACCACATGAATGGGAAAGAGAAGAAAAAGAATGGGGTAAAAAGTTGAATTAATGGAAATGAAGAACAGAAAATAATAAACAAAGAACAAAGATGCCCTAATTCCTCTCTCAACTGAAATGAAGAGGGTACAAGGCTCAAACACTCCCATTGTAGCAATGGAAAACACCAGGTAAATAACAAAATCATAGTTTTAAAAAAATCTGTCAGAGACTTCAACTTCTGACCATAATGAATAACAGTTTTTGGATTTACCCTACCAGCTGAAATGACTAAAAATATAATACAAATTGAGTTTCCCTGGTGGCTCAGATGGTAAAGAATCCACCTGCACTATGGCAGAGCTGGGCTTGATCCCTGGGTTTGGAAGATCCCCTAAAGGAGGACAAAGCTACCCACTCCAGTAGAGAGGAGCCTGGTGGGTCTCAAAGAGTTAGACATGACTGAGTTACTAAGCACAACACACACAGCATTATACAAATTATACAAAATGATGGTTTTCATGGGCATGAACTACAGTTAAATAAGGACCCTGACCCTAGAGGAAGGAAATAAATGAGGTGGGCCCAATATTGTGCCAGCTTCCTGTTCTGACGATCTCTAGGATGAATTCCTATGAGAGTGAAGCCAGATGCCTTCTGGGAGACCCTCTGAGTTGAGGAGACAAGTTGAGAATCCAGTGACATGAAGGAGACTAGAGCTTTCAGGATAGCATATGGGAGAGGAGAGAGCTGCACATAGAGTGAACTACAGAGCTGTGTGGATACCTCCTCCACCCCCATACTTGAGTATTCAGCTTGGTACTAATCAGTGCATTCATGTGAGGAAGCTATCTGTTGCTGAGCAAAGAACCAGCAGAAGTTTGGAGGACTGATTCTCTGCATTCACATTGAATTAGAAATAGTGACATCAGTCAGCTCGTTGTTCAGTCACTAAGTTGTGTCCAATTCTTTGTGACCACATGGACTGCAGCACAGCTTTCCTGTCCATCACCAACTCCTGGAGCTTGCTCCAACTCATGTCCATTGAGTCGGTAATGTCATCCATCCATCTCATCCTCTGTCGCCCCCTTCTCCTCCTGCCTTCTATCTTTCCCAGCATCAGGGTCTTATCCAATGAGTCAGTTCTTCACATCAGGTGCCCATAGTACTGGACTTCAGCTTCAGCATCAGTCCTTCCAATAAATATTCAGGGTTTATTTCCTTTGGGATTGACTGGTTGGATCTCCTTGCAGTCCAAGGGACTTCAAGAGTCTTCTCCAAAACCACAGTTCAAAAGCATTAATTCTTCGGTGCTCAGCTTTCTTTATGGTCCAACTCTCACATAAACAAACCTGACTACTGGAAAAACCATAGCTTTGACCTTAGGTCCATATATGGACCTTTGTTGGTAAAGTAATGTCTCTGCTTTTTAATATGCTGTCCAGGTTTGTCTTTAGCTTTTCTAAATAGCTTTTCTTCCAATGGAGCAAGAGTCTTTTAATTTCATGGCTGCAGTCACCATCTGCAGTGATTTTAGAGCCCCCAAAAGTAAAGTCTGTTACTGTTCAATTTGCACAAAAGGGCTCTGAATAATTTTCTAATGTTAGGTATACAATACCCCTCCCTTTTGGCTCTTTTTTCAAGTTCTCTGAGGTTAATTGTTTTAAAAATAACTAAAACTTTATCTCCATTAAAATATAGAAACATAATGGTTGCCACATATGATAGGGGTTAGCTTTATAATAATTATGTCAAATACTTTTTCTCAACATTAATCCACCCAGCAACTCAATAAATTCTCACCCAGTTTACAAATGAGACTCAATGAAAATAAATAAATCTTACAAATTTGGCTATTGGTTAAGTAGTGGAAAAAGGATTCAAACCTATTTCTATTAATGTTTAATTCTAAAGCATACACTATAATGTGTTTTCAATTTTAAGAGAAATTTAAAATTTCCCCTGAATATGAAATCAAATCCCAAACTGTTTCAAATATTCAAGTTTTTGGTAAACTTGTTTCATCTCTAAGCCCATTCTTTTTTGCTATTTTTTTTTTTATTCAAAAGGAAAAGAATATTGTATTTAGCAAAAAATATATGGCAACAAAACAATTAAATGTCAACATTTTAACAACTGACTATTAGTGTTATATTCATTTCCCCAGCCTTGTTGCTCTGGCTTCTTTAAATAAATTAATTTGCAATGAGGTTCTTATGACAAACATCTCTTTTAGTTTGTGATGTTCATTTATTAATAGTTTTTAGGTTGACTATTAATTGATATTGAGTGATGATTAGGTTGATATTAAATAACTATTAACTGATATTAGAGATAGAAAATTATATAAAGAATAATTCTAAAACAGTAGTCTCAAATCAAATTTGTCAAAATTTACAACAGCCAATTTATCAACCACAGGAAATGGAAAACTTTTTGCAAAGTTTCATTCATTTAGGCAGTTTCCAAGACTCTGATGGAATTAAATATCAGACTAGAGTCTCTCTTCCTTTTGATTAATCAAGGTCCATTAATGTTTTAATTTACTTCTTTATCCTTTTGTCCTCTTATGTGGACATGGAGAACTGCCATCACCTGGCTATTGTGAATGGAAAAATACAAGAGCCAAAGGTCAAATTCACAGCTGCTGTTCTTTTGGACACCACATGTTGATCTATTTTGCTCCTAGAAGCTAGGTCCCAAAAAGCTTCTCATCTACTCTACTATATATTTATATCTCAAAAAATGTGTTTCTTTCTGAATGAAACCTGAAACATTCTTTCTCTTACTTATTCACATCTGCTTATGGATACTTCTTTTCTACAATACTTTAAATAGCAGCCACAATGTAACTCATTTCCAACACTCCTTAATTAATTAACTTCCATTTGACCTTTCCACTAAGCAGATAAATTGTCTCAACAGTGACCTGAATAAGGCATGTAGTCAGGCTAATTCAATACTCTCTTGAATTAGGATGAATCTGTCTTCAATGAAATTTGATGTAAGAGCAGTGGGAGTCTAGAAGCATTGCTGTAGTCTCCACTTACTTACTGTATAGTAATTTTGGACTCAATAAGAAAATTTAATATTTAATTTGCTGGCTTTATTGTTTTCACTGAATGAAGATGTAGAATAAGCTGCCTGAAAACTGACTGTGAATTTCTAGCTTTTACCAAGTTAATATTTCTGTTAGGTAGTTAGAATAGAGAAAAGGGTCCAAAATGGCAGTGGCTAAAAGACAAAGATAGAGAAAGGCCTGTGACAACAGAAAGAAAGAAAATCCATGGACCAGAGTGAGAACTTCTGGTGAAACGAACATGCCCCCTTCTTGGCTAGTCCAATTTGCATGGGGCAGGCTCAAGGTGGAGAGGAGACAAACATGTAAAAGAAGGAAGCCAAGACAGATTGAGGCTTCTCCTTTGGGTATGCCTGCCCTCACACCTCGAGGGTGTACTATCCTTTGCCTGCCGAATAAAACCCTGAGCTGTAACCGAGCTGTAACACTGGTCCACTGTTTCAAATCTTTGCTGCAGTGAGACAGAACTGAGAAAAACACATTCCCCTGACATGTCTGGTGCCATGTCTCAGATGTAACGTGGCTGAAACAACCTCAGCTCAGGCCCAGTGAGGCAGAGACCAAACACAGCAGAAGCCCAACTTGGCAGAAGTGCACATGGTAGAAACTGAACACGAAGGAAACCTAGCACAGTGGAAGTGACAAGAAGCCCAGCGTGTTGGTAACAGGGACAACAAAACAAACTTGGCAGAAAGCTCACATGACTCAGTATCAGATTCCAGAAGACCTCCGGTTAAGGTAGGAGGTCCTCACCCCTATGGCTGGAAGGACGTATGGCTAACAAAATCTTAATTTCTTTACAGTCTCTCATTTTTTGTTTCTTTGAACTCCCTGTGAACAGGTGAGCATCAGTGGGTTCAGTTGAGGAACTCTGGCAGGGACTTCTTCCCAGTGTGTCCTGAAGGCTCCACTATCTGCTGTGGCTTAATAGCTGTTGCCCAAGTGAGTGAGGGTTCTTCTGTCCTCAACTTTCTTTGTGCCAAGGATCAGGCCAATGAAAATTGTGGGCACAGGTCAGGCATTTAGCAGTTTTTCTGGCACGTTATTGAAAGGGGATCCTTGGCACGTTTTTCCCAATGCTTTTTCCTCCTGTCCTTCAGCTCCTCTCTCCATCTATGCCACAGTTTACAAAGTATTGGGCAGATCGTCATCTTTCATTTCTGAAAGTTGTGTTTGAAACTGTGTACCTAAGACTGGGACTCAAACCCACATGGCAGGGACTCTGCTATACTTAATCACTCAGTCATGTACTACCAGGATTTGAGCCTGGCCAAAACCCACAGTGCCTGGTTTCAGGACCTAATGAAGCTCAGGTTCTTGATGTCTCATTGCAGAAAGAATTCAGTGAGAGACAAAGTGATAGTTAAGAAGTGGGTTTTCAGAGAGAAGCACACTCCAAGAGTGTGGGCCATCACAGAGGGCAAGTGCATTAGCCATGGAATGTGGTGTGGTTAGTTTTTTATGGGCTGGGTAATTTCATATGCTAAGGAGTGGGAGGATCATTGCAACAATTTGGAAACCACCCAGTCCTTGGTCTTTTGATAGTGCCTTGGAACCCCTCATGATGCCTCTGGGTGTGTCATTTGGCTTGCAGATTAAGGATCAAGGTTTAGTTGGATTTGACTTGTCTACCATCTTGGACCCATTTGTTTTTAATCAGTTTATGTTGTGCCCTTGGGTTATGCCATTCTTTCAAAAGTTGTGCCCTACTTCCTTCTGTCCTGTTTCATTCTCTCTTCCTGAGCCCCATCTGGGCCCACAATGTTGCCTTGTGGTGAGACAACCAGGAAACAGATGATCCTTGGAAGGGAAATACTGTATAACTTCCAATTCCTCTAGATATCCAGGCCTTCATCTTCCATGTTTCCTACAACATGTGCAACAACATCATCTCTTAGTGAACATGCTAGGGTGGGTGACAGGCACACAGATGTCCATCTGCTAAGAGTCCATCTGTTGGTGGCATCCCTTCAAGGGCAATTGGGCTTCCAGGGACAATGTTTGCCATTTTGGGAGTTAACCCTTCAGGCTGTTTGGGCCCAAACCCTGACCACCCTTCTCCTAAAGTTACAAACGTACCCCCAGATCAAATCTCCACTCCATTTTTATGGAACATCTGGTCTGTTGCCTCTTATCAATTTGTTCTTAAGCCACTTACTAACTCCTACAACCATGATCCTGCCCCATCTGTAGGCAACATCACTCCACCTAGCTTATTAATAAAATACTCTTAACATCCCTAACAGGACCAGATAACCCACTGTTTTGTAATTACTTTTGTTATTACCTAGAGTGTGTCTATGACAATGAAAAGTTTACCATTGGGAATACCCATAACTACTCTTATGGAAGACTAAGGGAGTAAATCAGTGACTTATATTACCTCAAGAGGATAAGCCTTATGGCTATTTCATCAGGTTCCTAGTCTCTGGGCATGGGCTAGGAGATTGCTTTACATCATGGTAACTATTCCCATCCTCAGTGGACAAATCACCAATGAGTTAAGATTACAACCCCTTAATCCTACCCAGCACTGGTCCTGCTGGAGACCTTGGGGACACCTAACTCCAGCCTGTGGATCCCAGGATGTCATTCTGCCTTGATCTGTCTGGGGATCTTGTCCCTGGGAGGTTATCATGCCTCAAACTACTTGGGGATCCTCCAGTCTGGGGGTCCCAGGAGGTCAACGTGCTTCGACCTGCCTAGGGACCCAATTCTCAAGAGGCCAACATGCCTCAACCTGCCCAGGGATTCGATCTCTAGGACGTTGTCACACCTCAACTTGCCTGGGGATCTGCACCCTGACTAGGGGATTCCCAGCTCTCAGGTTGCAACAGTACTGGGTAGGATAAGCTTCAGAAAGACTCACCCCTAAAGAAATCCACCCATGGAACTAGAAGGAGGCCTATTAGTTGTGGAACTGTGCCCAGTCTCAGCAACAATTCAGGAGCCCAACAAGAACCCCATTGCCTTTCTAGAAAGGCTAAAAGGGGCTCTCCAAAAGTTTACCAGTCTGGATCTATACTCTTATGAGGGATAGGTGATTTTATTTATCTCTCTTTTAAAATTTATTTATTTTAATAGGAGGCTAATTACTTTACAATATTGTAGTGGTTTTTGTCATACATTGACATGAATCAGCCATGGGTGTACATCTGTTCCCCATCCTGAACACCCCTCCCACCTCCCTCCCCATCCCTCAGTGTCATCCCAGTGCACTGGCCCTGAGCACCCTGTCTCATGCATGGAACCTGGACTGACAATCTATTTCACATATAGTAATATACATGTTTCAATGCTATTCTCTCAAATCATCTGACCCTCACCTTCTCCCAGAGTCCAAAAGTCTGTTCTTTACATCTGTGTCTCTTGTGCTGTCTCACATATAGGGTCATTGTCAGCATCTTTCTAAATTCCATATATATGCATTAATATACTGTATTGGTGTTTTTCTTTCTGACTTACTTCACTCTGTATAATAGGCTCCAGTTTCACCCACCTCATTAGAACTGATTCAAACACATTCTTTGTAATAGCTGAGTCATATTCCATTGTGTGTATGTACAATAGCTTTCTTATCTATTCAGGACAAGTGATTTTAAAGGACAAGTTCCTGTTCCAATGTGCATCAGACATCAGGATAAAGTTACAACAGCTACGGTAGCAGGACCCTTTTGCCTCTTTAGATGAGATGGTCCAGACAGCCACCAATACCTTTTATAACAGAACAGGGAGAAAAGGAAAGAGATAAGGCATGCCCAGATGCTGGCCACCCTCCAGGGAAACCCTATGGTAAACCCTAAGTCCCTGAAGGACAAGGCACGAAGCAAATGCTTAGTCTGTAGGGAGGCAGGACATTGAGCCAAAGAATGTCCAAATCATGTAAAGTCTCCTAAAATGGCTTGCTACAAATTCCATCAATTGGGACACTGGGTGGCATGCTGCCCTCAGGACCCAAGAGCCTCAAGGTCAAGTGTCAAGCCTTCCCTCACGATGGTTCAACAGGCCTGCTCCAGCCAGCCTGCCTGTCATGGATAACCATCACAGAGCTGGAGCCAATGCTGCAACTGGATATATCAGGTAAGTCTGAGAATTTCTTGGTTGACACAGGGCTACATACTCTGTCCTGACTTTCTACTTCAGAGTCTTCTCCCAAACCTGTACCATTTTGGGTGCAATAGGAAAAACAATTACAAAAAGATTCACCCAAGCACTTCTTTGTTGCTAGGGTGGACAAATATTTCCCCAGCAGTTTTTGGTATTCCCTGAATGGCCTACCCCCTTATTAGGAAGAGATCTTTCCCCACCTTCAAAATCTTGCAGCTATTGCAATCATGATAGAAGATGCTTTAAAACTCTCTCTGGGGCAAACTAACTATTTTTACCAGCCAACAAGTGAAACAACTCTTGAATGAGAGAGGCCATTTATGGATGTCTGATCAAAGGATCCTCAGATATCAAGTAGTGCTGATGGAAAATCCAGGCCTGACTATACCTCCTTGCAAGGTTCTTAACCCAACTACCCTCCTGCCTACTCCCCGATGGCTCTCTCCCCTTTCACTCTTGCCTGGAAACTTTGGATCATTGGACAAAACCTGGAGGGGGATTGTCAGAAGATCCTCTGACCTGTCCTGAGGAAATCTGGTACACTGATGGAAGCAGCTTTGTCTAAGATGGAAAAAGAAGAGCCGGATATGCAAGTCTTCAATTTTGAGACCATAGAGGCTAAACCTTTGCCATCAGGTACTTCAGCCCAATTAGCTGAGCTCATAGCCCTGACTTGAGCTTTAGAGCTGGGAAAAGGAAAAACAGTAACCATTTACACTGACTCCAAGTATGCCTTTCTGGTGCTACATGCACATGCTGCTATTTGGAAAGAAAGAGACCACTTGACCACCTGAGGGTCCCCAATCAAATATGGTGACAAAATCCTTAGGTTCTTGGAGGCAGTCTATCTGCCCATTGAGGTTTCAGTCTCTCACTGTAAAGGACACCAAAAAGGGAGCATAGAAGTGGCACGATGGAACCAAGCAGATGATCAGGCAGCTAAGACAGCAGCATTACAGAACAGTGACTTAATAGGGGTTGCCAGCTTAGTTCCACAGATTAATTTGCCAGCAACTCCTTCATATATTGAAGGTGAGACTCAAAGCTAAGAGTGAGGACTTTCAAGAAGATCATATGGGGTGGTTCCACAAGGAGGGACTCCTTTTGCTGCCTGGGAACCTCCAATGGAAGTTGGTTAACTCCTTACATGACACCACTCATTTAGGGGAAAAAGCCCTCCAAAGATTACTAGAAAGGTCCTTTAGAGGAACAGGCCTCTAAACGACTATAAGGCATGTGGTCTCCTCTTGTCCCCATTGCCAATTAAAAACCCCCAAGGAGCTCGAAGAACTTGGCTGGCCCAGCCTGTCCAATGATGTGGGGTCTACCCAGGAGAGGACTGGCAGATGGACTTCACCCAGATGCCAGTTTCTCAAGGGTATAAATACCTGCTAGTCATGATAGATGGAGAAGGCAGTGGCACCCTACTCCAGTGCTCTTGCCTGGAGAATCCCATAGGTGGAGGAGCCTGGTAGGCTGCAGTCCATGGGGTCGTGAAAAGTCAGATACTACTTCCCTTTCACTTTTCACTTTCATGCATTGGAGAAGGAAATGGCAACCTACTCCAGTGTTCTTGCCTGAAGAATCCCAGGGACGGGGGAGCCTGGTGGGCTGCCGTCTCTGGGGTCACACAGAGTCGGACACAACTGAAGCGACTTAGTAGTAGTAGTAGTAGTAGTAGTCATGATAGATACATTCACAGGGTGGATTGAAGGCTTTCCCACCTGGACTGAGAAGGCTGGGGAGGTAGTAAAAAAAAACTGCTCCATGAAATCATTCCAAGATTTGGTCTGCCCAGGTCATTACAAAGTGACAATGGGACATCATTTACTTCTAAGGCCACCCAAGGGGTCTCTAAAGCATTGGGCAGTACTTATTACCTCCATTGAACCTGGAGGCCTCAGTCTTCAGGAAAAGTAGAAAGAGCCAATCAATTCTTAAAGTCAGTGATAAAAAAGATAATCCAGGAGACCTCCCTGTGATGGAAGGAAGTTTCACCAATAGCTCTCCTCCACAATCGTATTGCCCCTAAGGAACAGGCTGGTCTTAGTCCTTATGAGATGCTAAATGGGAGATCTTTTGTTTATGTCAATGACCTCTTCCTAGATCCAGAGGCTCAGGCCCCCCAGTCTTATATAATGGCCATTGGGCAATTCCAACAAGAAATACGCTTGTGTGGTGTCAACCAGGACCCAAAAGATTCTAAAGAGCCACCACTATATGCTCCAGGGACTCCAGTCCTAACTAAAGTCTGGAAAGATGGGTCCCCAAAGACTCAACTCCAGCACATATCGAAGGCCCCCTACTCTATAATATTTTCCACCCCCATAGCAGTCAAGGTACCAGGGCACAACTCCTGGATTCACTACTCACTAATCAGGCCATGGAAGGAAACAGATGAAGACACTCAATACACCTGTGAGCCCCTGGTAGATGTCAAATACCTATTCAGGACTACAAATGAGTGCCATCCTAACGAATACTCCCATAATTAAGTTTCTGGGGATAAGATTTCCCAGGACAGCTCTAAAGAGCCAACACAGCTTGGCAGGAGTTACACTCCAAAACAGACAGGAGATAGACCTCGAGGGACTTGAACCATTTTGAATGAGACGTGTTGTTTCTGGGGAAATACCTCCAACCAAGTTAGAGAAAGTCTCATGGCCCTTAAGAAAAGCATTCAGATTCTATAGGATCTCAAAATGAGCTGGAGTGTTCTTGGGGTGGCTACAGTCTCTTTTGGGGGATCCTTCTCCTGGTGAGAGGGAATTTGGAGTTGGCTAATGCCCCTACCAGGAGCTGACTGTGGCTCAGATCATGAACTCCTTATTGCCAAATTCAGACTTCAATTGAAGAAAGTAGGGAAAACCACTAGACCATTCAGGTATGACCTAAATCCCTTATGATTATACAGTGGAAGTGAGAAATAGATTTAAGGGACTAGATCTGATAGTCAGAGTGCCTTATGAACTATGGATGGAGGTTCGTGATATTGTACAGGAGTCAGGGATCAAGACCATTCCCATGGAAAAGAAATGCAAAAAAGCAAAATGGCTGTCTGAGGAGGACTTACAAATAGCTGCTAAAAGAAGAGAAGCGAAAAGCAAAGGAGAAAAGGAAAGATATCTTTCCAGTGCATCTGAATGCACAGTTCCAAAGAATAGCAAGAAGAGATAAGAAAGCCTTCCTCAGTGATCAATGCAAAGAAATAGAGGAAAATAACAGAATGGGAAAGACTAGGAATCTCTTCAAGAAAATTAGGGATACCAAGGGAACATTTCATGCAAAGATGGGCTCGATAAAGGACAGAAATGGTATTGACCTAACAGAAGCATAATATTAAGAAGAGCTGGCAAGAATACACAGGAGAACTGTACAAAAAAGAGCTTCACGGCCCAGATAATCATGATGGTGTGATCACTCACCTAGAGGCAGACATCCTGGAATGTGAAGTCAAGTGGGCCTTAGAAAGCATCACTATGAACAAAGCTAGTGGAGGTGATGGAATTCCAGTTGAGCTATTTCAAATCCTGAAAGATGATGCTGTGAAAGTGCTACACTCAATATGCCAGCAAATTGGGAAAACTTAGCAGTAGCCACAGGACAAGAAAAGATTGGTTTTCATTCCAATCCCAAACAAAGGCAATGCTAAAGAATGCTCAAACTACAGCACAATTGCACTCATCTCACATGTTAGTCAAGTAATGCTCAAAATTCTCCAAGCCAGGCTTCAGCAATATGTGAACCATGAACTTCCAGATGTTCAAGCTGGTTTTAGAAAAGGCAGAGGAACCAGAGATCAAATTGCCAACATCCGCTGGATCATGGAAAAAGGAAAAGAGTTCCAGAAAAACATCTATTTCTGCTTGATTGACTATGCCAAAGCCTTTGACTGTGTGGATCACAATAAACTGTGGAAAATCCTGAAAGAGATGGGAATACCAGACCACCTGATCTGCCTCTTGAGAAATCTGTATGCAGGTCAGGAAGCAGCAGTTAGAACTGGACATGAAACAACAGACTGGTTCCAAATAGGAAAAGGAGTATATCAAGGCTGTGTATCGTCACCCTGCTTATTTAACTTATACACAGAGTACATCATGAGAAATGCTGAGCTGGAAGAAGCACAAGCTGGAATAAAGATTGCTGGGAGAAATATCAATAACCTCGGATATGCAGATGACACTGCCCTTATGGCAGAAAGTGAAGAGGAACTAAAAAGCCTCTTGATGAAAGTGAAAGAGGAGAGTGAAAAAGTTGGCTTAAAGCTTAACATTCAGAAAACGAAGATCATGGCATCTGGTCCCATCACTTCATGGGAAATAGATGGGGAAACAGTGGAAACAGTGTTAGACTTTATTTTTTGGGCTCCAAAATCACTGCAGATGGTGGTTGCAGCCGTGAAATTAAAAGCCGCTTACTCCTTGGAAGGAAAGTTATGACCAACCTTGATAGCATATTCAAAAGCAGAGACATTACTTTGCCAACAAAGGTTTGTCTAGTCAAGGCTATGGTTTTTCCAGTGGTCATGTATGGATGTGAGAGTTGGACTGTGAAGAAAGCTGAGTGCTGAAGAATTGATGGTTTTGAACTGTAGTGTTGGAGAAGACTCTTGAGAGTCCCTTGGACTGCAAGGAGGTCCAACCAGTCCATCTTAAAGGAGATCAGTCCTGAGTGTTCATTGGAAGGACTGATGTTTTAGCTGAAACTCCAATACTTTGGCCATTTCATGCAAAGAGTTGACTCATTGGAAAAGACCCTAATGCTGGGAGGGATTGGTGGCAGGAAGAGAAGGGGACAACAAAGGATGAGATGGCTGGATGGCATCACCGACTCAATGGACATGAGTTTGAGTGAACTCCGGTAGTTGTTGGTGGACAGGGAGGCCTGGTGTGCTGCAATTCATGGGATTGCAAAGAGTCAGACACGACTGAGTGACTGAAATGAAATGAACTGAATGCCCCTAGTAATGCCCGTTGTCACCATATTGGTGCTGCCAATGATTGCTCCATATATTATCAGTTGTCTAACCCATTTTTTCTCTGCCCAGGTCAACAAGCTACAACATGCAGTGCCAGTTCAACAAGGGTATCTAAAACTACACCCGACCATGGTATATATCACTCACCCTTAGATGAAAACTGCTATAAGGACCCTGAGGCTTGAAACTAGCAAGAGGGGGAGCCTCAATGCCCCTCGGCATCCCAGCTCAGCAGGAAGTAGCCACAAAGACCTCGACGCCCCTATTCCCAAAGAATTGGGCCTCCCATCTCTTGAGGGTGGAGTGTTAGGTAGTTAGAATAGGGGGAAAAAAAAGTCCAAAATGACAGTAACTAAAAGAAAAAATAGAGAAAAGCCTGAGAAAATGGAACAAAAGAAATTCCATGGACTGGAGTGTGAACTTCAAATGAAACAAACACGCCCCCTTCATGACCCCAATTTACATACAGCAGTCTCAAGGTGGGGAGGAGACAAACATATAAAAGGAAAAAGTCAAGATGGACTGATGAAAGCCTCTTGATGAAAATGAAAGAGGAGAGTGAAAAAGTTGGCTTAAAACTCAACATTCAGAAAACTGAGATCATAGCATCCGGTCCCATCACATCATGGCAAATAGATGGGGAAACAATGGAAACAGTGAGGGACTTTATTTTTGGGGCTCCAAAATCACCGCAGATGGTGATTGCAGCCATGAAATTAAGGGACACTTGCTCCTTGGAAGAAAAGTTATGACCAACCTAGACAGCTTATTAAAAAGCAGAGACATTCCTTTACCAATAAAGGTCTGTCTAGTCAAAGTTGTGGTTTTCCCAGTAGTCATGTACAGATATGAGATTTGTACATTTGGACAACATTTCTTTATGTTGTCATAAAGAAAGCTGAGCACCGAAGAATTGATGCTTTTGAACTTTGGTGTTGGAGAAGACTCTTGAGAGTCTCTTGGACTGCAAGGAGAGCCAACCAGTCCATCCTAAAGGAAATCAGTCCTGAATATTCATTGGAAGGACTGATGCTGAAGCTTAAACTCCAATACTTTGGCCACCTGATGCGAAGAACCAAGTCATTGGAAAAGACTCTGATGCTGGAAAAGATTGAAGGCAAAAGGAGAATGGGATGACAGAGGATAAGATGTTTGGATGACATTACCGACTTGATGGACATGAGTGTGAGCAAGCTCCGGGAATTGATGATGTACAGGGAAGCCTGGCATGCTGTGGTCCATGGGGTCGCAAAGAGTCGGACACGAACTGAGTGACTGAACTAAACTGAAGACAGAATAAGGCTTTGGGGTAGGCCCGCCCTCACACCTCGAGGGTGTACTATCCTTTTCTGAATAAAACTCTGAGCTGTACCTGAGCTATAATACTGGTCTACCATTTCAAATCTTTGCTGTGGTGAGACAGAACAGAGTAAATTAAACACTCCCGTGACATATCCGTCAAAATTTTTAACAAGCTTAGATTGAAAATTGCCAAATCTGATTTGTCTTTCTTGTTAAAGATCAGTAATTCTGTCCTCACCAGATGATTATTTTATTGTCTAGAAATAATAGCTAAGAAAAGAGCTCTTTATCATTGAATGTCACAATTGTGCTAGATTTAGAGGAGATATCCACTTAAAATTGATCAGTTTTAAAAATTAGAGTGTGAGTCCCATTATATTTTTTAAAAGATCATATTCAGAGGTACATACATGCCAGTAAAGGGTAGAATTCATTATTACATATTTTCCACAAGTTAGGATAAACCTATATTGATGATGTGTTCTTTTATTCAATGTCCATGTGTGCCAGATATTAATTTTCTATGAAAGGTTTATTATGTATCCAAATGTTTGGTTATGAAGTGTGTTTTTCATTCCAAGCATTCACTTTTTAATTTTAGGTTCTGAAATATCAGAATGTAAGAAAAATTTACTGAGTAAAAGTAATTTCAGTGTTACCATTTTGATACACTTTCATCTTTCTAATTACATTAACATGAGAATTCTCCTTCTCCTTACTCTATTCCTAACTTATTTAAAAGTGAGACACAAACATGGGGGGAGTGTGAAAAGACCATGTTTTGAAGAAGCTTAAGTTGGATAAACTGTATATAGACCAGGTAGAGTGATGTTGAAACTCATCTGCAAAATTTTATCCCTCAATCTTGGCCCCTTTTAAAAGCAAACTCCCATCTATTTTAAGAATACCACAGTCTCTTCTTATCCATTCATCTGCTGGGATTCAAATGTATGGACATCTAGGTACTGCTTTCCATGTCCTGGCTATTATAAACAGCTTCCATGTCCCATATTATAAACAGTGCTGCAACATTGGGGTACACGTGTCTCTTTCCTTCTGGTTTCAGTGTATGCCCCAGCAGTGGGATTGCTGGATCATAAGGCAGTCTCTATTTCCAGTTTTTAGGAATTCCCACACTGTTCTCCATAGTGGGCTGTACTAATTTGTATCCCCACCAACAGTGTAAGAGGGTTCCTTTTCCACACACCTCTCCAGCATTTATTATTTGTAGACTTTTGGATCGTGAGCCATTCTTGACTGGTGTGAAATGGCACTCATAGTGGTTTTGATTTGCATTTCTTCTGATAAAGAGTGATGTTGAAATATCTTTTTCAAGTGTTTGTTAGCTATCTGTATGTCTTCTTTGGAGAAATGTTCATTTAGATCTTTGGCCCATTTTTTGATTGGGTCATTTATTTTCTGGAGTTGAGCTGTAGGGAGTTGCTTGTATATTTTTGAGATTAGTTGTTTGTCAGTTGCTTCATTTGCTATTATTTTCCCATTCTGAAGGCTGTCTTTTTCACCTTGCTAATAGTTTCTTTGATGTGCAGAAGCTTTTAAGTTTAATTAGGTCCCATTTGTTTATTTTGCTTTATTTCCATTATTCTGGGAGGTGGGTCATAGAGGATCCTGCTGTGATGTATGTCAGAGAGTGTTTTGCCTATGTTCTCCCTCCTCTAGGAGTTTTATAGTTTCTGGTCTTATGTTGAGATCTTTAATCCATTTTGAGTTATTTTTTTTTTGTATATGGTGTTAGAAAGTTCTAGTTTCATTCTTTTTACAAGTGGTTGACCAGATTTCCAGCACCACTTGTTAAAGAGATTGTCTTAATCCACTGTATATTCTTGCCTTTGTCAAAGATAAGGTGTCCATATGTGCGTGATTTATCTCTGGGCTTTCTATTTTGTTCCATTGATCTATATTTCTGTCTTTGTGCCAGTACCATACTGTCTGATAACTGTGGCTTTGTAGTAGAGCCCTGAAGTCAGGTAGGTTGATTCCTCCAGTTCCATTTTTCTTTCAAGATCGCTTTGGTTCGGAGGTTTTTTGTATTTCCACAAATTGTGAAATTATGTGTTCTAGCTCTGTGAAGAATACTGTTGGTAGTTTGATAGGATTGCATTGAATCTATAAATTGCTTTGGGTGTAGTATACCTATTTCACCATATTGATTCTTCCAATCCATGAACATGGTATATTTCTCCATCTATTAGTGTCCTCTTTGATGTCTTTCACCAGTGTTTTATAGTATATATAGGTCTTAGTTTCTTTTAGGTAGATATATTCCTAAGTATTTTATCTCTTCTTTGGTGAATGGTAGGGAAATGCTTTCAATTTTTCACCATTGAGGATAATGTTTGCTGTGGGTTTGTCATATATAGCTTTTTATTATGTTGAGGTATGTTCCTTCTATTCCTGCTTTCTGGAGAGTTTTTATCATAAATGGGTGTTGAATTTTGTCAAAGGCTTTCTGCATCTATTGAGATAATCATATGGTTTTTGTTTATTTCTATGTTGTCTGTTGTGATCTCTCCACTGTCATTTCTAATTTTATTGATTTGATTTTTCTCCTTTGTTTTTGATGAGTCTGGCTAATGGTTTGTCAATTTTATTTATCCTTTCAAAGAACCAGCTTTTGGCTTTGTTGATTTTTGTTATGGTTTCTCTTTTGTTTCTTTTACATTTATTTCTGCTGTTTGAATTTTTAAGATTTTTTTCCTTGAGGTGTGCTACTAACCCTGGGGTTCTTCATTTCTTCCTTTCTAGATTGTGATTTATTTGTTATTCAGCAGCTGTTGTTCAGCCTCCATATGTTGGAATTTTTTACAGTTTTTCTCCTGTAATTGAGATCTAATCTTACTGCATTGTGGTCAGAAAAAGATGCTTGAATGATTTCTATTTTTTTGAATTTACCAAGGCTAGCTTTATGGCCCAGATGTGATCTATCCTGGAGAAGGTTCCATGTGCGCTGAGAAAAAGGTGAAATTCATTGTTTTGGGATGAAATGTCCTATAGATATCAATTAGGTCTAACTGGTCTATTGTATCGTTTAAAGTTTGTGTTTCCTTATTAATTTTCTGTTTAGTTGATCTATCCATAGGTGAGTGGGTAAAAGTCTCCCACTATTATTGTGTTATTGTTAATTTCTCCTTTCATACTTGTTAGCATTTGTCTTACATATTGTGGTGCTCCCTGTGTTGGGTGCATATATATTTATAATTGTTATATCTTCTTCTTGGATTGATCCTTTGATCATTATGTAGTGACCTTTCTTTTGTCTCTTTTCACAGCCTTTGTTTTAAAAGTCTATTTTATCTGATATGAGTATTGCTACCCTGCTTTCTTTTGTCCCTATTTGCATGGAAAATCTTTTTCCAGCCCTTCACTTTCAGTCTGTATGTGTCCCTGTTTTGAGGTGGGTCTCTTGTAGACAACATATGTAGGGGTCTTGTTTTTGTATCCATTCAGCCAGTCTTTGTCTTTTTGGTTGGGGTATTCAACCCATTTACGCTTAAGGTAATTACTGATAAGTATGATCCTGCTGCCATTTACTTTATTGTTTTGGGTCTCGAATTTATACACCATTTTTTTGTGTTTCCTGTCTAGAGAATATCCTTAGTATTTGTTGGAGAGCTGGTTTGGTGGTGCAGAATTCTCAGCTTTGCTTGTCTGAAAAGCTTTTGATTTCTCCTTCATACTTGAATGAAATCCTTGCTGGGTACAATAATCTGGGCTGTAGGTTATTTTTTTCATCATTTTAAGTATGTCTTGCCATTCCTCCTGGCTTGAAGAGTTTCTATTGAAAGATCAGCTGTTATCCTTATGGGAATTCCTTGTGTGTTATTTGTTGTTTTTCCTTGCTGCTTTTAATATTTGTTCTTTGTGTTTGATCTTGTTAATTTGATTAATATGTGTCTTGGGGTGTTTCACCTTGGGTTTATCCTGTTTGGGATTCTCTGGGTTCTTGGACTTGGGTGATTATTTCTTCCCAGTTTAGGGAAGTTTTTCAACTATTATCTCTCAAGATTCATTTATTTCTACCATTCTATCTTCTAATTCACTAATCCTATCTTCTGCCTCTGTTATTCTACTATTTGTTGCCTCCAGAGTGTTTTTTTATTTCATTTATTGCATTATTCATTGTATATTGACTGACTCTTTATTTCTTTCTAGGTCCTTGTTAAACCTTTCTTTGCATCTTCTCAATCCTTGTCTCCAAGCTATTTATCTGTGATTCCATTTTTAATTTCTAGATTTTGGATCAATTTCACTATCATTATTCGAATTCTTTATCAGGTAGATTTCTATCTCTTTCCTCTTTGTTTGGTTTGGTGGGCATTTATCCTGTTCTTTATCTGCTGGCTATTCCTCTGTCTCTTCATCTTGTTTAAATTGTTGAGTATGGGGTGTCCTTTCTGTATTCTGGGCAGTTTCAGGGAGTTCTTTATTGTGTATTCTCACTGTGTGGGGCTTGTACAGGTGGCTTGTCAAGGTTTCCCTGGTTAGGAAGCTGTCAGTGTTCTGATGGGTGAACTGTATTTCTTCTCTTTGTTCAGTCGCGCCTGTGGGGAGGAGGGAGGATGCTGCAAACAAATAACACTGGCGCAGCTCGCAGTGCCTCAGCCACACTGGGTCTGCCCCCGCCACTGCGCGCTGTAGCCTCCCCTGCCCACACTGCTCGGCTCTAGGTTGTTCCGGGACCGAACAATCCAAGGCTGGCCCTGGGTGCATGTACCTCCCAGGTCCAAGCCGCCAGGTTCAGGCACTGGATAGTCCTCAGAGGCGCAGACTCAGTTGCCTGAGTTTTGTGCTCTTCCCAGGTCCGAGCAGCTCAAGTGATGAGGTGTTTGGCGAGCACCAATGCTGCGACTTATCGCCTCGCCCCGCCACGGTTATCTGGGCGCAAAACCGCGCACCTTCTTAGGCAGATGTTAACCGCCCAGACCCCCAAGAAGTTTTAGTTAGCAAAGAAGCCTGCTTACAGTTTTATAGATACGTCTCTCTGGGCTGCGACCCCCTTCCGCCCCTGGCTGCCTATCACCGAGGGGGAAGGTCTGCAGCCGCTATCTCTGTTCACCCTTGTTCCACGTATCGGCCTGGCGGTCTTAGGTTGGGGCTGGCTTTTCGCGGGTAGATATCCCACAGTCTGGTTTGTTAGCCCAAATTATTTCGCCAGATAGTGCTCAGGGGTATTCAGGCCAGATTCTTACTTGAGCGATGCAGCCAGCAGCCTCCCGCCCAGCCCCCGCTTGTTAACGGTGCCTGCAGGCGCCTGCGCTGCTTCTCCACTGGGGGAGTTACCAAGAGGACCTCGCAATCTCGAGTTTTAATTGTTTATTTATTTTTTTCTTCCTGTTACGCTGCCCTGTGCTTCCAAAGCTCGGCACAGATCTGCAGTGAGAAGGTTTCCTGGTGTTTGAAACTTCTCTTTTAAGACTCTTTCCGGACGGAGCCCGTCCCTCCCTCTTTGTCTCTTTTTTTGTCTTTTTATATTTTTCCTACCTCCTTCAAGAGTTGGATTGCTTTTCTGGGTGCCTGATGTCCTCTCTGGTATTCAGAAGTTTCATAACCTTTTAAATTCACAGACACAGCAGTTCTGAAGAGACCAGGACAGTCGAGAATATCACCACATTCAGATTTGTCTCAGTGTTGCCTTCTTCATGTTGTTTAACTTCTCCCGATTCCTTTGTGTTTTTCGGAGTGGCTGCTTCCGCCTCCCTGATGAAGTAAGTTTCCTTCTGATAAGAAAGGCCTTCTGTGACCATCCAGAAGTCGTTTACCCAATATGGTGAAGATGGCGCTTAATTCTTCTCTGTTCCAGGAGCTGAGCTGCAGCAGCCAGTGACAGAGACAAAGCTCTCAATGGAAACCTGCCTGGGCCTAGGAGCCTGGTAGATGCTCCTGCGCGGCCGAAGGTCTCTTGCATCTCTATGAAATTAGAGGAGGCAGTAAGTCCTCAGAGACTGCCCGCCTGCTCCCACAGCGCTTATGCTCCTCTCCTGCGGGCGGAGCAGGAGCCGCTCCTGGCGCGTGCGGAGGGACCTTCCTTGCTTGCGCTGGAGACCAAGCAGCTTCTCCCTGCCGCCCCCGACTTTCAGATACTTGTTTTCGCCAAAGAGAAAGAGGGCTGGGAGGGCGGTCAGGGGGCGGCCGACAGGAATTGGGAGGGAGGACTCTTCACATGAGGTGGCCAAAGTACTGAGTTCTCAGCTTTAGCATCATTCCTTCCAAAGAACATCCAGGCTGATCTCCTTAGAACGGACTGGTTGAATCTCCTGCAGTCCAAGGACTCTCAAGAGTCTTCTCCAACACCACAGTTCAAAAGCATCAATTTCGGTGCTCAGCTTTTCTTAACAGTCCAACTCACATCCATACATGACCACTGAAAAACCATAGCCTTGACTAGATGAACCTTGTTGGCAAAGTAATGTCTCTGCTTTTGAATATGCTATCTAGGTTGGTCATAACTTTCCTTCCAAGGAGTAAGTTGCTTTTTAATTTCATGGCTGCAGTCACCATCTGCAGTGATTTTGGAGCCCCAAAAATAAAGTCTGACACTGTTTCCACTGTTTCCCATCTATTTCCCATGAAGTGATGGGACCAGATGCCATGATCTTCATTTTCTGAATGTTGAGCTTTAAGCCAACTTTTTCACTTCCACTTTCACTTTCATCAAGAGGCTTTTTAGTTCCTCTTCACTTTCTGCCATAAGGGTGGTGTCATCTGCATATCTGAGGTTATTGATATTTCTCCCGCAATCTTGATTCCAGCTTGTGTTTCTTCCAGTCCAGCTGCTTCTCATGATGTACTCTGCATATAAGTTAAATAAACAGGGTGACAATATATAGCCTTGACGTACTTCTTTTCCTATTTGGAACCAGTCTGTTGTTCCATGTCCAGTTCTAACTGTTGCTTCCTGACCTGCATACAAATTTCTCAAGAGGCAGATCAGGTGGTCTGGTATTCCCATCTCTTTCAGAATTTTCACAGTTTATTGTGATCCACAGTCAAAGGCTTTGGCATAGTCAATAAAGCAGAAATAGATGTTTTTCTGGAACTCTTTTGCTTTTTTCCATGATCCAGCAGATGTTGGCAATTTGATCTCTGGTTCCTCTGCCTTTTCTAAAACCAGCTTGAACATCAGGAAGTTCACGGTTCACATATTGCTGAAGCCTGGCTTGGAGAATTTTGAGCATTACTTACTAGCGTGAGATGAGTGCAATTGTGCAGGTAGTTTGAGCATTCTTGGCCTCCTGCAGTCCAAGGGACTCAAGAGTCTTCTCCAACACCACAGTTCAAAAGCATCACCTTCAGCACTCAGCTTTCTTCACAGTCCAACTTCACATCCATACATGACCACTGAAAAACCATAGCCTTGACTAGACAGACCTTTGTTGGCAAAGTAATGTCTCTGCTTTTTTGAATATGCTATCTAGGTTGGTCATAACTTTCTTCCAAGGAGTAAGCCTTTAATTTCATGGCTGCAGTCACCATCTGCAGTGATTTTGGAGCCCAAAAAAATAAAGTCTGACACTGTTTCCACTGTTTCCCCATCTATTTAAGAGGCTTTTTAGTTCTTCTTCACTTTCTGCCATAAGGGTGGTGTCATCTGCATATCTGAGGTTATTGATATTTCTCCCGAAATCTTGATTCCAGCTTGTGCTTCTTCCAGCCCAGCATTTCTCATGATGTACTCTGCATATAAGTTAAATAAGCAGGGTGACAATATACAGCCTTAATGTACTCCTTTCCCTAGTTTGGAACCAGTCTGTTGTTCCATGTCCAGTTCTAACTGTTTTTCTTGACCTGCATACAGATTTCAGAGGCAGGTCAGAGTTGAATCTCCTTGCAGTCCAAGGGACTCTCAAGAGTCTTCTCAACACTACAGTTCAAAGCATCAATTCTTGGTGCTCAGCTTTCTTAACAGTTCAACTCTCACATCCATACATGACCACTGGAAAAAGAATATGCTATCAAGGTTGGTCATAACTTTCCTTCCAAGGAGTAAGCGGCTTTTAATTTCATGGCTGCAACCACCATCTGCAGTGATTTTGGAGCCCCCAAAAGTACAGTCTGACACTGTTTCCACTGTTTCCCCATCTATTTCCCATGAAGTGATGGGACCCGATGCCATGATCTTCGTTTTCTGAATGTTGAGCTTTAAGCCAACATTTTCACCCTCCTCTTTCACTTTCATCAAGAGGCTTTTTAGTTCCTCTTCACTTTCTGTCATAAGGGTGGTGTCATCTGCATATCTGAGGTTATTGATATTTCTTCCGGCAATTTTGATTCTAGCTTGTGTTTCTTCCAGCCCAGCATTTCTCATGATCTACTCACAGTTAAATAAGCAGGGTGACAATATTCAGCCTTGATGTACTCCTTTTCCTATTTGGAACCAGTCTGTTGTTCCATGTCCAGTTCTAACTTTTGCTTCCTGACCTGCATACAAATTTCACAAGAGGCAGGTCAGGTGGTCTGGTATTCCCATCTCTTTCAGAATTTTCCACAGTTTATTGTGATCCACACAGTCAAAGGCTTTGGCATAGTCAATCAAGCAGAAATAGATGTTTTTCTGGAACTCTTTTCCTTTTTCCATGACCAGCGGATGTTGGCAATTTGATCTCTGGTTTCTCTGCCTTTTCTAAAACCAGCTTGAACATCTGGAAGTTCACAGTTCACGTACTTTTGAAGCCTGGCTTGGAGAATTTTGAGCATTACTTGACTAGCGTATGAGATGAGTGCAATTGTGCGTAGTTTGAGCATTCTTTGGCATTGCCTTTCTTTGGGATTAGAAGAAAAACTGTGCTTATGGTAGGAATGTTTAAGATCTATCCTCAGGAAATTTCATGTAGACCATACAGTAAACTATATTCACTGTGTTGCACATTAGATCCCCAGGATTTACTCATCTTATAATTGAAAGTTTGAACCCCTTACCAACCTCTTGCCATTTGCCCTACCTCCAGCTTCTGGCAACCACCACTCTACTGTCTGTTTCTAGGAGTTCAACTCTTTACATTCAAATAGAGGTGAGGTCACAGTCTTTTCTGTCTGATTCATTTCACTTAGTATCACGTCCTCAAGATTCATCCATGTTGTCACAAATGACAGGATTTCTGTATATTTTTATGGCTGAAAAAAACTGTATAAGTATATAATATATGTACATATATATATATAATATATATATTCAGTTCAGTTCAATCTCTCAGTTGTGTCCAACTCTTTGTGACCCCATGGATCACAGCATACCAGGCTTCCTTGTCCATCACCAACTCCTGGAGCCTACTCAAACTCATGTCCATTGTGTCGGTGATGCCATCCAACCATCTCATCCTCTGTTGTCCCCTTCTCCTCCTGTACTCAATCTTTCCCAGCATCAGAGTCTTTTCCAGTGAGTTGGTTCTTAACATCAGGTGGCCAAACTATTGAAGTTTCAGCTTCAGCATCAGTCCTTCCAATGAATATTCAGAACTGATTTCCTTTGGGATGGACTGGTTGGATCTCCTTGCAGTCCAAGGGACTCTTAAGAGTCTTCTCCAATGCCATAGTTCACAAGCATCAATTCTTCGGTGCTCAGTTTTCTTTATGGTCCAACTCTCACATCCAAACCTGACTACTGAAAAAACCATATCTTTGACTAGACGGACCTTTGTTGGTAAAGTAGTGTCTCTGATTTTTAATATGCTGTCTAGGTTGCTCCTTCTTCTAAGCAGCAAGTGTCCTTTAATTTCATGGCTGAAGCCACCATCTTCAGTGATTTTGGAGACCAAAAAAATAAAGTCTCTCACTGTTTCCATTGTTTCCGCATCTATTTGCCATGAAGTGATGGGACCAGATGCCATGATCTTAGTTTTCTGAATGTTGAGCTTTAAGCCAACATTTTCACTCTCCTCTTTCACTTTCATCAAGAGGCTCTTTAGTTCTTCTTCACTTTCTGCCATAAGGGTGGTGTCATCCACATATCTGAGGTTTTTGATATTTCTCCCAGAAATCTTGATTCCAGCTTGTGCTTCATCCAGCCTGGCATTTCGTATGATGTACTCTGCATATAAGTTAAATAAGCAGGGTGACAATATACAGCCTTAATGTACTCCTTTCCCTAGTACACCTTTGGAACCAGTATGTTGTTCCATGTCCAGTTCTAACTGTTTCTTCTTGACTTGCATACAGATTTCTCAGGAGGCAGGTCAGGTGGTCTGGTATTCTCATCATTTGAAGAATTTTCCACAGTTTGCTGTGACCCACACAATCAAAGGCTTTGATGTAGTCAATAAAGAAAAGTAGATGTTTTTCTGGAACTTTATTGTTTTTTTTTTTTTTTTTGATAATACAGCAGATGTTGGCAATTTGACCTCTGGTTCCTCTGCCTTTTCTAAATCTAACTTGAACATCTGGAAGTTCACAGTTCACATACTGTTGAAACCTGGCTTGGAGAATTTTGAGCATTACTTTGCTAGCACGTGAGATGAGTGCAATTGTACAGTAGTTTGAACACTCTTTCACATTGCCTTTCTTTGGGATTGGATTGAAAACTGATCTTTTCTAGTCCTGTGGCCACTGCTGTGTTTTCCAGATTTGCTGGCATATTGAGTGCAGCACTTTCACAGCATCAGCTTTTAGGATCTGAAATACCTCAACAGAAATTCCATCACCTCTATTAGCTTTGTTCATAGTGTTGCTTCCTAAGGCCCACTTGACTTCTCATTCCAGGATATCTGGCTCTACAAGAATGATCACACCATTGTGGTTATCTGGGTCATGAATATATTTTTTTGTATAGTTCCTCTGTTTATTCTTGCTGCCTGTTCTTAATACCTTTTTCTTCTGTTAGGTCCATACCATTTATGTCCTTTATTGTGCTAATTTTTGCATGAAATGTTCCCTTGGTATCTCTCATTTTCTTGAAGAGATCTCTAGTCTTTCCCATTCTATTGTTTCCCTCTATTTTTTAATCCATTTATTTGTAAGTGGATGCATAGCTTGTTTCCATATCCTGACTATTGTAAATAATGCTGCAAGGAACATGGGCATGCAGAAACTTCTTTGAGATAGTAATTTGATTTCTTTTGGATAGATACACAGAAGTGGAATTGCTGGATCATATGTTAGTTTCAGTTTTTTTGAGGAACCTTCATTCTGTTGTCCATAGTGGCTTTACCAGTTTACATTCCCACCAACAATTTGTGAGGGTTTTCTTTTCTCCACACCCTCCCCAAAATTATTACCTCTTATCTTTTTGAAAATAGCCATTTTAACAGTTTACAGTACAATCTTTACTAAAATTTTAGTAACTTAAATTTTCCTTTATGAAAAGATTCACTCTGTTAATATCTATTATTCTACTTACCAAAAGTATCTTTTTTATTTATTGAGAATAAATTTTGTATTATTATGAAATTTAAAATAATATTAAATATGGTTTATTTTTAGATCTGGGTCCCTCTTCTTGGAGTTCATATTTTCATTATTTCACTGCTTGTCAAGTTTGTAATTATTCTCAGTCTTTGGTTCAATGATATTCATTGAAGACTGATGTGTGATCTTCATTTTTCCCCAATTGTTTCTCATTGCTGTTGGGAAAAATTCCAAACTCCATACTATGACTCAAGTCCATCTAATATTTAACTGCCAACAACTTCCTCACCCCATTTCCTGCTACACCTTTACTGTAATTTGTGGGCATGCCCAATAATCACAGAAATGCCTTTCATTACTAATAATGTGTAACATAACATCTGAGTCAAGTTCTTCTTGGGCTGATGCAACCTCAAGCCAAAAGAACCAGAATGAGTAGCAACTGCATTGGCTATTGTTGAAAGCTGGCACCTCAAATATGACTAGATAGATGTGACTAGATAACCTACTGATAAGACAAAGATGAACATAGCAAAGGAAAGAACACCTTTGCTATGGAACATTGGAAATGCCTTGAAATGGGGAAAATGTATTAATTTACTAGGTTACTGTAACAAAGCAGTGCAAACTAGGAGGGTTCAATAACAGAAATTCATTGCTTCATAGTTATGGAGGTAAAAAGTCTGAACTCAGAGTGTGGGTTTGCTTCTAAAGGCTGTGAGGAAGTATCTGCTCCATTTCTCCTGGTTTCTGGTGGTTTGCTGGCACTCTTTCCTTAGCTTATAAATTTATCACCTCAATATCTGCATTCATGCTCACATGGCATTCTCCCTGTGTGTATCTATCTCTAAATTTTCTCTTTTTATAAGAACACCCATCATATTGGACTAGAGCCCATTCTAATGACTTCATTTTAACTTGATTACCTCAGTAAAAACCCTATCTCCAAATACAGCTAAATTCATAAGTGCTAGGGGTTAGAACATCTATGTAAGAACTTAGGTGGGACACAGTTCAAACCATAACAAAAGATAAAGTCTAAATTTATTGAGTATTATTAAGATGAGTGTTTCAATGTGGGGGAGTAGATTGGGATTAGGTAAAGTCATGTTATAATAGTCCAGGTATGAAGGAAATGTCAAGGAAATGATTTTGAGGTGTTTTCCATTTGAGGTGTTTTGATGTTTTCCATTGAAGAGTTGCTGAGTCTTCTCATTTAGTAAATAATCAAATCTTTTGGTTGGGCAAGAGACTCAGGGAAGGATAAACTAATGTTAATGAAGACAGTGGAGAAACAAAGTCATGGTATTGTGGGTGTTTGTGAGACAGAAGTGTTATTACCAGTTTCCTTAAGACTCTTGTTCAAAACCCAAGAAAGTCTACTTGACCAGGAACAAACACATATCTTTAAGTTTGGACACAAAGAAAAAAAGTTATAAGAAGAGAAAAACAGAAACTAGATAGAACCAACTAGAAGCAAGATGGTGACAAATTTGACCTCCAATAGACCGGAGTCTCATTCTATGTTGATTTCACTACATTAGTGTACAAAATGATGCATATACTGGTGACTGTGACTTGAAGTCACTGACCAAAAAAGGACAGAAAAGGAGTAGCTCCCTCATTTCCAATAAAGCTCTGTTTTAACTAGAAAACTAATGCATACGCCTCCCCATTATTACTCTCATTCCTCCCTCTGTTGTCCTTATTCCTTAAAAGCAAATCCTTTGTACGTTATTTGTTGCGCATATATACAATGGAATATTACTCGACCATAAAAGCAAATGAAATTGTACCATTTATAGAGATTTGGCTGGACCTAGAGACTGTCATAGAGTGACGTAAGTCAGAAGTAGAAAAACATCTATTGCATAGTAACACATATATGTGGAATCCAGAAAAATGCTATCAGATCAGATCAGTCGCTCAGTCGTGTCCGACTCTTTGCGATCCCATGAATCGCAGCACGCCAGGCCTCCCTGTCCATCACCAACTCGCAGAGTTCACTCAGACTCACGTCCATCGAGTCAGTGATACCATCCAGCCATTTCATCCTCTGTCGTCCCCTTCTCCTCTTGCCCCCAGTCCCTCCCAGCATCAGAGTCTTTTCCAATGAGTCAACTCTTCACATGAGGGGGCCAAAGTACTGGAGTTTCAGCTTTAGCATCATTCCTTCCAAAGAAATCCCAGGGCTGATCTCCTTCAGAATGGACTGGTTGGATCTTCTTGCAGTCCAAGGGACTCTCAAGAGTCTTCTCCAACACCACAGTTCAAAAGCATCAATTCATCAGCGCTCAGCCTTCTTCACAGTCCAACTCTCACATCCATACATGAGCACTGGAAAAACCACAGCCTTGACTAGACGGACCTTTGTTGGCAAAGTAATGTCTCTGCTTTTGAATATGCTATCTAGGTTGTTCATAACTTTCCTTCCAAGGAGTAAGCGTCTTTTAATTTCTTGGCTGCAGTCACCATCGGTAGTGATTTTGGAGCCCAGAAAAATAAAGTCTGACACTGTTTCCACTGTTTCCCCATTTATTTCCCATGAAGTGATGGGGCCAGATGCCATGATCTTCGTTTTCTGAATGTTGAGCTTTAAGCCAACATTTTCACTTTCCACTTTCACTTTCATCAAGAGGCTTTTGAGTTCCTCTTCACTTTCTCCCATAAGGGTGGTGTCATCTGCATATCTGAAGTTATTGATATTTCTCCCGGCAACCTTGATTCCAGCTGGTGTTTCTTCCAGTCCAGTGTTTCTCATGATGTACTCTGCATATAAGTTAAATAAACAGGGTGACAATATACAGCCTTGACGTACTCCTTTTCCTATTTGGAACCAGTCTGTTGTTCCATGTCCAGTTCTAACTGCTGCTTCCTGACCTGCATACAGATTTCTCAAGAGGCAGATCAGGTGGTCTGGTATTCCCATCTCTTTCAGAATTTTCCACAGTTTATTGTGATCCACACAGTCAAAGGCTTTGGCATAGTCAATAAAGCAGAAATAGATGTTTTTCTGGAACTCTTTTCCTTTTTCCATGATCCAGCAGATGTTGGCAATTTGATCTCTGGTTCCTCTGCCTTTTCTAAAACCAGCTTGTATATCAGGAAGTTCACGGTTCACATATTGCTGAAGCCTGGCTTGGAGAATTTTGAGCATTACTTGACTAGCATGTGAGATGAGTGCAATTGTGCGGTAGTTTGAGCATTCTTTGGCATTGCCTTTCTTTGGGATTGGAATGAAAACTGACCTTTTCCAGTCCTGTGGCCACTGCTGAGTTTTCCAAATTTGCTGGCAATGCTATAGATGAACCTATTTGCAGGGCATGAACAGAGATACAGACATAGAGAGCAAACAGGTAGACACCAGGGGTAAGAGGTGGTGTGGAATGAATTAGGAGATTGAGATTGACATATATACACTACTTTGTCTAAAATGGAGTTCCCAGGAGGCTCAGTGGTTTTAAAGAATCAACCTGTCAGGCAGGAGACGTGGATTTAATCCCTGGGTTGGAACTATCCCCTGGAGAGTTACATGGCAACCCACTCCAGTGTTCCTGCCTGGGAAATACCATGGACAGAGAGGCTTGGTGGGCTACAGTCTGTGGGGTCAGAAAAATGTTGAACATAACTTAGGGACTAAACAACAACAACAACACAATGTATAAAATAGGCAACTAAAAAAAAAGAAAAGAAAAAAAAATAGACAACTGATGAGAAGCTACTGTATAGCACAGTAAACTCTACTCAATGCTTTGTGGTGACCTAAATGGGAAGAAAACTCAAAGAAAGAAGGGATATATATAGCTGACTCACTTTGTTGTACAGCAGAAGCTAACACAACTTTGCAAAGCAACTATACTCCAAAAAACAAAACCAAAAAAATAAAAACAAACAAACAAAAAACAACTCCACAAATCCTTCTTGCCATTAAGGCAAGAAGTTGATATGTGAATTATATTCTCACTTCTCTCTCTTTTTTTTCCCCCTCCTCTGGCCTTTGAATAAAGCTTGTGCTGTTTCAAACTCAGCTTCAGTTTTGTTTGTGACCGTATGAACCTGAATGGAAAAAGAACTTTTCTTGTCATCAAGGCAGGGGTCTTAGCCAGGCTGGGACCCAAATGGGGATCCACACGACCTAATTCAGGGACAGTTTCAGTCCTTAGTGTCAAAGGGAACATGGGCAAATGCCTTCAGTCCTCACTCTGATGACTAAACTTTCAAGGGAACAACCACCACAGCACAAACGGAATTCTTTTTCTTTTCTATTTAACTTGGGAAAATGCTTGTGTAGGTAGATTTTATTTAAAATCATTCCTCCAATTATAGAAAAGGATTATGTTAAATTTACCCTCTAAGGATTAACATGAAATCCATTTTCATTAGAGTAGGCACAATCCACAAATTAAGAAAAGAAAAAAACATTTTCAAAGCTGCTTCAATAGATTACATTCTGAGTGATTAACAGAAGCTTCCAGCTGTGTTTGTTAATTCCCATTAATCAAAAACCTTGAACTGTGGCTGTTGCCATATGCTAAACTCCGAAGCAAATGGCTTTATACCATCATTTCATGACTGATCAAATGTGTGTTTCTTTTCTCTCTTCCAATTAATGGGGATTGGAAAATATGAATTTTCAGTGCTGGCCTTCAATCAGCACATCCCAGAACATGTTCTACTGATGTAGTCAATTTCAATATTAAAAAAAAAAAAAATCCTCAGTGACTCCTCACAGTCTAGAGCTTTATTGTGTAGAACATATGCACCACTGCAGATTTTAACAACTAGCTTAGAAAGTGTTCTCAAAGTGTTGCCCCCAAATGGGTTTGCCTCTTGATGTGTGTTGAGCCAAAAGACAACCAAGCTAAAGATAAAAGGAAGGAAAGTTTTATTCCTTGTGGTAAGAATGCTGAGAATCTTTCCCAAAGTAGTGTTGCCCTGAGCAGTAGTATTGGGGAAGTTTTAAGCTCAGGGTATATACATATTCATGAAGGGGCTTGAGCAGAAGAGAATTCAAGATAGAACCGGACAAAGGTCACAGAGTCGAAGTTTTACTTGATTGAATTCATGAGGGTCAGAAAGTGGGAGACCTGGGTTCGATCCCTGGGCCAGGAAAATCCCCTGGAGAAGGGAATGGCACCCCATGCCAGTATTCTTGCCTTGAGAATCCCATGGACAGGGAAACCTGGCGGGCTACAGTCCACGGGGTCGCAAAGAGTCTGACACTACTAAGTGATTAACATGAGGGTCAGAAAACATCAGTAGCGTCATCTGTTAGGTTCTAGTTGATCTGGTGGTTGAGTGCTCAAAGGGATTTGAATTTTGCAAAACAGCTCAAGAAAGTGCTTTGGGTTCATCTTTTCCATTGAAACAGAACTGAGAGTCTTACAACTGAGGTATTTTCTTTGCTGTTATCACTTCTCTAGCCAGATGAGTCATTTGTTCCTGCTTTCTTTTTTTCCTTCAAGAGTGTTAATCTCTGGGACCTGTTCAAGGGCCAGCATTGAGGCAAGGCTTAGATCACAAATTGGCTTAAGTCTAAATGGGTTTCTCTTATGTCAAGAAAGCTATGCGTGGCCATCTTTCTCTATGGACTCCTTAGCCCATCCTTTTACAAAAGGTCAAATAAATTTAGAGAATATTAGATCAAGGAAAGTGAGACAAATTTATTAACTGTAGGTTATTAGGATCTCAGACCTTTAAATAACCTAGTGAAAGTTGTGAACCTATAAAACAAGGTATGGCCATCCCCAAAGCTTCTTCCCCATACCTTCCCTCATTTACCAGAACATCCTGCGGGTTAGATGTTGTTTATTTCCAACTAGAGGATGAGTACTGAACACTGGCTTAATTTAATGCATCTTCTAACCATCAATTTGCTTTCCTATTTTTCAGTTAATATGTAATCCTTCATATTCCCATACTCAAGACATCAATTAAAGCAATTGAAATCTATCAATAAAAGTCAATGAGTCAATCTAAGGAGGAAAAATGGAAAATTTTAAATTCCAGTCAAACTGAGGATCGTAACCTGGGAACAGCCTCCCAGAAAACTCTGAGAACTGTTCCACCCATTGGAAGTCAAAGCACAGTTATGTAAGTTTTTTGAGACAGAGGGCTGTATATTAAATGGTGTATTATTGACAGTTTACACAACTTAGATCTACAAAATGAGTGGATTATGGGTCATTGTGGCCTCCTTAGGATAGAAGGTTATTGCCAAAGATATCTGGTTAATACAGGTGCTCGATGTACCCTAAAGGGGAAAGAAGAGGCCCAAAAGAGCAAAGAAATTTTTTTTTTTAATTTTTCTTGTCCTGTCATTGAATTAGTTGACAGGACCCCCAATGGGGTACTAGCCTTTACAGAGATCCCTTGTCTCAAATGGGGAAGTTCTTTTTTTCTGCTCAGATACACACAGCCAGTAATGAAAGTGATGCTAAAGCACAAGCTTTATTCAACAGCCAAAGAATGGGGAAATGGAAACCCATTTAACAATTCAATTCAGATGGAGACACCAAATATATAGGGGGGTTGATGTAAAACAGAGGAAATTGGAAAGAGTGATAGAAATATTCATGAGTTATCTGAGAGCAGAACTCTGGTTTGGACATAGAACTCATGAAATACTCTTTTTCATAGAACTCATGCAATACTCGTTTTCAGTACTTCTATAAACTTTTCTGGTTGTTGCCATTGTAGCTGAAATTCAGTCTCGTACACTGCTACTGAATTGAATCTTGAAGACAGATTTTTGGATAAAGTAGAAAAAATAAATGTACTGCTTTGCCAGGCAAAGCCACAGTGGGCTAATTCCCTCAAAACAGTCCTTTCTTGAAAGAGGTAGTGAGTGGCTCAAAGAAGACATGATCAGCTCATGGACAATCTCCTGACTGATTGGTGGTGAAGTAATTAGGAGTCATCATCTTCAACCTTCTGGTTCCACCCAGTCTGGGGTCTACTTGCTTGTGGGCAGCATACAGTTATATTCTTCCACCTGGTGGGAGTTTCAGTATCAGCAAAACAGCTTCAAAATATTGTTATGTATATCTCTTGAGGGAGAACCAAGACTCTGCTCCAAGGTTGCACTGTTGTTTCTTGACTGTGCCTCCCTTGTCTCTGCATCCCCTTCCTTCCCCAATTAGCAAGAATTTGATCTGCCCTTTGTAACTCCCTTGTGGCTCAGTTGGTAAAGAATCCTCCTGCAATACAGGAGACCAGGGCTCAATCCCTGGGTCATGAAGAGCCACTAGAAAGGGAGTGGCTACCCACTCCAGTATTTTTACCTGGAGAACCCCATGGAGAGAGGATCCTTGTGGGCTACAGTCCATGGAGTCACAAACAGTTGGACAGGACTGAGCAAGTAACACTTGGAACACAGAGAAGGTCATGGAGGCTGAATAAAGTCTATTTCCCACAAACAAGAAACAGGAGACACAGATAGGTTTTTGTGCTCAGAAGCCTCACTGAGTCTTGTTTAGTTTCTTCATGACAATCATTAACTGTCATGGCACTGCTGGGTGTGTCATTTAGCAGCTAATATATTACAATGAGCATGTAATGAGGCTCTAGGTCCATTTAAAGTCAAATCTTCTGCCATCTTGGGTTTATTTGCTTCTAACCAGTTCTTGTTTTGTTTTTGTTTTGTTTTTTTCTCTCTTTGCAACTTCCTCTTGAAACTTAGATAAGAATAATTGATTTCCATTTGAAGGAGGGGCAGGGGAAGGATTCTGGGACAACAGTCTTATCATAAAATATGAATTTTATTTCCTTAAACCTTTTATAGAAAATTGAACCAACTGGAGTTCATCTGAGAGCATGAAACATACCTCTTCAATACAAAAAAGAAAAGAAAAGAAAATAATAATATAAAAGAAAAGAAAAATTCAATGTGGGTTCCTCTTACCAGCCAGTTGCATACATCTTTTCAAATGACCTTTGATGAAATAAATCATCACTGCTTTTGCCCTAGTATTTCACATTTTCTAACTGTGTTCAAGACCCTGGTTTTATAAGGACTTCTGATACTCTGAAGACATATTTTCACTCATTGAGCAATATAATTAATAACAAAATCTCTTGCCAATTCAGAAAATCTCTCCATAAAAGAAAAAAAAGAAAATAATGTTATTATTGAATAAACACATTAAACTTGAATATAAGAAATATCACAGGCAACCATCTGAAAGATTACAAAGAAATCTCACTTTTTATATAGTGAAACAGATGCAACTCACTATATACATGTTCTCAAAATAAATCTAAATAGGAAAAGGACTACGTCAAGGCTGTATATTGTCACCATGCTAATTTAACTTATATGCAGAGTACATCATGAGAAACACTGGGCTGGAGGAAGCACAGGCTGGAATCAAGATTGCTGGGAGAAATATCAATAACCTCAGATATGCACATGACACCTCCCTTATGGCAGAAAGTGAAGAAGAACTAAAGAGCCTCTTGATGAAGGTGAAAGAGGAAAGTGAAAAAGTTGGCTTAAAGCTCAACATTCAGAAAACTAAGATCATGGCATCTGGTCCGATCACTTCATGGGAAATAGATGGGGAAACAGTGTTAGACTTTATTTTTCTGGGCTCCAAAATCACTGCAGAGAAAGTTATGACAAATCTAGACAGCATATTAAAAAGCAGAGACATCACTTTGTCAACAAAGGTCCATCTAGTCAAGGCGATGGTTTTTCCAGTAGTCACGTATAGATATGAGAGTTGGACTATAAAGAAAGTTGAGAGCTGAAGAATTGATGCTTTTGAACTATGGCGTTGGAGAAGACTCTTGAGAGTCCCTTGGACTGCAAGGAGATCCAACCAGTCCATCCTAAAGTAAATCAGTCCTGAATATTCATTGGAAGGACAGATGCTGAAGCTGAGACTCCAATACTTTGGCCACCTGATGCGAAGAGCTGACTCATTTGACAAGACCCTGTTGTTGGGAAAGATTGAGAGCAGGAGGAAAAGGGGAAGACAGAGTATGAGATGGTTGGATGGCATCACCGACTCAATGGACATGGGTTTGGGTGAACTCTGGGAGTTGGTGTTGGACAAGGAGGCCTGGCATGCTCTGGTTGATGGGATCGCACAGTCGGACATGACTGAGCGACTGAACTGAACTGAACTGAAAGGGATTTGACGGTATCATGTCTCACACAGTTCATCCTAAATTCATTTGGTAGTTGGGGTGACCATCTGTGTTAGCTAATTGGCTTTATCCAAAAATGTTTCATAGATTTGTGACACGAGGTAGTTTTGTAATTGGGAGCAAAAAAAGCTTGTGCTAGAGTGGGGCTCCTCCCCTCTCACAGAAACAAGAGGTAAGGACTCTCTCTTCTTGACTGATTGCATTTCAAAGAGATGTTTACTGGCCCTTAAGAAAGATATTGCTGGGTCATATAGCTGGCAAGGGGCTTATTTAGGTTTAAAAAATTCACATTCATTCCAAAAGGATAGAGAAAGAACTCACAATTACAAATTTTCTAAACTAAATACTTTGGGAGGGAAGGGTTACTGTATTATTTTCATCAGGAGAATTGTTTCTTTTTTTTGTCTCATGTTAAATTTTTCTTTTCCCTTACATTCTCAGAAGATGCCCTTCAGTTTCTTACCATATAAATATGGTCCTTTCAATGGATTTCTTGGTACTGAATAAAGGATATGGCTGTATATACTTCTAAAGTTTTTCTTTTTTTTTAATTTGGAAAACAAATTTTTTGTTGTTCCATAATGAAAACATAATCATGACCTTAGTTTGTTTCCTATCTTTAAATCCTTGAAACAGTTTTATAATGATTATTTCAATTGAATTTTTATTACTCAGAGGCAGATATTGATGCCTTTTTTTATTTAGGGTAAAAATTAAAATACAAAATGCAGCGATTTAAATATAACAAAGATTATAAATATTGCTGACAGCATAGTATGGTGGGAAGAGCATGTGTGGGATTTGGGAGCTCTCAAACACAAAAGAAATTTCAAGTCGGATTTATATTTGACATCAATTTGATGGTATGAACTTAAAAAATATTTTCAACTTAAAAGTTGAGAGTTGTGTTTTATTTTGTGGGATTTTTAGGACTTCAAGCTTGGGAGACAACATATCAAGTAAACCTGAGAGAACAATTCTGAGGAGGTGAGAGAAAGAGGAAGAACCAGGCTACACAGAAGTTTTGCAGCAAAGATCAGGTAGTCAGAACATCAAATGATGATTGTTAATTAAATAAAACCAGATATGTCAAGTTAAGGGATTTAATGCTTTTCTTTGCATGGGAAGATGCAAGAGCCTGGGCTCACTGAAATCATTCCTTTGCTATGCGCCTCACCTATCTGCAGCCAGTATCCTGTTTCACGTCTGGAGTTTTCTCAGGGCTCACTGTGATGAGCGCCTGAAGTCTGATAAACTACTAGATGGCGGGTCTTCTTATCCTTCCTGAGTTTCCTCAGGCTTGCTTAATGGCTCACGTTGAAGGGTTGCAATTGCTGTTGACTGTGACATCTTTGCTTACTGATATGGAAGGAAATATTCCATTTCTCAATGGCAGAAAGAAACCCATTGTATTCTAGATTATTTGAAAGGAAATGAGAATCTATTGGAAAGGGCACAGATTTTAGAGTGTAACAAATGTGAGTTTTAATTTTGGGTTTGACCCTTACTAGCTTCTGACTTGCTTTGAGACATCCATGTTTCTGCTTAATAGTTGTAACATGAAGATAAAGATAACCTTCTCATGGGATGTCTGAGAGAACTCAATGACATGCATGAACCAAAGGTCTGACTGCCTGCTGCTAAGTCACTTCAGTCGTGTCTGACTCCATGCGACCCCATAGACGGCAGCCCACCAGGCTCCCCCGTCCCTGGGATTCTCCAGGCAAGAACACTGGAGTGGGTTGCCATTTCCTTCTCCAATGCATGAAAGTGAAAAAGTGAAGGTGAAGTCACTCAGTCGTGTCCGACTCTTAGCGACCCCGTGGACTGCAGCCTACAAGGCTCCTCCATCCATGGGATTTTCCAGGCAAGAGTACTGGAGTATTCTTACTGAAAGATAACCCTCCCCCACCCCTTTTGTTTTCTTTTTGTAACTGAGTAGAAGGGCTCATGTGCCTGCAGTACAGAAAGTAAAACTCTGACACTGGGCATTTGCAGCAAAGTAAGTTTATTGCAGGACATTAAGCAACAGAATGGGAAACAAGTCTCAGGTCCACTCCCACTTGCTCTTTGAGTTGCGTGTGTAAAGGGAATCAATGAAGATACTGGAATTAATCATCATTGTATGACATTTATGTGACATTCCTTAATTGTGTTTCTTAATTAATTGTAATTCCTTAATTATAATTCTTGATTGTAATTCCTGTCAGGAATCAGATGCTTACACTTTATGAGCCTCTGGGCTATTGATCCATGACCCAGGGACTTGTACTTATCCTGTCTTGGTGAAACAGCCTGAGTTTGTGCATTAATGGTGATATTTACAGCAGCAATTTTAGTACATTAATGATTCTATGGGCAACAATTGTAGTCATCTAACTCTGGCTGATAATGATCAATTAGCACAGGATTTAGATCAGAGGGGACAAGAAAGGGAATAAAGTTTTGAATTGAGAGTTAGTCATAAACTTGGCAGGGGAACTTGGTATGGGGTACTGGGTTTCATTTTCAAAAATTCTAATTAGTAGAAAAGATGGGACTAGATTTTATATCTTCTCCTTGTTCCCTACTCTCAAAGTGCTTCTTTTAATTTAATCTATATACTGTTATTGATTAAGGGAGTTGCAGAATTTTATGAATTTAGCTAAACAAAGATTTTTACTTATTTTAACTTAATTTTGATTAAAATATATAACAAGCTTATTTAATCTACATATTGCCTCCAAATTTTTGACAGATTGTTTTCTTTTAATGTGTATATGCTTTAGCTGATGTTTAACTGTTTAATCCAAAATGCTTTTTACTCTTCAGTTCTGAAGAGTATTAGCATTAAAAAGATGATCTAAAGAGCAACTCATATATTTGGATTTATGATTTACTATGATGAAAGGTAAAGGATATTTGCTATGTAAAAGGACTTACCCTGTATTAAATGAGAGTGAACCTGAGATCTTGTGCTCTTTCTAGCTGCTAAACAAGAGCTGAATGGTTGAAGCTGCTTTTATCATCCTTTCCCTAATGATTTTGTGCTCTGTTGAACTGATTCAGCCTTGCTTATCCACTTAGATGACCATCAATCGGCACAACTCATTTCCAAGCCACTTAAACTATAGCAGTGAGCCCCAAAACTCATAATTTAAAATGTGACCTCCAACATCAAATAACATTTAGAAATTGTTTTGTATGTAATCTTTTTCAAGGCTTCATATCCAAATACATATTCAAAATCAAGCAAATAATGACTGTCTCAATAAAACAGTGACTAGTAGTATATCTCTGGAAACGTCAAAAGTCGGATTCTATAAATATATTTTTATCTAGAGAAAAGAAGACATTGTTTTTGCTCCATTTTATAAATGGCAAACCCCCCCAAAAGTAAATAAAAATAAATTAGAGTTTCCCTTTTCTTCAGTGGTTTGGCATTAGGAAATGAGAAAATAAACTTAACTCAAGTGGTGACTGAGAGTATTAAAAATATTGTGTTTGATAATTAACCTTAAAAGCTTCTGCACATCAAAGGAAACTATTAGCAAGGTGAAAAGACAGCCTTCAGAATGGGAGAAAATAATAGCAAATGAAGCAACCGACAAACAACTAATCTCAAAAATATACAAGCAACTCCTACAGCTCAACTCCAGAAAAATAAACGACCCAATCAAAAAATGGGCCAAAGAACTAAATAGACATTTCTCCAAAGAAGACATACAGATGGCTAACAAACACATGAAAAGATGCTCAACATCACTCATTATCAGAGAAATGCAAATCAAAACCACTATGAGGTACCATTTCACACCAGTCAGAATGGCTGCGATCCAAAAGTCTACAAATAATAAATGCTGGAGAGGGTGTGGAGAAAAGGGAACCCTCTTACACTGTTGGTGGGAATGCAAACTAGTACAGCCACTATGGAGAACAGTGTGGAGATTCCTTAAAAAACTGGAAATAGAACTGCCTTATGATCCAGCAGCCCCACTGCTGGGCATACACACTGAGGAAACCAGAAGGGAAAGAGACACGTGTACCCCAATGTTCATCGCAGCACTGTTTATAATAGCCAAGACATGGAAGCAACCTAGATGTCCATCAGCAGATGAATGGATAAGAAAGCTGTGGTACATATACACAATGGAGTATTACTCAGCCATTAAAAAGAATACATTTGAATCAGTTCTAATGAGGTGGATGAAACTGGAGCCTATTATACAGAGTGAAGTAAGCCAGAAGGAAAAACATAAATACAGTATTCTAACGCATATATATGGAATTTAGAAAGATGGTAACAATAACCCGGTGTATGAGACAGCAAAAGAGACACTGATGTATAGAACAGTCTTATGGACTCTGTGGGAGAGGGAGAGGGTGGGAAGATTTGGGAGAATGGCAATGAAACATGTAAAATATCATGTAGGAAACGAGTTGCCAGTCCAGGTTCGATGCATGATGCTGGATGCTTGGGGCTGGTGCACTGGGACGGCCCAGAGGGATGGTATGGGGAGGGAGGAGGGAGGAGGGTTCGGGATGGGGAACACATGTATACCTGTGGCGGATTCATTTTGATATTTGGCAAAACTAATACAATTATGTAAAGTTTAAAAAATAAAATAAAATTGGAAGAATAAAAAAAAAAAATATTGTGTTTGATAAAAATACTTACTCAAATCATGAGAAACTATGAAAAGACCATCTCTTTCCAAGAGACAGTATTTAATTTAATTATATGGCATTATAAAAATCAAGATCATTTAGCCCTACATCCTAAAATGAATGTATATTTCTGCTGTTTCAAAATAAATACTATAAAACTTTCTGGAGTGGTATCTGGGACTCTAACATACTTTTATGGTATTTCAATAATTTTATTTTATGTTAATTTTGCTTATGGAATAAGGATCTCAGCTAGGCAGGATCCACCAATGGACTTACTCATGAATGGAAATGTGTAAAGCCCTGCTGATAAGCCTATCAGAATTGATTGCTATACCTACACAGGAGCTGAGGAGTTTCCTAGAAAAATAACTTCAACTATGTTTCTTTCCACATTTCAGGCATGTTTTGTCATGTCTACCAAAATGGTGAGATTGTCCAATGAAAGTATCTTTGCAGAAGGGTTGAGAAATGTTGTTGGTGCTTAGTCATTGAAAGAAATATGTGTTTTGAGTTTGATAGTCAGTACTTAAACCATTCTTGGGCCAATTCTCACTTACATTATGGGCCCTATGAAGAGAATCAGATCAGATCAGATCAGATCAGTGGCTCAGTCGTGTCCGACTCTTTGAAGAGAATAAGATATATACAGACAGGTTCTGCTTTGCATAGTAGTGCAGGCCAAGAGAAAATTCCAAAGCTGAAGTTTTAAAGAATTACTTAAAATTAATGATAAAAATAATAATTGTTCTGTAGTCTTCAAAAATTTTATTAAGAGGCGGTCCTAAGATGGTGGAGGAATAGGACGGGGAGATCATTTTCTTCCCCACAAATTCATCAAAAGAACATTCAAACGCTGAGTAAAATCCCCAAAACAACTTCTGAATGCCCGCAGAAGACATCAGGCACCCAGAAAAGCAGCCCATTGTCTTCGAGAAGGAGGTAGGAAAAATATAAAAGACAAAAAAAAAGAGACAAAAGAGGTAGGGATGGAGCTCCATCCTGGGAAGGAAGTCTTAAAAAGAGAGAAGTTTCCAAACACCAAGAAACACTCTTACTGCCGAGTCTGTGCCGAGCCTTGGAAGCACAGAGGGCAACATAATAGGGAGGAAAAATAAGTAAATAATTAAAACCCACAGATTATGAGCCCAGCAGTAACTCCCCCAATGGAGAAGCAGCACAGACGCCTGCGCCCGCCACTAGCAAGTGGGGGCTGGGCAGGGAGGTGTGGGCTGCATTGCTTAGACTAAGGATCGGGCCTGAATGCCCCCGAGGCTAATCAGAGCAAACTAATTTGGGCTAGCAAACCAGACTGAGGGATAGCTACCACGTGAAAAGCCCTAAGACACCGCCAGGCCTGTGCAGAACAAAGGTTGAAACAAAACTAGCTGGCTGCAGACCTTCCCCCTCCGGTGACAGGCAGCCAGAGCCAGAAGGGGGCAATCGCAGCCCCAGAGAGACATGATCTACCAAACTGCAAGCAGGCTTCTTTGCTTACTAAGACTTCTTGGGGTTCTGGACAGTTATCCACCTGAGAAGGTGCGCCAGTTGTACACCCAGAAAACCGAGCGGCAAGGACAGGAGAGGCGATAAGTCACAGTGACCTTGCTCACCAAACACCTCATCACTCGAGCTGCTCGGAGCCGGGAAGGGCACAAAATGCAGGCCTAACGGAGTCTGCGCTTCTGAGGACTACCTGAGTGCCTGAACTTGAGCACCTTAGACCTGGGAGGTGCATGCAGCCCAGGGCCGGCCTCAGACGGTTCCTGGCAGAGCAATCTAGAGCCTGAGCTGTGTGGGCAGGAAGGGTGCACATGCCGTGAGTAGGGGCAGGCCCAGTGTGGCTGAGACACTAGGAGCACACGCCAGTGTTATTTGTTTGCAGCGTCCCTCCCTCCCCACAGCGCAACTGAACAAGTGAGCTTAAAAAAGTGTCCACCACCGCCCCCTTGTGTCAGGGCGGAAATCAGACGCTGAAGAGACCTGCAAACAGAAGCTAAAACCGAGGGAACCGCCTTGGAAGTGACAGGTGCAATAGATTAAAACCCTATAGTTAGTACCGACTACATAGGAAGGGGCCTATAGATCTTGAGAAATATAAGCCAGACCAAGAAACTATCCAAAAATGAACTGAGCCCACACTGCGTACAACAACACCAGAGAAAGTCCTAGATATATTTTTACTATTTTTACGATCATTCTTTTCTTTTTTTCGTCTTCTTTTTTTTTCTTTTCTTTTTTTAAACTTTTAAAATTTTTAAGTCCTCTATTACTCCTTTAATTTTCATTTTTATAACCTACTATTTTCAAAAAAAAGACTTTGTTAAAGCAAACTTCATATATATATTTTAATAACTTTTGTGATTTTGTTTTTTTTCTTCTTCTTCTCTTTAATATTTAAATTAAATATTAATATTTAATATTTCAATTAATTTGAAAATTAACCTCTACTCTAGAATTTTAATCTTTGCTTTTTGGTATTTGTTATTAATTTTGTACCTTTAAGAACCCAATCTTCAGTACCTATTTTTACTTGGGAGCGAGATTACTGGCTTGACTGCTCTCTCCCCCTTTAGACTCACTTTTCTCTCCACTAAGTCGCCTCTGTCTCCTCCCTCCCCCTTCTCTTCTCTACACAACTCTCTGAATCTCTGTGTGTTCCAGATGGTGGAGGACACTTAGGGAACTGATTACTGGCTGGATCTGTCTCTCTCCGTTTGATTTCCCACTTTTATCCTCCTGGCCACCTCTGTCTCCTTCCTCCCTCTTCTCTTCTCTTCTCTGTATAAATCCATGAACATCTCTGAGCAGTCCAGACTGTGGAGTGCACATAAGGAAGTGATTACTGGCTAGCTTGCTCTCTCCTCTTTTGATTCCACCTCATCTCATTTGGGTCACTTCTAGCTCCCTCCTCCCTCTTCTCTTCTCCATGTAACTCTGTGAAACCTCTATGGGTGTCCCTCACTGTGGAGAGACTTTTCATCATTAACCTAGATGTTTTATCAACGGTGCTGTATAGAAGGAGAAGCCTTGAGACTGCTGTAAAAATAAGACTGAAAACCAGAAGCAAGAGGCTGAAGTCCAAATCCTGAGAACATCAGAGAACACCTGACTCCAGGGAACATTAAGCAATAGGAGCTCATCAAATGCCTCCATACCTACACTGAAACCAAGCACTACCCAAGGGCCAACAAGTTCCAGAGCAAGACATACCACCCAAATTCTCCAGCAACACAGGAACACAGCCCTGAGCTTCAATATACAGGCTGCCCAAAGTTACTCCAAAACCATTGACATCTCATAACTCGTTACTAGACACTTCATTGTACTCCAGAGAGAAGAAATCCAGCTCCACCCACCAGAACACCAACACAAGCTTCCCTAACCAAGAAACCTTGACAAGCCACTGATACAACTCCACCCAGAGTGAGGAAACTCCACAATAAAGAGAACTCCACAAACTGCCAGAATACAGAAAGGCCACCCCAAACTCAGAGATATAAACAAGATGAAGAGACAGAGGAATACCCAGAAGATAAAGGAACAGGAGAAATGCCCACCAAACCAAATAAAAGAGGAAGAGATAGGGAATCTACCTGATAAAGAATTCCAAATAATGATAATAAAAATGATCCAAAATCTTGAAATGAAAATGGAATCACAGATAAATAGCCTGGAGGCAAGGACTGAGAAAACGCAAGAAAGGTTTAACAAGGAACTAGAAGAAATAAAAAAGAATCAATATATAATGAATAATGCAATAAATGAGATCAAAAACACTCTGGAGGCAACAAATAGTAGACTAATGGAGGCAGAAGATAGGATTAGTGAAATAGAATATAGAATCATAGAAATAAATGATTCAGAGAGGAAAAAAGAAAAACAAATTAAAAGAAATGAGGACAATCTCAGAGACCTCCAGGACAATATTAAACGCCACAACATTCGAATCATAGGAGTCCCAGAAGAAGAAGACAAAAAGAAAGACCATGAGAAAATACTTGAGGAGATAATCATTGAAAACTTCCCTAAAATGGGGAAGGAAATAATCACCCAAGTCCAAGAAACCCAGAGTCCCAAACAGGATAAACCCACGGCGAAACACCCCAAGACATATATTAATCAAGTTAACAAAGATCAGACTCAAAGAACAATTATTAAAAGCACCAAGGGAAAAACACAAATAACACACAAGGAGATTCCCATAAGGATAACAGCTGATCTTTCAATAGAAACTCTTCAGGTCAGGAGGGAATAGCAAGACATACTTAAAGTGATGAAAGAAAATAACCTACAGCCCAGATTACTGCACCCAGCAAGGATCTTATTCAAATATGAAGGAGAAATCAAAAGCTTTACAGACAAGCAAAAGCTGAGAGAATTCAGCACCACCAAACCAACTCTTCAACAAATGCTAAAGGATATTCTCTAGACAGGAGACACAAAAAGGGTGTATAAACTCTAACTCAAAACAATAAAGTAAATGACAATGGGATCATACTTATCAATAATTACCTTAAATGTAAATGGATTGAATGCCCCAACCAAAAGACAAAGACTGGCTGAATGGATACATAAACAAGACCCCTATATATGTTGTCTACAAGAGACCCACCTCAAAACAGGGGACACGTACAGACTGAAAGTGAAGGGCTGGAAAAAGATATTCCATGCAAATAGAGATCAAAAGAAAGCAGGAGTAGCAATACTCATATCAGATAAAATAGACTTTAAAACAAAGGCTGTTAAAAGAGACAAAGAAGGTCACTACATAATGATCAAAGGATCAATCCAAGAAGAAGATATAACAATTATAAATATATATATGCACCCAACATAGGAGCACCACGATATGTAAGACAAATGCTAACAAGTATGAAAGGGGAAATTAACAATAACACAATAATAGTGGGAGACTTTAATACCCCACTCACACCTATGGATAGGTCAACTAAACAGAAAATTAACAAAGAAACACAAACTTTAAATGATACAATAGACCAGTTAGACTTAATTGATATCTATAGGACATTTCACCCCAGAACAATGAATTTCACCTTTTTCTCAAGCTCACATGGAACCTTCTCCAGGATAGATCACATCCTGGGCCATAAATCTAGCCTTGGTAAATTCAATAAAATTGACATAATTCCAAGCATCTTTTCTGACCACAATGCAGTAAGATTAGATCTCAGTTACAGGAGAAAAACTATTAAAAAGTCCAACATATGGAGGCTGAACAACACACTGCTGAATAACCAACAAATCACAGAAGAAATCCAAAAAGAAATCAAAACATGCATAGAAATGAATGAAAATGAAAACACAACAATCCAAAACCTATTGGACTGTAAAAGCAGTGTTAAGGGGAAAGTTCATAGCAATACAGGCATACCTCAAGAAACAAGAAAAAAGTCAAATAAATAACCTAACTCTACACCTAAAGCAACTAGAAAAGGAAGAGATGAAGAACCCGAGGGTTAGTAGAAGGAAAGAAATCTTAAAAATTAGGGCAGAAATAAACGCAAAAGAAACAAAGGAGACCATAGCAAAAATCAACAAAGCCAAAAGCTTTGAAAGGATATCCTATCTTTGAAAGGATAAATAAAATTGACAAACCATTAGCTAGACTCATCAAGAAACAAAGGGAGAAAAATCAAATCAATAAAATTAGAAATGAAAATGGAGAGATCACAACAGACAACACACAAATACAAAGGATCATAAGAGACTACTATCAGCATTTATATGCCAATAAAATGGAAACATGGAAGAAATGGACAAGAGGGTGGGATGATTTGAGAGAATGGCATTGAAACATGTATAATATCATATATGAAACGAGTCACCAGCCCAGGTTCGATGCACGATACTGGATGCTTGGGGCTGATGCATTGGAACGACCCAGAGGGATGGTACGGGGAGGGAGGAGGGAGGAGGATTCAGGATGGAGAACACGTGTATACCTGTGGCGGATTCATGTTGATATATGGCAAAACCAATAAATATTGTAAAGTTAAAAAATAAAATTAAAAAAAAAGGAAAAAGAAAAAGTAAAGTACAACTTTCCAAAACTGAACCAGGAAGAAATATAAAATCTTAACAAACCTACCACAAGCACAGAAATTGAAACTGTAATCAGAAATCTTCCAACAAACAAAAGCCCAGGTCCAGATGGCTTCACAGCTGAATTCTACCAAAAATTTAGAGAAAAGCTGACACCTATCCTACTCAAACTCTTCCAGAAAATTGCAGAGGAAGGTAAACTTCCAAACTCATTCTATGAGGCCATCATCACCCTAATACCAAAACCTGACAAAGATGCCACAAAAAAAGAAAACTACAGGCCAATATCACTGATGAACATAGATGCAAAAATCCTTAATAAAATTCTAGCAATCAGAATCCAACAACACATTAAAAAGATCATACACCATGACCAAGTGGGCTTTATCCCAGGGATGCAAGGATTCTTCAATATCCGCAAATCAATCAATGTAATACACCACATTAACAAATTGAAAAATAAAAGCCATATGATTATCTCAATAGATACAGAGAAAGCCTTTGATAAAATTCAACATCCATTTATGATAAAAACTCTCCAGAAAGCAGGAATAGAAGGAACATACCTCAACATAGTAAAAGCTATATATGACAAACCCATAGCAAACATTATCCTCAATGGTGAAAAATTGAAAACATTTCCCCTAAAGTCAGGAACAAGACAAGAGTGACCACTCTCACCACTACTATTCAACATAGTTTTGGGAGTTTTGGACACAGCAATCAGAGGAGAAAAAGAAATAAAAGGAATCCAATTTGGAAAAGAAGAAGTAAAACTCTCACTGTTTGCAGATGACATGATCCTCTACATAGAAAACCCTAAAGACTCTACCAGAAAATTACTAGAGCTAATCAATGAATATAGTAAAGTTGCAGGATATAAAATCAACGCACAGAAAACACTTGCATTCCTATACACTAATAATGAGAAAACAGAAAGAGAAATTAAGCAAACAATTCCGTTCACCATTGCAATGGAGAGAATAAAATACTTAAGAATATATCTACCTAAAGAAACTAAAGACCTATATATAGAAAACTATAAAACACTGATGAAAGAAATCAAAGAGGACATTAATAGATGGAGAAATGTACAATGTTCCCGGATTGGAAGAATCAATATAGTGAAAATGAGTATACTACCCAAAGCAATCTATAGATTCAATGCAATCCCTTTCAAGCTACCAACTTTATTTTTCACAGAGCTAGAACAAATAATTTCACAGTCTGTATGGAAATACAAAAAACCTCGAATAGCCAAAGCAATCTTGAGAAAGAAGAATGGAACTGGAGGAATCAACCTGCCTGACTTCAGGCTCTACTACAAAGGCACAGTCATCAAGACAGTATGGTACTGGCACAAAGACAGAAATATAGATCAATGGAACAAAATTAGAAAGCCCAGAGGTAAACCCACGCACCTATGGACACCTTATCTTTGACAAAGGAGGCAAGAATATACAGTGGAGAAAAGACAATCTCTTTAACAAGTGGTGCTGGGAAAACTGGTCAACCACTTGTAAAAGAATGAAACTAGAACACTTTCTAACACCATACACAAAAATAAACTCAAAATGGATTAAAGATCTAAACATAAGACCAGAAACTATAAAAATCTTAGAGGAGAACATAGGCAAAACAGTCTCCGACATACATCACAGCAAGATCCTTTATGACCCACCTCCCAGAATATTGGAAATAAAAGCAAAAATAAACAAATGGGATCTAATTAAAATTAAAAGCTTCTGCATAACAAAAGAAACTATAAGCAAGGTCAAAAGACAGCCTTCAGAATGGGAGAAAATAATAGCAAATGAAGCAACTGACAAACAACTCATCTCAAAAATATACAAGCAACTCCTGTAGTTCAATTCCAGAAAAATAAACGACCCAATAGAAAAATGGGCCAAAGAACTAAATAGACATTTCTCCAAAGAAGACATACAGATGGCTAACAAACACATGAAAAGATGCTCAACATCACTCATTATCAGAGAAATGCAAATCAAAACCACTATGAGGTACCATTTTACGCCAGTCAGAATGGCTGCAATCCAAAAGTCTACAAGCAATAAATGCTGGAGAGGGTGTGGAGAAAAGGGAACCCTCTTACACTGTTGGTGGGAATGCAAACTAGTACAGCCACTATGGAGAACAGTGTGGAGATTCCTTTAAAAACTGGAACTAGAACTTCCATACGACCCAGCAATCCCACTGCTGGGCATACACACCCAGGAAACCAGAGTTGAAAGAGACACGTGTACCCCAATGTTCATCACAGCACTGTTTATAATAGCCAGGACATGGAAGCAACCTAGATGTCCATCAGCAGATGAATGGATAAGAAAGCTGTGGTACATATTCACAATGGAGTATTACTCAGCCATTAAAAAGAATACATTTGAATCAGTTCTAATAGGGTGGATGAAACTGGAGCCAATTATAGAGAGTGAAGTAAGCCAGAAAGAAAAACACCAATACAGTATACTAACGCATATATATGTAATTTAGAAAGATGATAACGACAACCCTGTATGCAAGACAGCAAAAGAGACACAGATGTATAGAACAGTCTTTTGGACTCTGTGGGAGGTTGGTGGGGGGTGGGGGTGATGTGGGAGAATGGCATTAAAACGAATTGCCAGCCCAGGTTCAATGCAGGATACCGAAGCTTGGGGCTGGTGCACTGGGATGACCCAGGGGATGGTATGGGGAGGAGGAGGGAGGAGGGGGTTCAGGATGGGGAACACATGTACACCTATCGCAGATGCATGTTGATGTATGGCAAAACCAATACAATATTGTAAAGTAAATAAATAAATAAAAATTTTATTAAAACATTAAAAAGATTTTTTTAACTGTTGATTATTAAAGCATATAAAAATGAAATGTAAAACTATTGCTTGTTTGATATATCAAAATATAAAACATTAGAAACATTGAGAATTAACATTTAATTTCTTTGGGAAAACTTACTCATTTGAAAAGTGATGTCTCCTACTCATTTGATAACTTCATACTCTATAATGGCATAAAGTAAGCATTCACTTTTCTGTAATTTGCTAGTTTTCACACTTCTTTCTAAATTTGGTTCCACTTCAATATTTTTTCCTTAGTGCTCTCAGTGTCATGAGAGATCTCTGAGAGTTTCTTTCATGTGAATTCTGTTGTTAGCATCACTTTCATGAGTACTTTTACTCACAAAAATTTCCCTCCTTTATGTTGGGAAGCTCACCCTCATCGTACCACTAGCTGCATACCTAGAACTTCTCAGACAGCAGAAGTGGTTATTTACTACTGGTTGTACTGAGTCTTCACTGCTGCCTGTTGGCTTTCTCTACTTGGGGTGAGTGGGGCTACTCTTCATTGCAGTGTAGGGGTTTTTCATTGCAGTGGCTTCTCTTGTGGTGGAAAACGGCCTCTAGGCACTGCAACGAAAATCCCCTGCTGTTGATAGAATGCATGAATGAATTTATTAATAAATATAATATGGCTAAAATGTTTATAAAAAGACAGACATAAGCTACAGTCCTTGGGGTCTCGAAGAGTTGGACACGATTGAGCGACTTCACTTTCACTTTTCACTTTCATGCACTGAAGAAGGAAATGGCAACCCACTCCAGTATTCTTGCCTGGAGAATCCCAAGGACGGGAGCCTGGTGGGCTGCTGTCTATGGGGTCACACAGAGTCGGACATGACTGAAGTGACTTAGCAGCAGCAAACTTTGCATTTAATAAAATGATGTAGGTTGGAAATAACATTTTAATAAAAGCTTCGAGACAAGAATCTAAAGTTAAAATAATTATCAGGTAGCTTCAAAGTGTCTCTTTGAGGAAAAGAAATGGTTATGCTGCATGTGAGATCAAATATTTGGAGATTTTTGTTAAGACTCTTTTTCCTCCTTTTCACATAGAAAGACAGAACTCTCAGTCCCAGAAAGCATATTGAATGTGCCTAGGCCACTGTAGCCAGAGAAGGCAATGGCACCCCACTCCAGTACTCTTGCCTGGAAAATCCCATGGATAGAGGGGCCTGGTGGGCTGCAGTCCACGGGGTCACTAGGAGTCGGACACGACTGAAGCAACTTAGCAGCAGCAGCAGGCCACTGTAACACCTGCTCTATATTTAAATTGGAGATTCCCAACCTCTTTTGAGAACTGTCAAAACTACAGAAACTAGAAACATGGGAACACAGAAACTAGGAGAAAAAAACAGAAAATAAAGGTAGGCTAGAATAAAAGTCATTATAGAATTTTTGTTTTTTGCTTAGTGTGGAGACTTCTAAATAATGCCAGCCCTACTCTGTATTTTTTGATATTCAGTTATGCTTAGTGAATTATACTCTACACAGCATGGGGTTCCCATCTCATAAGTACAGAGACAAGGAGACGTGCCAATGGCTGCTGCAGTCAATGGTATTTTGTTTAAAGTGGGCAGAACAAAATAATATCACCCTTTGCAGAATGCTGCATTAGTAAGATCTATTTCTGCCTGGACAAATTTAATATTACATTAGTAAAGATTGATAATATAGAGGAAAATACTAAATTTGAAATCTTGTGTGTTTAGAAGCTTGCATATTTTAGTATTATTTTATCAAAAACAATCATGCTGGCTATTGTTAAATGCTTTATGGTCTTGCTTACTGATACTCTTGAGTGGAAAGCATGTAACACTCTTATGGAGGTGCTGTCAGTGGACTATATTGAAGGCACATCTTCACTCCTCCTGGTGGCAGCACAACAATTACAGGCAAAGTATTAAGTGCTTGTTTTTGAAAACTCAAATTCATAAAGAAAAATGAACATTATGTTAAACCTCCGGCCAAATGAGCATAGAATCAGTTTTATTATGTAATTCCTTTTGGAAAAGCACAGTAGAAAGAAGAGAAGATGCATTATTTTAAGGACCAAGACACTATCTTTTGTTGTTGCTGTTCAGTCGTCGTCCAGTCTTGTCTGACTCTTTGTGACCCATGGGCTGCAGCGTGCCAGGCCTCCCTGTTTCCTACCATCTCCCAAAGTTTGCTCCAATTCATGCCCATTGCCTCAGTGATGCCATCCAGCTATCTCATCCTCTGATGCTCTCTTCTCTTTCTGCACTCAATGTTTCCCAGCAACAGGGACTTTTCCAGTGAGTCAGCTAGCTGTTCACAGCAGGTGACCAGAATACTGGAGCTTCAGCTTCAGTCCTTCCAATGAATATTCAGGGTTGATTTCCCTTAAGATTGACTGGTTTGATCTCTTTGCTGTCCAAGGGACTCTCAGGAGTCTTCTCCAGCACCACAGTTTGAAGACATCAATTCTTTGGCACTCCTCTTTCTTTATGGTCCAGCTCTCACAACCACACGACTGGGAAGACCATAGATCTGTGTTGGTAGAGTAATGTCTCTGCTTTTCAACACATTGTCTAGGTTTGTCGTAGCTTTCCTGCCAAGAAGCAATCATCTTCTGATTTTGTGGCTGCAGTTCCCATCCACTGTAATTTTAGAGCCCAACTCAAATTCATAAATAAAAATGAATATTATATAAAAAGCCCTGAGAAATGAGCATGGCACCAGTTTCATTACGTATTTCTTTTTGGAATAGTACTGCAGAAAGAGAAGGAAATGCATTATTTTAAGGACCAAGGCACTATCTTCAAGCAATATTTATCTTCTGAGTTTGCATTCCTAGGGTCCATTATTCTTTAATGCTATTTCATAGCTTTTCAAATCCTATGTTTCAGGGAAAATTTGGGGGAATATAAAGATCATTGGAAAAGACTCTGATGTTGGGAGGGATTGGGGGCAGGAGGAAAAGGGGACAACAAAGGATGAGAGGCTGGATGGCATCACCAACTTGATGGACATGAGTTTGGGTGAACTCTGGAAGTTAGTGATGGACAGGGAGGCCTGGCGTGCTGCAATTCATGGGGTCACAAAGAGTCAGACACAACTGAGCGACTGAACTGAACTGAACTGAAAGATCAACATCAATAGGTGAAAAAGAAGATGCTATTTCGTTGTAATAAACATACCATGTTTCCAAAATGTATCTTTTTATATTTAAATTCTGTGAAAATATAGTGAAGTACAGAGTACATTTGATTTGAGTGAACTCTCCATATTTAAAAAACAAGCATGTCTAGTCTTGGGCTTCCAGGGTGGCTCAATGCCAAAGACTCTGCTTGCCAACACAGGAACCTCAGGAGATGCAGGTTCAATCCCTGGGTCAGGAAGATCCCATGGAGGAGGAAATGTCAACCCAATTTAGTACTGGACAGAATGATGGGCTACATTCCATGTGATTTCGGAGAACTCTTGAGATTCCCTTGGACAGCAAAGAGATCAAACTAGTCAATCTTAAGGGAAATCAACCCTGAATACTCATTGGAAGGACTGATGCTGAAGTTGAAGCACTATTATTTTGGTCACCTGCTGTGAACAGCTGACTCAGACATGACTAAGCACACACGCATGAATGTCTAGTCTTTTTTTTTTAATTTTAACTTTTAATTAGAAGATTATTACAATACTGTGATGGTTTCTGCCATATATCAACAAAGGTATACATATGCTCTGTCCCTCTTGAACCTCCCTCCCCATCTGACTTCTCTAGGTTGTCACAAAACACTGGCTTTGGGTTCCCTACGTCATACAGCAAATTCTCACTAGCCACCCATTTTATATATAGCAATGTAAATGTTTCAATACTACTCTCTCAAATCATCCCACCCTCTTCCCACTGTGTCCAAAAGTCTGTGGTTTATTCAGAGTTTTCTTTGTTTCCCTGCAAGCAGTATCACTTGTACTTTCTAGATTTTAACATAATCTATATTATAAGCATTAATATATGGTATTTGTGTTAATATATGGTATTTGTCTTTCTCTTTCTGATTTACTTTACTCTGCATAATAAGCTTTAGGTTATCAGGACTGGTTCAAATGCATTCCTTTTAATAGTGGAGTAATATTCCATTGTGTTTCTGTGCCACAACTTCTTTATCCATTCTGCCCATCTGTTGATGTTGCTTCCATGTCCTAGTTATTGTAAATAGTGATGCAATGAACTATTGTGTATATGTGTCTTTTTCAATTACAGTTTCCTCAGGGTATATGACCAGTAGTGGGATTGCTGGGTCATATGGTGGTATCATTCCTAGCTTTTTAAAGGAATCTCCATACCATTGTCCATATGGCTGTATCAATTTGCATTCCCACCAACAATGCAAGAGGGTTCCCTTTTCTCCACAATCTCCCCAGCATTTATTTGATTATGGCCATTCTGACCAGTGTGAGATGATACCTCATTGTAGTTTTGATTTGCATTTCACTAATAATAAGTGATCCAACCAGTCCATTCTGAAGGAGATCAGCCCTGGGATTTCTTTGGAAGGAATGATGCTAAAGCTGAAACTCCAGTACTTTGGCCACCTCATGCGAAGAGTTGACTCATTGGAAAAGACTCTGATGCTGGGAGGGATTGGGGGCAGGAGGAGAAGGGGACAACAGAGGATGAGATGGCTGGATGGCATCACTGACTCTATGGACGTGAGTCTGAGTGAATTCCGGGAGTTGGTGATGGACAGGGAGGCCTGGCGTGCAGCGATTCATGGGGTCGCAAAGAGTTGGACACGACTGAGTGACTGAACTGAACTGAACTGAATAAGTGATATTAAACATTTTTCATGTGTTTGTTCAATATCTGTAAGTTTTCTCTGGAAAAATTTCTGTTTAAGTCTTCTGCCCATTTTTTGATTAGGTTGTTTGCTTTTCTGGTATCAAGTTGCATGAGCTGCTTGTGTATTTTGGAGATTAATTTTTTGTCAGTTGTTTCATTTGCCATGGGTAGTTTGATAAGAATTGCACTGAACCTATATGCCAGGGTCCAGCCCCGGCTGATCCAGGGTATTCGAAGGGGAGATGGTGTCGGCGACTATTTACATATTCATCAAAGATATAAAGAGTAATAGAATGAAGATAGCTCAATAGGAAAATTCAGTGGAGAAAAGAGGCTGAGTAGCTCGGTTTACATGGGAGACCAACAAAACTTCAAGACAAGAAGTTTGCACCACTTACGTAGGCCGCAGGCGTCCTTCCATTCTCCTGAAGGAGAAGAGACACTGAGGCCTCCCCGGTCGGATCTTAGAAGGCCAGGCATAATTAGTAAGCATGGTGGGTTCCGTGCTCCAGATGGAGATTCAGCCAGAGTTTGAGAGAGAGAGCGACATGGGGAGACCAGTCTTTCGAGGAACTGATCCCAATTCTTTATTTTCCAGAGTCTGTTTTTATACACTGAGATGTTATACAAAAGTCACGCAAGGACAACAGTCCTGACTTTTATTAAAGTCAGGTGCTTCACACAAATGTATACAGAGGTCTTAGGGGTGTTACATCATCTTCTGGCCAGGGGGGCCTGCTGACAACTTATGACCCTCTCCTTGTGACAGCGGTCAGTCAACACTTATTTCTCCAGGGGTGATTATTCTTAAAACAGACGCCACCCAAATAAAGTTACATTCCTATAGGGTGAGGGTGTAGTGGGTTTTAGTTAAGGAAAGAATTTGCTTAGCCTAAGGTCTAACGTGATTAATATCAAAGGTTAATACTTATTTCTTCTATATATTCATTAATGTGTATAAGGGCAGGGGATGTGGAGACTTCGCAGTAAACATTGGCTCAATGAATGAAAAACCCTTCACCAATACAATTTCTAATCAGCCCACTATACTTATACTAATAATTTTCTAACTTCTCTAGAGAACCTGTTTTTAGAAGGTTTAAAGCATCTCGTGCCTCTCATGGTTGGGAGGCTGTGAGCAATCACATGTGGCCGGACAAGCCTGTCAGGCAGGCTAGAGAACCTTCAGAGGAGTTTGTAGGTTGAAACACTCCTATCATGCCCAGGAATTATTATTAACTGGGGCTCTAAGTTAACTCCTTCTCCGAAAGAGGTGGTGGGGGACAGCCCTCCGTAAAGTCAGAGGTGTAGGTGAGAGCACAAAGTAGTAAAGAAGGCAGGCTCTGGTTATGGGGGTAGATGCTCAAGAATTTCCAGGGGGACTCCTGAGGTTCGATCCCGCCTTTGTGTATGTCGAGCCTCCTTCCTCATGACCTTTGCCACGGGCGGAGTGCCTCATGCCGGCCCCCAACACCTATAGATTGCTTTGGGTAGTCTAGTTTTCACTATATTGATTTTCCAATCCAAGAACATGGTGTGTCTCGCCTTCTATTAGTATTGTCTTTGACTTCTTTCATCAGTGTACTATAGTTTTCTGAAACAGATCTTTTGTCTGTTTAGATAAATTTATTCCTAAGTATTTAATCTATCTGTTGCAATGGTAAATGGGATTGTTTCCTTACATTCTCTTTTAAATTTTTCACTGATAATATATGAGAATGCAAAGGATTTCTGTGTATTAATTTTATATCCTATGGCTATGTTGAATAATAGTATGAGAATGGGCACCCTTGTCTTGTGCCTGATTTTAGAGTAAATACTTTCAGTTTTTCAGCATTGAGGATAATATTTGCTGTGGGTTTATCATATATGCTCTTTATTATGTTGAGGTATACTCCTCATGTACCTACTTTCTGAAGAGTCTTTATCATAAACAAGTGTTGAATTTTGTCAAAGGCTTTCTCTGTTTCTATTGAGATGGTCATATGGTTTTTATCTTTCAATTTGTTATATGGTGTATCACATTGATTGATTTGCATACACTGAAGAATCTTTGCCTCACTGGGATAAGGTCCACTTGATCATGATGTGTGATTTTTTTAATGTGTAGTTCGATTCTATTTGCTAGTATGCTGCTGAGGAATTTTGCATCTATGTTCATCAGTGATATTGGCCTGTAATTTTCTTTTTTGTATAACATCTTTGTCTGGTTTTGGTATCAGGGTGATGTTGACTTCATAGACTTAGTTTGGGATGACTTTTCCTCCCTCTGTAATTTTCCGGAAGAGTTTGAGCAGAATAAGTGTTATTTCTTCTCTAAATTTTTGACAGAATTTGCCTGTGGAGATATCTGGCCCTGGGCTTTTGTTTGTTGGAAAATTTTTAATTACAGTTTTGATTGGTCTATTCTTATTTTTTATTTATTCCTGGTTCAATCTTGGAAGGTTATAGTTTTCTAAGAATTAGTTCATATCTTCCAGGTTGTCCATTTTATTGGCATATAGTTGCTCATAGTAGTGTCTTATGATTCTTTATATTTTTGTTTTTCTGTCATAACTTCTTTTTAATTTCTAATTTTATTGATCTGAGTCATCCTCCTTTTTTCTTGATGAGTTTGGCTAACAATTTGTCAGGTTTTACCTTCTCAAAGAACTATCTTTTAGCTTTATTTATCTTTGCTACCTGTTCCTTCATTTTTTAAAAATTTATTTCTACTCTCAATTTCATAAATTCTTTCCTTCTACTAAATTAGTTTTTTTTGTTGTTGTTCTTGTTTTTCTAGTTGCTTTAGGTGTAAGGTTAGGTTATTTATTTGATGTCTCTTTTGTTTCTCAAGGTAGGCTTCTACTGCTATAAACTTACCTTTTAGTACAGCTTTTACTGCATCCCAAAGGTTTAATTGTCATGTTTTTTCTTTCTCCAAAGGATCTTCCTGACCCAGGGATAGAACCTGGGTCTTCCACATTGTAGGCAGACACTTTACCATCTGAGCCACCAGGGAAGTCCTTCATTTGTTTCTAGGAATATTTTTATTTCATTTTTAATTTCTTCAGTTGTCTGTTGGTTATTCAGAAGCATATTGCTTAGCCTGAATGTGTTTGTGCTTTTTATATTTTTTCTCTTATACTTGATATCTAATCTTATAACACTGTGGTCAGAAAAGATGCTTGAAATGATATCAGTTATTTTTTTTTAATTTACAAAGGCTTGATATGTGGCCCAAGATACGATCCATCCTAGAAAACATTCTATGTGCCCTTGAGAAAAAGAATGATTTGTATTATTTTTGGATGAATTGTTCTATATATATCAATTAGGTCCAGTTGATTCAATGTATCATTTAAAGCTTGTGTTTCCTGATTAATTTTCACACCAATTGTCTATTGGTGTGAATGGAGTGTTAAAGTCCCCCACTATTACTGTGTTACAGTCAGTTCAGTTCAGTTCATTTGTTTAGTCATGTCCGATTCTTTGTGACCCCATGGACTGCAGCACGCCAGGCCTCTCTGTCCATCACCAACTCCCAGAGCTTACTCAAAATCATGTCTATTCAGTCGGTGATGCCATCCAACCATCACATATTCCGTCATCCCCTTTTCCTCCCACCCTCAATCTTGCCCAGCATCAGGGTCTTTTCAAATGAGTCGGTGCTTCACATCAGGTGGCCAAAGTACTGGAGTTTCAGCTTCAACATCTGTCCTTCCAATGAATATTCAGGACTGATTGCCTTTAGGATGGACTGGTTGGATCTCCTTGCAATCAAAGGGACTCTCAAGAGTCTTCTCCAACACCACAATTCAAAAGCGTCAATTCTCTGGCACTCAGCTTTCTTTATAGTCCAACTCTCACATCCATAAATGACTACTGGAAAAACCATAGCTTTGACTAGATGCACCTTTGTTGGCAAAGTAATGTCTCTGCTTTTCAATATGCTATCTAGGTTGGTCATAACTTTTCTTCCAAGGAGCAAGTGTCTTTTAATTTCATAGCTGAAGTCACCTGGGCAGTGATTTTTGAGCCCAGGAAAATAAAGTCTCTCACTGTTTCCATTGTTTCCCCATCTATTTGCCATGAAGTGATGGGAAAAGATGCCATGACCTTAGTTTTCTGAATGTTTACTTTTAAGTCAACTTTTTCACTCTCCTCTTTCACTTTCATCAAGATGCTCTTGAGTTCTTCACTTTCTGCCATAAGGGTGGTGTCATCTGCATATCTGAGGTTATTGATATTTCTCCCAGCAATCTTAATTCCAGCTCGTGTTTCATTCAGCCCAGCATTTCTCATGATGTATTCTTCATATAAGTTACCTAAGTAGGGTGACAATATGCAGCCTTGACATACTCCTTATTCCTTTTTAATAGTTGTTATCATTTGCCTTATACATTGAGGTGCTTCTATATTGAGTGCATATATAATTGTTATATCTTCTTTGGTTGAGCTGTTGATCATTATGTAGTGACCTCTGGGTCTCTTGTAATGGTCTTTACTATAAAGTCTATTTTATCTGGTATAAGTATTGCTACTCCCACTTTCTTTTGATGAACATTTGCATGGAATATCTTTTACCAGTCCCTCACTTTCAGTCTGTTTCTGTAAGTCTGAGGTGGGTCTCTTGTAAATAGCATATATAAGAGTCTTATTTTTTTTTTATCTATTCAGCCAATCTGTCTTTTAGTTGGAGCATTTAGCCCATTTACATGTAAGGTAAATATTGATATATATAATCATGTTACCATTTACTTTATTGTTTGGGATTTGTTTTGTTTGCCTTTCCTTTTCATGTTTTCTGTCTAGAGAAATTCTTTTAGCATTTATTGTAGAGTTTGTTTGATGGTGCTGAATTCTTTTACTTTTGCTTATCTGTGAAGCTTTTGATTTCTCCTTTGAATCTGAATGAGGTCCTTGCCCAGGCGGAGTAATCTTGGTTGTAGGTTTTTTTCCATTTCATCACTTTAAGTATATCCTGCCATTCCCTTCTTGTCTGCAGAGTTTCTGTTGAAAGATCAACTTACCCTTATGGGGATCCTCGTGTATGTTTTTTGTTGCTTTTCCCTTGCTGCTTTTCATATTTTTTTCTTTGCATTTAATTTTTGTTAGTTTGCTTAATATGTGTCTTGGCTTGTTTCTCCTTGAATTTATCCTGTATGGGACTCTCTGGGCTTCCTGGACTTGCTTGGCTATTTCCTTTGTAATTTTAAGGGAGTTTTCAACTATAATCTCCTCAAATATTTTCTCAAACTCTTTCATTTTGTCTTCTTATTCTGGAATCTCTGATTGAAATGTTGTTATGTTTAAAGTTGTCCCAGGGGTCTCTGAGACTGCCCTCTTTGCTTTTTATTATTTTTTCTTTATTGCGTCCTGTTTCAGTTATTTCCACCATTTATCTTCCAGCTTACTTATCTGTTCCTCTATTCAGTTACTCTGCTGTTGGTTCCCTCCTGTGTATTTATTTAAAAATTTTTTTCTTAATATATATATATATTTTGTTGTAGTTGACTTACAACGTTCCAGATGCACAGCAAGGTGATTTGGTTATACATGCACACTTACACTATTTTTGAAATTATTTTACATTTTAGGTTATTACAGGATCCCCATGCTATAGGGTAAACCTTTATTGCTTCTTGCATATCTATTTTTTTAATTAGAAATCTAACAGCTTTTCATACTAAGTCAAACAAATGGAATCAAAATTTCATAAAATTTTTAGTTAGGCAAAAATTCATGTTTTCTAAAATATATATATTATGCATATCATTTCTATATATGGCAGAAAGTGAAGAGGAACTGAAGAGCCTCTTGATGAAAGTGAAAGAGGAGAATAAGAAAGTTGGCTTAAAGCTCAACACTCAGAAAACTAAGATCATGGCATCTGGTCCCATCACTTTGTGGGAAATAGATGGGGAAACAGTGGAAACAGAGTCAGACTTTATTTTTGGGGGCTCCAAAATCACTGCAGATGGTGACTGCAGCCATGAAATTAAAAGACGCTTGCTCCTTGGAAGGAAAGTTATGACCAACCTAGATAGCATATTCAAAAGCAGAGACATTACTTTGCCAACAAAGGTCCATCTAGTCAAAGCTATGTTTTTTCCAGTGGTCATGTATGGATGTGAGAGTTGGACTGTGAAGAAAGCTGAGTGTGAAGAATTGATGCTTTTAAACTGTGGTGTTGGAGAAGAATCTTGAGAGTCCCTTGGACTACAAGGAGATCCAACCAGTCCATTCTAAAGGAGATCAGTCCTGGGTGTTCTTTGGAAGGACTGATGCTAAAGCTGAAACTCCAATACTTTGGCCACCTCATGCGAAGAGTTGACTCATTGGAAAAGACTCTGATGCTGGGAGGGATTGGGGGCAGGAGGAGAAGGGGACAATAGAGAATGAGATGGCTGGATGGCATCACCGACTCGATGGATATGAGTTTGAGTGAACTTAGGGAGTTGGTGATAGACAAAGAGGCCTGGTGTCCTGCAATTCATGGGGTCGCAAAGAGTCGGACACGACGGAGCGACTGAACTGAACTGTACAAAAGCTTTTCTGCTACACTTGATAAAGGCTTGAAAAAAAGCATCAAAAAATGAAGAGGGTGAAATTGGAAAGCATTATCTAAACGAAATGAGAGCACTGAATATGATATAGGAAAAGTGAGACAAGCTAGGTAAAAGTAAAAGATCATCATATAGTTCAGTTGTTTTTAAACATGGCTGCTCATTAGAAGCACCTGGAGCTCTGGAGGAAAAAGATAAAAAGCTATACCTGGACATTTGTATTTTTCAAAAAGTTCCAAGATAATCCTGATGTGTATCTGGATTTTATAAAGTGATCACAGGTTTTTCTATTAAATTGGAGTTTTGATGATACAGAGTTTAATTATTTTTTTGTTGACCAATCATGACACAATCGTCTTAAGTGAGTAATAGTTACATAATCACAATAGTAAAAGATATATATCAGTTTTTACAATCAATAGCTGGACAAAAATAAAAGTTAATTGCAATTGTAAGCCATAATGGGAACATGATTAACCTAACAATATAAAATAAATACATGCAATTTTGGGGACTCAGTCAGAGTGATGTGGTAAGTGGAAGTGCATACGAGCAAATGTTTTCATGTGCTCAGTCTATCTCTTTTGCTTCTTGCATTTAATCCATTTACATGTAAGGTAATTATCATTATGTATGATCCTGTTACCATTTTCTTAATTGTTTGGGGTTTATTTTCTTTAGGTCTCTTTCTTCTCTTGTGTTTCCTGCCTAGAAACATTGCTTTAGCATTTGTTGTAAAGCTGGTTTAGTAATGCTGAATTCTCTTAACTTTTGCTTTTCTTGAAAGCTTTTAATTTCTCTATCAAATTTGAGTGAGAGTCTTGCTGGGTAGAGTATTCTTGGTTGTAGGTTCTTCCCTTTCATCATTTTAAATATATTGTGCCATTCCCTTCTGGTTTGTAGAGTTTCTCTTGAGAAATCAGCTGATAGTCTTATGAGAGTTCCCTTGTATATTATTTGTTGTCTTTCCCTTTTTGCTTTTAACATTTTATCTTTGTCTTTAATTTTTGTTGCATATATATTTTTCAATTAGAGATCTAGCATTCTATTCATACTAAGTCCATCGAATTCTCCAGGCCAGAACAATGGAGTGGGTTACCTTTCCCTTCTCCAGGGGATCTTCCCAACCACCCAGAGATGAACCCAGGACCCCTACATTGCAAGTGGATTCTTTGCCAACTGAGACACAAAGGAAGCCCAAGAATACTGGAGTGGGTAGCCTATCCCTTCTCCACCAGATCTTCCTAATCCAGGAATTGAACCGGAGTCTCCTGCATTGAAGGCAGATTCTTTACCAACTGAGCTATGAGGGAAGCCCAAGTCAAACAAGTAGAATCAAAATGTCATAAAATTTTACATAAAATTTGATTGCTATTGTCTCAGTGTGTTCCTCCTTGGACTTTTCCTTCCTGGGAATCTCTGTGCTTCCTGGACTTGGTTGACTATTTCCTTTCCCATGTTAGGAAATTTTTCAGTTATTATCTCTTCAGAAATTTTCCCAGGTCCTTTTTCCATCTCTTCTCCTTCTGGGACCCCTATAATGGGAATGTTGCTGCATTTAATGTTGTTCCAGAGGTCTCTTAGGCTGTCTTCATTTCTTTGCATTCTTTTTTCTATATTCTGTTCAGCACCAGAGATTTCCATCATTCTGTCCTCCAGGTCTTTTATCCATTCTTCTGCCTCAGTTATACTGCTATTGATTCCTTGTAATGTATTATTCGTCTCTGTTTGTTTGTTCTTTAGTTCTTCCAGGTATTTGGTAAACATTTCCTGCATCTTCTCCATTGTATTCCCAAGATCATGGATCATCTTGACTATTAGTATTCTGAATTCTTTTTCTGGAAGGTTGCCTATCTCCATTTCATTTAGTTGTTTTTCTGGAGTAATATCTTGTCCCTTCATCTAAGACATAACTCTGTTTTCTCAGCCTGCTTAAATTTCTGTAAAGTGGTTTTTGTTTTAGCTGCTCTGGGACTGTGTTTCTTCTTACTTCTGCTGTCCAGCCTCTGATGGAGGAGGCTAATAAGCTTGTGTAAGCTTTCTGGTAGGAAGGATTGGTGGTGGCGAAAAAAAAAAAAAAAAACCCAACAACATAAAAAACATTTCTTACATCTTCTTAATCCATGCCCTCAGTCTATTTATCCATGCCTCCATTTTATTTTCAAGATTTTGGATCATCTTTGTCATCATTAATCTGTATTCTTTTTCAGGTAGACTACCTAGTTCTTCTTCATTTGTTTGGCTCGTGGGTTTTTACCATGTTTTTCATCTGCTTCATGTTTCTCTGTCTTTTCATTTCATTTAATTTACTGTGTTTGAAGTCTTCTTTATGCAGCTTGGAAGGTTCTGCTTAATTTTGGAGTCTGCCCGCTGTGGATAGGATTGGATCAGTGCCTTGTGAAAGTTTGCTGGCTGCGGGGACTTGTGCCTATATTCTGGTGGATAAAGCTAAATTTAATCTCTCTGAAAGACACTACCATGTCCAGTAGCGTGTTTTGCAGTGTCTATGAGTTTGGTATGGCTTCAGGTAGCCTATCTGCCAGTGTGCAGAGTTGTGCTTCTATTTTGTTGAAGGATTGGCATGGGGCATCTAGCAATGAAGCTTTCTAGCCTTTGGGTGGGGTTTGGTCTAAGTGTTGATATGGAGTCCTTTGGGAGGACTCTGGCCTATTAGTACTCCCTGGGGTTGGCAGCTTTCTGGCTGTTCAAAATCCTGGACTTGGGTCTCTCACTGCAGGGGCTAAAGCCTGATCCCTGTTGTAGCACCAAAGCCTCATAAGCCACACAGCACAGAGGACAAAACCCTAAGACTCTTGTTGAAAGAAACACTCAATGGCCCAGAACACCCACACCAAATCCTCTAATATTTCTAGAGAGATCCCTGGGCCTTTTGTGAGCAGTATGGGACCAGCTCAGTCTCACCTCTGGCTTTACTCCAGCTTGTACTTGCTCCTGAAGTTCAGAGTTGCCCCTAAAGTCCACAGTCTGTTTGCTGTCCAGTCACAAGTGGGTGAAGGCCAAGGCCTATTATGGCTCATTGGCTCACTCAGGCTGGGGAGAGAGGGGATATAGAAGCCACAATTGGGATGTACTAGAGAGTCCCTGCTGGAGAAGGCAATGGCACCCCACTCCAGTGCTCTTGCCTGGAAAATCCCATGGACAGGGGAGCCTAGTAGGCTGCAGTCCATGGGGTCGGGAAGAGTCGGACACGATTGAGAGACTTCACTTTCACTTTTCACTTCCATGCATTGGAGAAGGAAATGGCAACCCACTCCAGTGTTCTTGCCTGGAGAATCCCAGGGATGGGGGAGCCTGTTGGGCTGACATCTATGGGGTCGCACAGAGTCAGACACAACTGAAGCGACTTAGCAGCAGTAGCAGCAGAGAGTCCCCGTGGCAATAGAGGCCTGCCAGATATGTTACAGCCGGAGGCAGGTTGTGCACTCTCCCAGAGTAATTGGCTTCAGGTTGTCGGACCCTAGGAAAAGCCAAGCTGCTTAAGCTCCCAACAAGGTGCTGGCAATAACCAGTGCCTGCTCACAGCCTGGTGGTAGCTGCCACCTCTGGGGTTTGGATGCATCAGCAGCATTTTGTTTGCTGCCTGAGGCATTTCCCCAGGCTTTGTCAGTGGCAGTTGCATCTACTTCCACAGCTGGCACTCTGACCAGTTTTGCCAGTTTGGGTAGCCAAATGTGGAGTAGGTATCCTGCCGACAATGACTTCTTACCACTCTGGGATGACCAGTCTTTTCTCTCGACTCCCTCAACTGTGTCGAAGTAGCTGCTTCAGTGTATCCTCACAGCAGCCAACCAAAGTCCTCCCCGTGGGATCTGACACCCAAGCCTGAGCCTCATCACCTCTGCCCTACTCTCTGCTGTGGGCAGAGTCATGTGAGTCCCTTCTAGGCTGGGAAGTTCAGCAGCGATATCTGTGGTGAATGGTCTCTGTTTTGCCTTCTGAGTTCCAACCATTACACTCCTCTGTGGTTCTGAAGCTCCTCCTAGCTCTGCCTGTTTGGGGATTTCCTAGTGTGTGGAAATGACACTTTTCTTCTTCATGACACTTTCTGCAGCAGGGTGCAAGTCCTTGTTCTGAAATCCTTTGTATGTTTTTGTTTTGGGTCATTATCTTTTCATTACCTTGTTCTAAGGAGATTGGCTTGCCTTTTTTTTTTTTTTTTTTTTTTTTGAAGTTTGGGGTCTTCTGCTAGTATTCAGAAGTTATTCTCTAAGAGTTGTCCCATATTCAGGTGAATTTTTGATGTATTTGTAGGGAGAAAGATGATCTTCCCATCTTACTCCTCCATCTTCTCACCCCCATAATGTCTAGTCTTTTAGGTCAACTTTATAAAATATTATGAAACTTCTTTGTCAAGAATAAAAAGTTAGTATTTAATGGTAAAATGCTAAGATTTTGTTAATTAAAAATATTGTTAGGCTTTGGAATTTTAAAAAACGGTGGTTAGAGAATACAGGTTGATGAGTTGCTTAAATCTATAACATCCTCAAATAAAACTGGTCTTCCATCATCCTATATAATTTGTTATGGAACCAAAAGGACATAACCAGAGGAAAATATAGGGCTGCAACAGCAAATCTGTGTAAAACAAAGAATGTTGCTCACCACCTGGTTCTACAAGGATTAAATTGTGAGCCATTGCAGGCAATGATAAGCAGTGCCCTCTGAAATGCATTCAAGATGTATACTATGATAAGGCACTCTGTGTTTTGGAAAAACCAACCCTTTAGATAGTTAGAAATACCTCAGAGGAAAAAAAAAATGAATGAATCCAGATTATTGAATCTTCCCATATATACAAAAGCCTAGCATAATTAGCTGAGATATCTGATCCTTGTGATTAGCAATAACCTTTACTGAGATGTGTTTGCACATATTCCCTAGCCAAAACCATATATATTCTGGCTGTTTTGGAGAGCAGATCCTCGGGGCTGTCTGAGATGTTGTCTCCCTGGCTAGGGTCTTGAATGAGTCTAAGTGAAATTCAACTCACAATTTGTAAATTGTGCAGTTTTTTTTTTCAGTTGACAGTCTTAGTGACATGAAGAACATCTTGTTCTCTTTGGCCTGATCTCTACAAAGATCCAGAGAACTGGATCCAGCAAGGGCCCTTGTGCCCATCCATCTCCTCAGTGAATCTAGAAGATATTGGGTGACTCTCTCCTGATCTTGGATCTCCTATCTTGGTTGATGATCCTGAGTTTTATTTCAGTAGTTGTTAAAATTATCACTATGAGGAGTAGGTTTTCCTTGAACTTAAGTTCAAGGAGAGGCACTTGGATCACCCAGATGAAAGACACTGGAAATATTTTGCTCAGTCCAAAGACACTGAGGAGGTTTGGACTCAATAATTAAAGGCTGACCTAATCTCTCTCCTCCAATTTGCTATTTTAACAGTGTTTTGTCAGAATAAAAATGAAGATATCATATGAGAGTTTTCCTCTTTTAAGATAAGGGGTACAACTCCTTTCAGCCAGCTTCAAACTTCTCAGGCAACTTACAGGAGTAATGGAGGTGAGTCCTTATACTGTGCAGAAGTTGTGTAGGGAAACCACTCATTAATTAAAAAGCTCACTCAGCTGGGGATACATACATAAGGATTGGTTATCCAGTACTGCTAGACCCAAAGCAGTTTTAGACTGCCAGAGGGAGAAACTGAGATACATCAAAGAGCTGAAATGACTCTAGGGTAACACCTAGAGGAAGTAAATTCACAAATAGCACATGATCCCACCACACAGTTTTCAATAGTAATTTTATCCCCAAAAAAGTTGACCCTGAAATGGGAAACAGCCATCAAAACAGAAGGGAAAAAAGGCACCACATAACTTTCAGCTAATACCCCTGCTGGATTTATGTGCATATAAACTTATACTTGCAAGTACTTATTGAATTGGACACTAAGGAAATCTTGCCCTGATATGTCTAAGAAGGGACTGTTTTGACATTCCATATGGTTTTTGCATATGTAGTTAGAGAAAGCCAAAATATCTTCAAAATTCTGACCCTAAGGGAACAAAAGTCCCTTTGGGAAGAGTTTGCATTTCTCTAAGGGCAATGCCAAAGAATGTTCAAACCAAGAACAATTGCACTCATTTCACATGCTAGCAAGGTAATCCTCAAAACCCTTCAAGTTACACTTCAATAGTGCGTGAACTGAGAAATTCCAGATGTACAGGCTGGATTTAGAAAAGGCAAAGGAATGAGAGATCAAAATGTCAGCATTTGTTGGATCCTAGGAAAAGCAAGGGAATTCCAGAAAAATATCTACATCATTGACTGCCCTAAAACATTTGACTGTGTGGATCGCAACAAACTGTGGAAAATTTTTAAAGAGATGGGAATACCAGACCACTTACATGCCTCCTGAGAAACCTGTATGTAGGTCAAAAAACAACAGCTAGAACTGGACATGGAACAACGGACTGGTTCAAAATTGGGAAAGAAGTATGTATAGGCTGTATATTGTCACCTTGCTATTTAACTTATATGCAGAGTACATCATGCGAAATGCAGGGCTGGATGAAGCTCAAGTTGGAATTAGGATTGCTGGAAGAAATATCAATAACTTCATATATGCAGATGGCATCATCCTAATGACAGAAAGTGAAGAGGTACTAAAAAGCCTCTTGATGAAGGCAAAAGAGGAAAATGAAAAGCTAGCTTAAAACTCAGTATTCCTAAACAGCTTTGAAGAACTAAGGTGAACTTTAAAGATCCAGCATGCTCATTGAAAAAAATCTCTCAATACCTTTTACAGAATTCCCAGTACATTATCAGGTGAACAAAGACGGTCACTCAAGATATCTTGGACCTCAAGAAGAGAGGAATTTACCCAAATTTATAGGAATTATAGGTAAATCTGGTGGCAAGTAGTTGGTGTGACTTCTTTTGGCCTTGAGAGACCTTTTAGAAGTTCAAACTGAGATTCCTTATGAAAAGTTCCAGCAAAACAATTTGAAAAAGCTTATGTGATCAATTATATATGTAAATAATCAGGCCAAGTTTATTGGAACTAGACTTATTTTGCAAGCAAATTAGTCTTAATATGGCTATATTTGGTCAGAATGAGGGTATTTTAGAGAAAACTGTGTCTCAGTGACTATTAAATTCTATTGTTGCTAATGGTTTTTGATGTTGTTTATTTACTATCTGAGCCTTACTTCCAAAAAATGGTTCCATTCACTACATTTCATTATTATAAGGTTTAATTGAATTGTTAAAATGAATTCTAAGCCTGTTATGAAGATTTTCATAGTAACCTATTTTTAGATGAAGACCAGATGCCCTATGATATGCAACCATGAGATTATACAAACACAAAAAGGTGTCATTTAAAGGACTCTCTCCAACCTAGATAGAAGGTTCCCTGTCAAGTATACTTAATTAGCTCATGTGCAGCAAAACTGAAGGGAAATGATTTTGATTTGTATTTTACACTCTAAAAGGGGCCCTGAACTGGACTGGTTTATAGAGAGGGCTGATGACTTCAAGTTCACCTCAAAATAACAGTCAAACAGAGAATAAATGATACCAACACCAGGATGAGAAGAAGATAACATCAAAAGTAGATAGCTATCCTAAAATGCTGGACCTGCCCCATATGATTATTTACAGTATTTTCTTGATTTCTTGGATTTTTGCATGTGAATTGAATGTTTTTCTATCATGGGCTCAACTCTGTGCAGAATTGAGAAATCAATCAAATTTTAGGGTTTATGGTCAATTGCCTAAGTGCAGTACTTTGGTTTACTTTGGTGAATTTATCTTCTCCAAGGCTCTCATTGGGCTTCCCAGGTGGAACTAGCGGTAGAGAACCTGCCTGCCAATGTAGGAGATGTAGGAGATGTGGGTTTGATTCCTGGAGGAGGACATGCAATCCACTCCAGTGTTCTTGCCTGGAGAATTCCATGGACAAAGGTGCCTGGTAGGTTATAAGGTCACTCCGAGTAGGACATGACTGAAGTGACTTAGCACACAGCACACACAAGGTTCTCATTGGATTGTCCTTAGGAAAATAGTTATAATCCTTTGGGGACACTATAAATATTACTAGATAGAATTCCCTCACCTGGCCAATAGGTAATACTTGCTTTGTCTCTGGGGCTTCCCTGGTATCTCAGCTGGTAAAGAATCCGCCTGCAATGCAGGAGACCCCAATTTGATTCCTGGCTCAGGAAGATCCCTTGGAGAAGGGAACAGGCTACCCACTCCAGTATTCTGGCCTGGAGAATTCCGTGGACTATATAGTCCATGGGGTCGCAAAGAGTCAGACATGACTAAACAACTTTCACTTGTTTCTAACCATTTTAAATATAAATTTTCTTTAAAAGTTGCTTAAGCTCAGTAAGAGCAACAATCTAAATTTCAGTCAAAAATCATAACCTCCTGCTTATCAGGAAAGAATATCCCTCAGTTATGGGATTGATTTATATGAGTAACTCCAAGTTATGTTATTTAAGTTTAGAAGCCCCTTTATGTTGGGTACAATTATATCATGTTTAGTTCTAATAACACTAGAAAGTTAGACTGGATGCCTTATGAACAAGGGAAATATATCATTACCCTTAAATACACTGATTAGTATGGAACAGCCTGGGTCAGATGACCGGGGATACCCTGGGTTGCCCTTAATGGAAGTTCTTGGCTTAAATTCTTACTCATAACTTTATTAGTGCTACTAGCTATATTACTTACATTCTCCCTATTGCTGTTTCTTTTTTTTTTTTTTAACTAAAAAAATTTTGGAGCCATTTTTAGAGTCTTTAATCTATTACAATATTGCTTCTATCTTATGCTTTGGTTTTTTGGCTGTGGGGTGTGGGATCTTAACTTTCCTACCAGGGATTGAACCTGCATCCTCTGCACTGGAAGGCTAAGTCTTAATCACTGGACTACCAGGGAAGTCCCTGATTGTTGTTTCTGGCATTGCCCAATAGGTAACTGAGCTTCTGACAAAAATAATGACTAAGCAACTTGAAGCAGTTGACAAAATTCATAGTTCTGTATAAGATTAAAATGATTGTAATAGTTTAGATATGGGAAGAAGCAACAGGGAGAATATTTTCCCAGACTAGAACAGACTCATAAAACAGAGGGTCTAAAGGCTTTTATGCTGCCATTAACAGAGCCATGTTCACTAACAGCACTTTGGGTGATCAATCAATGAAATCCCTGTCTGGTCTAGGAATGAGCCTTCTGAGTGCCGTGAGACAAAATGGTCATGACATGCCTCACAACCTCTATCAAATTTGTGACCAAAAGGGAGAAAATGTAAAGCAAAGTATATTGGTCACCGTCTAGTTCTACAAGGATAAAGTCATTAGACTTTGGAGTTACTCCCCAACAGTGCACGCTGAAAGGAATTCAGGACAAAATCCAAGATAAGACACTCTGTGCTTTGGGAAAAAAATAGCTCTTAAGAGAGTTAAAGGTATCTTGAGAGAAAATAATTAATGAACCCAGATTCTTGCATATTCCCATATACAGAAAGATACACTAACATTATTATCAGAGATACTTGTTCCTAGTAACTAGCAGAAACCTTTTATTGAGGTGTGTTTGACTGCACATATTCCCCAGCCAAAATCATATAGATAGAAAGATAGATAGATAGATATACTGGCCACTTCCCCTGCCTCTTGGGAGCAGTTCCTCAGAGCTGCATGAAATGCTGTCTCCTGGGCTATCGTCCTTAGTAAGACACTGAATAAAGCTCAACTCACAGCCCTTAGATTGTGTTTCTTCAGTGGATATATGTCATTTATGTGTGGACTTCTGAGAAAGAACAGTAATATTTATTTTTTTTTAATTTTGTTTTATTTTTAAACTTTACATAATTGTATTAGTTTTGCCAAATATCAAAATGAATCCATCACAGGTATACATGTGTTCCCCATCCTGAACCCTCCTCCCTCCTCCCTCCCCATACCATCCCTCTGGGTCGTCCCCGTGCACTAGCCCCAAGCATCCAGTATCGTGCATTGAACCTGGACTGGCATCTCGTTTCATACATGATATTTTACATGTTTCAATGCCATTCTCCCAAATCTTCCCACCCTCTCCCTCTCCCACAGAGTCCATAAGATTGTTCCATACATCAGTGTCTCTTTTGCTGTCTCGTACACAGGGTTATTGTTATCATCTTTCTAAATTCCATATATATGCTTTAGTATACTGTATTGGTGTTGTTCCTTCTGGCTTACTTCACTCTGTATAATAGGCTCCAGTTTCATCCACCTCATTAGAACTGATTCAAATGAATTCTTTTTAATGGCTGAGTAATACTCCATTGTGTATATGTACCACAGCTTTATTACCATTCATCTGTTGATGGACATCTAGGTTGCTTCCATGTCCTGGCTATTATAAACAGTGCTGCGATGAACATTGGGGTACACGTGTCTCTTTCCCTTCTTGTTTCCTCAGTGTGTATGCCCAGCAGTGGGATTGCTGGATCATAAGGCAGTACTATTTCCAGTTTTTTAAGGAATCTCCACACTGTTCTCCATAGTGGCTGTACTAGTTTGCATTCCCACCAACAGTGTAAGAGGGTTCCCTTTTCTCCACACCCTCTCCAACATTTATTATTTGTAGACTTTTGGATCACAGCCATTCTGACTGGTGTGAAATGGTACCTCATAGTGGTCTTGATTTGCATTTCTCTGATAATGAGTGATGTTGAGCATCTTTTCATGTGTAGAACAGTAATATTTAGCCCAAGAGTCAATGAGCTGCAATCAGAATAGTTTATGATTGAGAAAAGCAAGAAACAGATATCTATCAGAATAAGCAAATATTAGTTTTGTAAATGATTTTATTGTCTCCAAATAGGAAAGTTCTGTTGATTGAAACTTTTATTTTTAGTTGTACACACAGTTATTGCTTTGATCATTGTCAGTGGTGCTATTTTTTAATAAAATGTTCATGTTGAAGATTTACAAAAGGATTTATATTTTAGTGATTTGCATTAAGCAAAACATACCACTTGCTAAGCAACCATATTTATGCCCTTTTCCAAATAACCCACATATCATTTAGGCAAATACAATACACTTAATGATAGCAGTCTCTACCAAAGTGTCAATTCTATCAAGGCCATTCAGCTACAATTTACAATCCTTTATACCATTCTCTTTTTAACCCAGTTTCAATTTTTTTCCTAGAATAAAATAAACACTAACAAGTAGGCATATGAAATTTTCTTCAAAGTTATTATCATTTCTAAGTGTAAAGGAGCACTATTATTTGATGATTCTTTATTATTTGGGTTGCACAGCATATATAAAAAGCTTGAAAACCTTAACTATTTTTTTTTCTCTGTGATTTAACAGTCTATAGATTTCTATGCCAAGGTGTAAGGCATGACTGCTTATCTTGAAGAGCATCAGTATAAACTATTCACATATTTCTTGCTTAAGTCTTCTTGTCCATCCCAGTGACAGAGGTGATCTGACTATGGTGAGAAAAATTGCCTTCTGTAGTGACTGAGAATGAATTGGCTTAATTTCATGATCTGTGGAATTTTCATATATATATATATATATATATATATATAATACATGCATAATTTTTAAAAAAGAGATTCCAGTTGAACAGTAGAATAAAAGATGAGATATTAATAAAATATTTTTCTCTAAACCTATTCCATGTCATACTTGCCCAATTAAGAGTTTTTCAAAAAACTTTTCTAGCTGATACAAATTTATCTGTATGTATGGTAAGTGATTTCTTACCATTGGTTCAAGTGTTTTAAAATCTGTATTTGTTTTCTATTGTTGTTGAAACATTTTACCAAAGACATGGTAGATTAAAGTAATACAAATTTATTTTACAAACCTTAAGGTCATCAGTCTAAAATGGATTGGTAAGGCTGTGTCCCATCTGTAAACCTAGAGGGAAAACCATGTCCTGACCTCTTGCCAGCTTCTAGAAGCTGCCTGCCTTCCTTACTAAGCAAAAGTCCTTCTTGCCATGTAGGATTATTTTATCATGGCTTTTAGGAATAGGACACAGACAACTTTGGGGGCCCTTATTCTGCCAACAATAACATATCTCAGCAAAGATTTTACATTGTTTTACTTCAGGTCCTGTCTTATTATTTTATTTTCAATTGTTATCTTTTTTGTTGTTTCTGGCTCTTATTTTTTTCTTAGATTCTCAACTAACATGGGTATTTTGGTAGCTAGGAAACTACAACTTTCTTCAATAACAGAACTTTATAAAAATGTTCAATTAAATGGAAGAAATGAGCTGTCTGCACTGAACTCTCGTCAAATCTGAAGAAATATTTCCTGGAAATATCTATCATTCTATCTTCATACTGCTGTCAGCTTTACTTATTTCCTCTGGCTTGAAACTTTTTCTCTTTTCCTCAAAATCCCCTTCCCTCTTGGTTTGCTTACCTCACCAACAGCTCCGTCTCAGCCTCCTTTGTCATTTTGTCACATCCCCTCTACATGTGTATGTACAGTTCTTACATTATTAATACCCTCTAGATGTATTTATACACTATCTGGGTACTCTGCAATCTCATGGATTTACAACATCTATGAGGAGAAAAGTCCTGAATTTATGTATTCAGCTCCAACCCTCCCTTTAATTTCAGACTTAAAAAAGCAACTGCTTTTTTGACATTTTTATTGATATATGAATGTCTAGTCGGCATTTCAAACTTAGATATCCAAAGTGACAGTTTTAATTTGTATCCAACACTCCTACCAAATAGTCCCCCTTCACACCAGTCCTCCCATCTCAATATATAGCACTCTCTTTAATCCAGCTAATTGTGAACTCACACCCACACCCACACCCACACACACACATTTGGAGACACACTTGACTCCTCTTCTCTTACATCTTTATCCAATTCAACACCAAATGCTGATAGCTCTACTTTGAAAATTTTTTCAGTGCTTCACCATTTTTCATTACCTCTATTGTTAACATTCTAGTCCAAGACACCATTATCAACCAATCGGATTACTATAATAGCTTTGTTTTGCTTTCACTCTTGCTCCCTTACAACATCCAGAGTCTTTCCGAAATGTTCAACAAGTTATATCATCTCTCTGTTCAAAACCTTCTGTCTTCTAATTCCACTCAGGCTAAAAATATCACTCTTTGGTATTTGGGTATATTTGGTATATTGAATCTATAAGGATGAACAGCCTCCACTTGAGATGATTACAGGGCAAGTGGAATTCTTGGAAAGGAAAATTTTCTAGACAGTAAAATAAGTGTTCCATGAAGAGGCCTAAGATGTAAAGTGAGTAAAGAATAAAAATGATAGAAGTAAAGAGTAAAAAAAATAGATGAGTCAAGGAAGGTATTAGGAATTTGTGTTTGGGTTGTCATCAAAGATGTTAAAAGTATGACTCATGGTGGGAATAGCTACTTCTGAGGCTTCAAATTTAACTGTGGTGTCAGTTTAGACAAAAAGACCACAGATTTAGATTTAGGCTGAGAATCAAGGCAAGGCTGCTTGTTTGCTAAGGGGCAGCTCTGGAAATCAGCATACTCATGGCAGTGGCATCAAAGAGAACCTAAGAGAAAAGGTGAAAATCAAGAGTATATAATTCGTGCCACTTGGTTCAGAATCTACAGATTCTCTAATCATTGCTAACTGGTGGAAGTTCTGAGTTTCATTTTATGTAAATGAGTATTTCACTTCTAAAATTAATTATTTTTCTTTATTTTTCTTGAACACTTGTATTATGCATGACAACTTTAAATCTCTTCAATTTTTCACTGTAGGTTTTTTTTTAGTATTACAATTAATTTGTTCATGTAGCTACCAATAAATATTTTAAAAAGGACAGTAGGATTTCTTCTGGCTTGGTATTTTTCAAGACAGCTATGTGACCTCAGTACTTTATAAGGCCATAATATTGTTTCCCATGTGCAAATGTTTATGTTGGTCACTTCATAGACTTTTAAGCCATTAGTACGTTAGGGCAGTTCAATTATTCTTGACTTACACTCATAATTACTGTGACTATCTTTAATCCTGTCTCTCAGACAGTAAGTTTCCCAGGGCAGAATCTTTTTTCCTGGAACCTGACACTGTTATATTTAAATATCCCAAAATGCTATCTTCATGTAGAGATACCATTGCACTTGTACTATTTTATAATCTGTCTTAATTATAATCTTAAAAGAAATATAGTATAGAGAAGCAAACAGAAAAAGATACAGGCATAATTATGCCTTAGGTCTATAAAGCATTTTTCTGATGTACAAATCAGTTTTGATTACATTCTCTTTGGAGTTCTGTATAACACTATAAACTAGACCCCTACCTGTTTAGAGAGAGGATATAAAAATTAAGATCTAGTAACTTGCTAATAAGTGTCAGCAATAGACTGGAGTCCAGACCTTTTGATTTTTAGTTCATTCTACTTTACATTTTGTCATACAATGGCCATTCAGTGGTTACCCAGAAAAACCCATAAGAAGATATAATTTATGACATAAACCATATTTCATTGTAAGTATTATTGCCTCAATATTTTTCCCAGTGGAGATTCCCTTTCAATTCAAACCAGTCAAAAAATTACTCTTTATGCCAAACTTCGATATACGGAAGGGAGAATGCAATGTCTTATCATGACGGCAGCACAGAAAGAACAGGGGCATCTGGCTAAAGAACAAAAATCACTAAGAAGAAAGAAAACCACTCAGTCAGAGCCACTCACAAATAGAGAGCTCACCTGTAAGACTGGCAAGAGGTATTTACAGAGCATAGTGGAGGAAGTGGAAGCAGCACTGACAATACAGTATGTAAACACTGTACTTTAAATGAATCTTGTGTAGTTGCAGGATTCAAAACCAGGCATTTTCTAGAGAGACTTCAATAAGCTTTCTACTAAAAGGAAATGGTATTCAAGCAAAGGCTGGTGTGAGGGAAGAGACGTGGAAAACACGTACAAGAATCAGTGGGGCTCAGCAACAAAAGAAGGAAAGCAGTTATTAGGTAGAAGCAGAAGCAATTAACATAACTTCACTCGATTAAGGGTTTTCTCAAATTCCTAGAGAACTGAAAATCAGCATTTCATGGTCATTGTATATATTTTATAGTGATTTTGACATGTGTATGAATCATGTGTTTTTAATTATGAGATAAGTTAGCATAGGATGGGTAACCAAATAGGACCCTACAGGGCCTTCCTGGAAGAGACACTCCCCATGTCTACTGCCTGTCTCTTTTCTTTAGAAAACCTAGTCTCCTAGACCTTCCCTGAGTTCCAAAGAGTACGTTTAATCACAGAAATGAGAAAATGCAGGAAAAAAGGGAAAACAGTCAAGGAAAAGAAAATAATAGTAGCTTAGCTACTTGACAAAGTCAAGAACCTTTAGTTCCTCCTCAAGGGATGTAGATAATATTCTGAGCCATGTCCTTAGAGCTGTGTTTCAGATTCTGAAACCCCCACCAGATGAAAGAAGTGAACTGTATGTTGCCTACAAGCACACAGACCTCAGACTGGTTGGAGCCAGAAGGTTGATGGTGTTGACTCCTGATTATCTCACATCCAATGTATCAGAATGTCCATGAGCTAATCACACACTCCACAACCTCTGTCCCTCACTCTGTGTTTAAAAATCTTTCCCTGAAAGCCTTAAGGGAGTTCAGACCACTTAAGTGCATGCTGCCTGAATTCCTTGCTTGGTACCTGAAATAAATGCTGCACTTTCCTTCATCACAACCCGGTGTCAGTATACTGGCCATTCTGCATGCAGGCAGGAGGATCCAAGTTTGATTTTGTAATAGATGAGCTCTCCTTTTAGTGTTGGTGTACAGGCTGTGCCTCACTTTTCTCTAGGGGGTGCCATTCACATAGACTGTGCTGAAACTCAATTGTGAATACACTTGCTTAACTGCATTACAGCTGCTCTTGAACAGCAAGCTTTCTCTCTGGCTCCTCTGCTCATATTAGTTGTGTGTGTGTGTGTGTGTGTGTGTGTGTGTGTGTGGTGTGCACCTTCTTACCCTTCAGTTCACTTCACTCGCTCAGCCATTTCCGACTCTTTGTGACCCCATGAACTTCAGCACACCAGGCCTCCCTGTCCATCACCAACTCCCGGAGTCCATCCAAACTCATGTCCATCGAATCTGTGATGCCATCCAGCCATCTCATCCTGTTGTCCCCTTCTCCTCCTGCCCCCAATCCCTCCCAGCATCAGAGTCTTTTCCAATGAGTCAGCTCTTCACATCAGGTGGCCAAAGTTTCAGCTTTAGCATCAGTCCTTCCAATGAACACCCAAGATTGATCTCCTTTAGGATGGACTGGTTGGATCTCCTTGCAGTCCAAGGAACTCTCAAGAGTCTTCTCTAACACCATAGTTCAAAAACATCAATTTTTCTGTGCTCAGCTTTCTTTATAATCCAACTCTCACATCCATACATGACCATTGGAAAAACCATAGCCTTGACTAGACAGACCTTTATTGACAAAGTAATGTCTCTGCTTTTTAATATGCTGTCTGGGTTGGTCATAACTTTCCTTCCAAGGAGTAAGTGTCTTCTAATTTCATGGCTTCAGTCACCATCTGCAGTGATTTTGGAGCCCAGAAAAATTAAGTCAGCCACTCTTTCCCCATCTATTTGCCATGAAGTGATGGGACTGGGTGCCACGATCTTCGTTTTCTGAATGTTGAGCTTTAAGCCAACTTTTTCACTCTCCTCTTTCACTTTCATCAAGAGGCTCTTTAGTTCTTCTTCACTTTCTGCCATAAGGGTGGTGTCATCTGCAATAAACTGTGGAAAATTCTTACCCTTATTTCAGTCAATTATCATCTCAGAAAGACTTTTTCTTACTACTGGATTGAATATCCTCTCTGACTTCAGCCAATCTCAACTTTCTTACTCAATTCTACTGCCTTCAAAGCATTGTCCACTACCTCAAATTATCCTGTTCATGAATTTATGATTATTTTTGTTTTCCTGCTTTGTGGGTACACACTTCATCTGTGCAAATAAGCCATAGCTACAGAAAAGTGTCTGGCACATAATAGTGCTCAACCAATATTTGTTGAATAAAATAAATGAATATAGTGTTACATAATGTTTGAAAAATTAAATGCAGTACTGAAAGAAATCTATCAGCCACAAAATGTTTGAGACTCACTAAGTGATAATTTACTTATTTATTCATTAATATCTTTATTTAGCTAATTTGTACCTATTTATTTATTTCTGCATTCCAATATTGTAACAGCTTCTTTGCCTACAAATTCCACTTCCTTAACCTCTTTTGCTTCATCGTGCTTCCTGGAAAAACTCCAGCCCTGGTTAAATCCAACTTTTCCCTGCTGCCAAAAAGAATTGCATCTCAGTACTGCTCAATGTCTCTTTAAATTCATGACTTAAACTCAAATAGGGCCATGGAGCTGGCCAGCAATCCAAGTGCATTTCCTGCTTTATTTTCTCTCTTTTTTATGCTCCCTGATGCTTTTTAAATTTCTTCTTTCCTTTCCTGAAACCACCACCATCTCTTCTGCCTTCTGCCTCTCAGTTGAAAACATTACTTATTAAGAAAATAAAAAGTAATTGGAGGAATTCCACAAACTTCGCAGATATCTGCCTATCTGTCTCCACATGCATGGGAACATGGCTTCATGGGTATGAGGCCAGTGCAGTCACAGAGAGATCTGTACTCAGAAGGGCCCTGTTCTTGTTGTTTCATGCTCTGTGGTCCTTGTCATAAGATACAGTTCTTATAAATTTTCCTTAAATTTGCATATTGTAAATCAGCTTCAAATGAAAATGGAGCATGCTTCAGGGGCTCAGAACCTGGGCCCTGCCTCTCATGGCCTCTCTGCCTCCTCCAAATGGTTCCTGAAATTGCTCAGTCTCTGCTCCCAATCACTCTTTATCACTCCTGCTCTCCTGTCACCCTCCTGCCACTACTGCTGTCATCTTCCACCTAGGGCTGAAAGTTATATTGGGCTGAGAGTCTACAAGTCACCATCAGCATCTACCCCAGGTAGAACACTTGAACACTGGAGCATTGTGGATGAGGGCTGAGCCCACACCTGTGGCATTTTGGGGGCAAAGTGAGGCAATGGCTGCTCTGGCAACTCCTTCAGCAGGTGAGCAGTTAGGAGGCATCTAGCCCATTCCTTATCTCAAGACTGAGCATAGCTTGGGGAAACTAATCTCTTAGAAGTTACCTATGTGATGGTTTATTGTATGTGTCAACTTGGCTAGGCCATGGTTCAGTCAAACATCATTCTGGATGTTTCTTTGAGGATGTTATTAGATGAGATTAACATTTTAAATTGGTGGATTTTCAGTAAAGCAGGTTGCCTTCCATAATGTGGATGGGTCTTTTTCCATCGGTAGAAGGCCTGACCAGAACAAAAGACTGACTTCCCCTGAGCAAAAGGGAATTCTGCCAGCAAAAGGACTTTGGGCTTTGTATCAGTCAGGGTTCTCAAGAGGACCAGAACAAATGTGATATGAAGCTGTATGAGGAGATTTATTATGGGAATTGGCTCATGTGATTATGAAGGCTTACAAGTCCATAATATGTTGTTGCTCCAGGAAAGCTGGTGGTCCAGAACCCAGTTCAGAATTCCCAAGAACAAGCTCCAATGTTCAATGTCTGCAGGCAGGAGAAGATGCAGGTTCCAGCTGAAGAAGAGGGAGAATCCACCTTTCTCTGCCTTTTTATTCTGTTTGCTCCTCAGTAGGTGGGATGGTACTGGTCCACTTTGGTAGGGCATTTTTGTTTACTCACTTGACTGATCCAAATGCTAATCTCTTCCAGAGATGCTCACAAACACATCCAGAAATACTTTCCACCAATTATCAAATAATCCTTTAGCCCAGTCACGTTGACATATTAAATTAACCATCTCAGACTTGAACTGAAACATTGGGTCTTTCTGGGTCTACAGCCCCTCAGCTGGGCTGCTCTACAGATTTTGGAATTGCCAGACTCCATAATCATGTGATCCTGTCCCTCAAATAAATCTCTTTATGATTCTATGTGTGTATACACATACATATAAACACCCTACTGGTCCTGTCTGTCTGGATAATCATCATTACTATGCTTATCCCCCATGGACTGGAGCCATCAGCTCCTGGGAAGGGGAGATGGACTCTGCTACCTTTTGCCAGGGCCCTGAATTATTATTTTTCACTTGGGCCACAAAGTATGTAGCCAGCCATGTCCTAACTATTATATTTTTTGCCTTTCTTTCTTGTTCCTATAGATGTATTACCCCTAAGTGTCACTCCTCCACTTACACACCAGACCTCATTGGTCTTACATCTTCTCAAGGACAACACTTCAACATTCTTTCCATTCTCCTGTGTTATTCCCTTCCTCCTGAATCATCCCATCATCACACCAATTTGCTGTAATTTTTCACCTTTGAAAAAAATGCCTCTTCTGATTTCTTTTCTTTTCTTTTTTTTAAATTAATTTTATTCTATTCTCAAACTTTACATAATTGTATTAGTTTTGCCAAACATCAAAATGAATCCACCACGGGTATACATGTGTTCCCCATCCTGAACCCCCCTCCCTCCTCCCTCCCCACACCATCCCTCTGGGTCGTCCCAGTGCACCAGCCCCAAGCATCCAGTATCGTGCATTGAACCATGTACTACTTAAGCCACACCTGATTCTTCCATGTCCTTTAGACCAAAGTTTCTCAATAGAAGCATTTACACTGGCTGTTACAATTCTTCCCTTAGTCTAGAATTAGTTGACTGGCACAGCCAGAGTTAGTTATTCTGGTGACCTCTGAAGTATCAGAAAATTCCTACATCAACCAGTGCCAATGACCATCACCTTGTTTCAACATGTCTCTTCACCTTCTGCACATACTGTCTCAAGTGAATGAGAGGTAGTGAGTAAGAATGGAGGGTGTGCCACTACATGGAATATTCTACAAATACCAACTCTATGGGGAGCACATTGATAGGAATACAACAGTTGTAACCTCTAGCTGAGCTTATAGCAAACCTCATCTACATATCTTATAATAGGTTTTGACAGCTTTTCTAAAATAGTCTAGAATGTGAAAATTTCATTTTCTTTATTTCATAAAGCAAAGGAGAAGTAAATCAGTTTTTCCTATATCTGTAACAAATAACATCCTATTAGGATTTCTGTTCAGATGGTATTTCAGAACTTTCTAAAAAGAATAGGCTGTTAAATAAATGTATCTTCCCATTGAGATTAATACAGCAGCAGCTACCAGGATAACTAATGTTTGCACTTTTGTCCTTAAAGGGAGTGTCAATTTTCTGTATTTCTTGTGGGTTAAGAGAACTAAAGCTATAACTGATTTCAGACTGAAAACTTGCTAATGAGTATTTTTATAATGAAGCATTTATTCCTGGTAGCCACATGCCCAAAATCTTTAGAGTTTGGTGTTTACATTTACCATTTATTTTCTAATGGAGAACAGAGACAATGCAAGTACAAAGAAATCAGACAAATTAAGCTAAAAGCAGGATGAATATTTGGAAAACTACAGGGGAGCATGAAAGAACAAGAAGCAATGAGCAAAAGCGATTCAGCCACATAAAATCTATGGAGGAAAAATACACACATGGCCTCAAAGAGCAAGTAAATATTTGATAGCAATCAGTTATGAACATCTTTGGGGAGAAATTCCTGCTCCTATTTTTCTTCTCAATCTCTCTGCTTCTGAAGACTTTCCCTCTTTCTGATTATGTTGTTCTTCCTCTAAATCTGATGATTTAGTATTTTACTCTCAACATTCTATAATGCATATATATATATATATATATATATATATATATATATATATACACACTTTATTTTAGATTCTCAGCAAAACTGAACATCAGGTACAGAGATATTTCTACATATACTTTGGGTTAACACATGCACAGCCTCTTCATTATCAACATCCCTCACCAGAAATGTGCATTTATTATGACTCATGACCCTTCACTGACACCTCATTATCACCAAAGTTTATAGTTTACATTGAGTTCACTTTTGGTGTTTTATGTTCTATGGGTTTTGACAAATGTATTCTCTATTATAGTATCATACAGAATAGTTTCTCTGCCTATACATTCTCTGTGCTGTCTTCCCTACCCCACCCCTAGCAACCACTGATATTTTTACTGTCTCCATAGCTGGCCTTTTTCAAAATCTCATATAGTTTAGAGCTTTTAGTCTTTCAGATTGGCTTGTTTCACTTAGTGATGTGCATTTAAGTCTCCTCCATAACTTTCATGATCTGATAGCTCATTTTTTAGTGCTAAATAATGTTTCATTTTCTGGTTGTTGCAAAGTTTATCTGTTTGCTGGTTGAAGGACATCTTTGCTGTTTCCAACTTTTGACAGTTATGAATAAAGTTGCCATAACTATCTACATGCAAGTTTTTGTGTTGACATAAGTTTTCAACTCATTTGGGGAAATAGCAAAAAGAGTGTGATTGCTGGATCATATGATAAGAAAATGTTTAATTTTGTAGGAACCTGCCATGTTGTCTTCAAATGTAGCTGTACCATTCTGCATTCCCACCAGCAACAAATGAGAGTTGTTATTGCTCTACATGGCTTCCAGCACTTGGTTTTGCTCCTTCAGATTTTAGCACCCAAATAGGTGTGTGTGATTCCTTTATTATACTTTTAAAATTTAATTCACTTGTATTCCCCAACTACCTCTTGGGGATAGAAAACATTTAATAGCTCAGGTTTGATCTCTCTCACACACTTTTTTTCTTTTCTATTTTTCTTCCTTCAAATATAACTCTTATAGCCCAAACATACATACATAAAAAACCTACTCTAAATAGTACGTTGACTAGGATATAACAAATATCATCCCCAGTCAAGGATGAAGCAACTCCAATCCACTTTTTCTCCAATTAGATCTGCCAACTTCTCTAAACTGTTTTATTCTTTTTGATGCTTATTATCAATGGAACTGTTTTCTTAATTTCTTTTTCAGATAGTTCATTGTTAGTGTATAGAAAAGCAACTGATTTTTATATGTTGATTCTGTACCTTGCAACTTTATTGAATTAATCATTAATTCTGACAGTTTTGGGGTGTTGTGGAGTCTTTAGGGTATAAACATGTCATCTAAAACAGTAATATAAATCATATTTTTTCCTTGAATGTTATATATATATTTGCCTAATTATTTCTGATAGGACTTCCAGTACTATGTTAAATAGAACTGGCAGAGGAGAAATGCTCATTTTGTTCTTAAATAAAAGGCTTTCATGATATTGATTGTGAGCTTTTCATAAATTGTCTTTCATTTTTAAGGTATTGTTAATATCCTTCTGTTCTAAGTGTGTTGAGAATTTAGCATGAAAGGTGTTTAATTTTTTCAAATGCTTTTTCTGACTCTATTGAGATAATTTTTGTCTTTTGTTTTGTTAATGTGGAATATCACATTAACAGATTTTCATATGTTGAAGCATCCTTGCATCTCAAGGATAAATTTCATCCAGTCATGGTGACTGACCTTTTTAGTGTGCTGTTGAATTCACTTTCCTAGTATTTTGTTGATGAACTTTGCATGTTTATTCATCAGGGAAATTAGCCTGTAGCTTTCTTTTATTGTAGTGTCTTTGTCAGAGTAATGTTTGCTGGAATTCAGCAGTAAAGCCATCTGGCCCTAGGCTTTTCTTTGTCAAGACATTTTGACTACTAATTCGAACTTCTTACTGGTTTGTTTAAATTTTTATTTCTTCATCATTCAGTATTGTTAGGCTGTATGTTTTTGGGAATTTATCACAATTTCTAAGATTATCCAATTTATTTGTATAACTGTTGATTGTAGTATTTTATTTCTGTGGCATCAGTTGTAATGTCTCCTCTTTTGTTTTTTATTTTATTTTTTGAGTCCTTCTCTTTTCTTAGTCTGTCTAAAGGTTTGTAAATTTTATTAATCTTTTCAAGAGACTAACTCTTACTTTTGATGTTTTGCTTTTGTTTTTCTGTTTTATACTTTATTTCTACTCTAATAATCCATATAATTTATTTCTGCTATCTTTAAATGTAGTTTTTCCTTTCTTTTCAGTTCATCGAGGTGTGAGTTAGGATGTTTGATCTTTATTCTTTTATAATTGAGAAGTTTATTACTATAAAATTCCATCTTACTACTATTTTTGTTTTATCTCATAAATTGTGGTATGTTGTGTTTTTGCATGCCTCAAAACATTTCCTAATTTCTCTTTTAGTCTTCATTGACCTATTTATTGTTCAAGAATATATTATTTCATTTCCTAATATTTATAAATTTTCGACAGCCATTCTGCTTTTGTTTCCTGGTTTTATTCCATTGTATGGAGAAAAGATAGTTGGCATGATTTCAATTTTAAATTTGTTAAGAATTGTTTTGTGGCCTACATATTACCTTTGTGAGGGGTTGTTATGTGTACATCTGAGAAGAATGTATGTTCTGCTGCTGTTGAATGGAATTTTCTCTGTTTCTGTTAGTTTATGTTGATATATAGTGTTCAAATGTCCTGATTCCTTATTGATATTCTGTGTAGATACTGTATCTGTTATTGAATATGGGGTCAGTTCAGTTCAGTAGCTCAGTCATATGAGACTCTTTGTGACCCCATGGACTGTAGCACGCCAAGCTTCCCTGTCCATCACCAACTCCCAGAGCTTACTCAAACTCATGTCCATTGAATTGGTGATGCCATCAAACCATCTCATCCTCTGTCATCCCCTTCTCCTCCCACCTTCAATCTTTTCCAGCATCAGCATTTTTCAAATGAGTCAGTTCTTCACATCAGTTCACTAAAGTAATGGAGTTTCAGCTTCAGCATCAGTCCTTCCAATGAATAGTCAGGACTGATTTTTTTTAGGATGGACTGGTCGGATCTCTTTGCAGTCCAAGGGACTCTCAAGAGTCTTTTTTTTTATTTTTAAATTTTATTTTATTTTTAAACTTTACATAATTGTATTAGTTTTGCCTGCAACACCACAGTTCAGAAGCATCAATTCTTTGGCACTCAGCTTTCTTTATAGTTCAACTCTCACATCCATACATGACCACTAGAAAAACCATAGCTTTGACTATACAGACCTTTGTTGGAAAAGTAATGTCTCTGCTTTTTAATATGCTGTTTAAGATGGTCATAACTTTTTTTTCTTTTTTTTTTTAAATTTTATTTTGTTTTTAAACTTTACATAATTGTATTAGTTTTGCCAAATATCAAAATGAATCCATCACAGGTATACATGTGCTCCCCCTCCTGAACCCTCCTCCCTCCTCCCTCCCCATACCATCCCTCCAGGTCATCCCAGTGCACCAGCCCCAAGCATCCAGTATCATGCATTGAACCTGGACTGGCATCTCGTTTCATACATGATATTTTACATGTTTCAATGCCATTCTCCCAAATCTCCCCACCCTCTCCCTCTCCCACAGAGTCCATAAGACTGTTCCATACATCAGCATCACTTTTGCTGTCTCGTACACAGGGTTATTGTTATCATCTTTCTAAATTCCATATATATGCGTTAGTATACTGTATTGGTGTTTTTCCTTCTGGCTTACTTCACTCTGTATAATAGGCTCCAGTTTCATCCACCTCATTAGAACTGATTCAAATGTATTCTTTTTAATGGCTGAGTAATACTCCATTGTATATATGTACCACAGCTTTCTTATCCATTCATCTGCTGATGGACATCTAGGTTGCTTCCATGTCCTGGCTATTATAAACAGTGCTGCGATGAACATTGGGATACACGTGTCTCTTTCCCTTCTGGTTTCCTCAGTGTGTATGCCCAGCAGTGGGATTGCTGGATCATAAGGCAGTTCTATTTCCAGTTTTTTAAGGAATCTCCACACTGTTCTCCATAGTGGCTGGAATAGTTTACATTCCCACCAACAGTGTAAGAGGGTTCCCTTTCCTCCACACCCTCTCCAACATTTATTATTTGTAAACTTTTGGATCGCAGCCATTCTGACTGGTGTGAAATGGTAGCTCATAGTGGTCTTGATTTGCATTTCTCTGATAATGAGTGATGATGAGCATCTTTTCATGTGTTTGTTAGCCATCTGTATGTCTTCTTTGGAGAAATGTCTATTTAGTTCTTTGGCCCATTTTTTGATTGAGTCATTTATTTTTCTGGAGTTGAGCTGTAGGAGTTGCTTGTATATTTTTGAGATTAGTTGTTTGTCAGTTGCTTCATTTGCTATTATTTTCTCCCATTCTGAAGGCTGTCTTTTCACCTTGCTAATAGTTTCCTTTGATGTGCAGAAGCTTTTAAGGTTAATTAGGTCCCATTTGTTTATTTTTGCTTTTATTTCCAATATTCTGGGAGGTGGGTCATAGAGGATCCTGCTGTGATGTATGTCAGAGAGTGTTTTGCCTATGTTCTCCTCTAGGAGTTTTATAGTTTCTGGTCTTATGTTTAGATCTTTAATCCATTTTGAGTTTATTTTTGTGTAAGGTGTTAGAAAGTGGTCTAGTTTCATTCTTTTTTACAAGTGGTTGACCAGTTTCCCAGCACCACTTGTTAAAGAGATTGTCTTTAATCCCTTGTATATTCTTGCCTCCTTATTCAAAGATAAGGTGTCCATATGTCGTGGATTTATCTCTGGACTTTCTATTTTGTTCCATTGATCTATATTTCTGTCTTTGTGCCAGTACCATACTGTCTTGATAACTGTGGCTTTGTAGTAGAGCCTGAAGTCAGGTAGGTTGATTCCTCCAGTTCCATTCTTTTTTCTCAAGGTCGCTTTGGCTATTCGAGGTTTTTTGTATTTCCATACAAATTGTGAAATTATTTGTTCTAGCTCTGTGAAGAATACTGTTGGTAGCTTGATAGGGATTGCATTGAATCTATAGATTGCTTTGGATAGTATACTCATTTTCACTATATTGATTCTTCCAATCCATGAACATGGTATATTTCTCCGTCTATTAGTGTCCTCTTTGATTTCTTTCACCAGTGTTTTATAGTTTTCTATATATAGGTCTTTAGTTTCTTTAGGTAGATATATTCCTAAGTATTTTATTCTTTCCGTTGCAATGGTGGATGGAATTGTTTCCTTAATTTCTCTTTCTGTTTTCTCATTATTAGTGTATAGGAATGCAAGGGATTTCTGTGTGTTGATTTTATATCCTGCAACTTTACTATAGTCATTGATTAGTTCTAGTAATTTTCTGGTGGAGTCTTTAGGGTTTTCTATGTAGAGGATCATGTCATCTGCAAATAGTGAGAGTTTTACTTCTTCTTTTCCAATTTGGATTCCTTTTATTTCTTTTTCTCCTCTGATTGCTGTGGCCAAAACTTCCAAAACTATGTTGAATAGTAATGGTGAAAGTGGGCACTCTTGTCTTGTTCCTGACTTTAGAGGAAATGCTTTCAATTTTTCACCATTGAGGATAATGTTTGCTGTGGGTTTGTCATATATAGCTTTTATTATGTTGAGGTATGTTGCTTCTATTCCTGCTTTCTGGAGAGTTTTATCATAAATGGGTGTTGAATTTTGTCAAAGGCTTTCTCTGCATCTATTGAGATAACCATATGGTTTTTATTTTCAATTTGTTAATGTGGTGTATTACATTGGTTGATTTGCGGATATTGAAGAATCCTTGCATCCCTGGGATAAAGCCCACTTGGTCATGGTGTATGATCTTTTTAATGTGTTGTTGGATTCTGGTTGCTAGAATTTTGTTAAGGATTTTTGCATCTATGTTCATCAGTGATATTGGCCTGTAGTTTTCTTTTTTTGTGGGATCTTTGTCAGGTTTTGGTATTAGGGTGATGGTGGCCTCATAGAATGAGTTTGGAAGTTTACCTTCCTCTGCAATTTTCTGGAAGAGTTTGAGCAGGATAGGTGTTAGCTCTTCTCTAAATTTTTGGTAGAATTCAGCTGTGAAGCCATCTGGACCTGGGCTTTTGTTTGCTGGAAGATTTTTGATTACAGTTTCAATTTCCGTGCTTGTGATGGGTCTGTTAAGATTTTCTATTTCTTCCTGGTCAAGTTTTGGAAAGTTGTATTTTTCTAAGAATTAGTCCATTTCTTCCACGTTGTCCATTTTATTGGCATATAATTGTTGATAGTAGTCTCTTATGATCCTTTGTATTTCTGTGTTGTCTGTTGTGATCTCTCCATTTTCATTTCTAATTTTATTGATTTGATTTTTCTCCCTTTGTTTCTTGATGAGTCTGGCTAATGGTTTGTCAATTTTATTTATCCTTTCAAAGAACCAGCTTTTGGTTTTGTTGATTTTTTGCTATGGTCTCTTTTGTTTCTTTTGCATTTATTTCTGCTCTAATTTTAAAGATTTCTTTCCTTCTACTAACCCTGGGGTTCTTCATTTCTTCCTTTTCTAGTTGCTTTAGGTGTAGAGTTAGGTTATTTATTTGACTTTTTCTTGTTTCTTGAGGTGTGCCTGTATTGCTATGAATTTTCCCCTTAGACTGCTTTTACTGTGTCCCACAGGTTTTGGGTTGTTGTGTTTTCATTTTCATTCATTTCTATGCAAATTTTGATTTCTTTTTTGATTTCTTCTGTGATTTGTTGGTTATTCAGCAGCGTGTTGTTCAGCCTCCATATGTTGGAATTTTTAATAGTTTTTCTCCTGTAATTGAGATCTAATCTTACTGTGTTGTGGTCAGAAAAAGATGCTTGGAATGATTTCTATTTTTTGAATTTACCAAGGCTAGCTTTATGGCCCAGGATGTGATCTATCCTGGAGAAGGTTCCATGTGCACTTGAGAAAAGGTGAAATTCATTGTTTTGGGATGAAATGTCCTATAGATATCAATTAGGTCTAACTGGTCTATTGTATCATTTAAAGTTTGTGTTTCCTTGTTAATTTTCTGTTTGGTTGATCTATCCATAGGTGTGAGTGGGGTATTAAAGTCTCCCACTATTATTGTATTGTTGTTAATTTCTCCTTTCATACTTGTTAGCATTTGTCTTACATACTGTGTGTGCTCCCGTGTTGGGTGCATATATATTTATAATTGTTATATCTTCTTCTTGGATTGATCCTTTGATCATTATGTAGTGACCTTATTTGTCTCTCTTCACAGCCTTTGTTTTAAAGTCTATTTTATCTGATATGAGTATTGCTACTCCTGCTTTCTTTTGGTCCCTATTTGCATGGAAAATCTTTTTCCAGCCCTTCACTTTCAGTCTGTATGTGTCCCCTGTTTTGAGGTGGGTCTCTTGTAGACAACATATGTAGGGTCTTGTTTTTTGTATCCATTCAGCCAGTCTTTGTCTTTTGGTTGGGGGCATTCAACCCATTTACGTTTAAGGTAATTACTGATAAGTATGATCCGTTGCCATTTACTTTATTGTTTTGGGTTTGAACTTATACACCATTTTTGTGTTTCTGTCTAGAGAATATCCTTTAGTATTTGTTGGAGAGCTGGTTTGGTGGTGCAGAATTCTCTCAGCTTTTGCTTGTCGGAAAAGCTTTTGATTTCTCCTTCATACTTGAATGAAATCCTTGCTGGGTACAATAATCTGGGCTGTAGGTTATTTTCTTTCATCATTTTAAGTATGTCTTGCCATTCCTTCCTGGCTTGAAGAGTTTCTATTGAAAGATCAGCTGTTGTCCTTATGGGAATTCCTTGTGTGTTATTTGTTGTTTTCCCTTGCTGCTTTTAATATTTGTTCTTTGTGTTTGATCTTTGTTAATTTGATTAATATGTGTCTTGGGGTGTTTTGCCTTGGGTTTATCCTGTTTGGGACTCTCTCGGTTTCTTGGACTTGGGTGATTATTTCCTTCCCCATTTTAGGGAAGTTTTCAACTATTATCTCCTCAAGTATTTTCTCATGGTCTTTCTTTTTGTCTTCTTCCGGGACCCCTATGATTCGAATGTTGTAGCGTTTAATATTGTCCTGGAGGTCTCTGAGATTGTCCTCATTTCTTTTAATTCGTTTTTCTTTTATCCTCTCTGATTCATTTATTTTTACCATTCTATCTTCTAATTCACTAATCCTATCTTCTGCCTCTGTTATTCTACTATTTGTTGCCTCCAGAGTGTTTTTAATTTCATTTATTGCATTATTCATTTTATACTGACTATAAGATGGTCATAACTTTTATTTCAAGGAGCAAATGTCTTTTAATTTCATGACTGCAGTCACCATCTGAAGTGATTTTGGAGCTAGGAAAAATAAAGTCTCTCACTATTTCCATTGTTTCCCTATCTATTTTCATGAAGTGACCAGATGCCATGAAATTAGTTTTCTGAATGTTAAGCTTTAAGCCAACTTTTTCACTCTCTTCTTATACTCTATCTAGAGGCTTTTTAGTTCCCCTTCACTTTCTGCCATAAGGGTGGTGTCATCTGCATATCTGAGGTTATTGATATTTTCCCCAACAATCTTGATTCCAGCTTGTGCTTCCTCCAGTCCAGGGTTTCTCATGATGTACTCTGCATATAAGTTATATAAGTAGGGTAACAAAATACAGCCTTGATGTACTCCTTTCCCAATTTGAATCCAGTCTGTTGTTCCATGTCCAATTCTAACTGTTGCTTATTGACCTGCATACAGATTTCCCAGGAGGCAGGTCAGGTGGTCTGGTATTCCCATCTCTTTAAGAATTTTCCAGTTTGTTGTGATCCACACAGTCAAAGGCTTTGGCATAGTCAATAAAGTAAAAGTAGATGTTTTTCTGGAAATCTCTTGATTTTTTCTATGACCCAGTGGATGTTGGCAATTTGTTCTCTGCTTTCTCTGCCTTTTTTAAATCCAGTTTGAACATCTGAATGTTCACGGTTCATGTACTGTTGAAGCCTGGCTTGGAGAATTTTGAGCATTACTTTGCTAGCATGTGAGATGAGTGTAATTGTGCGGTAGTTTGAACATTCTTTGTCATTGGCTTTATTTGGGATTGGGATGAAAACTGACCTTTTCAAAGTCCTGTGGCCACCACTGAGTTTTCCAAATTTGCTGACATATTGAGTCCAGTACTTTTACAGAATCATCTTTTAGCATTTGAAATAGCTTAACTGGAATTCCATGACCTCCACTAGCTTTGTTCATAGTGATGCTTTCTAAGGCCCACTTGACTTCACATTCCAGGATGTCTGGCTCTACTCTAGGTGAGTGATCATTCCATTGTGGTTGTCTGGGTCATGAAGATCTTTTTTGTATAGTTGTTCTGTGTATTCTTGCCACCTCTTCTTAATATCTTCTGCCAGTATCATGCATTGAACCTGGACTGGCATCTCGTTTCATACATGATATTTTTACATGTTTCAATGCCATTCTCCCAAATCTTCCCACCTCTCCCTCTCCCACAGAGTCCATAAGACTGTTCCATACATCAGCGTCACTTTTGCTGTCTCGTACACAGGGTTATTGTTATCATCTTTCTAAATTCCATATATATGCGTTAGTATATACTTCACTCTGCATAATAGGCTCCAGTTTCATCCACCTCATTAGAACTGATTCAAATGTATTCTTTTTAATGGCTGAGTAATACTCCATTGTGTATATGTACCACAGCTTTCTTATCCATTCATCTGCTGATGGACATCTAGGTTGCTTCCATGTCCTGGCTATTATAAACAGTGCTGCGATGAACATTGGGGTACACGTGTCTCTTTCCCTTCTGGTTTCCTCAGTGTGTATGCCCAGCAGTGGGATTGCTGGATCATAAGGCAGTTCTATTTCCAGTTTTTTAAGGAATCTCCACACTGTTCTCCATAGTGGCTGGACTAGTTTGCATTCCCACCAACAGTGTAAGAGGGTTCCCTTTCCTCCACACCCTCTCCAACATTTATTATTTGTAGACTTTTGAATCGCAGCCATTCTGACTGGTGTGAAATGGTACCTCATAGTGGTCTTGATTTGCATTTCTCTGATAATGAGTGATGTTGAGCATCTTTTTCATGTGTTTGTTAGCCATCTGTATGTCTTCTTTGAGAAATGTCTATTTAGTTCTTTGGCCCATTTTTTGATTGGGTCATTTATTTTCTGGAGTTGAGATTGTCTTTAATCCCTTGTATATTCTTGCCTCCTTATTCAAAGATAAGGTGTCCATATGTGCGTGGATTTATCTCTGGACTTTCTATTTTGTTCCATTGATCTATATTTCTGTCTTTGTGCCAGTACCATACTGTCTTGATAACTGTGGCTTTGTAGTAGAGCCTGAAGTCAGGTAGGTTGATTCCTCCAGTTCCATTCTTTTTCTCAAGGTCACTTTGGCTATTCGAGGTTTTTGGTATTTCCATACAAATTGTGAAATTATTTGTTCTAGCTCTGTGAAGAATACTGTTGGTAGCTTGATAGGGATTGCATTGAATCTATAGATTGCTTTGGATAGTATACTCATTTTCACTATATTGATTCTTCCAATCCATGAACATGGTATATTTCTCCATCTATTAGTGTCCTCTTTGATTTCTTTCACCAGTGTTTTATAGTTTTCTATATATAGGTCTTTAGTTTCTTTTAGGTAGATATATTCCTAAGTATTTTATTCTTTCCGTTGCAATGGTGGATGGAATTGTTTCCTAATTTCTCTTTCTGTTTTCTCATTATTAGTGTATAGGAATGCAAGGGATTTCTGTGTGCTGATTTTATATCCTGCAACTTTACTATAGTCATTGATTAGTTCTAGTAATTTTCTGGTGGAGTCTTTAGGGTTTTCTATGTAGAGGATCATGTCATCTGCAAATAGTGAGAGTTTTACTTCTTCTTTTCCAATTTGGATTCCTTTTATTTCTTTTTCTGCTCTGATTGCTGTGGCCAAAACTTCCAAAACTATGTTGAATAGTAATGGTGAAAGTGGGCACCCTTGTCTTATTCCTGACTTTAGAGGAAATGCTTTCAATTTTTCACCATTGAGGATAATGTTTGCTGTGGGTTTGTCATATATAGCTTTTATTATGTTGAGGTATGTTGCTTCTATTCCTGCTTTCTGGAGAGTTTTTATCATAAATGGGTGTTGAATTTTGTCAAAGGCTTTCTCTGCATCTATTGAGATAACCATATGGTTTTTATTTTTTCAATTTGTTAATGTGGTGTATTACATTGGTTGATTTGCGGATATTGAAGAATCCTTGCATCCCTGGGATAAAGCCCACTTGGTCATGGTGTATGATCTTTTAATGTGTTGTTGGATTCTGGTTGCTAGAATTTTGTTAAGGATTTTTGCATCTATGTTCATCAGTGATATTGGCCTGTAGTTTTCTTTTTTTTTGTGGGATCTTTGTCAGGTTTTGGTATTAGGGTGATGGTGGCCTCATAGAATGAGTTTGGAAGTTTACCTTCCTCTGCAATTTTCTGGAAGAGTTTGAGCAGGATAGGTGTTAGCTCTTCTCTAAATTTTTGGTAGAATTCAGCTGTGAAGCCATCTGGACCTGGGCTTTTGTTTGCTGGAAGATTTTTGATTACAGTTTCAATTTCCATGTGCTTGTGATGGGTCTGTTAAGATTTTCTATTTCTTCCTGGTCGAGTTTTGGGAAAGTTGTATTTTTCTAAGAATTAGTCCATTTCTTCCACGTTGTCCATTTTATTGGCATATAATTGTTGATAGTAGTCTCTTATGATCCTTTGTATTTCTGTGTTGTCTGTTGTGATCTCTCCATTTTCATTTCTAATTTTATTGATTTGATTTTTCTCCTTTGTTTCTTGATGAGTCTGGCTAATGGTTTGTCAATTTTATTTATCCTTTCAAAGAACCAGCTTTTGGTTTTGTTGATTTTTTGCTATGGTCTCTTTTTTTTTCTTTTGCATTTATTTCTGCTCTAATTTTAAAGATTTCTTTCCTTCTACTAACCTGGGGTTCTTCATTTCTTCCTTTTCTAGTTGCTTTAGGTGTAGAGTTAGGTTATTTATTTGACTTTTTCTTGTTTCTTGAGGTGTGCCTGTATTGCTATGAATTTTCCCCTTAGGACTGCTTTTACCGTGTCCCACAGGTTTTGGGTTGTTGTGTTTTCATTTTCATTCATTTCTATGCAAATTTTGATTTCTTTTTGATTTCTTCTGTGATTTGTTGGTTATTCAGCAGCGTGTTGTTCAGCCTCCATATGTTGGAATTTTTAATAGTTTTTCTCCTGTAATTGAGATCTAATCTTACTGTGTTGTGGTCAGAAAAGATGCTTGGAATGATTTCTATTTTTTTGAATTTACAAGGCTAGCTTCATGGCCCAGGATGTGATCTATCCTGGAGAAGGTTCCATGTGCGCTTGAGAAAAAGGTGAAATTCATTGTTTTGGGATGAAATGTCCTATAGATATCAATTAGGTCTAACTGGTCTATTGTATCATTTAAAGTTTGTGTTTCCTTGTTAATTTTCTGTTTGGTTGATCTATCCATAGGTGTGAGTGGGGTATTAAAGTCTCCCACTATTATTGTATTGTTGTTAATTTCTCCTTTCATACTTGTTAGCATTTGTCTTACATACTGCGGTGCTCCCGTGTTGGGTGCATACATATTTATAATTGTTATATCTTCTTCTTGGATTGATCCTTTGATCATTATGTAGTGACCTTATTTGTCTCTCTTCACAGCCTTTGTTTTAAAGTCTATTTTATCTGATATGAGTATTGCTACTCCTGCTTTCTTTTGGTCCCTATTTGCATGGAAAATCTTTTTTCCAGCCCTTCACTTTCAGTCTGTATGTGTCCCCTGTTTTGAGGTGGGTCTCTTGTAGACAACATATGTAGGGGTCTTGTTTTTGTATCCATTCAGCCAGTCTTTGTCTTTGGTTGGGGCATTCAACCCATTTACGTTTAAGGTAATTACTGATAAGTATGATCCCGTTGCCATTTACTTTATTGTTTTGGGTTTGAACTTATACACCGTTTTTGTGTTTCCTGTCTAGAGAATATCCTTTAGTATTTGTTGGAGAGCTGGTTTGGTGGTGCAGAATTCTCTCAGCTTTTGCTTGTCTGAAAAGCTTTTGATTTCTCCTTCATACTTGAATGAAATCCTTGCTGGGTACAATAATCTGGGCTGTAGGTTATTTTCTTTCATCATTTTAAGTATGTCTTGCCATTCCTTCCTGGCTTGAAGAGTTTCTATTGAAAGATCAGCTGTTGTCCTTATGGGAATTCCCTTGTGTGTTATTTGTTGTTTTTCCCTTGCTGCTTTTAATATTTGTTCTTTGTGTTTGATCTTTGTTAATTTGATTAATATGTGTCTTGGGGTGTTTCGCCTTGGGTTTATCCTGTTTGGGACTCTCTCGGTTTCTTGGACTTGGGTGATTATTTCCTTCCCCATTTTAGGGAAGTTTTCAACTATTATCTCCTCAAGTATTTTCTCATGTCTTTCTTTTGTCTTCTTCTTCTGGGACCCCTATGATTCGAATGTTGTAGCGTTTAATATTGTCCTGGAGGTCTCTGAGATTGTCCTCATTTCTTTTAATTCGTTTTTCTTTATCCTCTCTGATTCATTTATTTTTACCATTCTATCTTCTAATTCACTAATCCTATCTTCTGCCTCTGTTATTCTACTATTTGTTGCCTCCAGAGTGTTTTTAATTTCATTTATTGCATTATTCATTTTATACTGACTATAAGATGGTCATAACTTTTATTTCAAGGAGCAAATGTCTTTTAATTTCATGACTGCAGTCACCATCTGAAGTGATTTTGGAGCTCGGAAAATAAAGTCTCTCACTATTTCCATTGTTTCCCTATCTATTTTCATGAAGTGACCAGATGCCATGAAATTAGTTTTCTGAATGTTAAGCTTTAAGCCAACTTTTCACTCTCTTCTTATACTCTATCTAGAGGCTTTTTAGTTCCCCTTCAGTTTCTGCCATAAGGGTGGTGTCATCTGCATATCTGAGGTTATTGATATTTTCCCCAACAATCTTGATTCCAGCTTGTGCTTCCTCCAGTCCAGGGTTTCTCATGATGTACTCTGCATATAAGTTATATAAGTAGGGTAACAAAATACAGCCTTGATGTACTCCTTTCCCAATTTGAATCCAGTCTGTTGTTCCATGTCCAATTCTAACTGTTGCTTATTGACCTGCATACAGATTTCCCAGGAGGCAGGTCAGGTGGTCTGGTATTCCCATCTCTTTAAGAATTTTCCAGTTTGTTGTGATCCACACAGTCAAAGGCTTTGGCATAGTCAATAAAGTAAAAGTAGATGTTTTTCTGGAAATCTCTTGATTTTTTCTATGACCCAGTGGATGTTGGCAATTTGTTCTCTGCTTTCTCTGCCTTTTTAAATCCAGTTTGAACATCTGAATGTTCACGGTTCATGTACTGTTGAAGCCTGGCTTGGAGAATTTTGAGCATTACTTTGCTAGCATGTGAGATGAGTGTAATTGTGCGGTAGTTTGAACATTCTTTGTCATTGGCTTTATTTGGGATTGGGATGAAAACTGACCTTTTCAAAGTCCTGTGGCCACCACTGAGTTTTCCAAATTTGCTGACATATTGAGTCCAGTACTTTTACAGAATCATCTTTTAGCATTTGAAATAGCTTAACTGGAATTCCATGACCTCCACTAGCTTTGTTCATAGTGATGCTTTCTAAGGCCCACTTGACTTCACATTCCAGGATGTCTGGCTCTACTCTAGGTGAGTGATCATTCCATTGTGGTTGTCTGGGTCATGAAGATCTTTTTTGTATAGTTGTTCTGTGTATTCTTGCCACCTCTTCTTAATATCTTCTGCCTAGTTAGGTCCATAACATTTCTGTCCTTCATTGTGCTCACATTTGCATGAAATATTCCCTTGGCATCTCTAATTTTCTTGAAGAGATCTCTAGTGTTCCCATTCTATTGTTTTCCTCTATTTCTTTGCACTAATCACTGAGGAAGTCTTTCTTATCTCTCCTTGCTATTCTTTGGAACTCTGCATTCAAATGGGTATATCTTTCCTTTTCTCCTTTGCCTTTCACTTCTCTTCTTTTCTCAGCTATTTGTAAGTCCTCCTCAGACAACCATTTTGCCCTTTTGCATTTCTTTTCCTTGGGGATTGTCTTCACCACTGCCTCCTGTAAAATGTCATGAACCTCCATCCACAGTTCTTCAGGCACTCTGTCTAACAGATTTAATCCCTTGAATCTATTTGTCACTTCCACTGTATAATCATAAGGGATTTGCCTTAGGTCATACCTGAATAATCTAGTGGTTTTCCTTACTTTCTTCAATTTAAGTCTGAATTTTACAATAAGAAGTTCATGGTCTGAGCCACAGACAGCTTCTGGTCTTGTTTTTGTTGACTGTATAGAGCTTATCCATCTTTGGCTGCAAAGAATATATAATCATTCTGATTTCAATATTGACTATCTGGTGATGTCCATGTGTAGAATTCTTCTATTGTGTTGTTGGAAGAAGGTGTTTGTGATGACCAGTGCATTCTCTTGACAAAACTCTGTTAGCCCTTGTCCTGCTTTATTTTTTTTTAATTTTATTTTTAAACTTTACAATATTGTATTAGTTTTGCCAAATATCGAAATGAATCCGCCACAGGTATACATGTGTTCCCCATCCTGAACCCTCCTCCCTCCTCCCTCCCCATACCCTCCCTCTGGGTCATCCCAGTGCACCAGCCCCAAGCATCCAGTATCGTGCATTGAACCTGGACTGGCGACTCATTTCATACATGACATTATACATGTTTCAATGTCATTCTCCCAAATCTCCCCACCCTCTCCCTCTCCCACAGAGTCCATAAGACTGATCTATACATCAGTGTCTCTTTTGCTGTCTTGTACACAAGGTTATTGTTACCGTCTTTCTAAATTCCATATATATGCTGTATTGGTGTTTTTCTTTCTGGCTTACTTCACTCTGTATAATAGGCTCCAGTTTCATCCACCTCATCAGAACTGATTCAAATGTATTCTTTTTAATGGCTGAGTAATACTCCACTGTGTATATGTACCACAGCTTTCTTATCCATTCATCTGCTGATGGGCATCTAGGTTGCTTCCATGTCCTGGCTATTATAAACAGTGCTGTGATGAACATTGGGGTACACATGTCTCTTTCCCTTCTTGTTTCCTCAGTGTGTATGCCCAGCAGTGGGATTGGGCCAAAGAACTAAATAGACATTTCTCCAAAGAAGACATACAGATGGCTAACAAACACATGAAAAGATGCTCAACATCACTCATTATCAGAGAAATGCAAATCAAAACCACTATGAGGTACCATTTCACGCCAGTCAGAATGGCTGTGATCCAAAAGTCTACAAGCAATATATGCTGGAGAGGGTGTGGAGAAAAGGGAACCCTCTTACACTGTTGGTGGGAATGCAAACTAGTACAGCCACTATGGAGAACAGTGTGGAGATTCCTTTAAAAACTGGAAATAGAACTGCTTTATTTTCTAATCCAAGGCAAATTTGTTTGTTACTCCAGGTATCTCTTGACTGCCTACTTTTGCATTCCAGTCCAATATAATGAAAAGGACCTCTGTTTTGGGCGTTAGCTCTAAAATGTCTTGTAGGTCTTCATAGAACCTTTCAACTTCAGCTTCTTCAGCATTACTGGTTGGTGCATAGACTTGGAATACTGTGATATTGAATGGTTTGCCTTGGATGTGAACAGAGATCATTCTGTTGTCTGAGATTGCACCCAAAAACTGCATTTCAGGCTCTTTTGTTGACTATTAAGGCCACTGCCTTTCTTCTAAGTGTTTCTTGCCCACAGTAAGTAGATATAATGGTCATCTGAATTAAATTCACCCATTCCCATCCATTTTAGTTCACTGATTCCTAAAATGTCGATGTTCACTCTTGCCATCTCCTGTTTGACCACTTTCAATTTACCTTGATTCATGGACCTAACATTCCAGGTTCCTATGCAGTATTGTTCTTTACAGCATTAGACTACTTCCATCACCAGTCACATCCACAACTGGGTGTTGTTTTTACTTTGGCCCTGTCTCTTCAGTTCTTCCTGGAGTTATTTCTCCTTCGTCTTTCAGTGTCCTTTCTCCCTTTTCATACTCAAGGCAAGAATGAAGTAGTTTGCCATTTCTTTCTCAGTGAACAACATTTTGTCAGAACTCTCCACCATGACCCGTCCGTCTTGGGTGCCCTATATGACATGGCTCATAGTTTTGTTGAGTTAGACAAGGCTGTGGTCCATGTGATTAGTTTGATTAGTTTTCTGTGATTGTGGTTTTCATTCTGTCCCCTTCTGAGGGAAGAGGCTTATGGAAGCTTCCTGATGGGAAAGACTGACTGGGGGAAACTGAGTCTTGTTCTGATGGGCAGGGCCATGTTCCATAAATCTTTAGTCCAATTTTCTGTTGATGGGTGGATCTGTGTTCCTTCCCTGTTGTTTAACCTGAGACCAAACTATGGTGGAGGTAATCAAGATAATGGCAACCTCCTTCTAAAGGTCCCATGCATGCACTGCTGCACTCAGTGCCCCAGACCCTGAAGCAGGCCATTGCTGACCCACGCCTCCACCAGAGACCCCTGGACACTCACAGGCAAGTTTGGATGAGTCTCTTGTGGGGTCACTGCTCTTTTCTCCTGGGTCCTGGTGTGCACAGTGTTTTGTTTGCGCCCTAAGAGTCTGTTTCCCCAGTCCTGTGTAAGTTCTGGCAGCTCTCTTGTGGGGTTAATGGTTAAACCCTCCTCCAAGAGGGTTTATGCCACACCCAGGTCTGCTGCACCCAGAGCCCCTGCCCCTGTGCAGGCCACTGCTGCCCCTGTGCAGCCTCTGCAGGAGACACTCAAAGGCGGGTCTGGCTTAATCTCTGTGGGGGTCTCCTGGTCACACATTTTTTTGAGCCCTATGAGCATCTCTGGTGGGTACAGTATTTTATTCTAAATACAATTTCACCCCTCCAACCATCTTGCTGGGGCTTCTCCTTTGTCCTTGGACACAGGGTGATTTTTTTTTTGGTGGGCTCCAACATTCTCCTGTTGATGGCTGTTCAGCAGCAAGTTGTAATTTTGGAGTTCTTGCAAAAAAAAATGAGTACATGTCCTTCTACTCTGTTATCTTGGCTCTGCCAAGATGGCAATAGTAAGTATATAATTTTCAAAAATGACTTTAAATGTTCATGGCCTATATTTTCCACTCAAAAGACACAGATGGATGAATGAATAAAAAAAACTAAGACCTAACTATATTCTTCCCAGACAAGACTCACTTCAACTTTAGGGACACACAGACATAAAACGAAAAGATGGATAAAGATATGCTTACACAACTTGAGACCAAAGAGAGCAAGGATACATATACTTACATCAGACAAAATAGACTCCAAGCCAAAACTATAAAAAGAGACAGTAAAGGTTATTATTTAATGAAAAAAGTCTACTTCATCCAGAGGATATAACAATTGTACATATTTATGCATTTAGCATTACACCACCTAAATATTTTAAGCAAATAATGTCAGTAATGAAGAGAGAAATACATAACAAAACACTAATAATAGGGGACTTCAGTACCTCACTTTCAACAATGGATAAATCATCCAGGCAGAAAATCAATAAGAAAACATTAGATTTAAAGTACATGTTAGAGTAGATGGACCGAACTCACATATATGGAACATTCTCCATGTTTGTCAAGACAAAACAAATCTTAACAAATTTAAGAAGACTAAGATCATATCAAGCATCTTTTGTAACCGCACTTATATGAAACTGGAAGTCAATAACAAGAGGGAAACAGGAAAATTCATAGTCATTCAGATATGTCTGACTCTGAGACCCCATGGACTGTCGCCTGTCAGGTTCCTCTGTCCATGGAATTCTTCAGGTGAGAAACTGTAGTATGTAGTCATTCCCTTTATCAGGGGATCTTCTTGCCCCAGGGATAAAATCCAAATCTTCTGCATTGCATGTGGATTCTTTGCCATCTAAGCCACTAGGGAAGACCAAAAAATATCCTACTGACAACCAATGGGTTAAAGAAGAAAATAAAAGAGGGATAAAAAATGTCTTGAGACAAATGAGAATGAAAACATGACATATTCAGTCTTGTGGGAAGTAACAAAAGCAGTTCCAAGAAAGAAGTTGATGGCAATAAACACCTACATGAAGAATAAAGAATGGTCTCAAGTAACCAACTTAACTTGATACCTCAAGGAACTAGAAAATTAACAAAATAAGCCAAAAGTTAGCAAAACAGGGACATAAAAAGAAATAAATCAGAAAAAAATGATCACAAGAAACAAATTATCAGAAAAAAAAGGAAATAAAGGTTAGAAAACAATAGAAAATACCACCAGAAGTGAGTTGGTTATTTGAAATGTTAACAAAGTTAACACTTAGCTAGATTAAGAAAAAAGAGAGAAGACTCAAATAAATAAAACCAGTAATTAAAGACAAGACATTGCAAGTTGATAACACAGAAATCCTAAGAATCACAAAAACTACTATGAACAAGTATACACCAACAAATTGGATAGCCTGGAAGAAATGAAAAAAATACTCTAAAAATATACCTCCTACAAAGACTGAATCATAAAGAAACTGAAAATCTGAAATATGCCAATTCCTAGTAAGGAGATTGAATCAATAATCAGAAGCATCCCAACAAAGAAAAGCCCAGAACCAAATGGCTTCAATGATGAATTCTACCAAGCATTCAAAGTTGCATTAGTGTCAATTCTCCTCAAACTCTTAAAAAAAAAAAAAAATAGATAAGGGAATAGTACCAAACTCATTTTATGAGGTAAGCTTTACCATGATAGCAAAATCAAAGAACCTACAAGAAAAGAAAATTTCAGGCTGATATCCCTGATGAATGTTGATGAAAAAATTCTCAATGAAACACTAGCAAAGTGAATTAAACAGCATATTAAAAGGATCATCCAGTATAACTTATCACCAGCAAGGATGGTTCATCATACGTAAGTCATTAAATATAACACACTACAGTAACAAAATGAAGAATAAATGTCTTATAATTGTCAATAATTCAGAAAGGAGCATCTCACAAAATTTAACTTCCTTTCAAGATGAAAGCTCTCAGCAAGTTGGGTATAGATGGAATGTAAATCGACATAATGAAGCTATTTGTGACAAGCACAGCATTAGTATAAAACTCAATGGTGGAAAGATGAAAGCTTTTAAGTTCAGGAACAAGATAAGGATACCAACTTTTGCCATTTCTTATTCAGCATTTTATTGGAACTCCTAGTCAGAGCAATTAGACAAGAAGAAGAAATGAAGACATCAAAATCATAAAAGAAGTAACATTGTCTCTGGTTACAGAGGACAAAATATTACATATGAAAAACCCTAGAAACTGCACCAAAAAACTGGTAGAACTAATAAACCAATGTTTAACATTGCAGATACAAAATCAACATAAAAATAATTTTTGTTTCTATACACTAGCAACAAACTATTGGGAAGAGAAATTAAGAAAATAATCTCATTTACAGTAGCTTCAAAAACATTAAATTCTTAGGAATAAATTTAACCAAGGTAGTGAAAGATCTGAACACTGAACATTATGAAGCAGTGATTAAACACACACACACACACACACACACACACACACACACACACTGAAGAAGATGCAGACAGATGGAAAGATATTTTTTGGTCATAGGGACTATTAGGCTTTCTGGATCTGAATGTCTATCTCCTTTCTTAGATTTGGGAGGATTTTGATCATGAATAATCTTTTAGTCCTCTCTCTTTTTTTCTCAATTTCTGAGACTCCCATTGTGTATATTGTTCTGCTGATGGTATCTCTTGATATCTTTACAACCTTTTTTATTCATTTATTGTTATAATTGTTGTTCCCTGGACTGAATTATTTCAAGTGGCCCATCTTTAAGTTTGCTTGTTCTTTCTTCTGCTTGATTTGATCTGTATTGAATCCCTCTAGTGAATTTTTCAGTTCCGATATTATATTCTTCAGATCTAAGATTCCTACTTTGTTGTTTTTGTATTTTCTATCTCTTTGTCAAAATTCTCTTATTGTTCACATATTTTCTCCTAAGTTTATTGGAGATCTTTATAGTGGTTGTTTTGAATTTTTTTCAGGTGATTCATATACCACTGTTCCATTGCAATTGGTTACTGGAGCTTTATCTTGTTCCATTTTGAGGACTATATTTTCCTGTTTCTTCAGTCTCCTTAACTCTGTGTTGGCATCTGTGCATTAGAAAAAGCTGACACTTTTACCAGTCTTCATGATCTGGTCCGACACAGGCTAAGAACATCACCAATCAATCTGGCAAGACATTCAGGATGCCTCTCAAACTTTCTCTGTGTGTGTATCTTCTTTTGATTTGTATGTGTAAATTTCCAATTAAAGGACTTTGATGGCTTACTTATTTTTATTTCCAAGACTTTGTACTCTCTTGATTTCTCGTGTTTGTCTGATATTCTGTGAGTCCTTTGAAGAAGCAGCACTCTTCAAACTTTTTTTGTTCCCACAGACCCCCCAGGCATCTAGGATGTACTGTTCTGAGGTGGCAAAGACTGAGGCTGGAGCATTGGGTGGATGGTCACCTGGAAAGTCCAAATATCGGGTGCACAGTTCAGTCTTCTCTTCTCCTCAACAAAAAGCCAGGGTCTTGCAGTCTTGCTGAGGTAGATGACTGCATGGTAGTCTGAACCAATATTACACTTAGTGACCCCCAGGCATCTAGAGTGTGCTGTGTCCTATCAGTAAGGCAAGCAGAGAAGAACACAATGCCTTGGGCAGCCCCTGAAACAGATGAAGTATTGAACACTCAGCCTAAATCTTCCCTTCCTCAAGGAGAAGCTGGGGTCTGGAGCTTTTCAGCAACTCACTTTGCGCTGAGCCAGTTAGAGGGACTCTGGAGAATGCTTGCCTGCTGGTTCAAACTGCCAGCTTTACTTTCAGTGGCTCTCAGCATTTAGAGTATAGTGAGTCCTGGCAATGCTCCAAGACAAGCATGGCAGAAGCCAGTCCCTTGGGCAGCCCTTGAAAAGAGAACTTTAATATGTGGTCTAACCTCCCAAGGGTGAAAGTGAGATTTGGAGTGGATCACTTGCTCACTCTACTGTGAGCTGTGGGGAGGAGCTAAGGTGACTGCTTGCACACCAGTCCAAATCACCATCTTTGTTCTCAATATCTTGTTCTCCCAGCCTGAGAGCTCCCAAGAGCTCTCAGTCCTCAGATACCTGAGATTCAGTATCTGAAATCAGTCCTCAGATTCAGATATGATAGAAGCCAGTTCCTCTGACAGTACCCTGAGAAATCCAAATGTTATGTGTTGTCTAGTCCTTTCTTTCCCTCCCCAGAGAGAAGCTTGGAGCAGGGGTTTCCTCCCAATCTTATGACTCTGTGCCAAGATGAGGGACTATGGTGAGAGGGTGTCTCAGATTTTCCTAAGAGCTCTGATGTGGGCTGATTTCACACTCATGTACACTACAGGAGCCTCTCAACCGCCCTCCAGATTCCTCACACAGGTAACAAGTATGTGTATTGATTTTGAAACAGTGTATGTGTTGGGATTTGAAGGTGGGGAGGATAGTTCAGGGCTTTCTATTTTGTCATTTTGCTGATGCAATATCCTCCCCCAAATTAATTTCAACAGTCTTCCATTAATAAGCATTTTGATCATTTGAATTTTAAAATTGTTTATCTCATTATTAGTGTTATGTATATTCCAGATTGTTAATTTACTAGAACTTCTTGGAATAAATTTTCAGAATTAAAATATATAAACATCTCTAAAGTGGTTGAAGTGTATTTCCAAATTCCACTCCTGAAAGACTGCGTGGATTTATAGACCTTTGAGAATTGCTCAAGAGTTAGCCAGCAATATTTAAACTATCACTTACTATCTTTTAGGAATTCCTAGGATTAGACACAGGAAAGATTCCAACATGTGGGAGAAAAGGTAATTTAATTGGAGAGAAGGTGGGCAGTGAGCTAAGCCTTAGATCAATAGGAGAGAGGAGCTTGTTGAGCTACAGTCCATGGGGTCACAAAGAATCAGACATCACTGAGCAACTAACACTTTCAGTTCTCTTTTCAATAGGACATGTAGTCAGTCTTCCGATTGCAGAGAACACAGGCCATGCATACTGCTTATGAATTTATTATGTTATTGGATTATTGTGAAAATCATTTTCTCCTAACACTCCTACCCTATAACATCATAAAAATGAAAATGCATCATCCTGGAAGCAGGGACATGAGCCCTCACTCTTTTTTTTTTTTAATTGAAAGGTAATTGCTCTATATAATTTTGTTGTTTTCTGTCAAACATCAGCAAGAATCAGCCATAGGTATACCCATGTCCCCTCCTTCCTGAACCTCCCTCCCATTTCCCTCTCCATCCCACCCTTTTAGATTGTTACGGAGCCCCTGTTTGAGTTCCTTGAATCATACAGCAAATTCCCATTGGCTATCTATTTTACATATGGTAATGTAAATTTCCATGTTACTCTCTCTATACATCTCACCGTCTCCCTTCTCCCCTCCCGCCATGTCCATAGGTCTATTCTCTATGTCTGTTTCTCCACTGCTGCCCTGCAAATAAATTCATCAGTACCACCTTTCTAGATTCCATATATATGCTATAGTATACGATATTTATATTTCTCTTTCTGACTTACTTCATTCTGTATAATAGGCTTTAGGTTCATCCACCTCATTAGAACTGACTCAAATGCATTCCTTTTTATGACTATAAGCACTCACTCTTAAAGTTTACTCTTTATAAGCCAAACTATGAGAGTTCTCTTTTCTGATGTATTCCATCAGTACTGAAACTGTTCAGATAAGATGATGGTTAAGAGTCCATTTAGCTTCTGGCCAAAAGTAATTTGCTGTTGGAATTCAGTGGAGATTCTGCTACAACATAATCCTTTCCTTAGTATGGGGAAAATTTGACAATTATCACTTTGGGGTGATTTATACAGAGAGCTGCCAGAGAACTGGTACCTGTTAGCTTTGCAATAATACAGCTGTAACAAGCCCAAAGTGCCTCTTCCATCTACCCGGGATTTTCTTTGTTCTCCTTTTTCTTTCTCTTGGACCAGGATGAAATTGTATGTTAAAGAGAAAAAGACAATGTTAATGGCAATACTATACAATGCTGAGAAATAGTTCTGATCTTAATAGCTCCTTTTAGTCTTTCTAATTTTTTGATTCATGTTTGGTGCAGAAGTGTGTAAATAGTTTTGGCTCCAGCCTTGATCTGAAAATTGCAGAAGAAAGGTAAAGGAAAAAAAACAAGTATTAATTCATGATTGACAGGAAAATTCATGTATGTCTGGTTCACAACACCACAAATGAAGCACAGGAGAGGAATGAAGAGAGGAGCAATAAACAGAGGAGAATGGATGCCTATTGTTTGTGAGGGTATCTCTGCATAGCCACCTTACATGAACTCCTATTTTCTTTAATAGAGAGATGATGTGCGTACACTGAGATTACATTAGCATCGTTCAATCTATAACGTCTTTCTAGGTCATATCTATAGTTTTATAAGTTCTCAGACTGTGCCTATTTATATCCAGCCTGATGCATTTTGACAGTTACTCAATTTTTAAAGAAAAAGATAGCTTATGCTAACCTAGTAGCTACTTGTACTCTTCTGAGACTAGTAAACTGATCTTGCCATTGCACATAGTGTCTTCAGGAAACATTTCTAGCACCTTTCTTCAGGACCTGGCATTTTTTACTTTTCACCGGGACAACATGACCACTTAAGAGGTGACTAACAATAACAAAATCTTCCAGGTGCTGCCTTTGCTCTATTATGTTTTAGAATACATTCCTTCCCTCCAACCAGGTTGCTAGGGTGATATATGACCTCTTTCTTTAAAAGTTTACTTCAAGCTGGAAAGCCAAATAATTGAATTAAAGCCAGCCAGAGTGTTTTTAGGAGAGTGAAAGCACAAGAAGAACTTGAGATGAAAGGTGCAAGAGAAACAAGAAAACTCTAAGATGGTAGAGCTGATGCTCTCTTTTTCCAAATACACAAAGCATGTACACTGAACAAGAGGCCTTGGGATAAGCAACTGATTCAGTTATGTTCTCTCGAACTTTTGAACTAGCTCTGAATTTTCAGCCATTATGTATTTAGCTGAAATGTTAAGCATGTTGCTCATTTGTGTGTATGCATTTTCAAAACCCTATGCATGGTGCCTCAAAAGAAAACAATAAATAACGTAATAAAGGAGATGCGATATTCACTCAGAAACATTAAAATGAAGCTCATTGCCACGAAAATCAACTGATAACAATAATAAAAGAACTGAGGAATTTATTTTTATTACTGAAAACTGCATACTCTCCAAGTTTTTATTCTAATAAAAAGAATTCAATACTTTTATTAGAGAAAAAACCACCTATTAAAATATTTGTTTATTAAAAATAAACAAAAGTATGACAATGTACAAATGAACATGAAAATGTAGATTTTTAGTCAAAAATTTCCACTTTGACATCTGTATTTGGAAATTAATTGGAGAGAAAAGTTCATGATTCTAGAGGGACACACAATTAAGAGTTCAGTTCAGCTCAGTTCAGTCGCTCAGTTGTGTCTGACTCTGTCATCCCATGAATTGCAGCACACCAGGCCTCCCTGTCCATCACTATCTCCCAGAGTTCACTCAAACTCACGTCCATCGAGTTGGTGATGCCATCCAGCCATCTCATCCTCTGTCATCCCCTTTTCCTCCTGCTCCCAATCCCTTCCAGCATCAGAGTCTTTTCCAATGAGTCAACTCTTTGCATGAGGTGGCCAAAGTACTGGAGTTTCAGCTTTAGCATCATTCCTTCCAAAGAACACCCAGGACTGATCTCCTTTAGAATGGACTGTTTGGATCTCCTTGCAGTCCAAGGGACTCTTAAGAGTCTTCTCCAACACCACAGTTCAAAAGCACCAATTCTTCTGCACTCAGCTTTCTTCACAGTCCAACTCTGACATCCATACATGACCACTGGAAAAACCATAACCTTGACTAGATGGACCTTTGTTGGCAAAGTAATGTCTCTGCTTTTCAATATGCTATCTAGGTTGGTCATAACTTTCCTTCCAAGGAGTAAGAGTCTTTTAATTTCATGGCTGCAATCACCATCTGCAGTGATTTTGGAGCCCCCCAAAATAAAGTCTGCCCTGTTTCCACATCTATTTGTCATGAAGTGATGGGACCAGATGCCATGATTTTCTTTTTCTGAATGTTGAGCTTTAAGCCAACTTTTTCACTCTCTTCTTTCACTTTCATCAAGAGGCTTTTTAGTTCCTCTTCACTTTCTGCCATAAGGGTGGTGTCATCTGTATATCTGAGGTTACTGATATTTCTCCTGGCAATCTTGATTCCAGCTTGTGCTTCTTCCAGCCCAGCGTTTCTCATGACGTACTCTGCATATAAATTAAATAAGCAGGGTGACAATATACAGCCTTGCCATACTCCTTTTCCCATTTGGAACCAGTCTGTTGTTCCATTTCCAGTTCTAACTGTTGCTTCCTGACCTGCATACAGGTTTCTCAAGAGGCAGGTCAGGTGGTCTGGTATTCCCATCTATTTCAGAATTTTCCACAGTTTATTGTGATCCACACAGTCAAAGGCTTTGGCATAGTCAATAAAGCAGAAATAGATGTTTTTCTGGAACTCTCTTAATTTTTTGATGATCCAGTGGATGTTGGCAATTTGATCTCTGAGTATTCCTTTTAAAAAGACAAATAAGTAAATTATGTATTTATTTGTTTCTTTGTTTCACTTTTTAATGAGAACCATTTAGGAACCTCTAGCATCTCTGTCCTCATGAAAGACCCGCCATCATGCTTTGGTGACATCATACTTTTGTAGTCCTGGTCAATAATCCCTGGTGTACTTGTTTTCTCAATGTTTCTGCCCTTCTCTTTAAAGACTTCTCAGGCCTGAATTGATCATTGTACCAGCAAATTGTGAACAACAACTAGAGTTACAGAGGGACAGCTTATATGTATTCTCTACTCTAAGAGATGAATAGAGAAAACTCAAGGTCTCTGGAATTAACCAAAAATTCTAATAAAGGATGAAGAATTGCAGTCATCATAGTATTTTAGCAAAGCAGATAAACAAATAGATAAAGGATATGAAATAACCACAGTAGAGGTATTCCCTAGTTTTACACACTTAACCATGTCACTATTTCTCTTTTAGAAAAGGTTCATTGCTAATACCAGAAAGTGTTGTATTGTTGTTGAATTTTATAAAAAATTTTATTTATTTGGCTGCACTGGGTCTTTGCTGAAGCATGCAGAATCTATATTCCTAACCAGGGGTCAAACCAAGGCCCCCTGCACTGGGAGCAAAGAGCCACTGAACCAAAACGAAGTCCCCTTGTTGTTGAATTTTAAACCAAATGTAAGCTTGTAGTCCATCAGGCTTTTCTCAGTGAGGTTCAAAGAGGTGTAGTCCAGAAATCCAGGGATAAGAAAAAGAAAAACTCACACCTAAGGAATTTAGAGTGCTAAAGGCCATACATTTATAACCAGTAATACCTTTCTAGGCTCATTTGTTTCATACATAATGTGATCTGGAGACTTTAACCTCTCAGTGAGGTTAGCCACCCAGTGTTCATCTAAACCCACCTGTGCAGCTTTCTGTCTCTCATTCTCCTTCTCCCTCTGAGGTCGCCTTAGCCCATTATGATCCCTTAGCTCTATTTGTTGCATACATTCTCATTACACACAAAAAAACAGGCAAATATAGAATGTTACTTGAGGCAGAGATTAGGGCACATGATATGAGTTAACAAAGACAGTCTCTCAAAATTAAATTAATATATAATTTACTCTTAGTCATCAGAAGTTGTTATTTTAGGGAATACAATAAAACACTTTGGTAATACTTTGTTGTGGTATGAATTTGGATATTACAGAACTGTCATCTGGTGCACATTCTTACTCCACATTCACGCTGAAATGCAGATAGGCTGGTGCATGGAGTTGCTTGGAAGTGACTGCCTTGTGCTTATCTGGGGTGGGAATTTCTGAGTTCAAGGTGAGATCATTTGGGGTCACTACAGGTTTTACTGTCTTTATTTTACACATTTATGAAAAGACAATCTAACTGAAAAATAGTGCTTTCTTTTTAATTTACCATTTCACTAACATGACGTACATTTTAAGAAATTGAATTTTGTGGACTCCATTTACACTGATATGGTGGGATTCACCTTTCATTGGTTATGTAAACAACACCCATTAGTTATAGAGAATTAGAGTAGTACAGAAAGACAAAAGAAAGACAGTAAACACTTCATCCCAAATCTTACCACCTAGATTCAGACAACTGGGATAAATGTTGACTGAACACTGTCCCACACTTCTTTCTAATCAATACTTGGAAATTTATATTTCAAGTAACAAAAAGGCTTTTAAAGAGCATCCTTATACAGAAAAAAAAAATCTGCAATAGACATATCTTAGTGAATCTTACCTGGACCACAAGATAATAAATTTCCATCACAGACTGTCATGTAATAACAGCTATCCTCTCCGTGGCATCAAATAAAACCAAAGCAATGGGATCTGAATTTACAGTTTGGTACCCAGCTCATCTCAAAGAACCTTTTATGTTGTGAGTATAGGATGCAAGAAAAGGGGAGCTTTCCCGCATTAAGAAGGCATAGTCCCCAAATGAGAATAGCAGTCAAGATGCTCACAGACAGGAATCAGCAAATCAGCTGAAAAGCAGCCCTTATGACATGGAGCTTGAGCTTGGCTCTTTTGAGCTGGGTGTTATACTTTTTCCAACAAGTCCTCTCTGCCCATGGGATGGGGCTGGGTAGGGTGGGATGGTCACATATTATTCACTACCTGCTGGTAATCCTTATGAAATTTAATTACCCTGGTAGAGCAGGTGAAGATCAAGTCAGTTGTCTCATTTAGGAAAAGAGGATACCAGATTTTTATTAAAAAGTCAATATAGGATGCAACAAAAAGAGAACAGAGGCCTGAAGACATAAAGATGGCAAGCAGGCACAGTCAAAGAGACTCAACTTGCTAATTATTAGAGAAATATAAATCAAATCTACAAGGAGCTGATGGACATCTAGGTTGCTTCCATGTCCTAGCTATTGCAAGCAGTGCTGCAATGAACATTGGGCACGTGTGTCTCTTTCAATTTTGGTTTCCTCAGTGTGCGTGCCCAGCAGTTCTGGTTCTATTTCCAGTTTTTTGCACACTGTTCTCCATAGTGGCTACCAGTTTGCATTCCCACCAGCTGTGCAAGAGGGTTCCCTTTTCTCCACACCCCCTCCAGCATTTACTATTGTTTGTATACTTTTTGATGGTGGCCATTCTGACCGGTGTGAGATGATACCTCATTGTAATTTTGATTTGCATTTCTCTAATGAGTGACGTTGAGCATTTTTTCATCTGTCTATTAGTCATCTGTATGTCTTCTTTGGAGAAATGTCTGTTTAGTTCTTTGGCCCATATTTTGATTAGGTTGTTCATTTTTCTGGTATTGAGCTGCATGAACTGCTTGTATATTTTAGAGATTAATTGATCATCAGTTGTTTCATTGACTTTTCACCTTGCTTATAGTTTCCTTCATTGTGCAAAAGCTTTTAAGTTTGATTTGTTTATTTTTGTTTTTATTTCCATTACTCTGGGAGGAGGGTCATAGCGGATCTTGCTGATTTATGTCTGAGAGTGTTCTGCCTATGCTTTCCTCTAAGAGTTTTATAGTTTCTGGTCTTACATTTAGATCTTTAATCCATGATGAGTTTATTTTTGTGTATAGTGTTAGAAAATGTTCGTTTCATTCTTTTACAAATGGTTTGACCAGTTTTCCAAGCACCACTTGTTAAAGAGATTGTCTTTAATCTATTGTATATTTTTGTCACCTTTGTCAAAGATAAGGTGCTCATAGATGCATAGATTTATTGCTTGGCTTTCTATTTTGTCCCATGGATCTATATTTCTGTCTTTGTGCCAGTACCATACTGTCTTGATGACTGTGGCTTTGTAGTAGAGCCTGAAGTCAGGCAGGTTGATTCCTCCAGTTCCAATCTTCTTTCTCAAGATTGCTTTGGCTATTCGAGGTTTTTTGTGTTTCCATACAAATTGTGAAATTATTTGTTCTAGTTCTGTGAAAAATATCATTGGTAGCTTGATAGGGATTGCATTGATTCTATAGATTGCTTTGGGTAATATATTCATTTTCACTGTTGATTCTTCCAATCCATGAACATGGTATATTTCTCCATCTATTTGTGCCATCTTTGATTTCATCAGTGTTTTATAGTTTTCTATTTATAGGTCTCTTGTTTCTTTAGGTAAATTTATTCCTAAGTATTTTATTCTTTTCATTGCAATGGTGAATGGAATTGTTTCTTTAATTTCCCTTTCTGATTTGTCATTGTTACTGTATAGGAATGCAAGGGATTCTGTGTGTTAATTTTATATCCTGAAACTTTGCTATATCATTGATTACCTCTAGTAATTTTCTGGTGGTATCTTTAGGGTTTTCTATGTAGAGGATCACGTCATCTGCAAACAATTAGAATTTCACTTCTTCTTTTCCAGTCTGGATTCCTTTTATTTCTTTTTCTTCTCTGATTGCTGTGGATAGGACTTCCAAAACTATGTTGAATACTAATGATGAAAGTGAGCCCCTTTGTCTTGTTCCTGATTTTCAAAGAAATGCTTTCAACTTTTCACCATTAAGGATAATGTTTCCTGTGGGTTTCTCATATATGGCTTTTATTATATTGAGGTATGTTCCTTCTATGCCTGCTTTCTGGAGAGGTTTTTTTTTTTTTTATCATAAATGGGTGTTGAGTTTTGTCAAAGGCTTTCTCTGCATCTATTGAGATAATCATATGTTTTTTATCTCAATTTGTTAATATGGTGTATCACATTTATTGATTTGAAAATATTGAAGAATCCTTGCATCTCTGGAATAAAGCCCACTTCATCATGATGTATTATCTTTTTAATATGTTGTTGGATTCTCTTTGCTAGAATTTTGTTGAGGAATTTTGTATCTGTATTAATCAGTGATTGGCCTGTAGTTTTCTTTGTTAGTGGCATCTTTGTCTATTTTTGGTATTGTGGTGATGGTGGCCTCATAGAATGAGTTTGTGAGTTTACCTTCCTCTGAAGTTTTCAGGAAGAGAACCAACATAGATGTCCATTGGCAGATGAATGGATAAGGAAGTTGTGGTACATATACACAATGGAATATTACTCAGCTATAAAAAACAAACCATTTGAGTCAATTCTAATGAGGTGGATGAAACTAGAGCCTATTATACAGACTGAAGTAAGTCAGAAACAGAAACATCAACACAGTATATTAATTCATGTATATGGAGTTTAGAAAGACAGTAACAACTTTCCTATATGCAAGGTAGCAAAAGAAACACAGATGTAAAGAACAGACTTTCAGACTATGTGGGAGAAGGCAAGGGTGGGATGATTTGAGAGAGTAACATTTAAACATGTATATTACCACATGTGAAATAGATGATCAGTGCAAGTTCATGCATGAAGCAGGGCACTCAAAATCAGTGTTCTAGAACAACCTGGATAGATGTGGTAGGGAGGGCAGAGGGAGGGGGGTTCAGGATGGGAGGACACATGTGCACCCATGGCTGATTCATGTCAATGTATGGTAAAAACCACCACACTATTGTACAGTAATTATCCTCCAATTAAAATAAATAAATTAATTAATTAATAAAGAGAAAAAGAGAGTGATATAATCCTACACTAAAGAGTGTGTGTCTGTTCCAAAATATTCTCAAGAGAGCATAGTGATGGACAAAAATCTGAGGACATAGAGTAAGTTGTTGAGAATTTGAGGAAAGTGATTTTATTTGCCTTGAATTATAATAGCCTAGTCTGAAAAGAAGCTATAAAATGTATTAAAATTTTGGCAAATTTGTTGAATTTTGAAGAATTTGGTCATGGGATAATTTAAGGAATGAAAAGGAGCTTGTGAATCTTTTACTTTCAAATATATTCATGAAAAGTTAGAATTTAGATTTCTCTCTGTTAACATAATAAATTAATCTTAACAAGGGATTTTAAAATGTTTTTGTGTATCCTCTGTAAAATCTATTCAAATAGTAGAGGCTCCATATCTCATCAGAATATATTTTTTGTTCTGTATTGACTTTTATTAATGTCCTTAATTATTAAAAAAAAAAAAAAGCAAAAATAATGAACAAAGATTCTTCTCTTATGAAAGAGTTAAAGCTCCTTACAATCACATTACTATGTTTGTTGTTTAGTCTCTCAGTCTGATCTTTTGCTACCCCATGGACTGTAGCCCACACGACTCCTATGTGTGGAACACTGGAGTGGGTTGCCATTTCCTTCTCCAGGGGATCTTCCCAACCCAGGGATTGAGCCCATATCTCCTGTAAGTCTCCTGCAGGATTCTTTACTGCTGAGCCACAAAGGAAGCCCAATATACTCTGCTTGATGTTATTCTAAAATATCTTATTGACACTTTGATTAAATAGGTAGCCAGGTACTAGTTCTCAGTATCCATAATGTTATTGTAATTAAGTCTCCAAATCTCTTCTAATAACTCTTTTGACTTAGACCTTAAATTAGAAAAATAAAATCAGTATGTCTTTTTTTAAAAAGCAAAACTACAGTGAGGTATCAATTCACACCAATCAGACCGTCTGGTTAGTGGTCATTTAATGACCATCATTAAAAAGTTTACAAATAACAAGTGCTGGAGAGGGTGTGGAAAAAAGGGAAATATCCTAAACTATTGGTGGGAATGTAATTTGGTGGAGCCATTATGCAAAACAGTATGGAAATTCCTCAAAAAACTAAAAATAGAATTACTATATGATCCAGAAATCCCACTCCTGAGCATATACCCAGACAAAACTAATTCAAACAGATACATGCACCCCTATGTACATAGCAGCACTATTCACACCAGCTAAGACATAGAAACAACCTAAACGTCCACCAACAGATGAATGAAGAAAGATGTGGTACACACATACAGGAGAATGTTATTCAGCCATAAAAAAGAAACAAAACAATGCTATTTGCAGCAATATAGATGAAACAAGAGACCATCATACTGAGTGAAATGAGTCGGAAAGAGAAAAACAAATATCATATGATATCACTTATATGCAGAATCTAAAATATAACACAAATGGACTAATCTATGAACAAGAAACAGACTCACAGGCATAGACTTTTGGTTGTCAACAGAGAGAGGGGTGGGGAAGGAATGGACTGGGAGGTTGGGGTTTGCTGATGTAAGCTATTGTGTATGGACTAAAAGAGCAAGAAAGTCCTGCTGTATAGCATAGGGAACTATATTCAATAACCTGTGATAAACCACAACAGAAAAGAATATAAAAAGAGAGTGTATATATGTACATAGGCTTTCCAGGTAGCACTAGTGGTAAAGAATCTGCCTGCCAATGCAGGAGACATAAGAGACACAAGTTCCATCCCTTGGTCAGTAAGGTCCCCTGGAGGAGGGCACAGCAATCCACCCGAGTATTCTTGCCTGGAGAATCCCATGGACAGAGAAGCCTGGTTGGCTAAAGTCCATAGAGTCACAGTCAGACATGACTGAAGTGATTTAGCATACACGCATGCATATATATATACACACATATATATATTATATACATAATATATATGTATACATATATATTATTATGTATACATGTACATGTATACATATACATTATGTATACATATATGAATACATTAGGTATACATATACATTAGGTATACATGTACATTAGGTATGTGTAATATATTATAATATATTATAAATATATATTATATATATGCATATATATTATATATATGTATATATGTATATATATATTATATACATATATAGACATATGTATTATATGTATTATAAATATGTATATATATTATATATTGTATATATTATATGTATTATATATATGTCTTATATATAATATATAATATGTATGTATTATATATTATACATATATATGTATTATATATTATATAATGAATAATGTATAATATATTTTATATATATATGTATTATATGGAGAAGGGAATGGCACCCCACTCCAGTACTTTTGCCTGGAAAATCCCATGGATGGAGGAGCCTGGTAGGCTCCGCAGTCCATGGGGTCGCTAAGAGTTGGACACAACTGAGTGACTTCCCTTTCACTTTTCACTTTCATGCATTGGAGAAGGAAATGGCAACCCACTCCAGTGTTCTTGCCTTGAGAATCCCAGGGACAGGGGAGCCTGGTGGCTGCTGTCTATGGGGTCACACAGAGTCAGACATGACTGAAGCAACTTAGCAGCAGTTTTGTATGTATTATATATATTATATATATGCATTATATATGTATATATATTAATATACATATATATGTAATATATATTACATATATATGTAAATATATTTTTACATATATATGTAATTATATTTATATAAATTTTACATATATATATGTTACATACATATATATATGTACATATACATTATATATATCTTCTACTACTAAGTCACTAAGTCCTGTCCGACTCTTCGTGACCCCATGGACTCATGACCTACCAGGCTCCTCCATCCATGGTATTTTCCAGGCAAGAGTACTGGAGTGGGGTGCCATTGGCTTCTCCGAATATACATATTGTTATATATTATATGTGTATGTATTATATATGTAAATATATATATGTATTATATATATGTGCTGCTGCTGCTAAGTCACTTCAGCAGCCACGAGGCTCCCCCATCCCTGGGATTCTCCAGGCAAGAACACTGGAGTGGGTTGCCATTTCCTTCTCCAATGCATGAAAGTGAAAAGTGAAAGGGAAGTCACTCAGTCGTGTCCGACTCTTAGCGACCCCATGGACTGCAGCCTACCAGGCTCCTCCATCCATGGGATTTTCCAGGCAAAGTACTGGGTAGGGGTACCATTGCCTTCTCCATATATATATATATATATATATATATATGTATATATATATGTATTTATGTATATGTATTATATGTATATATACACACATATATATAATTATATTATATATTGTATCATAATATAATATATTATGATGTAATATAAATTAAATAATAATATAAATAATAATTATTTAATATAAATTAAATAATAATATAAATAATAATTATTTAATATAAATTAAATAATAATATATAAATTGAATTTATTAAAAAATAAAATATGAATTATAAATAATATAATAATATAAGATCTATTATATGATATATATTATATACAATATAATTATATATAATTGTATATATATATAATATATAAGCTATATATTATATTAATATGTAATATATATTTTTTATTTATGTGTATATATGTATACATGTATATTATATATGCATATATATTATATATATAGAATGTATACATATACATTATATATGTATATATAATAAATATGTATTATATGTAATATATAATACATTGTTATATTTTTTATATATTACATATGTATTATATATATTATATAATATATTATTATATATTATAATACATTAATATATAATAATGTTATATAATCATATATGCTTTAATTTTATAATTTAATAATATATATTTAATTATATATATGTATATATATATTACATGTTATATAATATCTAATATATATATATGTATATGTATATATATGTATGGAGAAGGCAGTGGCACCCCACTCCAGTGCTCTTGCCTGGAAAATTGAATGGGTGGAGGAGCCTGGTGGGCTGCAGTCCATGTGGTCTCTAAGAGTCGGACACGACTGAGCGACTTCACTTTCACTTTTCACTTTCATGCATTGGAGAAGGAAATGGCAACCCACTCCAGTGTTCTTGCCTGGAGAATCCCAGGGACGGGGAGCCTGGTGGGCTGCCACCTATGGGGTCACACAGAGTCGAACACGACTGAAGTGCCTTAGCAAATATATACATACATGTAATATATATATATATATATTCTATATTCTATTATATTGTAATATATTTTAATATATGATATTGTAATATAATATATTATATTATATATTATATATGTGTGTGTATATATATTCATATATGTATAATATAACTGGATCAAATTGCTCTACAGCAGAAAGAAACATAACACTACTTATTGAAATAGTATGTTAACTATTTCAAAAAAAATAAAATGAGCATAACATCTCATTAATTTGTTGCCACAATTATCAAGAGCCACAAATGTTAAAATTCAATTTAATTTTAACACATTAAAATCCCTAGTTCATCTTAATCATTTTTTGATATTTGATTAATGCCATTATACTGCAAGTACATAATATGACATATCTCCAATGAGAAAGTTAGGTCATATTACCCAGATATTTAGGTAGGACTGGAAAAATATATCTTCCACCTCACTGTTCTTTTGTGTGTCCTTGTGATATATTATTTCTTGTAATTGTCCATGCTTTCTCCTTCAGTCACTCTTAGTGGGTCCTCTTCTAACTTACTGGAAAAGAAAGACTCTTTTTATCTTCACAGCATTAAAAAGGAAGAAGTGTCTGTGATTCTTCCAGATAGTGAATCCAGCTGTTTCTTAGAAAAACAATTCAATGTATCCTGGTGGGTAAAATTCATTCATGGATGTTTACTCCTGTCTAGGAAATGAAGGTCCTAGTTCCTTAAATGAGAAGAAAGCTTACTAGGGTCCAGATAATCTGATTACCAGCAGGGTTAAAGATGCCGAAGAGAAGAAAATCCAGGGCTCCCAAATTTCTAGACGGTTACTTTCATAGTCTTGCTGCGTTCTGGTGAGGGCACTCATGCTGCCAGTTTTGAACAGCTTTTTGAAGAAAAATCCAAGAGGTATTTTTGTAATGAAAAACATATGAGACCTTGTTTCTATATAGGGACCTAAAAACAACAACCAAAAAAAAAATTTTTTTTTGAAAAGATAAATTTATCAGTAAGAAGTTAATCCTTAGGATTAAGGTGAGTGTACAGTGACTGTGGACAGTGTCAGGAATTTTTTTTTGTCCTATCCACATCCTCCATGCATCATGCTCATTTCTTTAGTTCTGACCTTTAGAAATTTGGAATTGCAGAGCCAGTTTTTGGTAGCAGTGGTAATGGACGTTGTAGTGGAGGTAACTGCAATAGTGTTATTATTTCCTGACCCAGGCACCCTATCCAGAACTTTCCATAGCCTTGCATATTTAATCCTCACAATGCTTGACAGCAGCAGTAAGACAGTAGTTACCATAGATGACAGGCTTCTTAACATACAGAAACTGTGCTATGTTTCTTATATATACAATCTCTAATTTTCATTATATAAGTGAAAAATTTCACATCTGTGAGTATCACTTTCTAATTTACAGATGTGAAAACTTAACTTTTAGAGGTGCAGACAATGAGTCACTTACCAGAAGTGTGAATGTATTCTGTGTATTTAACATAGCTTGTCATTGGCACAGCTAATATTTAAATGCTCATCCATGGGAGCACGCAGCCTGAGCTTGGTTTTTATCATCACATTATAATGCATTATTCAAACATATTTTATTATTTCCTTTGTCATTATTAACAGATACTTTTATGTGGGTCCTATTCATTGTAGCAAGCATAATACTAGATGCTTTATTATGTTATCTTGATTACTGTTCACATTTACTTATATTACTGCTCTTATTACTATGTAGTAAATGAAGATACTAAGGGTCAGAAAAATGGGTTCTTCAGGCCAAGGTTACACATCAATTGAATGACTCTAGTGAGATACAGATCCAGGTTTGTGTCAGTCCAGAGCCTATATTCTTTCCACTACACTTGATTGCTAAACAACCCAGGTGAAAACATAATAATAATTACATCTTTTTCAATGTATATTGATATCTAGTCCTATAGTTAAATAAATGTGAAGTAAATCTCTAAGACTAATAGATCATATTAATGGTGAAGTCACTAAGCTGCACTGACATACAAAGATAAAGAAAATACCAAATTATAATGCTATCTTTTTAATCATGGCCTGATCAGAGGCCACTATCAACACTGAAGTCAGGCAGAGAAGGAGATGACAAAGGATGAAATGGATGGATGGCATCACCTACCTGATGGACAGGAGTTCAAGCAAGCTCCAGGAGTTGGTGATGGACAGAGAAGCCTGGTGTGCTGTAGTCCATAGGGTTGCAAAGAATTGGACATGATGATCGACTGAATTGAACTCTTATCTATAGTAATTAGAGTCATAATACTTATTACTTTGAAGACAAAGATGTGTTGCAACTAGAACGAAGTAAGTTTCTGGGTGCCAGAAAGTGACTTTCACTTAATCTGAGTGCTAATCCCATGGATGTTCTCTTTCTTTGAAAATAAGCTATACACCTATGAGTTACATATAAATGCTGCTGCTGCTGCTGCTGCTAAGTCGCTTCAGTCGTGTCTGACTCTGTGCGACCCCATAAACAGCAGCCTATCAGGCTCCTCTGTCTCTGGGATTCTCCAGGCAAGAACACTGGAGTGGGTTGCCATTTCCTTTTCCAATGCATGAAAGTGAAAAGTGAAAGTGAAGTCTCTCAGTCGAGTCCAACTTGTAGTGACCCCATGAACTGCAGCCTACCAGGCTCCTCCATCCATGGGATTTTCCAGGCAAGAGTACTGGAGTGGGGTGCCATTGCCTTTTCCCATATATAAATGCTAGACTTCAGCAATCAGTAAGTCAGTTTAAACAAATAAAACCAAAAGTTTGGTCTTTTAAGATGGAAAATCCTGTGGAGTGTTTGGCATACAGTAAACCAAGATAAGATATCTATACAACATATTAAGTAAGAAGATAGTATAAACAGGTACAGAAAAAAAGTTTTAATTTTAAGAATATTAAATTCTTGATTTAATTGAATATTTTTAAAACTAGACTTTTTTTTTTTTTTTTTTAGTGTGACTGAGGAGAAAACTGAATAGTCTAAAACCAGAAAAAAATATGAAAGTTTGTAGATAACTAACTCCTCCAAAGGCCAAAAATTCAACCCCTTTAAGAGTCCTGAGTTCAGATGGATATAAGGTTTTATACAACTTAAAGGGAGCACATTATAGAAAATTATGAAAAGTATTATAGCTAGTTAGTCAATCAATATATTAATAATATCATTTATATTATTATAAAATATTGTTGTGGTATTTTAAATATGTTTTAACACCTTTTTTCCAAACATGGTATTTATTGAGACAAGACTAAAATGGAGCTAACATAATATAAGCTTGACAAGTCTAAGAAGTGTTGGCAAATCATTTTCAATGATATTAGTACAACAGGTAGTTCTCGCCTCATTCTAGGATGAAACCAGGAAGGGGCCGCAACCGTAACTATACAGACTGTGAAGATTTTTCCTGAATATTGTGAAAGTAGAATTCTGGCACAGGGAGTTCCTACCTGCCAACTTTTTCTGTCTTCATCTCTGAACTTGCCATTCTGGGACCTTATTTAAAGACTAGGGTCAATGTGCCACACGGTGGCAAGAGGCTGCAGAGACAACACGGAGCCAAAACACTTGCTTTTGAGATCATCCTTTTCACTGAGAAATACCTGAGCTCTGAACAATTAAATGAGTGAATTTTCTTCTTTTGAGGGGAGGGAGAGTGAGAAGAATTTAGGCAGCAGACTCTCACTCTTGGTAGTTACTTTACATATTCTCAGCTTATAAGTGAAATTTTACTTCTAGCTAATTATAAAATAAATTATAGAGGTATATTGGATCCAGCCCATGCCATCTCATGAAACTCATTGATAAATCTGCAAGGAATTCAGACTTCATTGTTAAAAACACCCCTTTTAAAAAACATATAAGCTTATAATTAAATCACCTTAAAAACAAAGTGATAGGTATTCCCCATTTCTCACTTCCTATTACTTCACTATTTTCTTTGCTTCAGAGGTTGTCAACACTTTTGCTGTTTGCCTGGTGTGAGTCCTGTATAATGATGTGCTCCTGCACACCTCACCCCCTCCACATTTAGTGAGTCATGTGATAGATCAAAATCAACCACATTACATAATCATGAACATTGAAAATTAGGGCACACTCCCACTCCTTTGCAGAATGTTAATTTTTCAGTCTTTCCCAGCACATCCTAAGAGACTGTATGAGGTGTAAATATCCTGACCATAATTTATGAATCTCACATCATTGGTAATTGTCTTCTGGACAACATGATACAGATATAAATATCTGCTGTCCCAGACTTATAATAACCATACCAGCTTTCCATTCTAAAAAGTGTTCCAGTTTAGATGATAAATGATGTGGTTACTTTTCTCAAAGTGCAAGCTTGCTCAGCCTCAGCACTTCTGAGATATTGAGCTGGATATTTCTTTGTCATGGAAGGCTGTCTTGTGTGTTTTAGGATGTTTTAACATCCCTGGCCTCCATGCTAGATGCTTGTATTCCCCTTCCTCCAGTGTGACAACCAAAAATTCATTCAGGAATTTTAAAATGACCCCATTCTGAGAACTACTGTCATACACTATAAGGGAAAAAAGCAATCCTAATTTATTTTTAAAAATTTTCTCTGGTGCCCATAGGGAGAGACATTCCCTTCTGTTTTTCCCCTTAGATTTTTTTAAAAAAATATCATTGTAAATTAATTATCTGTCCCTTTGATTTGTAAGTCTCAAGAAGCTAAGAAAAAGCCTCTCGCAATTTTACAACCAGAAAAAGTATGGACCTAAAAGAACCAGAAGATACTAAGAAGAGGTGGCAAGAATGCACAGAACTGTACAGAAAAGGTCTTAGTGACCCATATAACCACGAATGAGTAATCACTCACCTACAGCCAGATATCCTGGAGTGTGAAGTCAAGTGGGCCTTAGGAAGCATTACTATGAACAAAGGTGGTGGATGTCATGGAATTCCAGCTGAGCTTTTTCAAATCCTAAAAAATAACGCTCTTAAAGTGCTGTACTCAGTTCAGTTCAATCACTCAGTCATGTCCAACTCTTTGTGACGCCAAGGACTGCAGCATGCCAGGCTTCGCTGTCTATCACCAACTCCTGGAGCTTGCCCAAACTAATGTCCATCGAGTCTGTGATGCCATCAAACCATCTCATCTTCTGTGGTCCCTTTCTCCTCCTGCATTCAATCTTTCCCAGAATCAGGGTCTTTTCTGAGTCAGTTGCCATCAGGTGGCCAAGATATTGGAGCTTCAGCTTTAACACCACTCCTTCCAATGAATATTCATAATTGATTTCCTTTAGGATTGACTAGTTGGGTCTCCTTGCAGTCCAAGGGACTCTCAAGAGTTTTCTCCAACATCACAGTTCAAAAGCATTAATTCTTTGGTGTTCAGCTTTCTTTATGGTTCAATTCTCACATCTATACATGACTACTGGAAAAACCATAGCTTTGACTTGACAGACCTTTGTTGACAAAGTAATGTCTCTGATTTTTAATATGCTGTCTAGGTTCATCATAACCTTTCTTCCAAGGGGTAAGTGTCTTTTAATACCATGGCCACAGTCACCATCTGCAGTGATTTTGGAGCCCAAGAAAATAAAGTATGTCACTGTCTCCATTGTTTCCCCATCCATTTGCCATGAAGTGATGGGACCAGATGCCATGATCTTAGTTTTCTGAATGTTGAATTTTAAGCCAGCTTTTTCACTCTCCTCTTTCACTTTCATCAAGAGGCTCTTTAGTTCCTCTTAGCTCTATGACATAAGGGTGGTATCATCTGCATATCTAAGGTTATTGATATTTCTCCCAGCAATCTTGAATCCTGGTTGTGCTTCATCCAGCCCTACATTTCACATGATGTACTCTGCATAGAAGTTAAATAAGCAGGGTGACAATATACAGCCTTGTTGTACTTCTTCCCCAATTTGGAACCAGTCCATTGTTCTAAGTTCAGTCCTGACTGATGCTTCTCGACCTGCATACAGATTTCTCAGGAGGCAGGTCAGGTGGTCCGGTATCCCCATCTCTTTAAGAATTTTCCACAGTTGTTTGTGATCTGCACAGTCAAAGACTTTGTCATAGTCAATAAAGCAGAAGTAGATGTTTTTCTTAAACTCTCTTGCTTTTTCTATGATCCAACAGATGTTAGCAATTTGATTTCTGCTTCCTCTGCCTTTTCTAAATCCAGTTTAAACATCTGGAAGTTCTCAGTTCAAGTACTGTTGAAGCCTGGCTTGAAGAATTTTGAGTATTACTTTGTTAGCATGTGAGATGAGTGGAATTGTGCAGTAATTTGAACATCCTTTGGCATTGCCTTTCTTTGGAATTGGAGTAAAAACTGACCTTTTCCAGTCCTGTGGCCACTGCTGAGTTTTCCAAATTTGCTGGCATATTGAGTGCAACAATTTAACAGAATCATCTTTTAGGATGCAATCATCTTTTAGGATGTGAAATAGCTCAACTGGAATTCCATCACTTCCATTAGCTTTGTTCGTCATGATGCTTCCTAAGGCCCACTTGACTTCGCATTCCAGGATGTCTGGCTCTAGGTGAGTGATCACACCATCGTGATTATCTGGGTCATAAAGACCTTTTTTTGTATAATTCTTTTGTGTATTCTTGCCACCTCGTCTTAATATCTTCTGCCTCTGTTAGGTCCATTATTGTGGACCTAACATTATTCTGTCCTTTATTGTGCCTGTCTTTGTATGAAATGTTCCCTTGGTATATCAAACCTTCTTGGTGAGATCTCTAGTCTTTCCCATTATATTGTTTTCCTCTATTTATTTGCATTGATCACTTTGGAAAGCTTTCTTATCTCTCCTTGAGATTCTTTGGAACTCTGCATTCAGATGGATATAGCTTTCCTTTTCTTTTTTGCCTTTAGCTTCTCTTCTTTTCTCAGCTATTTGTAAGGCCTCCTCAAGTAACCATTTTGCCACTTGAATTTTTTTTCCTTGGGAATAGTTTTGATCACCACCTCCTGTACAATGTCATGAAACTCTGTCTATAGTTCTTGAAGGGCAAGATTCTTGGAGGGCACAAACAAAACCTTGTGTGCACCAAGATCCAGGAGAAAGGAGTAGTGACCCCACAAGAAACTAAGCCAGACTTGCCTATGAGGGCCCAGGAGTCCCCTGTGGAGGTGTGGGTCAACAGTGACCTGCCATGGGGTCAGTGCTGGCATAAGTCCTTTTGAAGGAGGACGCAAATGCAAAGAATGCCCAAACTGCTGCACAACTGCAGTCATTGCACATTCTAGCAAGGTAATGCTCAAAATCCTTCAAGCCAGCCTTTAACAGAAGGTAAACTGTGAACTTCCAGATGTTCAAGCTGGATTTAGAAAAGGCAGAGGAACCAGAGATCAAATTGCCAACATCCATTGGATCATGGAAAAAGCAAGGGAATTCCAGAAAAATATTTCTGCTTCATTGACTACACTAAAGCCTTTGACTGTGTGGGTAACAGCAAACCGTGGAATATTCTTAAAGAGACAGGAATACCAGACCACCTTACCTGCCTTCTGAGACAGCATATGCAGCACAAGGAGCAACAGTTAGAACTGGACATGGAACAATGAACTGGTTCAAAATTCGAAAAGGAGTATGTCAAGGCTGTATATTGTCACCCTACTTATTTAACTTATATGCAGAGTACATCATGTGAAATGGCAAGCTGGGTGAAGCTCAAGCTAGAATCAGATTGCCAGGAGAAATATCAACCTCAGATATGCAAATGACACCACCCTTATGGCAGAAAGTGAAGAAGAACTAAAGAGCCTCTTGATGAAAGTGAAAGAGGAGAGTGAAAAAGCTGGCTTAAAATTCAACATTCAGAAAACTAAGATCATGGCATCTGGTCCCATCACTTCATGGCAAATAGGAAAAAAAGGGAGACAATGACATACTGTATTTTGGTGGGCTTCAAAATCAGTGCAGATGGTGATTACAGCCATGAAATTTAAAGACACTTTCTCCTTGGAAGAAAAGGTATGACAAATCTAGACAGTGTATTTTTTTTTTCCTAATTTTATTTTATTTTTAAACTTTATATAATTGTATTAGTTTTGCAAAATATCAAAATGAATCCGCCACAGGTATACATGTGTTCCCCATCCTGAACCCTCCTCCCTCCTCCCTCCCCATACCATCCCTCTGGGTCGTCCCCGTGCACTAGCCCCAAGCATCCAGTATCGTGCATCGAACCTGGACTGGCAACTCGTTTCTTACATGATATTTTACATGTTTCAATGCCATTCTCCCAAATCTTCCCACCTCTCCTCTCCCACAGAGTCCATAAGACTGTTCTATACATCAGTGTCTCTTTTGCTGTCTCGTACACCGGGTTATTGTTACCATCTTTCTAAATTCCATATATATGCGTTAGTATACTGTATTGGTGTTTTTCCTTCTGGCTTACTTCACTCTGCATAATAGGCTCCAGTTTCATCCACCTCATTAGAACTGATTCAAATGTATTCTTTTTAATGGCTGAGTAATACTCCATTGTGTATATGTACCACTGCTTTCTTATCCATTCATCTGCTGATGGACATCTAGGTTGCTTCCATGTCCTGGCTATTATAAACAGTGCTGCGATGAACATTGGGGTACACGTGTCTCTTTCCCTTCTGGTTTCCTCAGTGTGTATGCCCAGCAGTGAGATTGCTGGATCATAAGGCAGTTCTATTTCCAGTTTTTTAAGGAATCTCCACACTGTTCTCCATAGTGGCTGTACTAGTTTGCATTCCCACCAACAGTGTAAGAGGGTTCCCTTTCCTCCACACCCTCTCCAGCATTTATTGCTTGTAGACTTGTGGATCGCAGCCATTCTGGCTGGCGTGAAATGGTACCTCATAGTGGTTTTGATTTGCATTTCTCTGATAATGAGTGATGATGAGCATCTTTTCATGTGTTTGTTAGCCATCTGTATGTCTTCTTTGGAGAAATGTCTATTTAGTTCTTTGGCCCATTTTTTGATTGGGTCATTTATTTTCTGGAGTTGAGCTGTAGGAGTTGCTTGTATATTTTTGAGATTAGTTGTTTGTCAGTTGCTTCATTTGCTATTATTTTCTCCCATTCTGAAGGCTGTCTTTTCACCTTGCTAATAGTTTCCTTTGATGTGCAGAAGCTTTTAAGGTTAATTAGGTCCCATTTGTTTATTTTTGCTTTTATTTCCAATATTCTGGGAGGTGGGTCATAGAGGATCCTGCTGTGATGTATGCTGGAGAGTGTTTTGCCTATGTTCTCCTCTAGGAGTTTTATAGTTTCTGGTCTTACGTTTAGATCTTTAATCCATTTTGAGTTTATTTTTGTGTATGGTGTTAGAAAGTGGTCTAGTTTCATTCTTTTACAAGTGGGTGACCAGATTTCCCAGCACCACTTGTTAAAGAGATTGTCTTTAATCCATTGTATATTCTTGCCTCCTTTGTCAAAGATAAGGTGTCCATATGTGCGTGGATTTATCTCTGGGCTTTCTATTTTATTCCATTGATCAATATTTCTGTCTTTGTGCCAGTACCATACTGTCTTGATAACTGTGGCTTTGTAGTAGAGCCTGATAGACAGTGTATTAAGCAGAGACATCACTGTGCCAACAAAGGTCCATATAGTAAAAGCTCTGATTTTTCCAGTAGTCATGTATGAATGTGAGAAATGATGCTTTTGAACTGTGGTGCTAGAGAAGACTGTTGAGAGTCCCTTGGACAGCAAAGAGATCAAACCAGTGAGTCCTAAAGGAAACCAGCCCTGAGTATTCATTGGAAAGACTGATACTGAAGCTTCAATACTTTGGCCACCTGATATGAAGTGTCAACTCATTGGAAAAGATCACGATGCTGGGAAAGATTGAGGGCAGGAGGAGAAAGGGGTGACAAAGGATTAGATGACTGGATGGCATCACTGACTCAGTAGGCATGAGCTTGAGCAAATTCTGGGAGATAGTGAAGGATAGGAAATCCTGGTGTGCTGAAGTCCATGGAGTTGCAAAGAGTCAAACATGACTGAGCAACTGAACAACACATTTTACAGCCCAGGAATGTTTTCCCTAAGGGCCTTGGAGTTCTCTCTTTGAGTTAGACACATTAAGGATAGTCCAATTCCTCATCTCTATGGGAATTTATGAGCAACACTTGGCTCTAAATTGTCACTACCTGCTTGTCATAGAGACATATGACAGTGTGTTTTCTACTGGATAAAAATAATTAGCTAACACAAATGTCATGCTGATCTCAAGTGAACTTAAGATGAACCATGTGGAATAAATGGTTCTGTTAAGTCCCCTTACCTGTGTGCCAATTATCACTGCTCCCAAGAACACAGAGGGAATGGATGGCACAGGCCTGGCTATTTTTATTAAAAAGTGAAATTTCTTTCCATCCTTACAATTTTTTCAGCAAATTGCCCATGATGCACATAAAGTCTACATTAATGCTTGTGCTCAGTCACTTCAGTCATGTCCAACCCTTTGCAACCCTATGGACTGTAGCACATCAGACTACACTAGCCATGGGATTCTCCAGGTAAGAATACTGGAATAGGTTTCACACCCTTCTCTGGGAGATCTTCTTTACCCAGGGGTCAAACCCGCATGTCCTGTGTCTCCTGCACTGTAGATGAATCTTTGCCCATTGAGCCACGTGGGAAGATTAATGCTTATTTGGTAATAAAATTACTATATTCTCTTCTGCCTTCGTAGAAAGGATTTGAGGATTGGCAGGAGATTTTATTTTATTTTTACCTAGAAGAAAAACATCAGGAGTGAGGAAGAATGAGAAAGTCAAAGCAAAAAAGGACAGAGTAGTGGGTTAAATGCTATCAACCATAGAGGTAAACACAAATAGCCCTTAATTTTAAGCATAACCTTTTCAGGAACCGACTTCATCTCACATTTTGGGAGTAAATGTTTTAGTTTTGCCCTACCCATCTGTCCCTGTGTTAATATATGCTGAACATTGCTTCCCATTATAACCTGCCTCTCACCATTGTTCTCTATTCCTGTATCTTCAATCTCTCTCTATATCTGGGACCCCTTCTCATGGAATATCATTCCACTTCATTCATCCCCTAAACAAAACCCTAAGCAAGGCTGTTGTGTTCTGTTGAATTTCCTGAGGAGATGGGGCCAGTGATGATAAGGAGGACAACATTACAGCTTGGCACAGCTGGCTATAGAGAACTGACCATGGGAATCACTATACTCAAGCTTCTCCTTACTCCTGCCACAAGGACTTTACCACTAGCCACATTTTTCTCTGCTTGTCTTTAGTTTTACCAGTTTGAACCTCCTGTCTCTAGACCCAGGGTAGTAAAGGATGCCCTGAACATCTTTTTTGTGTGTGTGTGTTTATTTTGTTAGTCCCCGCAGTGCCTAAAAATACCATGTATCTAGGCAGGTACAACTATGAAAAAATATTAAGCAATTAATAATATAAACAAAGTTAAGATTGTGCAAATAAGAGGTGCTGGATATTATATTTGGGATCCTTGGGTGCAACTGGGCTTGGGAAGAGGAATGAGTCATAGTAAGCTGAATTTTGGAGAAAGCAGGAAGGGAACAAATATATGGAGGAGGGTGAATGCATAAAGAGCTTATAGTTTCAGTGAAAGAATCAAACACATAGAAAATAGTTAAATTACTCAGTGGCAGAACCCTAGATGGAAGATTAAAAGAGACTTATGGTCTTCTTAGGTGGCACTAATGGTGAAGAACCCACCTACCTGTGCAAGAGATGGAAGAGACATGGGTTCTATCCCCAGGTCTGGAAGGTCCCCTGGAGTAGGGCATGGCAAGCGACTCCAATATTATTGCCTGGAGAATACCATGGACAGAGGAGCCTGATGGGCTACAGTCCACAGGGTGGCAAAAAGTCAGAAATAACTTAAGCCACTGAGCAGGCATGTAGTGTCTGGTGACTAAGAACACAAGTGCTTCCTATACCCTCTTAATTTTAAAAATGTATTTAATTCTGTGTGATGACTCTCCGTGTGACTTTTTTGTAGATTTGGTCTTCAGTTCAGTTCAGTTCAGTCATGTCTGACTCCTTGTGACCCCATGAATTGCAGCATGCCAGGCCTCCCTGTCCATATCCAACTCCCAGAGTTCACCCAAAATAATGTCCATGGAGTCAGTGATGCCATCCAGCCATCTCATCCTTTGTCATCCTGTATTCCCCCTGCCCCCAATCCTTCCCAACATCAGAGTCTTTTCTAATGTGTCAACTCTTCGCATGAGGTGGCCAAACTACTGGAGTTTCAGCTTTAGAATCAGTCCTTCCAATGAACACCCAGGACTGATCTCCTTCATAATGGACTGGTTGGATCTCCTTGCAGTCCAAGGGACTTTCAAGAGTCTTCTCCAACACCACAATTCAAAAGCATCAATATTGTGGCGCTCAGCTTTCTTCACAGTCCAACTTTCACATCCATACATGACCACTGGAAAAACCATAGCCTTGACTAGATGGACCTTTGTTCGCAAAATAATGTCTCTGCTTTTGAATATGCTATCTAGGTTGGTCATAACTTTCCTTCCAAGGAGTAAGCGTTTTTTAATTTCATGGCTGTACTCACCATCTGCAGTGATTTTGGAGCCCAGAAAAATCAAGTCTGACACTGTTTCCACTGTTTCCCCATCTATTTCCCATGAAGTGATGGGACCAGATTCCAGGATCTTCGTTTTCTGAAAGTTGAGCTTTAAGCCAACTTTTTCACTCTCCTCTTTCACTTTCATCAAGAGGCTTTTGAGTTCCTCTTCACTTTCTGCCAAAAGTGTAGTGTCATCTGCATATCTGAGGTTATTGACATTTCTCCTGGCAATTAAGATTCCAGCTTGTGCTTCTTCCAGTCCAGAGTTTCTCATGATGTACTCTGCATATAAGTTAAATAAGCAGGGTGACAATATACAGCCTTGACATACTCCTTTTCTTATTTGGAACCAGTCTGTTGTTCCATGTCCAGTTCTAACTGTTGCCTTCCTGACCTGCACACAGATTTCTCAAGAGGCAGGTCAGGTGGTCTGTATTCCCATCTCTTTCAGAATTTTCCACAGTTTATTGTGATCCACACAGTCAAAGGCTTTGGCATAATCAATAAAGCAGAAATAGATGTTTTTCTGGAACTCTCTTGCTTTTTCCATGATCCAGCAGATGTTGGCAATTTGATCTCTGGTTCCTCTGTCTGTTCTAAAACCAGCTTGAACATCTGGAAGTTCATGATTCACATATTGCTGAAGCCTGGCTTGGAGAATTTTGAGCATTACTTTACTAGCGTGTGAGATGAGTGCAACTGTGTGGTAGTTTGAGCACTCTTTGGCATTGCCTTTCTTTGGGATTGGAATGAAAACTGACCTTTTCCAGTCCTGTGGCCACTGCTGAGTTTTCCAAATTTGCTGGCATATTGAGTGCAGCACTTTCACAGCATCATCTTTCAGGATTTGAAATAGCTCAACTGGAATTGATCACCTCCACTAGCTTTGTTTGTAGTGATGCTTTCTAAGGCCCACTTGACTTCACATTCCAGGATGTCTGCCTCTAGGTGAGTGATCACACCATCGTGATTAACTTGGTCATGAAGATCTTTTTTGTACAGTTCATCTGTGTATTCTTGCCACCTCTTCTTAATATCTTCTGCTTCTGTTAGGTCCATACATTTCTGTTCTTTATCGAGCCCATCTTTGCATGAAATGTTACCTTGGTATCTCTAATTTTCTTGAAGAGATCTCTAGTCTTCCCCATTCTGTTGTTTTCCTTTATTTCTTTGCATTGATTGCTGAGGAAGGCTTTCTTATCTCTCCTTGCTATTCTTTGGAACTCTGTATTCAGATGCTTATATCTTTCCTTTTCTCCTTTGCTTTTCACTTCTCTTCTTTTCACAGCTATTTGTAAGTCCTCCTCAGACAGCCATTTTGCTTTTTTGCATTTCTTTTCCATGGGGATGGTCTTAGTTCCTGTCTCCTGTACAATGTCACGAACCTTCATCCATAGTTCATCAGGCACTCTGTCTATCAGATCTAGTCCCTTATATCTATTTCGCACTTCCACTGTATAATCATAAGGGATTTGATTTAGGTCATACCTGAATGGTCTAGTGGTTTTCCCTACTTCAATTTAAGTCTGAATTTGGCAATTAGGAGTTCATGATCTGAGCCACAGTCAGCTCCCGGTCATGTTTTTGCTAACTGTACAGAGCTTCTCCATCTTTGGCTGCAAAGAATATAATCAGTCTGATTTTGGTGTTGATCATCTGGTGTTGTCCATGTGTAGAGTCTTCTCTTGTGTTGTTGGAAGAGGGTGTTTGCTATGACCAGTGTGTTCCCTTGGCAAAACTCTATTAGCCTTTGCCCTGCTTCATTCTGTATTCCAAGGCCAAATTTGCCTGTTACCCCAGGTGTTTCTTGACTTCCTATTTTTACATTCCAGTCCCCTATAATGAAAAAGACATCTTTTTGGGGTGTTAGGTCTAAAAGGTCTTCTAGGTCTTTATAGAACCATTCAACTTCAGCTTCTTCAGCATTATTGGTTGGGGCATAGGCTTGGATCACCGTGATATTGAATGGTTTGTCTTGGAAATGAACAGAGATCATTCTGTCATTTTTGAGATTGCATCCAAGTACTGCATTTCAGACTCTTTTGTTGACCATGATGGCTACTCCATTTCTTCTAAGGGATTCCTGCTCACAGTAGTAGATATAATGGTGATCAGAGTTAAATTCACCCATTCCAGTCCATTTTAGCTTACTGATTCCTAGAATGTCGACATTCACTCTTGCCATCTCCTGTTTGACCACTTCCAATTTGCCTTGATTCATGGACCTAACATTCCATGTTCCTATGCAATATTGCTCTTTACAACATCACATCTTGCTTCTATCACCAGTCACATCCACAACTGGGTATTGTTTTTGCTTTGGCTTCATCCCTTTGTTCTTTCTGGAGTTATTTCTCCACTGATCTCCTGTAACATATTTGGCACCTACCGACCTGGGGAGTTCTTCTTTCAGTATCCTATCATTTTGCCTTTTCATACTGTTCATGTGGTTCTCAAGGCAAAAATACTGAAGTGGTTTGGCATTCCCTTCTCCAGTGGACCACATTCTGTCAGACCTCTCCACCATGACCCAACCATCTTGGGTGGCCGCACATGACATGGTTTAGTTTTGTTGAGTTAGACAAGGCTGTGGCCTTTGTAATCAGATTGACTAGTTTTCTGTGACTTTGGTTTCAGTGTGTCTGCCCTCTGATGCCCTCTCGCAACATCTACCATCTAACTTGGGTTTCTCTTACCTTGTCTTGTGGTGTCTCTTCACAGCTGCTCCAGCAAAGTGCAGCCACTGCTCCTTACCTTGGAGGAGGAGTATCTCCTCAAGGCTGCCCCTCCTGGCTTTGAACATGGAGTAGCTCCTCTCAGCCCTCCTGCACCCACACAGCCACTGCTCCTTGGACGTGGGGTTGCTCCTCTCGGCCACCGCTCCAGATTTCGTCTTACAGCATTTAAAAATTTTTTATTGAAGTACAGTCGATAGCCAAGATATGGAAGCAACCTAAATGTTTATCAATAGAAAAATGGATATTCCTCTAGGTATATAAAATATATTTTAGATACACTTATGTATTTATCACCTGTTCTATATCAGGCAGTGTATTAGACTTTGAGGAATGAACTGATGAATAATTAAGACAAATCTCTGTTCTCACGGAGCTTTTATACCTGAGTCCCTAGTGTTCTCTGTCACATGTACCCTTACAATAAATTTCATATGATTTACTATAACTTAGTTTCTTATGACTAATAAGCCTAAGTAAAGAATTAGACAAAGTTTAAAGTGTTGAAGAAAATTAATCTTCTTGGAATAGTCTGAAACCTCTATAGCTTGCCAATATTGAAAAACTTCCAGACTTTTATTTATAGATTGAAGCTTATGGTGTTACCATTTTTTGTAGGTCAAAACGACTGAATACTTGCAGTTTTATATGGTGAAACTTAATATACTTTTATTTATATCTGGAAAATACTGAAAGAGTTTTTTTCCTTAAAACTCTTGTTAACATTAAAATTGATTTTCAATATGATTCTATGCTTCTGGCTGAATAATCAAATGAATGAAAGTCACTTTCATTCATTCACAATAATCACTTGAATGAAAGTCAAAATTATTTGACATAAACATTTTGAAAGAAAAGAATGTAAAATATTAAATTTCTAGTACTGAGGAATGGTGGTGGTGGCTTATTCACTAAGTCATGTCTGACTCTTGTGATTCCCTGAGCAGTAATCCACGAGGCTCCTCTTTCCATGAGATTTCCCAGGAAGAATACTAGATGGGACCGCCTCCTGTGAGAGCACCAAAACCACAACTAGCTGTTGAACAACCATTGACAGGAGGACAATGGAACCTACCAGAAAAAGATACCCCACATCCAAAGAAGAAGCCACAGCAAGATGGTAGGAGAGGCACAATCATGATAAGTCAAATCCCAAATTCTTAAAAAGTTGGGAATACCAGACCACCTGACCTGCAGGTGACCATACAGAGAAATCTGTATGCAGATCAGGAAGCAACAGTTAGAACTGGACATGGAACAACAGACTGGTTCCAAATAGGAAAAGGAGTACACCAAGGCTGTATATTGTCATCCTGCTTATTTAACTTATATGCAGAGCACATCATGAGAAATGCTGGGCTGGAAGAAGCACAAGCTGGAATCAAGATTGCCAGGAGAAATATCAATAACCTCAGATATGCAGATGACACCACCCTTATGGCAGAAAACGAAGAAGAACTAAAGAGCCTCTTGATGAAAGTGAAGGAGGAGAGTGGAAAAGTTGGATTAAAACTCAACATTCAGAAAACCAAGATCATGGCATCTGGTCTCATCACTTCATGGCAAATAGATTGGGAATCAATGGAAACAGTGACAGACTTTATTTTCTTGAGCTCCAAAATCACTGCAGATTGCAGCCATGAAATTAAGACACTTGCTCCTTGGAAGAAAAGTTATGACCAACCTAGAGAGCATATTAAAAAGCAGAGACATTATTTTGCCAACAAAGATGCATCTAGTCAAAGCTATGGTTTTTTCCAGTAGTCACGTATGGATGTGAGAGTTGGACTCTAAAGAAAGCCGAGCACTGAAGAGTTGATGCTTTTGAATTGTAGTGTTGGAGAAGACTCTTGAGAATCCCTTGGACTGCAAGGAGATCCAACCAGTCCATCTTAAAGGAAATCAGTCCTGAATATTAAGGGCTGGAAGGACTGATGCTGAAACTGAAACGCCAATACTTTGGCCACCTGATCCGAAGGACTGACTCATTTGAAAAGAACCTGATGCTGGGAAAGATTGAAGGTGGGAGGAGAAGGGGATGACAGAGTATGAGACGGTTGGATGACATCACCAAATCAATAGACATGAATTTGAGTAAACTCTGGGAGTTGGCAATGGACAGGAAGGCCTGGCATGCTGCAGTCCATGGGGTTACAAAGAGTCAGACATGACTAAGCGACTGAACTGAACTGATACCCACTGGGTGGATGATCCACAAACTGAAGAACAATAATACCAAAGAGGTTCCCCCACTGTTGTGAAGGTTATGAACCCCACTTCAGTCTTCACAGCCTGGGGACCCATCAAAGGGACTAAGAATCCCCAGGAAATCTGACCTTGAAGGCCAGCAGCATTTGATCATAAGACTTCCACAGGACTGGGGGAAAGAGACTCCAGTCCCAAAGGGCACAAACAAAACTTTGCATGTACTGAGACTCAAAGGAGAAGAGCAGTGACTCCACAGGAGACTGAACCAAAACTACCTGCTCTTGTGGAAAGTCTCCTGTGGAGGCGTGGGTCAACAGGGGCTCACCACAGGGATAGTGACACTGTCAACAGCAGCCCGGGAAGTTTCCTCTTGGCATAAACCCTCTTGGTGGTCGCCATTAACCTGACCATAGAGCCCATAGGCCCCAGGGCTGGGTCACCTCAGGCCAAAAAACTACCAGGAAGAGAGCACAACCCCACCCATCAGCAGATAACCAGATCAAAGTTTTACTAAGCAAGGCCCTGCCCACCAGAGCAAGACCCAGTTTTTCCCAGTCCTTCCTATCCAGAAGCTTACACAAGCCTCTTAGCCTCCTCTGTCACAGAGCAGACAAAAGAAGCAAGAAAACCCACAATCCTACAGTAACTAAAAATCACATTATGGAAAGTAAATCAGGGTAAAAAGCATAAAGTTATGTCCCAGATGAAGGGACAAGATAAAACCCCAGAAAAACAGCTAAGTGAAGTGAAGACAGGCAACCTTCCAGAAAAAGAATTCAGAATAATCATAGTGAAAATGATTCAGGATCTTGGAAAAAGAATGGAGGCAAAGATTAAGAAGCTACAAGAAATGTTTACCAAAGATGTGAAAGAACTAAAGAACAAACAAAGAGAAATGAATAATACACTAGAAGGAATTCATAGCAGAATAACTGAGGCAGAAGAATGGATAAATGACTTGGAGGACAGAATAGTGGAAAATCACTGCTGCAGAACAGAATATAGAAAAAAGAATGCAAAGAAATAAAGACAGCTTAAGAGATCTCTGGGACAACATTAAACACATAAACATTTGCATTATAGGGCTCCCAGAGGAGAAGAAAGATAAAAAAGACCTAAGAAAATATTTGAAGAGACAATAGCTGAAAATGTCTGGAACATGGGAAAGGAAATAATCAACCAAGTCCAGTAAGTGCAGAGAGTCCCAGGAAGAATAAACCCAGGAAGGAACACACCAAGACACATAGTAATCAAACTGACAAAAATTAAAGACAGAGATAAAATATCAAAATCAACAAGGGAAAAATGACAGATAACATACAAGGGAATTCCCATCAGGCTGTCAGCTGATTTCTCAACAGAAACTCCACAGACTGGAAGGGAATGGCACAATGTATTTAAAGTGATGAAAGGGAAGAACCTAAACCAAGAATATACTCAGCAAGACTCTCCTTCAGATTTGATGGAGAAATCAAAAGCTTTCCAGACAAGCAAAAGTTAAGAGAATTCAGCATCACCAAACCAGCTTTACAACAAATGCTAACAGAACTTCGCTAGGCAGGAAACAAGAGAAGGAAAAGACCTACCGACAGAAGATAAACCCCAAACAATTAAGCAAACGGTAATAGGATCATGCTGCTGCTGCTGCTAAGTCGCTTCAGTCGTGTCCGACTCTGTGCGACCCCATGGACTGCAGCCCACCAGGTTTCTCAGTCCATGGGATTCTCCAGGCAAGAACACTGGAATGTGTTGCCATTCCTTCTCCAATGCCTGAAAGTGGAAAGTGAAAGTGAAGTTGCTCAGTCGTGTCTGACTCTTAGCGACCCCATGGACTGCAGCCTACCAGGCTCCTCCATCCACGGGATTTTCCGGGCAACAGTACTAGAGTGGGGTGCCATTGTCTTCTCCCAATAGGATCATACATATTGATAATTATCTTAAATGTAAGATAAATTACCGTAAATGTAAATGTCTTTCATCAACTGAAAGACATAAACTGGCTGAGCAGATGAAAACATGTGTATGTATGCACTTCCACTTACCACATCATTCTGCTTGATCCCCAAATTGTATGTAATTATTTTATATTATTAGGTAAATCAAGTTCCCATTATGGCTTGTGATTGCAATTAACTTTTATTATTACTTTTATTTTTGTCTGGCTATTGATTGTGAAAGCTGATAAACATATTTTACTATTATGATTATGTAACTATAACTCACTTAATACCATTGTATCGTGATTGGTCAAGAGAAAAATAATAGAATTATGTATCACCAATGCTATCATTTAATAGGAAAACCTGTAATCACTTTTTAAAATCCAGATGCATATAAGAATTATTTTGGATTTTTTTTTACAAATACAAATGCCCAGCTATTGATTTTTTTTTTTAACTAGAGCTTCAGATCTTCAGATATATTTCTAATGAGCAGCTGTGTTTAAAAACAACTGGACTACATGAGGATCTTTTACTTTTATCTAGCTTGTTTCACTTTTCCTATGTCATATTCAGTGCTCCCATTTCATTTAGTTAATGTTTTCCAATTTCTTCATCTCTTCTTCTTCTTTTTTTTTTGTTCTTCTCAAGCCTTTATTAACATAGAAGAAATGCTTTTTCAAACATATATAAAATATGTATAATATATATGTTTTAGAAAGCTTGTAATTTTTGCTTAACTAAAAAAATTATGACATTTTGTTTACTTTTGTTTGAATTACTATGAATAGACTGCTACATTTCAAATAATAAAAAAGATATGCAACAAGCAGTAAAGGTTTACTGTATAGCACAGGGAACTATAGTCAATATCTTGTAATAACCTATAATGGAAAATAATTTCAAAAATAGCATATGTGTATATGTATAACTGAATCACACACACACACACACAAAATTTACTTTTGGAAATTTAGTAATATTTATCTTTTTTGCCATTCTTCTAAATGTCCTATGGACATCTAATAGGAATGTATGAGATACAAAAATTTAAATATATTTCTGTAAGATATAAGATTAATATAAATTAATTAAATATGTCTATTATATTTGAATTATTAATGACATTCAAGATGCTCTTATTCTAATTTTTTCTGCCCATTATATTTTTTATATTATGTTAAATGTTAATTCCTCTCACTATGATTAGATATTTTTTTCTTTTCCCTTACATTTCTTCTGATTTTTGCTCTATGTATCTCTGTTTCTTTGTCGGTAGGTGTCTACTGGTTTATGTTGTCTATCTTCTTTATGAATTGTACCTTTTATCATTAAATAATATTCATCTTTGTTTCATTTAAAAAAAAAAAAGAATATTGCAGTGGGTTGCCATTTCCTTCTCCAGGAAATCTTCCCTACCCAGGAATCAAACCCAGGTCTCCATCACTGCAGGCAGATTCTTTACCGATTGAGCCACCAGGGAAGCCCCCAATATTGAGGAGTAACATGATATAAATGAAAATTAACACTATAAGTTATAAATAGAAATATTAACTTGATCTTAGGGGCAAAAGTTAGCACCAAAAAAACTACATGGACACTGAAAATGTTAGATGGAGTAACACTCCAATGGTTTCTATATAACAATGAAAGCAAATATCTGTCTAGTTTTCTGTACATATGGTTTACTCATGCTTAGAAGGAAGTCAACCAGCATTAGAAATTCTACTGTTCCTAAATTTAATGGCATTGCCTCATGAACAGTGTGTGTATAAATCCAAATTTCAGCACTGAAATAGGCATCACTGCTGGATCTGCTCACAAGGTAGTAGAAAACACCTCAAGGAATGCTGGCATCAAACCAGCAGCAACAAGCAAACCCAAGCATGTAGTTTCAGGCCCTGAAGAATTTCTCCTTCCCACAGGCCAGTTCAAGGCAGTTCTGGAATCTACACTTGTTTCACATTGTAGATGACACTGATGTTTAGAGGAAAAAGATGGAGGCTTATTTTCCTGTTTTCTGAGCAACATGTTGAAAATCTATTTGTCTTGCTGTTCCTGCTCTTGTCATCACACTGGAGAGTTGGGCTTACCCTGAGCAAGAAGTGATTGTGAAAATTATTTGTAATTAGCAGAAGAGAGGAAATGATATGCTTCTGTAACACCTGGATTGTCTAAAAGTCTATATCAAAGAAAATACCAAAAGACTTCAAAAGTAACAATATCAGAACCATAAAGATTAAACAATAATATAGTTTCACAGTAAGATGAAATAACAAAAACAACTGGGGCAAAGTGACAAGTATAGTACAGTAGAGAGAATTTTCTAAAACAAATTAATTTACCATGAGACCGATATAGACATAATGAGAATTCCAGAAATGGAAGAGAGCAAAAAAAGCCTATGTAAATATAAGAACCCAAAACTATTTGGAAAAGGATAAAGCTGAATGACTCACTTTCTTGTTTCAAACAAAGCTACAGTATTCAGGATGGTGTGGTACTGACATAAGTCTAGAAATACCAATCACTGGAACAGAACTCAGAGTCCAGAAATAAACCATTGTATTTATGAGTAAGGGTACCAAAACAATTGATTTTGACAAGGGTAAAATCAAAACAATTCAATGGGGAAAGAATAGTCTTATCAACGAATATTGCTGGGACAACTGGATATCCACATGCAAAACGATGAATTAGGACATTTGTCTTATAACATTTACAAAAGTGAACTCAAAACGGATCACAGAACAAAATAAAAGATATAAAACTATCAAACTCCTAAAAGAAAACTGAGGAGTAAATGTTCATGACCCTGATAGGCAATGATTTCTTAGACTCTACGCCAAAAGCACAAGCAACAATAAAAACTACATATAGTAAATAATTTGTACTTCATTAAAATTAGAAAACTTTGTACTTCATTTATTGCATTATTCATTATATATTGACTCTTTTTTATTTCTTCTAGGTCTTTGTTAAACTTTTCTTGCATTTTCTCAATCCTTGTCTCCAGGCTATTTATCTGTGATTCCATTTTTTAAAAACTTAATTTATACATTTTTAATTAAAATAGAATAGGCATAAGCCAAAGAGAAGGAAAAAAAAATCAGGATAATGTGTCATTCTGTGAGCAGGGAGGAGGCAGGAAATGGAACACATGACCAGGACAGTGTCCTGAGACCGTCCTGGGATCTCAGCAAAAACACCCAAACATTCGGGTAGCCTCTTGCATATTGGCTTTTTCAGAGTCATTTATGATTCCATTTTTATTTCAAGATTTTGGATCATTTTCACTATCATTATTTGGAATTCTTTATCAGGTAGATTCCCTATCTCTTCCTCTTTTTTTTGGTTTGGTGGGCATGTATCCTGTTCCTTTACCTGCTGGGTATTCCTCTGTCTCTTCATCTTGTTTATATTGCTGAGTTTGGGGTGGCCTTTCTGTATTCTGACAGTTTGTGGAGTTCTCTTTATTGTGGAGTTTCCTCACTGTGGGTGGGGTTGTATCGGTGGCTTGTCAAGGTTTCTTGATTAGGGAATCTTGTGTCGGTGTTCTGGTGGGTGGAGCTGGATTTCTTCTCTCTGGAATGCAATGAAGTGTCTAGTAAAGAGTTATGAAATGTCAGTGGTTTTTGAGTAACTTTGGGCAGCCTGTATATTGAAGCTCAGGGCTGTATTCCTGAGTTGCTGGAGAATTTGCATGGTATGTCTTACTCTGGAACTTGTTGGCCCTTGGGTGGTGCTTGGTTTCAGTGTAGATATGGAGGCATTTGATGAGTTCCTATTGCTTAATGTTCCCTGGAGTCAGGTGTTCTCTGATGTTCTCAGGATTTGGACTTAATCCTCCTGTTTCTGGTTTTCAGTCTTATTTTTACAGTAGTCTCAAAACTTCTCCTTCTATACAGCACCATTGATAAAACATCTAGGTTAAAGATGAAAAGTTTCACCACAGTGAGGGACACCCAGAGAGGTTCACAGAGTTACATGGAGAAGAAAAGAGGGAGGAGGGAGTTAGAAGTGACCCAAATGAGATGAGGTGGAATCAAAAGAGGAGAGAGCAAGCTATCCAGTAATCATTTCCTTATGTGCACTCCACAGTCTGGACTGCTCAGAGATGTTCATGGAATTATACAGAGAAGAGAAGAGGGAGAAAGGAGACAGAGGTGGCCAGGAGGATAAAAACAGGGGAATCAAAAGGAGTGAGACAGATCCAGCCAGTAATCATTTCCCTAAGTGTTCTCCACCATCTGGAACACACAGAGATTCAGAGAGTTGAGTAGAGAAGAGAAGGGGGAGGGAGGAGACAGAAGCGACCTGGTGGAGAAAAAGGAGAGTCCAAAGTGCGAGAGAGCAGTCAAGTCGATAATTTCGCTCCCAAGTAAAAATGGGTACTGAAGATTGGGTTCTTAAAAGTACAAAATTGATAACAAATACCAAAAAGCAAAGATTAAAATTCTAAAGTAGAGGTTGGATTTTCAAAAATACAATATTAAAAAAAAGAAGAAGAAAAAAAAAAGTCACAAAGATATATATATATATATATATATATATATATATGAAGTTTGCTTTAAAAAATAGTCTCTTTTTTTTTTTTTAAGTAATATAGTAGGTTATAAAAATGAAAATTAAAGGAGTAATAGAGGACTTAAAAATTTTTTAAAAGTTAAAAAAAAAAAGAATGAATGCAAAAATAGTAAAAATATATCTAAGACTTTCTCTGGTGTCCTTGTGGGCAGTGTAGGGTCAGGTCCAGCTTATATTTCTCAAGATCTATAGGCTCCTTCCTATGTCTATAGGCTCCTTCCTATGTAGTTGGTACTAACTACAGGGTTTTAATCTATTGCGCCTGTCACTTCCAAGGCAGTTCCCTCGGTTTTAGCTTCTTCTGTTTGCTGGTCTCTTCAGTGTCTGATTTCCACCCTGACACAAGGCGGGCAGTGGTGGACACATTTTCTGGGGGAGGGGGGGCTCACTTGTTCAGTTGTGCTGTGGGGATGGAGGGACACTGTGAACAAATAACACTGGCGTGTGCTCACAGTGCCTCAGCAACACTGGGCCTGCCCCCACTCACGGAGCGTGTACCCTCCCTGCCCACACAGCTCAGGCTCTAGGTTGCTCCGCCGGGAACCATCCGAGGCTGGCCCTGGGCTGCATGCACCTCCCAGGTCTAAGCCGCTCAGGTTCGGGCACTCAGGTAGTCCTCAGAGGCACAGACTCCATTGGGCCTGCGTTTTGTGCCCTTTCCAGCTACAAGCAGGTCGGGTGATGTGTTTGGCAAGGGCGGTCACTGCGACTTATTGCCTTTCCCATCCCTGCCGCTCCGTTTTCTGGGTGTACAACCAGCGCACCTTCTCAGGGAGATGTTGACTGTCCAGAACCCCAAGAAGTCTTAGCTAGCAAAGAAGCCTGCTTGCATTTAGGTAGATAATGTCTCTCTGGGGCTGCGATTGCCTCCTTCCGGCTCTGGCTGCCTGTCACCAGAGGGGGATGGTCTGCAGCTGGCTAGTTCTGTTCAGCCCTTTGTTCTGTGTGCAGGCCTGGCGGTGTCTTAGGGCTTTTCGCGTGTTAGCTATCCCATAGTCTGGTTTGCTAGCCCAAATTAGTTCTCTCTGATTACCCTCAGGGCATTCAGGACTGATCCTTACTCTAAGCAATGCAGCCCGTGCCTCCCTGCCCAGCCCCCACTTGCTAGTGGCAGGTGCAGGCGTCTGCGCTGCTTCTCCACTGGGGGAGTTACTGTTGGGCTCATACTCTGTGGGTTTTAATTATTTACTTAATTTTCCTCCCTATTATGTTGCCCTCTGTGCTTCCAAGGCTCTTCACAGACTCAGCAGTGAGACTGTTTCCTGGTGTTTGGAAACTTCTCTCTTTTTAAGACTCCCTTCCTGGGATGGAACTCCGTCCCTACCTCTTTTGTCTCTTTTTTTATTTTTTATATTTTTCCTACCTCCTTTCAAAGACAATGGGCTGCTTTTCTGGGTGCCTGATGTCCTCTGCTGGCATTCAGAAGTTGTTTGTGGAATTTACTCAGCATTTAAATGTTCTTTTGATTAATTTGTGGGGGAGAAAGTGGTCTCCCCATCCTATTCCTCCGCCATCTTAGGACTGCCTCTCATAAAACTTTGTACTTCAAAGGATAGCATAAATAAGGTAAAAAAATAAATCACAAATAAAAAAAGCATTTTCAATTTCTATATATGAGGGACTTTTACTCTGCATATGTAAGGATCTTTTACAACTCAACAGCAGATAGACAAATAACCCAATTAGAAAATTGGCAAAGATTTGAATAGACATGTATCCAAAGGAGATATACAGCTGTCCAATGAGAACATGAAAATATGCTTAATATCACTGGCTACTGTTGGTGTTCAGTCTCTCAGTTGTGTCTGACTCTTTGCGACCCCATGGACTGCAGCACGCCAGGCGTCCCTGTCCTTCACTATCGCCCAGAGCCTGCTCAAACTCACGTCCGTTGAGTCGATGATGCCGTCCAGCTGTCTTGTCTTCTGTCATCCCCTTCTCCTCCTGCCCTCAATCTTTCCCAGCATCAGGGTCTTTTCTAATGAATTGACTCTTCACATCAAGTGGCCACAGTATTGGAGCTTCAGCTTCAGCATCAGTCCTTCCAATGTATATTCAGGATTTATTTCCTTTAGGACTGACTGGTTGGATCTCCTTGCAGCCCAAGGGACTCTTAAGAATCTTCTCCAAAACCACAGTTCAAAAGCATCAATTCTTTGGCCCTCAGCTTTCTTTATAGTCCAACTCTCACATCCATGCATGACCTCTAGAAAAACAATAGCTTTGACTATATGGATCTTTGTTAGCAAGGTAATGTCTCTGCTTTTTAATATGCTGTCTAGGTTTGTCATAGCTTTTCTTCCAAGGAGCAAACGTCTTTTAATTTCATGGCTGCAGTCACCATGTGCAGTGATTGTGAAGCCCAAGAAAATAAAGTCTGTCACTGTTTTCATTGTTTCCCCATATATTTGCCATGAAGTGATGGGACTGGATGCCATTATCTTAGTTTTTTGAATGCTGAGTTTTAAACCAGCTGTTTCATTCTCCTCTTTTACCTTTATCAAGAGGCTCTTTAGTTCCTCTTTGGTTTCTGCCATAAGGGTGTTGTTATCTGCATATCTGAGGTTATTGATTTTCTCCCAGCAATCTGGATTCCAGCTTGTGCTTCATCCAGTCCACCATTTCTCATGATGTGCTCTGCATGTAAGTTAAATGAACAAAGTGACAATATTCAGCCTCGATGTACTCCTTTCCCAATTTAGAACAAGTCCTCTGTTCCATGTCCGGTTCTAACTATTGTTTCTTGATCTACATACAGGTTTTACAGGATGCAAGAAAGGTGGTCCCAACTCTTGAAGAATTTTCCAGTTTGTTGTGATCCACACAGTCAAAAGCTTTAACATAGTCAATGAAGCAGAAGTAGATGTTTTAACAAACCAAAACTATAGAAATACCACTTCAAGTGAACAATCCCAATGCCCATCAACAGATGAATTGATAAACAAAGTGTTGTATACCAATACAAGGCAATGTTAATTGCCAATAAAAATGAATGAAGTACTGATACATGGTACCACATGGATGAACCTTGAAAATGTAAATTAATGAATTAAATCAATAAAAGACCATATATGATTCAATTTACATGAAAAGTCCAGAAAAAATAAATCTATAGAAACAGAAAGTAAATTAGAGATTGCTGAAGGAAAAGAGGAGGGAGGTAATGGGGATTGACTCCTATTGAGCTTTAGAGTGATGAAAATGTTCTAAAGTTAGGTAGTGATGATGGTTGCACAACTCTGTGAATAACATAAAACCCTCAAAGTGGTAGACTTTAAAGGGTATATTTTAAAGATTGTTCATTATGTCTTAGTAAAACTATTACAAGAAAAACAAACGGAACCTAATTAAGCTTAAAAGCTTCTGTGCAACGAAGGAAATTGTAAGCAACGTAGACAGACAGTCCTCAGAATGGGAGAAAATAATAGCAAATGAAACAACTGACAAAGAATTAATCTCCAAAATATACAAGCAGCTCATGCAGCTCAATACCAGAAAAATGAACAACCCAATCAAAAAGTAGGGAAAAAACTTAAACAAACATTTCTCCAAAGTGGACATAGAGATGGCTAATAAACACATGAAGAGATGCTCATCATCACTTATTATCAGAGAAATGCACAAATCTAAACCACAATGAGATATTATCTCACATTGGTCAGAATGGCCATCATCAAAAAGTCTACAAACAATAAATGCTGGAGAGGGTGTGGAGAAAAGGGAACCCTCTTACACTGTTGGTGGGAATGCAAAGTAATACAACCACTGTGGAGAACCATATGGAGATTCCTTAAAAAACTAAGGAAAAAATGACCATTCCACACAGCAATTTCACTACTGGGCATATATCCCAAGGAAACCAGAATTGAAAAAGACACAAGTACCCCAATGTCCATTGCAGCACTATTTACAATAGTTAAGACAAGGAATCTCCTCTTGGCTGCTCCAGCACTGTGCAGAAGTCTAGTCAAGGCTATGGTTTTTCCAGTAGTCATGTATGGATGTGAGAGTTGGACTATAAAGAAAGCTGAGCCTCAAAGAATTGATGCTTTTGAACTGTGGTGTTGGAGAAGACTCTTGAGAGTCCCTTAAACTGCAAGGAGGTTCAACTAGTCCATCCTAAAGGAGATCAGTCCTGGGTGTTCATTAGAAGGACTGATGTCGAAGCTGAAACTCCAATACTTTAGCCACCTGATGCGAAGAGCTGACTTATTTGAAAAGACACTGATGCTGGGAAAGATTGAGGGAAGGAGGAGAAGGGGACAACAGAGGATGAGACGGTTGGATGGCATCACCAATTCAATGGACATGAGTTTGAGAAAACTCTGGACGTTGGTGATGGACAGGGAGGCCTGGCGTGCTGCAGTCCATGGGGTTGCAAAGAGTCGAACACGACTGAGTGAATGAACTGAACTGATGACAAGGAAGCAACCTAGGTGTCCACTCGCAGATGAATGGATAAGGCAGTTGTGGTACATATATGCAATGGAAAATTACTCATCTATGAAAAGGAATGCATTTGAGTCAGTTATAATGAGGTGGATGAACCTAGAGCCTATTATACAAAGTGAAGTAAGTCAGAAGGAGAATGACAAATACAATATATTAACGTATATACATGGAATTTAGAAAGATGGTACCAATGATTCTACATACAGAGCAGCAAAGGAGACGCAGATGGAAAGAACAGACTTTTGCACTTAGTGGAAAAAGGAGAGAGTGGGAAAATTTGAGAGAATTGCATTGAAATGTATACATGACCATATATAAAATAGATAACCAGTGTGAGTTCGATGCATGAAGCAGGACACCCAAAGCTGGTGCTCTGTGACAGCCTGGAGGGATGGGGTGGGGAGGGCAGTGGGAGGGGATTCAGGGTAAAGGGGATATGTATACCTATGGACAATTCACACTGATGCATGGCAAAAAACCATCACAATGTTGTAAAGTAGTTATCCTCCAGTTAGATAAATAAATTAATTTAAAAAAAAAACAGATTTTCAGTTTAGTTTTTGTAAAAGTATAAAATGAGTATAATGCAGATGAGTTGACTTTTTTCCTATTAGGTTATTCAGAGCTTTCTGTGGCTACCTATTAATGACTCAGTGGAAGTATCAATTTCTGGTATTGATCACCATAAAACTTTTATCACCCACCTACACACTAGGAAGCCTTTCTTTTCCTTACCACTTCTTATGTTACCTGGCATAGTGTTCTTAGGTGAATAAATACAGCTACTTTAACAAGATTCTAAGCAAATATGTTTAAAAAGTAAGTTTTCCAAAGCAAAAAAAGGCACAACAAAATCAAGTAGACATTACCTTTGGATTATCTCTCTCTCTAGGTCACCCCTCTCTGATTCCTGTTTCTTTAGATTATATATCAAATTACTACAGCTTTCCAAATATTTCCAAATATGAAGAGAAAGATTCCAGCTATCTATGGATATCTGAAGTGATCTGTCCTATTGGAAGATAAGAAGCAAATAAACTTGAATTTTGACTAACTAGGGGCAGAAAGAGTGGAGTACATTTCTTAAAGGACTTAGGAATGGAAGGACAAACCCAAATCCAGGTGTCTGCTGTTTAAACTCTGATTATCAATAAGGTGATCTGAAAAATGGCACAGTTTCTGGCACAGATCATCCATGAAAATGGTCAGGTTCAAACGAGAAACAAATCTTTCCTTTATCGTGTTCTAAGAAGTAAAAAAAGGAATCTTTTTCTGATAAGAATCCTTAAAAAAATCATCAACATGAGGGCAGGGAAAAACTATCACAGTTTTAATCAAGCTGCAAAATAGGATTAGAGGAGAAGATGTAGGAAAAGTTACAGAACAAAGAAAAAAAAATGAAGTGAAAGATGCTTGACTAACTCTAAGGAGAAAAGAAGTGACAGATTAATTGAGGAAGAAGACTTCAAATCCATTACTCTTGATGCAAGGAGCCTGAGGCAGCACACTTGAATGGAGAAAAAGAGAAAACAAACAAAAAGCCCAAGATTACGAGTCTATCTGCCCCTTTCTTTCCTATCTTCGGAATTGCCACCAAAACTCTTAGCTCAGCACCATGTACCTATCCACAAGAAAAGTATTCGTAGAGACCACCAAAGCTGCTGCCTAATATAATCTTTTTATGGTATTGTATTGTATTGCATTTTAGGAGCATGAAGATATTACTTTAAATGAACTTTAACAATATTCACTACATCTCTAGAGAGATTTAGGTTTTTTTTTTTTTTTAATATATTTAACACATAATACATTCTTACTTTAAAATAAGTTGGAATAACTTCACCAGTTAAAATATTTTTTGATGATAGGTGCGTTTTAAACTATAGATTTAAATGCAACTAAATGTTTATGATGTCAATAATATTTTAAAAATTCCTGCTTTCATAATCTGATTTTGGAACTTTTTCAATTTGGACTTCATATATTCAATTTTTTGATGACAATACTTTTGTGCCTTTATTATAAATGATTTAGATATTATAAATGATATTAGACATTTAGGTTTCCATTTATAGAGCATTTTACTCCACAGCTGTATCTTTGGTTTGGATACTCTTTATTCTTAATAAATATTCATAATAAATCAAGTATCAAATAGGCCCAGTTATTTTCTCATTTTAATAATATTTTTACTAGGCTTAGAGACATCTTGGTGTGCCACATAAACTTTTAAAGTAGCTAATGCAAACTTCTGAAGCTACTGAGACAGATTTGCAAAATTATCATCATGTTCCTCCTCATTAAGTTGTAGTTTAACACAGTGTTCCTTCTGCTTCCTATGAAACAATGGTGTCTCTTAACTCACATCTAAGACTAAAACCAAAACTTTTATAAAGGTCAAAGGACCACAGTGGTTTCGGGTGTCCAGCCAAGTGCTTTGTCAGCTGAATGACCGAGTCACCAGCATGCTCTTTTTGCCTCAGCTACCAGCCTGAGCTTGCTCTCAGAACTGATATAATCAAAGAAAGGAGGGCAGATAAAACATAGTATTTAAGCAAACATTTAAACAGCATCTATTTGTACCTTTAGTGATTTTAATGGCCCCAAACACTTCATAAGTGCCATGAAGATTTACAGACACAGTAAGGAGCCCCTGGGTCCAAAGCCACGCCAGATATAACTGTCCTTGAAGGTGAAGTTGCAAACAAAATCATTCATATTAAGAGCCAGGAAACTTAAAATTGTGTGACAGAGTCGCTCAGGTGTGTCTGACTGTTCACAGTTTCATGGACTGTGTCCTACTAGGCCCCTCTGTCCATGGGATTTTCCAGGCAAGAATACTGGAGTGGGTTGCCATTTCCTTTTCCAGGGATCCTCTTGACCCAGGGATCGAACCCTGGTCTCCAGCTTGGAAGGTGGATTCTTTACCAGTAAGCCACTTGGGAAGTAAATGCATACAAATATATGTAAATAAGGGATAAAGAGATTATTCAAAGAAATTATTTGCTAAAATGTGGTTGATGGGGAATAAGTGGTAGATGCATAGATTACATAGCCACAACTTTCATCCAAAATCTGGGATCAGATGTGTTTAGAAAAGTAAATATTAGAATATCCATATTCTATTATTTGCTACCACCAGTATGGTCTGAGGCAGCATTCCGTAATAAAAATATTAATATTTCTGCAGGAAAATGTGTTGCTATATCTCTTAAATGGTATGTATAAGGCTCATTACTAGTTTTATGTGGAGCTTAGATAATTTCACATCAAGAATTGTAGATAAGAGTTTGCTGACATCTATTCAGGATGGAATACTAAGAAGAATTGTATTGTATAATGTACAAGAGTATAGTTGCAATATTTTGGCATTCATTTATCACTGTGAATAATAATAAATATGTATTTTGTCTCCTCCCTGGTTTCTGACTCAGAGCTCCTTAATCCCTTGGAATTTCCTGCATAATAGCGACATCTTTTGTTCAAATGACATTATTTTTGGTGGGTTACTAGATAGCTTTGGGATGGGGCTGGTCACCAGAAAGACTATGACATAGTTAGCAATCATCTTCTGGGAGGGGGGTATGAGAGGCTGGAAACTGAATGGATGATTGATTATGACTACATGAGGAAGTTCCATAAATTATCTCCATAAATCTGTAAATTCCCGCATTTGAAGAGCTTCTGGGTTGGTGAACATGTGCACATGCTGAGAGAATGGTGCACCCCAACTCCAAAAGACAGATGCACCTGCACTTGGGACCATCCTGGACCTTTTCCTATATACATAATAATGCCTCTTCATCAGGATACTCATCTGTATCTTTATAACATATTTTAAAATTAAACAATAAGTGTAAAGAGTGTCCCTAAGTTCTATCAGGCATTACTGAATGCTAACAAGCTGAGGAAGGATCATGGTAACCCCAGATTCACAGTCCATTGACTGACAATTGGAGGCTTTTGACTGGTGTCTGAAGCGGGGGCAGCTTTGTGGGACTAGGTCCTGGCCTGCAGGATCTGCACTAATTCCAGGTTTGTACGGAACTGAATAGTGTCAGAATTGAATTGTAGGACACTCAACTTATGTCCCAAGAGTTGGAGAATTAGTAGCTGATGTGAAAGAAAACCCCACACTTTGGTGTCAAAATCTGTTGGTAGAGGAACAGATTTTAAAAACATCACTATCTTCAAATATACTTCTAGGGTAAATTTGAAAAATGCGCAGGACTCTGGCCATCATACCATGTGAAAAAGTTACTTCTTAAATTGTTTCCTGAATACATAACTCCATGAAGTTCTGGGTTTTAACTCCTTGTGAATGTGTCTCACTTACATTGAACTGCATCTACAGCATGACCCCGACTTACGAACAAATTATATGGAGTACAAGAAAATCGTTAAAAGCACTCAAGATTATGTAGATCCAATATTCTACTGCCTAGCCCTTGACATTCTACCCCTTAGTAAACTTATTAATACTGAGAGAAAGAGAGAGAGATTTGAAACACCATGAATGAGAATTTATTCTCATTAAAGTCTTTATCATTTATGATTTAGAATGCACATAATCTGAATGCAGCATTCCAAAGAATAGCAAGGAGAGATAAGAAAGCCTTCCTCAGTGATCAATGCAAAGAAATAGAGGAAAACAACAGAATGGGAAAGACTAGAGATCTCTTCAAGAAAATTAGAAATACCAAGGTAACATTTCATGCAAAGATGGGCTCAATAAAGGACAAAAGTGGTATGGACCTAACAGAAGCAGAAGATATTAAGAAGAGGTGGCAAGAATATGCAGAACTGTACAAAAAAAGATCTTCATGACCAAGATAATCATGATGGTATGATCACTTACTTAGAGCCAGACATCCTGGAATGTGAAGTCAAGTGGACCTTAGAAGGCATCACTATGAACAAAGCTAGTGGAGGTGATGGAATTCCAGTTGAGCTATTTCAAATCCTGGAAGATGATGCTGTGAAAGTGCTGCCCTCAATATGCCAGCAAATTTGGAAAACTCAGCAGTGGCCACAGGACTGGAAAAGGTCAGTTTTCATCCAATCCCAAAGAAAGGCAATGTCAAAGAATGTTCAAACTACCGCACAACTGCACTCATCTCACATGCTAGTAAAGTAATGCTCAAAACTCTCCAAGCCAGGCTTCAGCAATAAATGAATCATAAACTTCCAGATGTTCAAGCTGGTTTTAGAAAAGGCAGAGGAAACAGAGATCAAATTGCCAACATCTGCTGAATCATGGAAAAGCAAAAGAGTTCCAGAAAAACATCTATTTCTGCTTTATTGACTATGCCAAAGCCTTTGACTGTGTGGATAACAATAAACTGTGGAAAATTCTGAAAGAGATGGGAATACCAGACCACCTGACCTGTCTCTTGAGAAACCTATATGCAGGTCAGGAAGCAACAGTTAGAACTAGATATGGAACAACAGACTGGTTCCAAATAGGAAAAGGAGTACGTCAAGGCTGTGTATTGTCATCCTGCTTATTTAACTTCTATGCAGTGTACATCATGAGAAATGCTGGGCTGGAAGAAGCAGAAGCTAGAATCAAGATTGCTGGGAGAAATATCAATAACCTCAGATATGCAGATGACACCACCCTTATGGCAGAAAGTGAAGAGGAATTAAAAAGCCTCTTGATGAAAGTGAAAGAGGAGAGTGAAAAAGTTGGCTTAAAGCTCAACATTCAGAAAATGAAGATCATGGCATGTGGTCCCATCACTTCATGGCAATTGGATAGGGAAACAGTGGAAACAGTGTCAGACTTTATTTTCTTGGGCTCCAAAATCACTGCAGATGGTGATTGCAGCCATGAAATTAAAAGATGCTTACTCCTTGGAAGGAAAGATATGACCAACCTAGATAGCATATTCAAAAGCAGAGACATTACTTTGCCAACAAAAGTCTGTCTAGTCAAGGCTATGGTTTTTCCTGTGGTCATGTATGGATGTGAGAGTTGGACTGTGAAGAAAGCTGAGCACTGAAGAATTGATGCTTTTGAACTGTGGTGTTGGAGAAGACTCTTGAGAGTCCCTTGGACTGCAAGGAGATCCAACCAGTCCATTTTGAAGGAGATCAGCCCTGGGATTTCTTTGGAAGGACTGATGCTAAAGCTGAAACTCCAGTACTTTGGGCACCTCATGCGAAGAGTTGACTCATTGGAAAAGACTCTGATGCTGGGAAGGATTGGGGGCAGGAGGAGAAGGGGACGAGAGAGGATGAGATGGCTGGATGGTATCACCGACTCTATGGATGTGAATTTGGGTGAACTCCGGGAGTTGGTGATGGACAGTGAGGTCTGCTATGCTGCAATTCATACAGTCGAAAAGAGTTGGACACGACTGAGCGACTGAACTGAACTGATGCACATAATGGAGTTCCACATCTGATGTAAATAAGTAACTTCTATTGAACCTTGTGGCTCAGCTGGTAAAGAATCCACCCACAATGTGGGAGACCTAGGTTTGATCCCTGGGTTGGGAAGATCCCCTGGAGAAGGGAAAGGATACCCACTCTAGAATTCTGCCCTGAAGAATTCCATGGATTGTATAGTCCATGGGTCTCAAAGAATCAGACACAACTGAGAGAGTTTCACTTACTATTAGACCTGACCTTCCCACAGATAACAATTATATATATTAGACAGCAAAAAAAAAAAAAAAAATCGATGACCCAGAGCCAACTTGAAGAGGCTTTCACCTGCCAAAGATGAAACTATGTGACCTTCTTCAATAATGACAGTAAAGTCAATGAATCAGACCCCATCAAATGTGTTTAAATTCATGAGCTGATCACTATTTGACAATTAGTAAACAAAGAGATAGTATCAAACATTCATCTTGTTTCCTGAGAAAACTGTACCTTTGGTTATCAAAATAATACATAAAAAAGAGTACCTTTTCATTAATCTATTTAACTAATACATGTAAAAGAAATGATATAACTAAAATATCACCATTGTATAGCCCTTTAGATCCCTTTATGTAGTCGCTTCAGTCATGTCTGACTCTTTGCAAACCCACAGACTGTACCCACCAGGCTCCTCTGTCCGTGGGATTCTCCAGACAAGAATACTGGAGTGGGTTGCCATGCCCTCCTCCAGAGAATCTTCCCAATCCAGGGATGAAACTCTCATTTCTTGGGTTGCCTGCACTGCAGGGTGGATTCTTTACCACTGAGCCACCAGGAAGCCTTATATCCCTTTAAAGTATCTATCTATCTATATATATATATGTATATAGTCAACATATACTATACTTTACAGTATATAATATATACATATGTGGGTGTACTGTATATATACATGATATACTGTATATATATACATATACACATATATGGTGTTAAGAATATATGTGTTATATATGTGATCTTAGGAAAAATGAATGCTTAATGTCCTCTCTACACATATACCCATACCTGCCCCCCACACACATATTTAATGCCAATATAGGTATATGCACACATATATATGCTTTATGCATCTCTCTCTCTCTGTATATACATATATACACATTTGACCCTTGAACAACATGGGGGTTAGGGGGTGCCAATACCCACATAGTCAAAAGTCTGCATGTAAATTTGGCTTCCCCAAACTTAACTATTAATAGGCTACTGTTGACTAGAAGTCTTACTGATAACATAACACATAATTTTGAATGTTAGATATATACTGTATTCTTATAATAAAGTAATCTACAGAAAAGAAAATGTTATTAAGAAAATCATAAGGAAGAGAAAATACATCTACAGTACTGTATTGTGTTTATTGACACCATATGTTTACATTGTCTGTTTACAAGATGAATTATCTGTCAATATTTTCTTGTATGATACAAAACACTGTAGATATTATATGTATGAGTAACACTAGACATCAAGAATGCTTGGGGCTAGTGCACTGGGACGACCCAGAGGGATGGTATGGGGAGGGAGGAGGGAGGAGGGTTCAGGATGGGGAACACATGTATACCTGTGGCGGATTCATTTTGATATTTGGCAAAACTAATACAATTATGTAAAGTTTAAAAATAAAATAAAATTTAAATTAAAAAAAATGAAAAGATGATGTGAAAAGAAATTCCTATGTATTTATAAGTATGAAGATTTATGTATTGATAATGAGGTAGCAGCAATATGATAAAGATATGACCAACCTAGATAGCATATTCAAAAGCAGAGACATTACTTTGCCAACAAAAGTCTGTCTAGTCAAGGCTATGGTTTTTCCTGTGGTCATGTATGGATGTGAGAGTTGGACTGTGAAGAAAGCTGAGCACTGAAGAATTGATGCTTTTGAACTGTGGTGTTGGAGAAGACTCTTGAGAGTCCCTTGGACTGCAAGGAGATCCAACCAGTCCATTCTGAAGGAGATCAGCCCTGGGATTTCTTTGGAAGGACTGATGCTAAAGCTGAAACTCCAGTACTTTGGGCACCTCATGCGAAGAGTTGACTCATTGGAAAAGACTCTGATGCTGGGAGGGATTGGGGGCAAGAGGAGAAGGGGACGACAGAGGATGAGATGGCTGGATGGCATCACTGATTCGATGGACATGAGTCTGAGTGAACTCCGGGAGTTGGTGATGGACAGTGAGGTCTGCTATGCTGCAATTCATACAGTCGAAAAGAGTTGGACACGACTGAGCGACTGAACTGAACTGATGCACATAATGGAGTTCCACATCTGATGTAAATAAGTAACTTCTATTGAACCTTGTGGCTCAGCTGGTAAAGAATCCACCCACAATGTGGGAGACCTAGGTTTGATCCTGGGTTGGGAAGATCCCTGGAGAAGGGAAGGGATACCCACTCTAGAATTCTGCCCTGAAGAATTCCATGGATTGTATAGTCCATGGGTCTCAAAGAATCAGACACAACTGAGAGAGTTTCACTTACTATTAGACCTGACCTTCCCACAGATAACAATTATATATATTAGACAGCAAAAAAAAAAAAAAAAATCGATGACCCAGAGCCAACTTGAAGAGGCTTTCACCTGCCAAAGATGAAACTATGTGACCTTCTTCAATAATGACAGTAAAGTCAATGAATCAGACCCCATCAAATGTGTTTAAATTCATGAGCTGATCACTATTTGACAATTAGTAAACAAAGAGATAGTATCAAACATTCATCTTGTTTCCTGAGAAAACTGTACCTTTGGTTATCAAAATAATACATAAAAAAGAGTACCTTTTCATTAATCTATTTAACTAATACATGTAAAAGAAATGATATAACTAAAATATCACCATTGTATAGCCCTTTAGATCCCTTTATGTTGTCGCTTCAGTCATGTCTGACTCTTTGCAAACCCACAGACTGTACCCACCAGGCTCCTCTGTCCGTGGGATTCTCCAGACAAGAATACTGGAGTGGGTTGCCATGCCCTCCTCCAGAGAATCTTCCCAATCCAGGGATGAAACTCTCATTTCTTGGGTTGCCTGCACTGCAGGGTGGATTCTTTACCACTGAGCCACCAGGAAGCCTTATATCCCTTTAAAGTATCTATCTATCTATCTATATATATGTATATAGTCAACATATACTATACTTTACAGTATATAATATATACATATGTGGGTGTACTGTATATATACATGATATACTGTATATATATACATATACACATATATGGTGTTAAGAATATATGTGTTATATATGTGATCTTAGGAAAAATGAATGCTTAATGTCCTCTCTACACATATACCCATACCTGCCCCCCACACACATATTTAATGCCAATATAGGTATATGCACACATATATATGCTTTATGCATCTCTCTCTCTCTGTATATACATATATACACATTTGACCCTTGAACAACATGGGGGTTAGGGGTGCCAATACCCACATAGTCAAAAGTCTGCATGTAAATTTGGCTTCCCCAAACTTAACTATTAATAGGCTACTGTTGACTAGAAGTCTTACTGATAACATAACACATAATTTTGAATGTTAGATATATACTGTATTCTTATAATAAAGTAATCTACAGAAAAGAAAATGTTATTAAGAAAATCATAAGGAAGAGAAAATACATCTACAGTACTGTATTGTGTTTATTGACACCATATGTTTACATTGTCTGTTTACAAGATGAATTATCTGTCAATATTTTCTTGTATGATACAAAACACTGTAGATATTATATGTATGAGTAACACTAGACATCAAGAATGCTTGGGGCTAGTGCACTGGGACGACCCAGAGGGATGGTATGGGGAGGGGGAGGAGGAGGGTTCAGGATGGGGAACACATGTATACCTGTGGCGGATTCATTTTGATATTTGGCAAAACTAATACAATTATGTAAAGTTTAAAATAAAATAAAATTTAAATTAAAAAAAAATGAAAAGATGATGTGAAAAGAAATTCCTATGTATTTATAAGTATGAAGATTTATGTATTGATAATGAGGTAGCAGCAATATGATTGTTTTGAGGTGACCTAATGTAATGTAGGAAGCAACAGTTAGAACTGGACATGGAACAACAGACTGGTTCCAGATAGGAAAAGGAGTACGTCAAGGCTGTATATTGTTACCCTGCTTATTTAACTTATATGCAGAGTACATCATGAGAAACGCTGGGCTGGAAGAAGCACAAGCTGGAATCAAGATTGCCAGGAGAAATATCAATAACCTCAGATATGCAGATGACACCACCCTTATGGCAGAAAGTGAAGAGGAACTCAAAAGCCTCTTGATGAAAGTGAAAGTGGAGAGTGAAAAAGTTGGCTTAAAGCTCAACATTCAGAAAACGAAGATCATGGCATCCGGTCCCATTACTTCATGGGAAATAGATGGGGAAACAGTGGAAACAGTGTCAGACTTTATTTTCTTGGGCTCCAAAATCACTGCAGATGGTGACTGCAGCCATGAAATTAAAAGATGCTTACTCTTTGGAAGGAAAGTTATGACCACCCTAGATAGCATGTTCAAAAGCAGAGACATTACTTTGCCAACAAAGGTCCATCTAGTCAAGGCTATGGTTTTTCCTGTGGTCATGTATGGATGTGAGAGTTGGACTGTAAAGAAAGTTGAGCACCGAAGAACTGATGCTTTTGAATTGTGGTGTTGGAGAAGACTCTTGAGAGTCCCTTGGACTGCAAGGAGATCCAACCAGTCCATTCTGAAGGAGATCAGCCCTGGGATTTCTTTGGAGGGAATGATGCTAAAGCTGAAACTCCAGTACTATGGCCACCTCATGCGAAGAATTGACTCATTGGAAAAGACTCTGATCCTGGGAGGGATTGGGGGCAGGAGGAGAAGGGGATGACAGAGGATGAGATGGCTGGATGGCATTACTGACTCGATGGACGTGAGTCTGAGTGAACTCCGGGAGTTGGTGATGGACAGGGAGGCCTGGCGTGCTGCGATTCATGGGGTCGCAAAGAGTCGGACACGACTGAGTGACTGAACTGAACTGAACTGAACTGAACTGAATATAATCAATACAATCGCTTCACAGTAGCCATCAGGGAAGACTACACGCTAATGAATAAAACAGAATTTTATAGCATACAGTGTTATTAATATTCATTACAGCTTTTAAAAGCCTCATCTATGATGACAGTCTGAGATGCAAACTTTCCAAATATGAAAGAGAGGCATATTGTATAGTAATGTAATTCTTTGAAAGCAAAGTTCCACATTATTAATCTTATATTAAATGTCACTCACCTTATGCTCATATAAGGGTAGGTTATACGCTTAGTACCTCTTGCACATGATGTTCTACATGATACTTAGGCTATGATGATAATGATGACAGAAATGTCTCTTGCAGTTCTTGCTGTACAGCTATTAGATTTTCACACGAAGGCACTCACACACACAAAAGAGGCATGAAGATTATTTACTAATCAGTAAACGGTAGTGGATAGACATAAAGGTCTTCATCCTCTTCATCTTGAGCAAGCTGAGGAGGAGGAGGAAGGGGAACTGTTGGTCTTGCTGTCTCAGGGGTGGCAGAGGATATAGAAGGGGATGCAGATGTAACTTTGCGGAAATACATTGTAATCTATGTCTGATTTTTGCTTTTGTCATTTCTCTAAATATATTTTTGTATTACTGTTCATCATGTTTGTTACACCAATTGTCTTGCTGTGCATACTGTTCGTTGAATCCAGGGTAGGCAAGGGGTGAGTTAAGAGGCTGGAAGGAGACTCGAGGAGCTGTAGGAACTGCAGACACGTTTATTGTCTTCTGGTTGACACAGAAGCTGAGGCAGCAGATATACCACAACACAGCACAGCTACACACAACCTCTCTTCTGGCTGTCGCCGTAGCTGTAGCAATAGACACGCTGTATTATCTCCTCCCTGGGCTGACCCAGTGGGCACAGCCCTGATACAGCAATAATGTCACCACTTTCTTAAGTGGAGCCCATATATCCATATCGCCCACAAAACCCATGACCTAGTGCATACCTCGTGACGCACAGGCTCAGTGCTATCTCAGCTGTTAGGATAAGTGATTTTAGCTGTTACATAACCATTATTTACAAAACATGAGGTGAAAGAGCCTGAATATGCCATCTTGGCTAATTTGCTCTCTCCCCACAATTTCTCTACAGACTCCAATCCTTTTGCTATTTCCTTTGTTTCATAGAAGGGTCCATGTCATAGAGGAAGTCAAAAGGAGTCTAGGATAATTGGAACCATTCTGACAGACTGTCCGATGCCAACTTGTTTCCTGGCACTGCTTCTTCCACATCCTCCTACTCCTTGTCTGGCACTTCTTTGCAAGCACTTATCTCTGTCAAGTCATCTTCTGTTAATCCTCTGGTGTAATGTCTATTAGCTCTTACCCTCGCTCTTATCATTTTTTTTTTTGCCATATTCATAAACTCTCTCATGACCTTGCGTGGCTCTATAAGAAATCCTGTAAAGTCATGTGCAATATATGGATATAGATTTCTCAAGCAAGAATTTGTTGTTTCAGACTCAAGGGTGTTCACAGTTTTTACTATAACAACAATGGCATCTTCCATGGTGTAATCCTTCTTAGACTTCCACAATCTTCTATCAGTGTTCTCTTCTATAGTACTGAAAATCCTTTCCATAGATATTATATCTATGGAAAGTCCTTTCCATAGATATCATAATAACCTTTAGAGGTCATTGTCACCCTCTGATCTAGGGCCTGAGCAAAGATACTGTGCTTAAGGGCAAGTGGACAGCTTCAGTGCCTTCATTCTTGAACTCATGCAGTTTTGGGTGGCCAGAGATGTTGCCCAATATCAAAAGAACTTTAAAAATCAGTCCCTTTTGCTCAAGAGATATTTTCTGACTTTAGAGACAAAGCATCAATGGAACTACTTCAAAAAAAAAAGTGTTCTCATTGTCCTGGCCTTCTTGTTGTCCAACCTGAAGACTGCTGGCTAATGTTTATCATCTCCCTTCAAGGCTCAAGGATTAGCAGCTTTATAAATAAGTGCTGAACTGATCATAAATCTGACTTCGTTTGCACAAAACAGTAGAGTAAGCTTACACTTTCCTGCCTCAAACCCTTCTCTCTTCTCTTGCTTATTAATGAATATCTTTTATGGCAATTTTTCCAGAAAAGGACAATTTTATCTGCATTAAAAACCTGTTCAGGCAGATACTCTTTCTTCTCAAATGTCTTACTGTTATTTTGGAACTCATCAGCTGACTCTTGGTGTGCAGAAGTTTCTTCTGTTCAGTTCACCGCTCAGTCATGTCTGACTCTTTGTGACCCCATGGACCGCAGCATGCCAGGCCTCCCTGTCCATCACCAGCTCCCGGAGTTTGCTCAAACTCATGTCCATCTAGGTGGTGATGCCATCCAACCATCTCATCCTCTGTTGTCCCCTTCTCCTCCCGCCATCCATCTTTCCCAGCATCAGAGTCTTTTCCAATGAGTCAGTTCTTCACATCAGGTGGCCAAATATTGGAGTTTCAGCTTCAATTGGGATCTTGCTCCTCTTATCTTGATATTTTAAAAGGCAAACTTCTTTTCTAAAATTATCAAACCATCCTTTACTGGCATTAAATTATCCAGCTTTGGATTGTTCATCTTTCTTTAGTTGTCATATAACAGCCTCATGTTAGTCTAGAGGTGTGAATTTCTTATAGCAATCCTGTACCCACAAAAAAAGCTAATTTCATGGCTGCGGTCACTGTCTGTAGTGATTCTGGATCCCAAGAAAATAAAACCTGTCACTGCTTCCACTTTTTTCCTATTTGTCATGAAGTGATGGGACCTGATGCCATGACCTTAGTCCTGTGATGTAGTCCACCGGCAAGGACCGTCAAAGAATGCTGACTAACAGTCAGAAGTGGGAAGAGACAAGGAGAATTCACAACTTTCACTGGAACAGACACATTGATTTCACATTTTTAATTTCAGAACTGTTAGACAATAAGTTTCTGCTGTTTTAGGCCACCCATCTTGTGGTACTTTATTGATACACACTAGGAAATGAATATATCTATCTATATATTATATCATTACTATATAACTCACCTTTTACAGTTCATATTGCTTACTAATGATATATATCAATCCACTGGTTCTCCCTCCCTCCTCACCAGAAGGCAAGCATCAGACCAGAAGGTATCTTTCTCATTGCTGTATCCCAAATACCTAGAAGAGGTCTTGGTAGACAGCAGGCATTCAATACATATCTGAATAGAATCATCCTCATATATGTTTCTTCATCATTTAGCCATTTTAGATACTCTTTGTACATTTCCCTTTGGGCTTTTGCTCTTTGGGTTTCCCTGGTAGATCAGATGGTAAAGGGTCTGCCTGCAATGCAGGAAACCTGGGTTCAACCCCTGGGTTGTGAAGATCCACTGGAAAAGGAAATGGCAGCCCACTCCAGTATTCTTGCCTGGAAAATTCCTTGGATGAAGGAGCCTGGTAGGTTACAGTCCATGGGATCACAAAAAGTTGCACATGACTGAACAACTTCACTTGTGCATTCCCCAGCTTTTTTTTTCCCCACTTAGTGCTTGTTTATCCATAATAATGGGCAACATGCCTAGCAGGAAAATTTAAATAACGATTAAAATTTAATTTACCATCTTTTTTTAATTGAATTCTTTAAAATTATTGTTAAAATTTAGTGAGGTTGACTGTTTCTAATTTCATCTCCATTTATTTTAGCTATGCTTTCTTTGTGGAGGTGTTATAAAAGAGGCAATCAAGTCAAACACCAGGAGAGAAAAGGAAAAAAAAGAGCAACTCAACTCTTGAGCAACTGAGAGTAGACAGAACATAAATTGTTTAACTCACTAAGCAAGTCTCCATGGAGGAAATTATTATGCATCAGATCAGATCAGATCAGTCGCTCAGTCGTGTCCGACTCTTTGCAACCCCATGAATTGCAGCACGCCAGGCCTCACTGTCCATCACCAACTCCTGGAGTTCACTCAGACTCACGTCCATCGAGTCAGTGATGCCATCCAGCCATCTCATCCTCTGTCGTCCCCTTCTCTTCCTGCCCCCAATCCCTCCCAGCATCACAGTCTTTTCCAATGAGTCAACTCTTCGCATGAGGTGGCCAAAGTACTGGAGTTTCAGCTTCAGCATCATTCCTTCCAAAGAAATCCAGGGCTGATCTCCTTCAGAATGGACTGGTTGGATCTCCTTGCAGTCCAAGGGACTCTCAAGAGTCTTCTCCAACACCACAGTTCAAAAGCATCAATTCTTTGGTGCTCAGCCTTCTTCACAGTCCAACTCTTACATCCATACATGACTACTGGAAAAACCATAGCCTTGACTAGACGGACCTTTGTTTGCAAAGTAATGTCTCTGCTTTTGAATATGCTATCTAGGTTGGTCATAACTTTTCTTCCAAGGAGTAAGCATCTTAATTTCATGGCTGCAGTCACCATCTGCAGTGATTTTGGAGCCCCAAAAGTAAAGTCTGACACTGTTTCCACTGTTTCCCCATCTATTTCCCATGAAGTGATGGGACCGGATGCCATGATCTTCATTTTCTGAATGTTAAGCTTTAAGCCAACTTTTTCACTCTCCTCTTTCACTTTCATCACTAGGCTTTTTTAGTTCCTCTTCACTTTCTGCCATAAGGGTGGTGTCATCTGCATATCTGAGGTTATTGATATTTCTCCCAGCAATCTTGATTCTAGCTTGTGCTTCTTCCAGCCCAGTGTTTCTCACATGCCATAGAGCAGCGAAAAATGAAGATGTTATTAGCAAGGGACATTCTTAGTAGGCAGAAAGAAGCAGAAGACCATAAAGTAAGAAGAAGAAGGAAAGAGAAAAGAAAAGTGAACCAAATTTTTTTCTGCTATCATGTCAAAATTTAGGACACTCATAACCCCAGACAGATTAGAGGGAAGCTAAAAAGCAGAGAGGCTTCTACCTAGTTTTGTGTTAGAAAATCTAGAAACTGAAAAGCAGATGTGTTTTGTCACAACATGAGGTGACATAACAGTATGGATAGGGTGGCTTGTAGTGATTGGCAGAGAATGCCCTGGGAACCCCAAGCTGCCTCATTTCTATGTAAGTACATTCAGCATCATAGTAATCCAAGTCTATGCCCCAACCACTAATGCTGAAGAAGCTGAAGTAGGATGGTTCTGTGAAGACCAAAATTCCATCTGGAACTAACACCAAAAATAGGTGTCCTTTTCATTATAGAGGACTGGTGCAAAAGGAGGAAGTCAAAAAGTACCTGGAGGAACAGGAAGGTTTGGCCTTGTAGAACAAAATGAAGCAGGGCAAAGGCTAACAGTTTTGCCAAGAGAGTTCTCTGATTGTAATATCCATCCTCTTCCAACAACACAAGACATAGCTCTACACATGGACATCACCAGAGGTCAATATTGAAATCAGATTGAATATATTCTTTGCAGCTGAAGATGCGGAAGTTCTACACAGTCAGGAAGAACAAGACTTGGAGCTAACTGTGGCTCAGATCATGAACTCCTCATTGCAAAATTCAGATTTAAATTGAAGAATGTAGGTAAAACCACTAGGAAGCATTACTACAAACAAGGGTAGTGGAGGTAATGGAATTCCAGCTGAGTTATTTAAAATCCTAAACAGTGATGCTGTTGAAATGCTGCACTCAATATGCCAGCAAATTTGGAAAAACTCAGCAGTGGCCACAGGACTACAAAAGGTCAGTTTTCATTCCAACTCCAAAGAAGGGCAATACTAAAGAATGATCAAACTACAGCACAATTGTGCTCATTTCACATGCTAGCAAGGTAATCCTTCAAGCTATGCTATAACAGTACATGAACTGAGAACTTCCAGATATACAAATTAGACTTAGTAAAGGCAAAGAAGCCAGAAATCAAATTGACAACATCTGCTGGATCACAGAAAAAGCAAGAGAAATCCAAATAAACATTCTCTTTTGCTTCACTGACTGTGTTAAAGCCTTTGACTGTGTGGATCACCACTGTGGAAAATTCTTAAAGAAATGAGAATGTCAGACCACCTTACCTGCCTCCTGAGAAACCTGTATGCAAGTCAAAAAGCAACAGTTAGAAATATCAATAACCTCAGATAAGCAGATGATACCACCCTAGTGGCAGAAAGTGAAGAGGAACACTGAGCTTCCTGATGGTGAAAGAGAAAAGTGAAAAAGCTGACTTAAAACCCAACATTCAAAAAAATACGATCATGGCATCAGTCCCATCACTTCATGGCAAATAGATGGGGAAACAATTCAAACAGTCTCAGACTTTATTTTCTTGGGCTCCAAAATCACAGCAGATGGTGACTGCAGCCCTAAAATTGAAAGATGCTTGCTCTTTGGAAAAAAAGCTATGACAAACCTAGACAGGGTATTAAAAAGCACAGACATTACTTTGCCAAAAAAAGTCCATATAGTCAAAGCTATGGTTTTTGCAGAAATCATAAATAGATGTGAGAGTTGACCCATACAGAAGGCTGAGTGCCAAAGAATTGATGCTTTCAAACTGTGATGCTGGAGAAGCTTCTTGAGAGTCCCTTGGACAGCAGGAGTTCTAACCAGTCAACCCTAAAGGAAATCAATCCTGAATATTCATTGGAAGGACAGATGCTGAAGCTGAACCATCAGTACTTTGGACAACTGATACAAAGAGCTGACTCACTGGAAAAGCAAAACAAACACAACTTTTTCCCTGATGCTGGGAAAGATTGAGGGCAGATGGAGAAGGGGTCAACAGAGGATAAGATGGTTGGATGGTATCATCAACTCAATGGACATGAGTTTGAGCAAACCCCAGGAGGCAGTTAAAGACAGGTAAGCCTGGCATGCAGCAGTCTATGGGGTTGCAGAGTTGGACACGACTTGGCAACTGAACAACAACTAGGATAGTGATAATAAATTGGTAACTTGAGCAATCATCAATGATAGGAAATAAATATTTTCCTGTGGAGGTTCCAAAACTGTACCCACTGTTGGCAATTAAATTTATGACTTAGGCCTGTATCCAAGGGGGAATTTCCTAGTGACATAGCGATAAAGAATCCACCTTCCAATGTAGGAGATGGGTTCCATTCATGGGTCAGGAAGATTCCCTGGAGAATGAAATAGCAACCCACCCAGTATTCTTGTGTGGGAAATCCCATGGACAGAGGAGCATGCAGTCTCAAAGAGTCAGACATGACTTAGTGACTAAACAAGAACAACAACATATATCTGTCATTTAGTTATGGTTTTCTCGGCATACTGAAACTTTTCTGTATTTTCAGAAGTAAAATATTAAGAAATCTGTGAAGTAAAAATGAAGACTAATAGATAGTCCTCATATTTGAAATTAAATATCTTAGGAAAAATAAGATTTTTTTTTTACTTAAAATTTTGAACAAAAAATACTGAGATGGTTAAATAAAATTTTTATTTTAAGCAAGAACTTACAATTCATTGATTTACAGACAAGCTGAAATGGAAGGTAATATAACTACTCTTTAAAATGAAATTACAGACTGGATTGACAATGACTTTACACAACTAAATGAATTTATCTTATATAACACATTAAAATTATCTTCTATATATTATGAACTGACATCCAAATCCACAGCTCTTATACATAAATTCCACATGTTAACAAAATTTGTTGATTATAAATACATAGTTACTATGAATACATTTTAGGTGATTACCACACTTTTTTTCTCCTTAGTAAACACTGAGAATTATGACATATGCAGACAGTGTATAAGAGACCTTAAGTCAGCTTTGATTCCATTATTAAGAAATCCATACAGAATTGGATTAAGACAACAGGACATCATGCCTAGCAAGTGACATATGCAATACACCAACTTGAAATGTCTGTTTGAGATCAGGTTATCATTAAAATCGGTTACCACGTGGAAAAGGTGTAGAGGCATCCAGCTCACCGCAAACACTAGTATCAAGATAGTCAGTCTGTAGAAAACACTTCGAGATCTCTTTTTAATTCTCATGATAGACTGGTTTACTCTCATCTCATGAACATCTGAGTTTTCTTCTGGTTTCACCTCGAAGCAGGTGGGCACCCCTGGTATGAACTTACTGGATGAAGGGAGCGGACTCTTCCTGGAGCCCGCGTGCTCCGGAAGCCTTCCAGGGCGGTTCTCCAGGGGCGGCCTGGCTGGGGCTGGCAGCACACAGGCTGTCTTCTTGCTGTACCTCCTTCTGTGCTTCCTGATGAATGAGTAGCTCCACTTCTGGCTGCTGGGGAGCTTCACTTGGGGCCCACTCTTTTGGGAAGGATGGAGAGTTAAGTTGATCATCTCTTTTTCTTCCAGTTGGTTTTCTTTGTTGGACAATCCACAGCTTATACTCCTGCAGACACTAGTATGACTTACAGTTAGACAAACTAAGGGCAGAATATACTGAACAAGCAATAAAGAGATAGTGAAAGCAATTCGGTATGCATCAGATGGCCATGACTCGACACATAGATACCTGTTGCTCAGCAATGCTGAGCCAAAGGTCTCCTGAAGTTCCACAAGGCTGTGAAACACTGGGAGAGGAGAACACATTGCAAAACCCAGTGTCCAGACAGTGGCGATCAGGAAATAGCCATGGTTAGCTGTTAAATGATTGGATACAGGGTGTTTTATCATATGATACCTGACAATGGCGATGGATATTAAAATTAAAGTGGAAACCAGAACTGTCACACATTGAAGGAAAGGCATAATGTGACACATGACCCTGCCAAACATCCACTGATCCAGCAAGACCGAGGTCAGTGTGAAAGGTGAGCAAAACAGCACAACCAAGATATCAGAGAAGGCCAGGTTCCCTATGAGGAAGTTGACTGTAGTCTTCTGATTTCGCTTCCTCATGAGAGCCATCAAAATAAGTAGATTCCCCATAAAACCAAGAAGACTTACAAGTGTATAGAGTCCAATCAAAAAATACTGCAAGTCATCAACACTGCTTTTATAGTCATCCCAGACTGGGAAATCAGAGTTCCGAAGAGCAGCAGTATTGTTCTCGCCAGCAGATGTTTTGTTATAATAATCCTTGAGCTCTGAATCCATATTATACTCCTGCTTGGAATAGAAAGACACTAGTTAGGAACTAAAAAAAAAAAAAAAATCATGACAACTATAAAGTAATCCATTGAGAAGGAAGCAAAATTTTACCATTTTCTCCTGTTACCTTATTAATTTACTAAGAAAGTTTAGTGAAGTCTTTACCTGGCACCAAGTACAGTGCAAATATCAGCCATAACAATTATAGTAAGTTTAAATCTATCCTCATTTCTATGATGCATTGATTCATGTTAAAACAGTAGACCAAAAAAAAAAGGTAGGCCTTTTTTTTTCACTTATGTAGGAAAAATGTAAGGGAAGGAAAAGGAAAATGTGGATAAGAACTTCAAGATATCTAATTATAATAGCTAATTAATACTTTTTCTAGTGGAGATACATGTTGTAGTCATATCTTAGATGTTTCTTTCTATCCTACATCAATCAAGGTCAAACTTGAAAGTAACCTGCCCTAAATTATTCCTTGATCTATTTAATTGGATATGATCTCCTTTGAATCCCCACATATTTCTGTTTATAGAATCTGATACTATATGACATAATTTGCTTTGTACTGCAAGTATAATAAAAACTAGTTTATCTTATTTATGTATAACCAATGGGAAAGCAGAAACTGTCCTTTACTCACTGTGATATCGACCATAAAACATGGCACAGTAACTTCATCATGGTACTGTTAAGTAAATATATGTGGGAAAATAAATTCAAACCAGAGTCTAATATCCCAAATATATCAAGTTCATAAAATCTTCAGATTTGAGCTTCTCAAGTGTAGATACACTATCATAGGACCTACATGTACAGAGTAGTCACTCAGTAAATGTTTACGTGAACACAATCTTGACAGCAAAATCATCCTGTGATCAAGTCTCAGTTCTCTGAGACCTGCAGATTATCATGAATTAAACCACTGACCAGCTAGCTGCTGGTTTATTTAAAAACAAAATTTACTTGTTTATTTTTTAATTTAAAGATTGAAAATATATTTCAGCCTTAAAAAGACTGAATAAATTCATTTTGTTTAAGGAAGATATTATAGCATAAAGAAGTGATACTAATATGCTGCTGCTGCTAAGTCGCATCAGTCGTGTTCGACTCTGTGCGACCCCATAGACGGCAGCCCAACAGGCTCCTCTGTCCCTGGGATTCTCCAGACAAGAAAACTGGGTGGTTTGCCATTTCCTTCTCCAATGCATGAAAGTGAAAAGTGAAAGTGAAGTCGCTCAGTCGCGTCTGACTCTTAGCAACCCCATGGACTGCAGCCTACCAGGCTCCTCTGTCCATGGGATTCTCCAGGCAAGAGTACTGGAATGGGGTGCCATTGCCTTCTCCGGATACTAATATAACATACCACAAATTTTGTCACCTCAAGGATATTAATAATATTAATACCACAATGATATTACTTATTTACTGTTATATATTACAGATTTGACATTATTGTCTAATGAAGTACACAATTGCCTATAATATATCAAGAAGAGGCAAAAGGAAAACCTTCTCCCCTTTAAAAAAGCAAGCACTTCCCATTTTTTTCTAAACAAGAATATCCTATAGAATACTCAGGATAGCAACAGCTAGTTAATTCTGATGAGTATACCTTGTAACAGATATCCTGATATAGATAGATAGACAGAAATATATATATATATATGGATATATATGGAGATACATATATTTTAGGTACATATATCTTTAAAAAATCACTGTAAGTTTATCAATCTATTTCTAGATCTATAGTTGGGTAATTATGTTTAAAACTATAAAAATACATATATATTTAAATTAATAGTAAATAATTATCTTCTATTTATAAGGGATATATAGATCCTGGGCCAATAAATTTCCAAAGGGCAAATCTTATTGTTCACATACCTTTGTCATAAATAACTTTTCAAGTATACATACAGCAATTTTCAAATAGCATGATATAAGCATTGTTGTACTATGAGAAATTCAAAAGTTTTTTTCACAACTTCTATAACAGATCCTACATTATTAAATTTCTGAAGGCCAATTGCATTCCTTTAAAGTGAGACATCACTCAGTCATGTCCGACTCTTTGTCCATGGAATTCTCCAGGCCAGAATACTGGAGTGGGTTGTCTTCCCTTCTCCAGGGATCTTCCCAACCCAGGGATCAAACCCAGGTCTCCCACATTGCAGGCGGATCCTTTACCAGCCGAGCCACCAGGGAAGCCCCTTTTAAAGATAAATGAATTCAAAAGTTCAGGATTTTATTCATTTATTCTTAGGTGTTAATCAATAATTTACGCTGATATTGTCTCAAGTTGAAAAAGATTTCTGGTAGGTACGATAGTGACTCACCAGGCTTACTAAATCATCCCACTCATCATATTCCCAGTCAATGGGCTTCCTGCCGCTCCCCTGGACAGTTCCATGAGCTTCTAATCAGAGCAGCCTCGACTGGCATTCCTGCCTCGTTTCCTGAGCTCCAGTGACCCCCTGGCTCCATCTGGCTTCTTCCCTATCCTATTTACACTCACAGTCTGTAAGGCTGCTTGTTACTATGATTCCTTTATACTCAGCTGTTCTTCTCTGGATTCACTTTTTGCAAACAGTCCTCTTTAGTTGTACATCAGTAGCTACTGATTGTCCCCCCTGCAACCAAGGCAAGGACAGAAGAGAAACTGGACAGTATACTCTATAATGGCTTTGTGTTTTCTGGGGACATGTAATTGTAGGGTAAAACATCTCGAGAGTAAAAATTACTGTCCCAAATTTTTAGTAAGAGAAGAAGCAGCACTATTGGTGATGACAGAAGAATGTGGCATGAGTCTAAAATTCAGGGTGCCTCCAGTGCATGGTCAGTTCTCTCTGTGACACTCTGATGGAGAAAAGGGAAAATGTCTCAATTATTTTCATGATTTTAATGATGCTTAATAGAGTATGTTGTACATAGTAGATGCTAAATAAATATGTTACTTAATCAATTTACAAAAGTAGTTTAATTTTCTCAGCTTTTAAAATAACAGAAATGAGTCATCTGGGGGACATGGACAAATTTAGCATAGAGTACAACTATATGTGTATATATGTGTGCTTAGTCTGACTCTGCAACCCCATGGACTGTAAACCACCAGACTTCTCTGCCCATGGAATTTTCCAGGCAAGAATACTGGAGCAGGTTGCCATTTTCTCTTCCACAGAATCTTCCTGACTCAGGGATGGAACCTGGGTCTCCTGCATTGCAGGCAGATTCCTTACCATCTGAGCCATGGTTGTAGTATATGTGTATATGCAAACATACATGCATACATATATGTACATATGTATAAACGTTTTATATATACAATGTATACAATAATATATGTATATATTTATGTATTGAATATATACAGATATATTAATACATTGAACATTGAATGTCCATTTATATTCTATATTCATATATATTTAATATTCAATGTATGAATATATAGAATATTGAATATATATGCATATATGTATGTATGTATATTTACATATACACATATATTAGAACCACTGAAATTAGACAAGGTTACAAAGGGCCCCAAAATGAAATGAAGAGTACCTACATAGGCAACTGTGATAATTTACCACGTTTCAACTTTAAATTATGATCAGGCCTCATTATAAAATGAGTCCGTCACTTTATTTCACTTACAGTGTGTTTTTACAAACTGAAGGTTTGTGGCAACCCTGCACAGAGCAAGGACATCAGCACCATTTCTCCAACAGCACATGCTTACTTTGTGTCTCGGCGCCACGTTCGGTAATTCTCTTGATAGTTTGAATTTTTCATGACTACTTGTTATGTTGATCTGTGGTCAGTGATTGTTGATGTACTATTGCAATTGTTTTGGGACACTAGGAACTGTAACCATATAAGATGTGACTTAATCCACACACATTGTGTCTGTTCCCCCTTCTCTCCCCCTCTCCTCAGGCCTCCCTACTCTCTGAGACACAATGTTGAAATTAGGCCAGTTGTTAATTCTACAATGGCCTCTAAGCATTCAAGTGAAAAGAAGAGTTTCGGGTCTTTCACTTTAAATCAAAAGCTAGAAACAATTAAGCTTAGTAAGCAAGGCATGTCAAAGGCCCAGATAGGCGGAAACCTATGTTTCTTTTGCCAAATAGTTAGGCAACTTGTGAATGCAAAGGAGTTCTTGAAGGAAATTAAAAATGCTACTACAGTTAATACATGCTGCTGCTGCTAAGTCACTTCAGTCAGTCGTGTCTGACTCTGTGTGACCCCATAGACGGCAGCCCACCAGGCTCCCCTGTCCCTGGGATTCTCCAGGCACGAAAATTAATACATGAATGATTAGTAAAGAAACTGCCTTACTATAGATACAGAGGAAGCTTTAATGGTCTGGATGAAAGATCAAACCAGTGACATTCCTTTAAACCAAACCCTAATCCAGACCAAGGCTCTAATTCTCTCCAATTCTGTCAAGGCTAAGAGAGGTGAGGAAGCTGCAGAAGAGTCTAAAGCTAGCAGAGATTGGCTCATGAGGTTTAAGAAAAGAAGAAGCCTTCTCTATAACCTCAAAGTGCAAAGGGAAGCATCAAGTACTGATGTAGAAGCTGCAGCAAGTAACCCAGAAGATCTAGCTCATATAAATAATGAAGGTGGTTACACTTAACAGTTTTTCAGTGTAGACAAAACAGTCTTATATTGGAAGAAGATGCCCTCTAGGACTTCCATAGCTAGAGAGGACAAGTCAGTACCTGGCTCCAAAGCTTCAAAGGACAGGCTAACTCTCTTGTTAAGGGCTAATGCTCTAGTGACTTTAAATTGAGCCAATGCATGTTTATTATTCAGAGAATACTGGAGCCCTTAAGAATTCTGCTCAGTCTATTCTGTCAGTGCTTAATAAATGGAACAACAAAACATGTCTATTGACAACACAGCCTACCAAATTTTTTACACCTGCTGTTGAGATTACTGCTCAGAAAAAAAAAAAATAGTTCCTATTAAAATATCACTGCACATTGACAATACAACTGGTCACCCAAAAGGCTGATGAGATGTAAGAGAATTCATGTTGTTTCCATGCCTGCTAACATGACATCCATTCTGCAGCCCACAGATCAAAGAGTAATTTCAACTTTCAAGTCTTATTACTTAAGATAGAGAATTTTGTAAAGCTATAGCTGCCATAGATAATGATTCCTCTGATGGATTTGGGCAAAGTCAATTGAAAAACCTAGAAGGTTTCACCATTCTGGATATTGTTAAGAATATTTGTGATTCATGAGAACAGTCAACATGTCAATATGAACAGGAGTTGGGAAGATCATTTCAACCATAATGATGACTGTGAGGAGTCAAGACTTCAGTGGAAGAGGTAACTGCACCTGTGGAGGAAATAGCAAGTGGAGCCTGAAGAACTAACTGAATTGTTATAATCTCATGATAAAACTTTAAGGGGTAAGGAGTTGCTTCTTATGAATGAGCAAAGAAAATGGTTTCTTAAAATGGAATCTTCTCCCAGTCAAAATGTTGTGAAGGTTGTTGAAATGACAACAAAGGATTTAGAATATGATGCAACTTCAGTTGATAAAACAGCAGCAGGGCTTAAGAGGACTGACTCCAACTTTGAAAGGAGTTCTACTGCAGGTAAAATACTAATGAACAGCATTGTTTGCTACAGAGGAATCACTCCTAAAAGATACAATTAATGGGACAAATTTCATTGTGTCTTACTTTAAAAAACCGCCACAGCCACCCCAACCTTCTGCAACCATCACTCCCCTGATCAGTCAGCAGCCACCAACACTGAGGTAAGACCCTTTACAGCAAAAACTCTATGACTCACTGAAGGCTCAGATAGCTTTTTTTTTTTAAGCAATAATGGATTTTTAATTAAGGTATGTACATTGTTTTGGGGCTCCCCAGATGGTGCTAGTGGTAAAGACTTGCCTGCCAATGCAGGAGGAATAATAAGAGACACTGGGTTTGGAAGATCCCCTGGAGAAGGGCATGGGATTCTATCCATGGAATTCTCCATGAGGCCCTTGGGATTCTGTTCATGGGATTCTCCTTGGGGTTTGGAGAATCCCATGGACAGAGGAGCCTGGTAAGCTACAGTCCATAGGCTTGCAAAGAGTCGGACACAACTGAAGCTACCTAGCATGCATGCACACACATTGTTTTATTAGACATAATATTATTGCATGCTTAATAGACTATAGTTTAAACATAAGTTTTATATACACTGGAAAATGAAACTCATGTGACTTGCCTTGTAATGGTCTGGAACCAAGTCTGCAATATGTCTGAGGTTTGCCCCCAAATATCTTCACTGATAAAGGCTATCGCATAAGAACACAAAACCGAAAAGGTAAAAAATATTTACAACATTTTTACTTAAATGAAAAAGAAGTACATCAGGTTGTACAGTTGGTGGCTGGTACAATTCTATTATAATATATGCGCATAAATATTTGCACATAATTATATGCACATAAATAAGGAAAAAATCACTGTGTCATAAAAATGTCACCCTGAATATTCACTGGACATGACAAAACTGAAGACAACACTTCTATCCTTCTCTAAAAGACACTAATTTACACATTATTTAAAAGGGAGGCCTTTTTTGTTAATGAATAGCTAAGAGAGATCAGTTGTTCCTTTATTCATTCAACTAGCATTTATTGAACATCTAATATGCTAGGTGCTTTGCTAGGCTGTGGCAGAAGAATGATAACTGATACAGGTATGATGTGAAGAATATTCTGAGGTGTTAAGGTCTCTGATGAGTTGTTGCAAACTACAATTGTCTCATACACGAAAGGCCCTCAATGGATGATGAATAAAAGAAAGAAAGGCATTTTCCTGATGTCGTTTTTTCACTACAGCTTGAATACTTGTATTTCTGGGGAATCCTATGAATGTTTATTTGTACCTACTGATAGATTATCTTTTTTCCCTTATGCTTTCTCTCACCTCATATTCCTTCATTCATTCACCATTCATTTATTCATTTTATTTTGCTGTGACTATGTAGTTAAACTTTCTGTGCTCTTCCTGTAGCTCCACTCCACCCCAAGTACACACATAACACCTAAGATCACGCTCGACACTAAAGGAACCTTCTGTAAATTTTTTCTTGGATGGATAACTTCTCACAACTAAATAATGGATATTGCAAATGAGAGAAGGGGGCAAAGAGGGAATGTTAAACTGTTCCTTTCAAAGTGTCTCCTTGTAGCCTGGGAACATTTTGCACATCAGGAAAATTCTATCTAATAAGATTCAAGTCTTCCGTTTCTTTACTTGAAAAATTTATACTATAGGAATAACTTTAAAATGAAAGGTGAAAAAACATAGAGGGTTTCTTTCCTTAAACTTACCCCCTAATTTCTCTTTCTTCCTGAAAAGCACAATAAACAAGGCTATAATAGAAATGGAAATATCTTTAATAACGATCTGCTTTTCAACAAGTGTTGTAATGAATGTTGTACAATTTTATGCAGCATAAATATTTTACAGATAATAAAAATAATATTAAATGTGAACTTCTCTTCATCTTAGATCACTAGAGAAATTATGAAATAAAGAATGTTTTTAAAATGAAATATTATTTTAGAAGAAATCTGATATTGACTGTGTGAAAACTTTTGTGGTGCATAATTTTTGTTCACTCTTTTATACCTGGTTTTAACCCCCCTCCTCCGCTCAGAATTCCCAGGCTGAAACATCAAACTTTTATCCTTAGCCTTACGAGTTAAAGAAACAAAAGTTCCTGGTCCAACTGTGGTGACGTTTTTTGAAAAAGCAGTATCTTGTAAAGACACTGTAATTTTGTTATATTGTAATTGTTTATAAAAATTGATCTATATGTGACACCAAGACATATGGAATCTTGTGAATAGACGAGTATTTCAATAGATAGTTCTTAAAAAGAATGGGAGGAGCTGCACGGAACTCAGAGGACATACAAGGACTGAGCTTATACACTTAAATAAAGTCGCTTTGCTGTGATCTTTTCCTGCCTTACGGAAATACACATCTTTCTTCTCAAAAAGGTTACTAATCACACAAAAGAATTAAATACGTGCAATTGTTTCCCCTCTAGCAATGATAAAATATCACTTGTTGCCCACTTTGCTGTGATCCTGGGACAAATGGCTATGTTTCACGTTCTCAAATATCCCCATGATCTACTTTTAAAGCCAGAATCTGGCAAAATGTGAATTGTAAAGAAATACTGTTCCGTTCAGCTGATAAACACGCAGGCACGAGCCACCCTCTCTCCCCATTTCTTACATCAGTTTCTTTTCTCTTGAGAAATCTGAAATTTAAATTTGCATTTGGGAGGCAAATTTCGCTGAGAGCGCCTTAGGAGATTTCCACAGGCTCCCAGCAAGTCTCTGGGCTTCCATCCAACAGGGTGGTTCGGTCCCTTTAAAAGATAACTGAAAGGTCCGCAAGCTCGGGGATGAATTCCCAGCCTAGGAATTCGAGGCTCTGGGAAGTGTCGGGATACCTGCCCCCGGAGCGCAGACCCGGGCGCGCCGCTGCGGGGTCCCGGGCGTCAGCGAGCGGGGCTGCAGGTGCTCGGCGTCCGGGGTCCCCGCCTGGAGCACCCCCCGGCACCCCAGCTCCGAATTTGCCGGGCTTCCCAGGGCTCGCCCTCTCCGGGAGCCGCGTCCTCCCTGCACCAGTGCCAGCGGGACCTTAGACACGCTCTTCCTGCTCAGCTCTGCTCACCCACGTCCCGGCCACCGGACTCGCACAGAAGCGCCGCTGAATCCTTCCCTCTCCCTCCGCGCCCCAGAGGCGCCCGCTCTCAGCTCGGACCCTTGACGTCAAGCCCGGCCCTATGGGCACCTCGGGGCGCCTCGGCTCCCGGGATCGCGGCCGTTCCTGCTCCCGGCGGCTGCAGGGACTCGGGCCGCCAGAGAAAGGGGCCGCTCTCGCCGAGCTCCCCAGCCCTGCTCCCCGAACCTGCTCGGGGCGCCCCCTACCTTTGGATCGGCGGGGGAGAGGAGGCACCCTGTCTCCCGCCAAGGCTGTGCAGGGAGGTGGGGCTCGGGGCCGCCGTGGGAGCAGCAGCGCCGTAGCTCAGGCTCCCCTTGAACTCTTCAAGGCCCAGGTTTTCTCCTTGCTCGAAAACAGAAAAATAATAAAAACCCAAAGCAAGCAGAGCGCCGGTCTTTCTCTCACCTTCCAGAGTGAAGCGGGGAGGCGTCTGGGCGGGGGTCGCCTAACCTTCGCTGGCGCGGGGTTGCCAAGGCACCCTGCGGAGCGGGGCTGGCTTCCTCCCGGCGCGGCGCGGGCGGCGCGTGGGCGCCAGGCGGGGAGGCTGCTGCCGAACCCTGGCTTCCACGGGCTGCGCCTGGCAGCTACAGACGACGGGGAGGGAAAGAGTTGTCATAGGTTAAAAAGACCAAACAAACGAAACTTGTCCTCCGTGTCTGCTCAACGTGATTTCCGTCCTCCAGATGTCCAAATCTGTATCCATCCTGTAGATTTGCCTTATTTTTGGTTATCAGTTGTCAGGAGCCTATGGTTTCTCTGTGTGAGAGGGTGTGTGTGGGTGTGGGTGGGTGGGTGGGTGTGTGAGATAGAGAGAGAGAGAGAAATTAGGGATGAACTGGTAATAAACCCCTGTGTCCCTATCCTTTGAAGTAAAAGTATTTTCTTTTAGGCTACCAGGTCTCTGAGTCTCTAAAGGCTGCTTCAGAGCTAATAATTAGGAATGTGAAGATGTAGAAATAAAGAATAGCTGTTGGACTGGGGAATTGGTAACAATTTAGAATAAATGGACCACATGGCGGAATCATTAGGTCCCTGAAAGATACAGGCAAAGGGCTGACACATTCCTGCTGCTGCTGCTGCTAAGTCGCTTCAGTCGTGTCCGACTCTCTGCGACCCCATAGACGGCAGCCCACCAGGCTCCCCGTCCCTGGTATTCTCCAGGCAAGAACACTGGAGTGGATTGCCATTTCCTTCTCCAATGAATGAAAGTGAGAAGTGAAAGTAAAGCCGCTCAGTCGTGTCTGACTCTTAGCGACCCCATGGACTGCAGCCCACCAGGCTCCTCCGTCCATGGGATTTTCCAGGCAAGAGTACTGGAGTGGGGTGCCATCGCCTTCTCCGACACATTCCTAGGTTGTTTTTATAGGAAGCAGATCCCCACCAGATCCAGATGAAAATTTATGATCGTAAGAATATAGACGCTGGAGTTTGAAACCAGAAGGTTGATGATGCTTGAAACTTAATATTGATGGCAACCAATTCAAGAATCATGCATAAGCTGGTCACTCACTCAGCAGCACTCCCTGTCACACTGCTTTTAAAACCCTCTCCCTGAAAGCCATCTGGGATTTGATTTTGAGCTGCCCATTCTCCGTGCCTGGCACCTGCAATAAACACTGCACGTTCCTTCACCGCAACCTAGTGTCAGTGGACTGGCTTTACTTGGGAGGGTGAGCAGAACCAAGTTTTCTTCTGTAACACGAAGAGGATCACAAACAGGGTCTTTGACCATAGCTAGGTCTGAGAAGGGGTGTGCTTATTGCACACTTTAAAACTGAAAGCTGCTGTGTGACAGTCACAGTATCCCATGTCTAGGGACGAGTGCAGTCCCCTGAGAGGACTGTGTCCCTTGGGAGCAATGTTACTTGTAAATCTAATTTCTGAGGGCAGTAAATATTAACTATTACCCCAGAAGTCAGAGAAAAAAATTCCTGTGCCCCTTTCTGCTGAATTTTAGTATTTGATACTCAGGGGACCTGTACGGACTGTTGTTGCAGCAGCCAGAGCCATCCAAGAGCTCATGAATATAAACATCCTATTTCATTTGTCACTATTTTAACACAGCAGGCATTTTGAAAATGCCCATAGGCTTGTGTGGTGGGTGAAAGGAAAGATGAAAGTGTCAAGAAGCTACGCCTGGGGAGAAAAGAAAGCTTGGTTCTTAGATTTCCTTAACTCCAGCATCTATACTGTATACTGCCATACCTGCCATGTACATTTCTACCCTTCTATCCCCTGTATAGTTACAATACACGCCTACTTCTGGGGCACATGGGCTTTAAAACAACTTCCAAAAAAGGCCCCTTGTGACTATTGTCTGGGAGGGGGAATGTTCCCCCTCTCACTTCTGGAGTCCTTGTGGCTGGACTAATGATAAAATGAACACAAGGTAGATTTACAGGAGAAAAAGAAGTATATGTTAATTCATTTGCATGGAGAACTTGTAGAAATGAGACCTCAGAAGTGGCTAAAGCAGGCAGCTTTTACACTTTTTAGACAAACAATAAATTTGTGAGCAGGACAAGGGAATTTAGGCTTTGGGTGCTTAATTAGTAAGGCATCTAAATAGAGTTTGTGCTTGGAGCAGTAAATACAAGAAATAATATGGTTTGTTTATACAGGCTCAGTCGTGTCCAACTCTTTGTGACAACCTGGACTGTAGCCTACCAGGCTCGTTCATCCAAGGAATTTTCCAAGCAAGAGTACTGGAGTGACACAGGGATTGAACCCAGGTATCCCACATTGCAGGCAGATGCTCTACCATCTGAGCCACCAGGGAAGCATTATGCAGGCTTCTCTGCCCAGATTTCCTATCTCTGGTGATGAAGATGTCTTTCTGCCTCCACAGGAGGGGAGAGGACCTGTTGCAGGAGAGATTATTTCTTGATTCCAGAGAGACAGAAAGAAGAGTCAGAGTGTCTCTCTCACACTGGTCTTTTTTTTTTTTAAGGATTTTTTTGATCAGGACCATTTTTAGAGTCTATTGAATCTGCTATAATATTGCTTCTGTTTTACGTTTTGGTTTTTTGACCAGTAGTCATGCGGATCCTAGCTCCCCCACTAGGGATCAAACCTGCACCCCCTGCACTGGAAGGCTACGTCTTAACCACTGGACCACAAGGGAAGTCTCACATCGGTCATTGAAGTGACTTTAATTAGAGGTAACAAACATGCCATCTTGGCACATTTTGAGGTGGCCCACCATGAGCCCTAACACTATCTTCCAAAAACAAATACAGCTGGTCTATGCAATAAGCTTTTTTATGTTAGAAAGAAAATTGTAATTTGTTCTTTCCACAAATTTCGGGGTTTTTTCTTTTGATGATATGAACCTTTAGGTTGGAAGTAATTATTAAAGTAAAAGTAAAAGGAGCATGTCTTTGAGATGCAGATTGTGTTTAATCCACCATTTCTGTTCTCACCACACGCACAAACATGCAAGCCTCAAAAAGAGAGTCAGAATTTCTTCTTTAAATACACATTTGCCATACATCATTAGAAATCCTTTCTTTTGAAAAGAATTGTCAATTTGTAAAATTTCAACAATATGTTACATAAAGAAGAAAATATGAAGATAACTGTGCTTTTATTTTCAAATTTTCCAGGAAGGATTCAAGATGAATCATTATAATTCTGTAGAGTATAATAGTGTAATTTTGCTTCTATTTGATGGAGTGTCATCCAAACAGAGGAAGTATCAACACTATCCCTGGGAATAGATACAGTAATGTCCACCTCTGTTCTATGTATTTTTCCCACTCACTATTTGCAAAATGCTCATTTGGGAAATTAAGTTGGGTTTTATGTGTGTTACAAAATTAAACTGGCCATTTTCCAGTTTTCATGGTTCTTTATCAGTTATAGAAGGAAGCATATCTATAAAGGTAAAAGTTAAAATTGCTCAGGAACTCCTGAGACAAATTATTGAATAAGAAAACACTCCAGACAATGCCTGGGGTAACTTTTCTCTGAGGAACGTCTGTTGTTTTTTATCAAAGTTATTGCTGCTTTTTAATAACAACTACCATTTGTGGAGACTAGTTACTGAAGTGCTTTGATATAATCTCAAATGATATGTGATCTCAACCATTATAGTGGCAGTAAATTAATGAAAGAAAATATTTTAGTTGTATTTTTTTCTCTGAGAATTTTTGTTATATTCACTAAGGGTAAATGTTTCTTTGTCCACTGTTTCTATCATGATAAATTTAAATCTTTAATTCTTAAAAAGTATGGAAAGGGCCATTTCTATGTATTAAACATATTTTTATGAGCTCACTGATGCATTGATTTCCTTGGAATCTAGTAGATTCAGGACTTAAGACAATGAACTAACTTATAATTGGGAAATATATGCAATTTAACTAACAAAAGCTAGTTTTTTAAAAAAGTTACTCCAAAGTATTTGCATGCACAGAGTCGTTTTCTCAGGGAATTCAATTATAACTTTGAGGTGTTACGAGGAAACTATAAACATTTCATAGTCTTCTGATGAGCACTGTGCTACTTAAGTAAGCAAAACTCTATCTTTCTTTTTGATGCCCTAATAATTAAAGCACTAAATATAAATCAGTGACTGATGCCAGTTTTTTTCTCAAAGTAATTCTTCATGTTAAAAATACCTACATACTTACATGTGGCAAACATTCATATAGTTATATAATCACATATCTCCTATGTATTTGTATATTCATCATTTGTCAAAATACCTGGATTGTAGCTAGGTTTTATTCCAAATTAATCATATAGTTTTAGGCATACAATTTTATCTTTTTAGTCTTTACTTTTTTTGTCTGTAAAACAAAATATTTTGACTAGCAGATCTGGAACTCCCTTTCATTAGGCAGGAAGTTAGCTAAGAGCAAGGAGAGATGCCCCTTCAGCTAAACATTCAATAGCCACCTAATCCCACCCCCACAAGCAATTTACTAGCCCCGCCCTAACATACCCCCATCAGTACTCCAAATAGTCAGGAGGCTGGAAAAATTCCCCACAAGCCTTCTGGCAGGACTTTGCCTACTCTGGGACATGCCCACACTTCACACTATCATGTACTAAAGCAACCTTCGGTGGCCATTGGATTTATTAACTGCTCATAAATATTCCATGAATACATACATCTAGTTATAACAGACTGAGTTATGGAAGGACATGCTACAGTAGAGCATCTTGTTATATAACCTGCAGCTGTCAATCAAGACTGGCAGTGAACAACTCCCTGGATTAGGCAAATGGCCATTGCCTTTAAATCTCTGTACCGCAGCTCTTCAGGGCCATTGCCTCCCTTGGCAGAACCCACCTCTCTCTTGAGGTGTTCTTCTGTTCTTTCTTTCCTTATTGTCAATAAACTTTCTTGCAACAGGTAAGAACTTAGGTTTTTTGCGTCCTTACAGAGAACCGAAGCCCATAGAGGAGGTCTCCACTAACACGTTTGAACTTTGAACTCTGTTAATGCCATTAACAAGCACACATTACAAATACATGGGTAGAAGAATAGCTTATATGGATCTGCAGAAAAATTTGATGGTCATAAACATTATTTGTTTCCCCTTCATATTGGGTAAGGGGGGAGAAAAAGAAGAAAGAAATATTGTTAATATAATTTCCTGTTATTTTTGTACCTTTCTCTACCCTGCAACTGTTAATAACTCTATCAGTTCAGTTCAGTCACTCAGTCATGTCCGACTCTTTGCGACCCCATGAATTGCAGCACCCCAGGCCTCCCTGTCCACCACCAACTCCCGGAGTTCACTCAGACTCACGTCCATCGAGTCAGTGATGCCATCCAGCCATCTCATCCTCTGTCGTCCCCTTCTCCTCCTGCTCCCAATCCCTCCCAGCATCACAGTCTTTTCCAATGAATCAACTCTTCGCATGAGGTGCCCAAAGTACTGGAGTTTCAGCTTTAGCATCGTTCCTTCCAAAGAAATCCCAGGGCTGATCTCCTTCAGAATGGACTGGTTGCATCTCCTTGCAGTCCAACTGACTCTCAAGAGTCTTCTCCAACACCACAGTTCAAAAGCATCAATTCTTCGGCGCACAGCTTTCTTCACAGTCCAACTCTCACATCCATACATGACCACAGGAAAAACCATAGCCTTGACTAGACAGACCTTTGTTGGCAAAGTAATTTCTCTGCTTTTGAATATGCTATCTAGGTTGGTCATAACTTTTCTTCCAAGGAGTAAGCATCTTTTATTTTCATGGCTGCAGTCACCATCTGCAGTGATTCTGGAGCCCCCAAAAATAAAGTCTGACACTGTTTCCACTGTTTCCCCATCTATTTCCCATGAAGTGATGGGACCAGATGCCATGATTTTCGTTTTCTGAATGTTGAGCTTTAAGCCAACTTTTTCACTCTCCACTTTCACTTTCATCAAGAGGCTTTTGAGTTCCTCTTCACTTTCTGCCATAAGGGTGGTGTCATCTGCCTATCTGAGGTTATTGATATTTCTCCCGGTAATCTTCATTCCAGCTTGTGTTTTTTCCAGTCCAGCATTTCTCATGATGTACTCTGCATATAAGTTAAATAAGCAGGGTGACAATATACAGCCTTGACACACTCCTTTTCCTATTTGGAACCAGTCTGTTGTTCCATGTCCAGTTCTAATTGTTGCTTCCTGACCTGCATACAGATTTCTCAAGAGGCAGGTCAGGTGGTCTGATATTCCCATCTCTTTCAGAATTTTCCACAGTTTATTGTGATCCACACAGTCAAAGTCTTTGGCATAGTCAATAAAGCAGAAATAGATATTTTTCTGGAACTCTTTTGCTTTTTTCATGATCCAGCGGATGTTGGCAATTTGATCTCTGGTTCCTCTGCCTTTTCTAAAACCAGCTTGAACATCTGGAAGTTCACGGTTGACATATTGCTGAAGCCTGCCTTGGAGAATTTTGAGCATCACTTTACTAGCATGTGAGATGAGTACAATTGTGCAGTAGTTTGAGCATTCTTTGGAATTGCTTTTCTTTGGGATTGGAATGAAAACTGACATTTTCCAGTCCTGTGGCTACTGCTGAGTTTTCCCAATTTGCTGGCATATTGAGTGAAGCACTTTCACAGCATGATCTTCCAGGATTTGAAATAGCTCAACTGGAATTCCATCACCTCCACTAGCTTTGTTTGTAGTGATGCTTTCTAAGGCCCACCTGACTTCACATTCTAGGATGTCTGGCTCTAGATGAGTGATCACACCATAGTGATTATCTGGGTCGTGAAGATCTTTTTTGTACAGTTCTTATGTGTATTCTTGCCACCTCTTCTTAATATCTTCTGCTTCTGTTAGGTCTATACCATTTCCGTCCTTTATCGAGCCCATTTTTGCATGAAATATTCCCTTGGTATCTCTAATTTTCTTGAAGAGATCTCTAGTCTTTCCCATTCTGTTGTTTTCCTCTATTTCTTTGCATTGATCACTGAGGAAGGCTTACTCTATAGTAATATTTAATTCATTCTTAAAAGTTGTGGTGTTTCTTAAAGCAAATTATTCTATATCTAATTACATTATTTAAGACTTTTATTACAAAAAATATAAAAAATGAGAACATGGAATCCTTTAGAGACACAATGTTTATCAAAAAAATTCACAAAAAGTCATATATTGTTCCCTTTTGTAGGTTAAAACTCCTCATAAAAATGTTGATAATTATCACCTCAATATTATTTTAAGATAAATTTCCATTTCTTAGTGAATTTTTACAGCTAAAATATTAAATCTAGTTTTAAGTCTAAATATAGCTTGCTATATTTAAGTGGAAATGAAAAGGAAATAGTTTATTTATTTTTGGTATGTCAGTTTATTTTTAAGTCTTTAAAAAGGATGTTTAGAGAATGGTTCAAAGCATAAGCTCAGAATCAAAAGTGAATATGGTTGAATGCTCTTCAAAAATCCATCTGTTACCATCTTCTTACTTTTATGCTAATGGATACTCCAGCTTTTTAAAGTATATTATTCAGCAAGTAGAAAAAGTTATGAGACACTTTCGTTACTAGACATTATATTCATTTTCAAAGGCAGCGAGGTCCATTACTCAAGCCTACACTGAATGGTAAAAGCAGAATTCAACATTTAGGAAAATCAAAAAGTTTAAGAAGAATCAAGAAGAGTCTAGTAATCATATGTAAAAAAGGTATACATGTGTGATTCATATGTATAAAAATGATAATAATCATCATAGGTACAAATGTTAAAGATATTTTTTAATGTTTGAGATGAACAAGTGGACTTGATTTGTGATGTTCATAATTTATATAGGCCTATTCTACTTCTCATTCTTCAATCCCTCAACAGAACTGTTTTCAGTATCTTATGAAACACCAGATATTATTCTAGACTCTAAGCTTTAAGAAGTGAAAAAAAAAAAAAAAAGGAGTTACTGCCTTCCAGAGATTACAGTATAGCTGTAGATCTGTGTAATATATAACTGTCTGCAATATATTGTGTTTGAAATAAACTCAGAGTGCAGTAGGAATAAAAATAGGAATATAAATACAAATTCAGACCATGGGGGCAATCTGTAGAGATGAGAGATAGATCTAGGAGAGGGCTTTGTAGTTGAGAAGATACTTGAACTGAAGTTGAAAGAATTGGTGCAAGTTAAACCAGCAGATGGAGGGGGTGGGCAAGTAAGGAGTAGGGGAGAAGACACAGAGGTGATAAACAGCAACATTTGGAGACCTGAAGACAGCTCAGTTTAACCAAAGTTTGGGAAGTGGGCAGAGGATCACACTGAAAACGTTTGTTCAAAAGAACACTGTTCGCACTTTTCTTGAAGGCTCTGGAGAGCAACTAGATGATTTCAGCTGAGCAGTTTTATCACTGAACTACTGTGACAGCAGCTGGTGGCAGAAGGACCATTCAGTAGAGAACTAACTAGAGCTTGATGGATATAAAAGAACACGTTTGAGAGATATCATGCTGTGAAATCAACGCCGATGTGTGACCAGTTGTCAACTGACCCATCACCCTTGAGACCAGTTGAATCTAAGTGTGTGTAAGAAAGGGAAATGCCGGGAATGATCCTCAGGTTCTGGCTTGAGGGGCTGAGATGATGGCCCGGGTTTGGATCATGTCCACTAGCTGTGCAGCACGTTTGCCAAGGAGATCTGGGAGAGGTCTGCACTTCACATGGAGTACAAGAGAGTCGCTGATGGCAGAGGGTATGACTATGCTTCAACGTGAAAAAATATATAGATTAAGAGCTCTGTTAAATGTGGGAATTTCAGAGCTGATCAAGGAAGAGACAGTAGCAGGAAAAGCATGGTGCACACGTTTTATTTGGCTGGTCTTGAACAGGCTTGCATGACAGGGAAGTTTCTCTCAGTAAGACACCTCCCAGAGATAGCAGTATGGGCTACCACTTAGAAGGAGGATGGGACAAGGAAACCCCTGGGGAGAAGAAGAAAATAGAGAGTGGTTTAGAGACATTTAGAAAATGCCACTCACCAGCAAGATGGGGAGATTTGGGTCAGAGAGGTCTGAAGGGCAGCATCAGATGATAGTGTTTCAACGCTGCAGGATTTGTCATTCATGGTTAGCAGATGTTGAGTGCAGTTTCTCAGAGTATATAACGTAGGTAGGCTCTAAATAACTAAAAATATATTTATTTGGACTGTATTAAAACAACTAGATGTGTGAGAATTTGAGATTGGTGCAGTCTGGCATTGGTGTCTTGGTCTGCTATGAAGAAGTAAACAGTATGGGCACCATTTTAGGCTAATACTCAGGGGCCATCACTGGCTCATTGATATAACAGGATCCTAGGGAGAGAGACACCTAAGAAGGAGATGGAGATGCAAATCCTGGGGAAGAAGGCTGACAAACAGCAAGTAAGAAAAGAGAACCACCTGAAGTGTAGTTAGAAAAGTCAAAGGAGAATAAAAAAGTCAAAGGAGAGGATGGTCAAATGAGACAAATGCATCATAAAGTCTGAATTCTGTCCCCAGGTGTAGCCATTGGTGACACAGGCAAAAGTAGGTTCCAGTGGGCCACTTGAGGCACAGTGAGAAGACTGGAGTGAAAGGCTTCATTCCTGGCCAAGACAGACACGGCAGCTAGAGAATTTCTGACAAGGGTGGATAAGGGCGAGGAGTTGTTTTTGTTTTAAGTGTTGAATTAAGAAAAGTGAGTTGTTGAACAAACTGGTGTTTTTGGTTATGTTTCTGTTGTGTAACAAGCTTCTCAGAACTTGATAAGGAAACAACAACTCATGGGATCTATGCTCATGGATTAAGTCAGTCAGCATCTCAGGAGAGGACAATGGCAATAGCTTGTCTGTGACATAGTATTTGGGGCATCAACTGGGAAAATTCAGTGGGTTGGTATGACTTAATGCTTGGAGTCTGGATCAGCTAGGCTGGAGGACCCACTGCCAAAATGAGGGCTGTGAAAGAAAATAAATACCCTATGGTAAACAGCATTATTTCCTTCCTTTTATGGCTGAATAATATTGCCACCACATCTTTTTTAATCCACTCTTCTGTCAATGGACATTTAGTTTGCTCTCATGTTCTGGCCATTGTAAATAGTGCTGCAATGAGCATTGGGGTGCATGTATCTTTTTAAATTAATATTTTCTCCAGATACATGCCCAGGAGTGACATTTCAGGATTATCTGGTAACTCTATTTTTACAACATGGATGGACCTAGAGATGATTATACTAAGTGAAGAAAGGCAGACAGAGAAAGACAAATCTGATATATGAATCTTAAAATTTATGCAGATGAACTTATTTACAAATCAGAAATAGACTCACAGAAATAGAAAGTAAATTCATGGTTACCAAAGGGGAAAGAGGAGGTAGGGACAAATTAGGAGTTTGAGATTAACATATACACACTACTTGATATAAAATAGATAACCAACAAGGATCTACCATATAGAACAAGGAACTATACTAAATGTTTTGTAATAACCTATAAGGAAAAGAATCTCTCTCTATGACTCTTTGCGACCCCATGGACTATAGCCCGCCAGGCTCCTCTGTCCATGGGATTTCCCAGGCAAGAATACTGGAGTGGGTTGCCATTTCCTTCTCTGGGAGATCTTCCCAACCCAGGGATTGAACCCGTGTCTCCTACCTCTCCTGCATTGGCAGGCAAGTTCTTTACCACTAGTGCCACCTGGGAAGCCCTCATAAGGAAAATAATCTCTTTCTTTCTTTCTTTATGTATATACATATAAATATAATTGAGGGCTTCCCTGATAGCTCAGTTGGTAAAGAATCCACCTGCAACACAGAAAACCCTGGTTTGATTCCTGGGTCAGGAAGATGCACTGGAGAAGGGATAGGCTATCCACTCTAGTATTCTTGGGCTTCCCTTGGGGCTCAGCTGGTAAAGAATCTGCCTGCAATGCGGGAGACCTGGGCTTGATCCCTGGGCTGGGAAGATCCCCTGGAGAAGGGAAGGCTACCCACTCCAGTATTCTGGCCTGGAGAATTCCATGGACTGTATAGTCCATGGGAGCACAAAGAGTAGGACACGATTCAGCGACTTTTGTTTTCTTTTCTCCAACATATAACTGAATTACCTTGCTGTACACCATAAACTAACACAACATTGTAAATCAATTCTACTTCAATTTAAAAAATACCTTAGTGGCTTTTACTCCTTTCAGAAAGAAGGGGGAGTCCACTGAGGCTGAGGGTATGAGGTAGGAGGCTGGAAGAGAAGGGTGGCAAATTGAAATAGCTTCTAAGAGGAGAGGAATTGGGAGTCCCCAAGCCTGAGAATTTCTGAGCAACATTTAAGGCTCAACTGAGATTTTGAACTTCTTGTTGCAATACTCTGCACAGTTGATTTATTTCCAGCAATATATAATGCTAGTGGAGAGTGGCAGCTATGCAGTTTCCTTGGGTAAGAAGGGTTGGGTTATACCACAGACCTTACTTGGATATAAACCTCATTCTAAATTCATTGATATGTGTACCTGAGGAAATAAAAGCTCTAGGTAGACCTTAAACAAAGGGGTGAATGAGGAACAGTTACCCTAGCAAAGTGATACCTGGGAACATTTCATACCACCTCTGTGTTCATTTGTCATAGTATTTAAATGCATATAAATGAATGTTTCTCCTATTTTGGGGAAAAACTGCCCAGTCTCAAGATAGGAATTAGCTTTACTTCATGGGGTGAAGTCTGATCTTCTGATGTGCTGTATTGAGAAGGGGTCTAATGCCAAGCCTGGGATTTCAGGGGTGGGGCGGGATGAACAGAGACCTTTGTCATGGATGATAGAAGGTCAGTGGTGTTCATCCTAGCCCTTCTCTCTAGCTATACCTACTCCTGTTTGAAAGGAGATACGAAGGGAGTGGTAGTGATTACAATAAAAATGATAGTAGTACAATGACAAAGCTCTTTTCATTATACCATGTAATACATACATAGCATTACACTTTTGCAAAATAACATTACATGTTTGTTGAATGTTTAAAGAGTGTTTAACAGGACGAAATCTGCAGAAAAATGTTCAAATATTTACCAAGTAATTTTAAGATCATTGTCATACAGAATCTATTCTGACAGAATTTTATAACGAATGCTCTAAATTTGTAGCCTATTTCCTTGAGTACATTCCCATTTCAAATCAAGAGCAAATCTATGACCAATATTTGGTTTCTTCTATACTATGAAGATAATTGAATTGTCTATATACTTGCATACTAACATTTTAATTAAATCAACTATCACTTCTTTCTGTTAATTCTCTCAAAAAGATAGCTGAATAAAGTGATTGCACTGATCATTTGTACTAATCAATTTAGGCAAAGTTCTTTACCTACTATATTTTATTGATTCAAAAATGAGGACTTTAAAAATATTTTAATATTCTGAAATTTAATTACAATTGATTGTATGTCATTTTTTTACTAGAAGCATTTTTTTTTTCTTGGTGATCCATAAAATAACATTGCAACTTACATTCTATGACATCATAGATTCAAAGAAAAGCAGTAGGTAAGTCACAGAAAGAAGGAAAAATTGGCATCTAATAATTCATAGAATAATGAACTGATTCATCAACATACTTTACAGTAAGTTCTATCCAAGTGGAATTTTCTTCTAGTCAATATTACCTACATTCTAATTTTCACAGGTAGTATTAATTCCTATCAAGATTTTTCTGTTGACACAACATTGTTAGTCAACTACAGTTCAAGAAAATTAAATAAAAAATATTTTTCTGAATGATGTTGTGATAATTCTCATGTATCAAGACCTGCCAATATTTCAGGAACTTTAACCCTTATAGCAGAAATTCATCAGGCAGCCAATAAAGTAATTACAGTGGGTAAATTCCAGAGTGAATATAGTGACAGACTTTTATCTAGCCAAGAAGTAAATCATGGAATTTTTAGCACCAGACCATAAGCTCTTCCAATTTTTAAATGATAAAACTAAGATCTACAGAGGTTTAAGGTGTAGATCCTATGCTTCTGTTTAAATGGTAGAACAAGACTGTTGCCTGAGAGAACATGAGAATAAGTCACTAATTTAATTCTCCCAGTCATGATTTATAGATCTGGCTGTTGTGAAATTTCACAAGATGCAGAACATTTTCTCTCTCTAGCAAAGGTGAGGTTTTACCTAGCTTGACTATGCCAAAGCCTTTGACTCTGTGGATCACAATAAACTGTGGAAAATTCTGAAAGAGATGGGAATACCAGACCACCTGACCTGTCTCTTGAGAAACCTGTATGCAGGTCAGGAAGCAACAGTTAGAACTGGACATGGACCAACAGACTGGTTCCAAATAGGAAAAGGAGTACATCAAGGCTGTATATTGTCACCCTGCTTATTTAACTTATATGCAGAGTACATCATGAGAAACACTGGGCTGGAAGAAGCACAAGCTGGAATCAAGATTGCCGGGAGAATTATCAATAACCTCAGATATGCATCAATAACCTCAGATATGCAGATGACACCGCCCTTATGGCAGAAAGTGAAGAGGAACTAAAAACCCTCTTGATGAAAGTGAAAGAGGAGAGTGAAAAAGTTGGCTTAAAGCTCAACATTCAGAAAACTAAGATCATGGCATCCAGTCCCATCACTTCATGGGAAATAGATGGGGAAACAGTGGAAACAGTGTCAGACTTGATTTTCTTGGGCTCCAAAATCACTGCAGATGGTGACTGCAGCCATGAAAATAAAAGACGCTTACTCCCTGGAAGAAAAGTTATGACCAACCTAGATAGCATATTGAAAAGCAGAGATATTACTTTGCCAACAAAGGTCCATCTAGTCAAGGCTATGGTTTTTCCAGTGGTCACGTATGGATGTGAGAGTTGGACTGTGAAGAAAGCTGAGCCCCGAAGAATTGATGCTTTTGAACTGTGGTGTTGGAGAAGACTCTTGAGAGTCCCTTGGACTGCAAGGAGATCCAACCAGTCCATTCTGAAGGAGATCAGCCCTGGGATTTCTTTGGAGGGAATGATGCTGAAATTGAAACTCCAATATTTTGGCCACCTCATGCGAAGAGTTGACTCATTGGAAAAGACTCTGATACTGGCAGGGATTGGGGGCAGGAGGAGAAGGGGACGACAGAGGATGAGATGGTTGAATGGCATCACTGACTCCATGCACGTGAGTCTGAGTGAACTCCGGGAGTTGGTGATGGACAGGGAAGCCTGGTGTGCTGCGATTCATGAGGTCGCAAAGAGTCAGACAGGACTGAGCGACTGAACTGAACTGAATCTCAAGTAGGAAAGTATGCAACTGACTGTTCACTTAATAGTAGAAAGAAAAGAAGATCTTTAACACTCATACTTTTAAATCTTTTTGAGGAATTCAGATTATTGTTTAACACATTTTCTGAGCAACTCATACTACTTTGCTTATTTCAGATCTTCTATAAGATTACATTATAAGAAGATCTTATTATACTGTGCTTATAAGTTTTTATTTCACATGTTGCAAAGAGTCTTTAGTAAATGATATTCCTAGGAAACTGTATAAATCTGTTTTCACTCAGAGTTTCAAAACTCCCTTTGTATCATAAAATTTGAAGTGGAAAAAAGTCTTTGAGACCAACAATTTTTCAAAGATTAGTGTTTGACATTAATGTCTCAAGAATGCAGCTTTATAAATTGGCCTTGGTGGGGACACTTTATAAAAAATTAAGAAGATGACTAAATACAATGGACATCGTAATTTGGGCATTCTTGCAGACATGCTTTTATTCCTGGAAAACACAGAAAAGAAAGTGTCTAATGACTCCAAATTATATTCTTAAATCTAAAATATTTCTTGATATAGCAAATTGTTTACATAAAAATGTATTCTTTTTAGAGAATTAAATTATTTCATTTGTAATTCTTGCAGCAGAGTAAAAACAGCCAATTTGATGATGAGGAGCTGGGGTAAATTTGTTTCTATGAACAGAATGTGACTTAAGGGATGGAGTAAACAGAGAGTGAATAGAAACCTAAATGAGTTATTTCTCTTTAAACAATTGAAACTCCTAAAGTGTCTTATATTTTCATCCTTAGTTTAGAAAAAAGAAATTATATATGCCATTTTACTATTCTTTAATCATTAGTGGGTTTTTAAAAAATATGATCATATGTATTGTTACAGTATATTTATTACCTGATGGTGGTATTTTGATCCTTGGTCATAATTCCTTTCCAACTTTATAAAAATACAGTGCTCAGTCATATATGACTGTGCCCCATGGACTGTAGCTCACCAGGCTCCTCTGTCCATGGAATTTTCCAGAAAAGATACTGGAGCAGGTTGCCATTTCCTACTTCAGGGGATCTCAGCCCAGGGATCTAACCCGTGTCTCTTTTCTCTCCTGCATTGGCAGGCGAATTCTTTACCACTAGGGCCACTTGAGAAGTCGCCTTCTAAAAATATATCCAATGACAAACATTTTAGAAACCTTTTTTGAGGGGGAGGGACTACAGAGATTATGTACAACATTATATAAATAATGAGATATAATTTCTATTGAACTTTAAATAGTATTTAATCAACCTAACAATTAGAAAAATAAAACTTTCCAACAAAGTTTAAGTAATTCCATTTGTCTTGGAATTTTGCTCTGTTTTTAGTTTGAAAGCAGATTTCAATCGTAGTTGTTATAGTAATAAAGCTTGTATCTATCTCCTAGGCAGTGTTCTGTATCTTTATTAGAAGACTTTTTATTATTTAACAGCTTGATTTGGAAGAAGTTGTAGTCATCTACATCAATAAACAGTGTGTGTGTGAGAGAGAGAGACAACTTTGGCTTTTCCAAGTACACTAGAACTATGTAGAAGATCTGAGATCATTGTATCACAATTAGCCAGGATGGCCTTGCTCCATCAATGCACTCTATGTACATTCTATTCTTTTATTCTTTCATAGCGTTCCGCACGGTAGTAGATTAAGTACCTAGGAAACAGCACTGACTCTTTCTGACCCGCAGGCGAATGTTCCATTCCTCATGCTCCCCGAAAGGAGTAAGTAGCTCGATGCTGGGAACACATCTGACTCACCGCGTTTTCCTAGCGGAAAAAAAAGAAAAAGAAAAGAAAACCTTCAAAAAAAAGCCAGTCCATCTTATCTGAGATTTGCTACTTGTGCTTTTTTAAGGTCTTCTCTTTGTTCGCTGTTAAAAAACAAAAACAAAAACTTCTGGTCTGGCGTAAGAAACATCCGAACATCACAAGAGAGGCGAGAGACAGAAGCGGCGCAGTCGGGATGGGCTTAGGGCCCGCTTCCCCGGAGCTGGGTTTCTCTCGGCTTCCCGCACAGCCTCGGCCGCGAGGTGGCACCGACCGCCAGCGACCGCGCGCGGGCGGGACCTCAGTCCGGCGCAGCGCCTCCCTGCCCGCCCCTCCGAGTGCCGAGCGCGCACCCCGGCCGGGGCGCGTGGACGGACAGTGCGCGCGGCTCTCCACGCTGCCTCTCGAATTCCCCCGGAGCCTCCGGCGAGACCGCGGAGAGGGTGCGGGGGGCTGCGGCGCACCCGGGCTGTCACGTGTCCGGGACTAGGTGGAGCTCAGCTTCAGGGGCGGCTCTTTCCTTCCCCACCGATCTTTAGGATTTGTGCCGGACAAACACCCGCGATCTTTCCACTCCACTCCCTTCCGCGACCGTCCTTTTCGCTTTAATAAACGGGCCAAAAGACGGATCCAGCAGACAGGGTAAGTTCCAAGTGTACACTTTTGAAGGGACTGACTTTTGAGAAATCTCTCACTGATGAGGTGAAGGATGAGAGAGGAAGGAAAGGCTTTTGAGTCCCGAAATGAGGAGCTGCGGGCGCCCGGGCAGCCTTCGGTTCGGTCCCGCGCAGGCGGTAGCGAGATGCTCCATACCACCCGCCACACGGGACCGCTGAGGTGTGGGGTGGACGCCGGTGACCCAGGTTCTGTACGGGGTTCGAGTGCCCCTCCTCTGGCCATGGTGAGACTGCGTCCCTCTTCCTTCGCTGTCTTTGGCATCTTTCGCGAGCCTCCGCGGGGCGGCTGCGGTGGGCTTTTGCGAAGGAACACGCCGCTGGGACAGCGGGAGGAGGAGGGCTTGCGAGTCCGCCTCGGCCCCGCGTTCCGCTCGTGTCGGCGGGGAGCCGCCCCGGTCCAGGTGGGCGCCCAGCGCGCTGCCTGGGTGGAGCCCTACCCCCCGGAGCCGGCCTCTCCTGTCTCACGCCGCTCACTAAGAGACACCCTGTTCCCTACTTCCGAGTTTCCAGCATCCAACTCTCGAGGTCCTTTTACACTGGTGGTGGTGGTGGAGCGCCACTGGGTAGGAAATTGTGGATGAACTGGAGATTGGGGTGGCCAAAGTGGTCCATTTGGTGGTCTGGAGTGGTCCAGGTGGACTGGAGACCGGAGAATATTTTAAGGACTGATACCGGGTTGGATCTCTGGGAGGGTAAGATCGCCTGGGAAGGGAATGGCTGCTCACTCCAGTATTCCTGCCTGGAGAATTCAATGGACTGGGGAGCCTGGCGGGCTACAGTCCATGGGGTCGCGAAGAGTCGGATGGGACTGAGCAACTAGCACTTCCACTTTTCCCGTTGGGCCAGAGAGAACTGAGTTTGGGCTCTGCTTGTCTGTTTCCGGCCGTTGTGGATGTTTTCTGCTTTGGCCAGTCTCATCGTTATTGGTAGAGACATCTCCAGACAAATGGATGGCAAGTGTGTGTGTGTGTGTGTGTGTGTGTGTGTGTGTGTGGCGGAGAGGGAGGGGGTGGAAGTGTTAGGAATGAGGACAGTTTGGGGCAGTTCACGTAGTCACACAATATGAAAAAGGTGGGCGCGTAAGCGTGCCGACAGGAATTTTGATTTAACACATCCCATTTGTTCTTTGATAACTCAGGAAAATCTAGGGGAGGGGAAAGTGAGGGGATGTTTTGACATTCCTTTATTTTTTCTTTTTTTCTTTTCTTTTTTTAAAGGGCTTTCAGATTTGCCTTCCCACCAAGATCCCAGGGAAAGCATAACTTGCCAGGTGGCACACGGGCAGGGGAAGCACAGAGCTTGCCTGGCTCTGCCTGAACGCGAAACCCCAGCAACAGTGTTGCTTCCCCGGTGAGAGCAGAAAGCTGTCTGCCGGATTGCGTTGCATACCGATGACCAAAGACCTACTGCTTTTCGGTGAGCGACTACTGCTTTATTAGTCTTTCCTTATTGTTACAAGGCAGGTGTCTGTTGAGCAAGCCCTCCCGGAAGGGGAAAAAAAAAAAAACAGAATTATGTAACTCACGTCCATGAACTAGCAATAACTTTGGTTATTAACAAAGTTAATTTGGTAAGTAACAAGGCTGATACTTCTTTTCCAAAAAACTAGGGAGTTGAGCAGGCAGTTTTGAATAAATGATAAAATGTACCTGAAACAGGTTGTGACCAGAGAGCTGTTTTCTCAGGTTGTAACAGCTCTCGGAACAGCAAACCATGAAGGCCAGTACTCTAACTGTAATGGAGAAATATTTCCATTTGGAAGGGGGCTAATTTGCCAACTGGTGATATATGTAGTGTGTGTGTCTGTTTTGTCCCAAGGAGCACGACAGCTCTATTGAGATTTAACAACCATTTGTTTTTATTTTGCCACGTGTCTTTAGGTCCCTATTTCATTTTAGAGGTGTATATTGGAATAATAAATATTAAATCATTTTCTTTTTCAAAGATGATGTATGTAAATTCTCAATATTGTTATTTTTTGACAATTATCATCCTTGAGATTATGTTTAGGTAGGCTGAAAATATACCTTTTATCTCATGCAGAACTGTTTTACCCAAGTGGAATGACATGCACTTAGCAAAGGAGTCTTTTGAATACTCTAAAAAAAATAGTTTTCATTTTCTATGTAGCTAAAGTAACTTCTACGTAATAAGAAAACTGCTATTCCTCAACAGGTATGTGTAGCAAATATAATTTTAAAGGGATATAAATTTCAAATATAAATTCAAAGATAATTTCAAAGACTGGAGTTTCAGTAGATTTAACCTAAATTCATCTGCAAGAAAGCTTTGTTGCCCATAAACTGTAATAATTTAATAAGTGTTTGCATTAAGTCCCATATGTAGTGACTTTTGTCAAAGTCAAAATAAATTTTGACTTAGATATAGATGTAAAATAGATATAAACTGTATTTTTCTTTGTTTTCACTGCAAACATCTTGGTGCCTCCATTACCTATTGCCTGGATTAATGCACTAGCCTCTAAATGAACCCACCTACTTCTCTCTCCTATCTTAAGTCCTTGAAAACAACAGCTAGAGTAAGAATTTTAAAACACTATCATAGGACTTCACGTCTTTACCAGAGACTCTCCGGCGAGTCCTCCTCTTGTCTGAGACAAGTCAAAGACTGTCCCTGGAGTCATACTCTGCAGTCTGTTTCTCCTCTGCTTACCCTCCAACTACTGCTCCATAGTCCCTCCCTTATTTGTTTCACTTCTCATCTACTTGCACCACACACACTCCAGTCTTAAGGATTTTGGCTGTGTTTTCCACATGGGCTGCCTCCCTGAGGCGTCTACATGGCTCCCTCCCCGACTGCGGGGTCTTGGCTCATAGCCCTCTTCTCAAGCAATCAGACACCTTCCAAGCCACCCAGCAGCAATGCTCTTCCGACAATCCCAAGTCCCCTGCCTTGCTTTATTCTTCTCCACTGCACTTACTACCATCTTGTGTACTGTCTCTTTTACGTATTTATTTTTTCATGTCTTTCTCTGTCCATAAGACTAGAAACCCAGTAGGAAGGTCACTGTTGTTTCCACAAAAACCATGTCTGACACAAAATAGTGTCCAATAAATATTTCTTGGATGAGTGAATTCTCTTTCAGAAACAATTCCTTTTTAAATTTTTCATGAAGTGGAACATCCCCCACACCTGACCTAGTAAAATGATTCTTTTAACTAGCATCCATTTTACATGTAAAAGGACTATGATAGTGTAGACAAGGAAGTCACCTTGGAGTCCATATCAGCAAACAAAGAATGCTGGGCCATCAAGCCACCAGCCACTGCAGCTGCCCTGAACTGTGTACCCTGAGGAAATTGACACAGGAAAGAACAGGATACTGGCCCTGACAGTATTTCAGTAAGCCCAGACTCTTATATCTTCCCATACATAGAAATGCATTAGATTCATTAACTTCAGGTGTCTTGTTTTCTTTAATTAACAGTAATATTTTGATGTTCCAACTACCTGATTTTTGTTGCAAAAACTCCTATATATGCTGGCTCCTCCCTTACCTCTCTGGAGAAGTCCCTCAGAATGATTTGAGAGGGTGTCTACGGGGCTTGAGTCCTCAGTGTGTCCACCAAATAAAACATAATTCTCAGCTTTTAGGTCATGCATTTTTTCCAGTCAACAATAGAATTCAGCTATTGATGTTAGTATTAACTCACATAAAAGCTTTCCACATCAGCCATTTTTATTCTAAAGCTGATATTTGCAAGGTATTATGAAATACACATAATATCTACCTTCAAGAGATAATATTATAATTGAGAGGAGCCAATTAAGATTCAAGGGACTATATAGTGCTTTGAAAGCTGGGTAGAATTTGGATGGATGATGAGGAGCAGCAGAGGCAAAGATGCAGAAGCTATAATGGGCTGGTGCCCTTGGTGACTGTGAAGGGACTGGCCCTGCTGGGACAGGGCATGTCCTGTGGGGTTGTTAGACCAGGAGTGAGGGACAGGGTGGTGGTGTTCAGGTGTCAGGCCAGCCCAGGAAGCGTAGTGATCGCTGTGTCGCATGCTCCACTGGGTCCCATGTGCTGACAGGAGGCTGTGTGGAGTTAGAGGATTCAGTTTCCTGTCATGCTAGTTCTACCAGTAAAGAAAAAGTCAGATAATTGAGCCGTAATGTTAAATGCCTTTCTAGCAACTTGACTCTGAAGTATGATGAGAAATTTTCTTGAATTCCTAAGAGAGTAGCATTGAAGTGTATACACTTCTACTAGCTGTGTAAAACAGCTAGTAGAAGGTTGCTGTATAGCACGGGGAGCTCAGCCTGCTGCTCTGTTACGATCTAGAGGTGTGGATGGGGGCGTGGGAGGGAGGCTCAAGAGGGAGACAATATATGTATAATCACGTTGTTGTACAGCAAAAACCAGCACAAAATTGGAAAGCAATTATCCTCCAGTTAAAAATTATTTTTCCTGAATTCTTAAATTCAAAATGTCCAAATAATTTTTAGAATAGCACTTGCTTCCTCTCAGTTCATTTTCAGACACTGAGAGACACAGATATCCTCTCTCTTTGGTATTCTTGAGAGAAAAGTGTGATTCCAAGGAAGTCTAGGAGTCTTTCCAGGCTGCTGACAGAGGAGAGAGTTTCTATAACATTCATACTTGATATCATTCCACTGCCTTTCCTAGCTCTGCTAATTTCATTCTCATTACATGGTAGCAACCTTTACTTTTATTCTTCAGTTTTATAAGTTGTAGTTTTATAACAGACAACACCTCATATTCTAGAAAGCAAAAGCACTCAAGGAAAGATTCAATAGTGGCACGACTTAAAAAGCAAAAGCATATTTTATTCATGAAATTTCTTATCTCCTTTTCAATGGAAGTAAATCTGCATGATTTTCTTTATTGTTCTCACAGAAGAAAGAAAAGCACTGCAATTCCCTTTCTTAACACAGGCACAATGGCTTGTTAATTAACATAAGAAACCCCATCTCGTATATTTACTTAATAATCTAAGGAAAATCAGAGATTTTTTTTTTTAAAGGAGATTTTAAGGTCTACAAGACTGTTGTCTATGATTTGTTTTGTTGGTAAGAAAAGAGTATTCCTATTACAAAATGCTGTGAAAGATCAAAAGTACAACTAAAATTTACATCTCAGCCTTCTATTTGTATACAGTCTAGTGGGAGGGAAGATATTTACATGAACAAAACCTTAGAAATCCATAGAAAGCTTCTGACATGTTAATTAAGTTGTTGAATCTTTAAGTCAGAAATAACTTCAGAGTTACCCCAGTTGAATCCCCTACACACCATGAGAACTTTCCCAGACTTTCTAGTAGCAATTACAAATTATGTGTGGGGAACAGTTTGCAGGCAGTTTGTTCCATCTGATTAAACTCTTGTTCCTCGTAAAGATGTGAAATAGTTTTAATATAATCCACTTCCCTTGGTCCTACTTCTAACTTGAGTGGACACAGTATTCTGAACCAGAAGCTATGGACCAAATGCTGCCCATTCAGATAGGAGAAGATGTGTGTATGATTCCTAGGAAGTCCTTTCTGGATTAAACATCTCCTGGTCTTTCAGCAGTCCTTCATAGGATAAAGTTTCTTGGTGGTTCACTGAATTGATCATTTTCTTGAGGTACTTGTGCCAAATAGTCCTCTCTGAAGAGCAAGCAGTTCAGTGTATGATGGGGCTATTGCTATCAATACAATTTGATAAATTCTTTTTTAGAATAAGAGAAAGAATTAGGTACAACTTTTTTTTGTTTTCCTTTCTTAGTTTCATATCTGTTTCAAATATTCTAACCTGTGCATTGTTTTTTTATATGTTAATATTCCTACAATGTTTAGGAATGTGCTGATGGTCCTTTATGTAAGACTTATAGGCAGGAGATTTATACACACTTTACTAATGCACAGACCACTACATTTTCCTGAAACTCAATACATAAGTACATTCAATTAAAAGTATTAGTAATGTTTTCAAATTGTTTGCACCGTTTCTACTATTTAAAAAAAGATGTATATATAGAATACATTTTGTTTATTTCAGTGTCTTCTCTTTAAATTGTAGTATGAGTGAGAACTTGTTGCGACTGCCCTCAATAAAATTAATAAAACAATTGGTCATTTTCTCTTTACAGATTGTTCAGTTCAAGGGAATGAAGAATTCAGAATAATTTTGATAAACGGATTTTAATATAGAGAATAAAAATAAGTTGAGTCTTTGACCTGCTTTGAAGAAACATACTGTCCATTTGTCTAAAGTCATCTATAACAGCCAAACCAGTCAAAATGAATTCAACATCATTTTCTCAGGTGGAAAATCATTCAATCTATTATAACTTTTCAGAGAAGAATTCCCGGTTTTTGGCTTTTGAAAATGATGATTGTCATCTGCCCTTGGCCATGATATTCACGTTAGCACTTGCTTATGGAGCTGTGATCATTCTTGGGGTCTCTGGAAACCTGGCTTTGATCATCATCATCTTGAAACAAAAAGAGATGAGAAATGTCACCAACATCCTGATTGTGAACCTTTCCTTCTCAGACTTGCTTGTGGCCATCATGTGTCTTCCCTTCACGTTTGTCTACACACTGATGGACCACTGGGTTTTTGGTGAGGCAATGTGCAAGTTGAACCCCTTTGTGCAGTGCGTTTCCATCACTGTGTCCATCTTCTCTCTGGTCCTTATTGCCGTGGAACGGCATCAGCTGATTATCAATCCTCGGGGTTGGAGACCAAATAATAGACATGCATACGTAGGTATTGCTGTCATCTGGGTCCTTGCTGTGGCTTCTTCTCTGCCCTTCCTGATCTATCAAGTATTGACAGATGAGCCATTTCAAAATGTGACCCTTGATGCCTTCAAGGACAAATACGTCTGCTTTGATAAATTTCCATCAGACTCTCACCGGCTGTCTTACACCACTCTCCTCTTGGTGCTACAGTACTTTGGCCCGCTCTGTTTTATATTTATTTGCTACTTCAAGGTAGGAAAACCTTTTCCCCCTACCATTTTCATTTTTACTTTCTTTCCACAGGAGTACTCATTCAGTGAGTGGTTCTATTTGAATTCTTTATTTTTTCCCTCCTGTAGATATATGTACGCTTAAAAAGAAGAAACAGCATGATGGACAAGATGAGAGACAATAAGTACAGGTCCAGTGAAGCCAAAAGAATCAACGTCATGCTGCTGTCCATCGTGGTGGCGTTTGCCGTCTGCTGGCTGCCTCTCACCATCTTCAACACTGTGTTTGACTGGGACCATCAGATCATTGCTACCTGCAACCATAATCTGTTGTTCCTTCTCTGCCACCTCACAGCCATGATCTCCACTTGTGTCAACCCTATATTTTATGGCTTCCTGAACAAAAATTTCCAGAGAGACCTGCAGTTCTTCTTTAGCTTTTGTGATTTCCGGTCTCGGGATGACGACTATGAGACCATCGCCATGTCCACCATGCACACGGATGTTTCTAAGACATCTCTGAAGCAAGCAAGCCCAGTCGCACTTAAAAAGATCCACACTGACGATAATGAAAAAATCTGAACCTGCCATAGCATTTGGTCCCAAATGATTGACGTCTGCTTAAAAACAAGCACAACCTGAATGGACTTTCATTACCTGTTCTCTTACAGAATGGGATTGAAATCATTTAAGGAAGACCAAGATTTTCTTGTGTTGCTTTTTACTGCTTTTGTAGTAGCCGTCATAATTATATCTGGAACAAATTGTGTGGGCTTTAGAATATTTTGGCAATAGCTATAGCTTTGACCAGACATCTTTGAAGTGGTTTTTTTGTAAACTTATGCATAGAGTAGAGAGGCTTTTATATTGTATTTATTAGAAAGAAATTTCTTTAATATATTTGTATAAACTGACTTTAGAAGCACTGTATCCGATGTTCTCTCTCCATTGAGCCACCCTGGCTCAGTGAGATTGTTGGTAGATCGGACAGTCCTGCTTAGATGAGATTGTCAATAGATTGGGCAGTCCTGTGCAGTATACACATCCCTTCAGCCTGTTACACGTGACAGCTTGCAAAAGCAGCATTCAAGATGTGAATGCCTAGTCTGAGATCGTTCAGAAGTGACTTGCATTGTTTTTGAAATTTTAAGACAGGATTTATTTTGTTCCTAATTGATTATCACTTCAGATGAAAAAATGCATTTAAAAATACTGAGTGGTGAATATCATGGGGAATTGGATCATCCACAAGAATTAAGTGGAAAACCAGTTCCCTAACCTCAAAACTATTTTGGTTCCTGACAACCAAAGGCTTTCAGAGTATAACAATTAAATTAGTATTGCTGCATAGAGTTGGAATATATTTATTTGAATGAATGATCAAGAGGCTTCCATTCTTCATGGACTGTTCAGTGTTTGTCAAGCTTTCTGGCATAAATAAATATATGTAGCTTTAAAGCATTTATTTCCAGCTTATAATATATATGACCACAAAGTGTATTTTCTATACATCAGTGCCTACATAGTTACTCATTTTTAATGTTCAATGGCCATATTTCAAAGGGCACCAAGGTGTACAGTGTTGAAAGATTGCCCACCCTGCCTAGGAGGGGTAAATACTAGAAAACTGAGGTCACTTCCTGTAGCTCATGTTAACTTGTGTGAACTGTGTGCCCTGTGGAGTCTTACCAATCATGCACTGTGTACCAAGGCATTTTGTCACGTATATATTGATACTTCATTTCATGTACCCTGTAATCATTATTGTGCCTCAGAATCATTGAAAGGAGAGATATTTTAAAAAATAAGTATATCTTTGATGTATTATACAAAATGTTAAATGTGTCTGATTTTACTAAAATTGTTTCTCTGTTTTCTGAACAGTCTCTCTTGTGTCTCTCTTTAGCTTCACTGTTTTTTTTTTTTTTGGTCCTTGTCTTCCCGCCTGTGAAGCATCCTCTACCCGCTTGCCAATAAAGCATTTTATACCTTGTGGTATAGCCCTTGGTGGTCCAGCCTCTCTCCCTGGCTTGCTGAAGCTTAATGAAGACAGCAACTGTTTTATATGACTCTGTGTCCCAGTGTATTTAGCAAAGTGCAAGCAAGTACATGAAGGTTTTAAAAAAATTTCTTAAAAATGAATAAATAATGGTCCAAATCTTTCTTTCTCATTTATTATTAAATTGACTTTACATGCTCAAATTTTCTTGGACTCCTTCTCCTAAGTTCATTTTTACCACAGAGGTGTTTTCTCTTTTATTATATCATTTTCGTTTCTAAAATAACCAAAATGACACTTTAGAAACTTGCATGATTTGTCTTGTAAGACAAATATCAGTCTTTGCATTGAATGTTAATATAAATTCAAATTATAGCCAAAGAATGAATTTTAGTTAGCTGAAAAAAAATTCTAAAACCATCATTTAATGCATAATGAAAAATATCATCTTTCCTTACCAAAACCTGGAATTTGAAACTAACTGGTGTTTTCTGCTTTGGGGGACAAATGGAAGATTTGTCTTTGTCTACTTAGGTGCTATGGAAACAAATAGCTGCTTGAGAACAGCCTGAATATGCAGGTGCTTTTTTGTCAGCACATTTGCTGAGACGCCATTTCTCGAATCTTCATTCAGCTGTATAGGCTACTCATTCTTTAGCTTTTCATAATGAACCAAATACCAAATTCTTCTCTTTCATCCAAAGATGTCCATGAGCTAGTAGTAAAGTCTAGAATCAACCACAGATCCATTGTGATTCAAGAAGAAATAAACATTCATGTTAAATACAAACCATTGAGTTTTATTAAACTCAAGAACAAAAATCAATTGCTGGTTTAGTACAAGAGCATAATTATAATGTAGCTTATATAAAATAGGAAGAAAATGATAATAGGGTTTCAAGCACTTAGTCTGCTGCTTCTGCTGCTAAGTCGCTTCAGTCGTGTCTGACTCTGTGTGACCCCATAGACGGCAGCCCACCAGGCTCCCCCGTCCCTGGGATTCTCCAGGCAAGAACACTGGAGTGGGTTGCCATTTCCTAAGCAAGTAGTATATCAAATATTTAAGTACCTGTGAGGTTGTGTGACTGGTGTGACCACTTCACAGAAGAGGCAACCGAAGCTCAAGTTGAAATATCTGAGCCCCACACACTGAGCAGCAGATGCAGCAGGAACCAGACTAAAGTCTTGCCAGTGCTATCAAACCCGTCAATGTGCTGAACATATGATAGAGTTTTAGGAAGTGACTTCTCTTTCCCTCATACAAGTAACATTATTAAGGCATAACAATGACATTCACCTTCTTTCTTATTTCAGTTGCAGAAAGGACTGACATGGAAGAGGGGAGAGAATATGGCCATGGTGATTATTTGTATCCAGAATTTCCTTCTGAGAGAATTCCATTTAAAATAGAACTGGGTTATTCATAGAAAGAAAGTGAAAGAGAAAGTGAAGTTGCTCAGTCGTGTCTGACTCTTTGCGACCCCATGGACTGCAGCCCACCAGGCTCCTCTGTCCATGGGATTTTCCAGGCAAGAGTACTGGAGTGGCTTGCCATTTCCTTCTCCATGGGTTATTCATACCACCTTTATTTCTTTACTGTTGACTGGATATTGTCATTCTCTTCTCTATTCCACAAATTTCCAAGAATATATATGTGCATGCACATTTTACCATACCTTCAAAATTCAATAGCCAAGTAAATATTTATTTTGACAAAGTATTTTTCCATGAACAGTAAAAATGGTAGAAAGAAGTAAATTTAAGCTGGGGTCCCAGGGATAACTGGCCTTGTTCAGTGAGTTTAGAGGTAGTGCTAGACCTTTTTTTTTTTTTTACAGCCAGGATTGCTTTTCTCAGCAATCAGAGATTCTCTTGGAATGTAATTTCTCAGTGAAGCATGAATTCTGTCACAGTCTCCCTATTTTCTTCACCTACTTATCCCTGTGGTCCATCAAACAACACATTACACTTAAGAATTGGAGCCCATGAGAATGAGAGCATAGCTTTCTAGGGCAAATGGATAAGATTTCTCAAATTTCATTTAATGATTCCTTTATTAGTATATTTGTGTGTGTGTACATGCAACACATTGTATGGATATGAATATATATATATTAAACATTTCTACAACGGGCTTATTTTCATTGCTATTTTTTAATTTCTAATAAAAATGATCACATACATAGCAGTTATCACAAATCATTCTATAAAGTACCACTAATGCTTTCCTCACATATCTGAAGATAAAACTGAGGCATGGAGATGTTATGTAACTCATCCAATGTTGTTCAGCTGGTAAATGACAGCCAGGATTCTAATCCAGGCAACTTGGCTTCTGACTACGAGCCTTTGACCTACACCAAGAACGTTTCCCACGTGCCAGACTCTGCGTGATTCCCCCACCTCTGCATCCCCTATTTTTCCATTCCTGACCTGTATCTCTAGTCCACACTGACCCTAATCCTAAACAACATCAGGAAGGTAAAAGTTAAATATTTTCAAAGCCATCCTCTGAGAGCTAACACAAATCCCTAATTATGGTGATTCAAGCCCAGGGGCAGAGCTGGGACACAGATCTCCCTCACCCAAGGATTATCAATACAAACCTGCTTTCATGTTCTCTAGGTCTTGCTCTCCTCTGCCCTCCTGATCTATACAACCCCTAGTCTTTCTGGTATCCCAGCTTGAGTCATCTTCTAGGATTATTTTACCAATAAGCAGGTCGAGTTGAAGCCTGACATCATCATATAGGGTCTCATGAGTGGAGTCTTGTTACAAGGACTGTGCCTACATAACTCCTTAATCTTGAATCCTGCCTGGGAGAGAACGTAAAGAGCTGTCAATTAAAATTGTTGACCAAGGGTGAACAGTATTTTATTAAAACTGTTTTTTAAAATTAAATCTTCAGTATTTTATACTTAAGCAGTTTTTCATGGAACTTTACAACTGCTACTTCACTAAGCAGAATTACATCATGAACTGTGACTTTTCACATATTTTTAAAGCAATTATATCTTATTATTCTTTTGTCAAAAGTAGCCTTGCCTAAAGTTCTGTTTGTTTTAGCATCAGAAATGAAAACTGTGAGGGTCATTTGGATTTCTGGGCAATCTTTCTCTTTATTGTTTATTGAGATATAATTGGCATACTATAAAAATTAATTATTTAGAAGTATTTTCCAGTGGTCTTTTGTATATTCACAGAGTTGTGCAATCAATATCACTATATGATTCCAGTTTTTGTTTATCACTCCAAAAAGAAACCCTAACTTCTGGTCTCCAGTCTGGCAAGTAATAAGCTTAGAAATTGTCACCTTGTCCTAAGAAGTAAAAAACTGAACAAACTGAAAACCAGAAATTCTCTTTAGGTCCATAAGAGAAGTGAAGTCACTGAACAGACTACTGGACCCAAATTGAAGAGACAAACAGTTACAGAGAATCACAAGTTACTGGAGGAGAAACTTCTATGGAAGCAGTACTGGGGCAAAAAAAACTTGAACTCTAATAGAGACTTAGAGTGGACAGGCTTCCCTAGTAGCAGACAGGGCTCAGCTGGAAAAGAATCTGCCTGCAATGTGGAAGACCTGGGTTCAATCCCTGGGTTGGGAAGATCCCCTGGAGAAGGGAACGGCTACCCACTCCAGTATTTTGGCCTGGAGAATTCCATGGACAGTCCATGGGGTTGCAGAGTCAGACAGGACTGAGTGACTTTCACTTTCACTTTCACTTTCGAGTGGACAAGTTTGAGAGTTAAAAACTCCAGTCATATGGGAGGGGAGAGGCACGCTGTGTTGTTTACCCTCAGGAGCTTAACTGCACTTTTACGGTGAATATTGGAGAAAAATCCTCTTGTGCTTCTAGCAGGAGGCGAGGAAGAGGAACCATTTTAAAATATGTCAGAGCATTCTATACTTCATAACAAGGCCTGCTCTTTAGGAGAATTATTTTGTCAGAGCCTAACCTGCTGGATTTTTATCACAGTCTAACTGGCCTGGGGGAAGAGTAACACCCACTTCCAGTTACCTTTTGTCTCCCATAGTAGAGAAGGGATGTACCCAACACCAGCCAAATGTAAGCACGTACCTCTCCTAAGTGGGGCGAGCGACCTAAGGAGAGCTTGTGAAGTTCACAGTTCAGAGACTCACTCAAAGAGTGAGACCTAATCTTAGGACAGTTGAGTACATCCCCTCTCCTCACAGTTTACCACTACATCATTAAAGGCTATTTATCAGTTACTTTTACCCATAACGTCCAGTTGTTAAGAAAAAATTAAAAGCATACTCGAAATCAAAAAACACAGTTTGAAGAGACAGTGCAAGCAACAGAGTCAGCCTCAGACATGGCAAGAATATTGATATTGTCAGACTGGCATTCAAAGTAACTTATTATGATGAATATGCTAAGGGATCTAATGAATAAAATAGACATCATGCAAGAACAGATGATCTATGTAAGCAGAGAGGTGGAAATTATAAGAAAGCTTAAAAAAGAATTGCCAGAGATCATTAACACTGTAAGAGAAATGAAGAATATCTTTAAAGGTTTCACTACTAGACTGGACACAGCTGAGGAAAGCATCTCTAAGCTTGAAAGTAAGTCAATAGAAACGTCCAACATTGAAAAGCAAAGAGAAAATAAGACAAAATAAGCAAGCAAACAAACAAAAAAGTCAGAACAGAATATCCAGGAAATGTGGGACAATTACAAAAGGTATAACCTATGTATAATGGGAATATCAAAAACGGAATAAGAGAAAATGTAACAGAAGAAATATTTGGAGCAATAATGAGGGAGAATTTCTTCAAAGTTAATGTCAGACACCAAACCACAGATCTGGGAAACATGAAGAATACCAAGGAGGATAAATGGCAAGAAACACACATACATACAATACTGTACCTAAATATATCATATTCAAATTAAAAGTTCTTCCTGCTTTTAATTTGAATATGAGATAGGTCATAGAAAAAATGATATAAGTCATAAACTCAGATCTGTATAAATAAAGGAAGAACAGCAGAGAAGTAAGTGATTATAAAATAAAAGCTTTGGTTTTTCTTATTCTAACAAATAGTAGTCTGTTAAAAATAGTAATAGCAACAATAATAGCAATAATGTATATCTATATAAACATATAAAATCATTTACACAGTTGCAGTTATTATTTTATCTACATATGTAAACATACATGATTGAGTACATAGCAGTATATATCCTTATGCATGAGCACATTTATGTATAAGTAAAGTGAGTGACAGCAATGTTACAAGGAAAAAGAGGGAAGAATTATTATTTTGTTATTATTACCACATCAACAAAAGATTTTAAAAAAACCACATGATCATTTCAATAAATACAGGAAAAGTGTTTGATAAAATTCAACAATCATTCATGATAAAAATTCTTACCAAACTGAATATGGAAGGAACATATCTCAACATAATAATAGCCAATGCAATATTAAACAGTGAAAAGCTGAAAGCCTTCTTGCTAAAATCTGGAACAAGACAAGGATACCAACTCTCACTACTTCTATTTAATATAGTACTGAAAGTGCTAGCTGAGCATTCAGACAAGAAAAAGAAATAAAGTTATCCAACTTGGAAGGAAAGAGGTAAAATTGTCATTATATGCTGATGGCATGATATTTTAAAAGACTTCAGGCTTTAGAAAACCCTAAAAACTTCACACAAAACTACTAGAACTGATTAATGAATTCAGCAAAGTAGCAGGATACAGGATTAACATAGAGAAATTGGTTGTATTACTTTATACCAACAATGAAATATCAGAAAGAGAAAGTAAAAAGAAGATTGCTAGTATAAAATAGTTGAACTATTTACAAAGTGGATAGTGGTATTTGAGTGTGGACTTGGATTACTTGTAAATGTATATTACAAACTCTAGGGCAATCATTTCGTAAAAGTTTAAAAATGTCGTATAAATAATATGCTAAGAAAAAAGAGAAAATTGAGTCATACAGAATGCTAAATTAAATCCAGAAATGGCAGTAAAAGAGTGGAAGAATAAAATAAAGAATGAGAGAAACAAGTAGAAAACAGTAAAAAGTGTAGTGGAAATTAACTATATCAATAATCACTTTAAATGTCCATGGTCTAAATATACCCATTAAAAAACAGAGATTGTGAGAATGGATCAAAAAAGAAAGCAAGGTCCAATTATATGTTGTCTACAAGAGACTGATTTTAAACAGAAAGATAATTTAGGTTAAAAGTAAGAGAATGGTAACAAAAAACAAATGGGTTAAGGACTTGAATAGACATTTCTCTAAAGAGAAAATACCAACTAAAAAAAAATTAGCAATAAACACCTGAAAAGATGCTTAATATTACTAATAATTAGGAAAATACAAACCAAACCTACAATAAATACCTCTAATATCATTAGGATGGGTACTATAAAATAATAATGATAATAAAGTGTTGGCAAGCATGTAAAGAAATTGGAGCCCTATGTACTTGTAGTGGGAATATAAATAGCTGCTGTGGAAGAGTGTGCTGGTTCCTAAACTAATTAGAAATAGAACTACTATATGATCCAGTATCCCATTAGTGGATATATACTCAAAATAATTGAAAACAAGGATCTAAAAAAAATTTGTGCTCTTATGTTCATAGCATAATTACTCACAATAGCTAAATCATGGAAGTAATGCAAGTGTCCACTGACAGATGAATAGATAAGCAAAATGTGCTGTATACATATGTTTGTGTGAAAGACTAGGGATCTCTTCAAGAAAATCAGAGATACCAAAGGAATATTTCATGCAAAGATGGGCTCGATAAAGTACACAAATGGTATGGAACTACCAGAAGCAGAAGATATTAAGAAGAGGTGGCAAGAATACACAGAAGAACTGTACAAAAAAGATCTTCACGACCCAGATAATCACGATGGTGTGATCACTGACTTAGAGCCAGACATCCTGGAATATGAAGTCAAGTGGGCGTTAGAAAGCATCACTATGAACAAAGCTAGTGGAGGTGATGGAATTCCAGTTGAGCTATTCAAATCCTGAAAGATGAGGCTGTGAAAGTGCTGCACTCAATATGCCAGCAAATTTGGAAAACTCAGCAGTAGCCACAGGACTGGAAAAGGGCAGTTTTCATTCCAATCCCAAACAAAGGCAATGGCAAAGAATGCTCAAACTACTGCACAATTGCACTCATCTCACATGCTAGTAAAGTAATGCTCAAAATTCTCCAAGCCAGGCTTCAGCAATACATGAACCATGAACTTCATGATGTTCAAGCTGGTTTTAGAAAAGGCAGAGGAACCAGAGATCAAATTGCCAACATCCGCTGGATCATGGAAAAAGCAAGAGAGTTCCAGAAAAGCATCTATTTCTGCTTTATTGAATATGCTAAAGCCTTTGACTGTGTGGATCACAATAAACTGGAAAATCCTGAAAGAGATGGGAATACCAGACCACCTGATCTGCCTCTTGAGAAATCTGTATGCAGGTCAGGAAGCAACAGTTAGAACTGGACAGGGAACAACAGACTGGTTCCAAATAGGAAAAGGAGTTCGTCAAGGCTGTATATTGTCATCCTGTTTATGTAACTTATATGCAGAGTACATCATGAGAAACGCTGGACTGGAAGAAACACAAGCTGGAATAAAGATTGCCGAGAGAAATATCAATAACGTCAGATATGCAGATGACACCACCCTTATGGCAGAAAGTGAAGAGGAGCTAAAAAGCCTCTTGATGAAAGTGAAAGTGGAGAGTGAAAAAGTTGGCTTAGAGCTCAACGTTCAGAAAGTGAAGATCATGGCATCCGGTCCCATCACTTCATGGGAAATAGATAGGGAAACAGTGGAAACAGTGTCAGACTTTATTTTGGGGGACTCCAAAATCACTACAGGTGGTGACTGCAGCCATGAAATTAAAAGATGCTTGCTCCTTGGAAGGAAAGTTATGACCAACCTAGATAACGTATTCAAAAGCAGAAGCATTACTTTGCCAACAAAGGTTCATCTAGTCAAGGCTATGGTTTTTCCTGTGGTCATGTATGGATGTGAGAGTTGGAGTATGAAGAAGGCTAAGCGCTGAAGAATTGATGCTTTTGAACTGTGGTGTTGGAGAAGACTCTTGAGAGTCCCTTGGACTGCAAGGAGATCCAACCATTCCATTCTGAAGGAGATCAGCCCTGGGATTTCTTTGGAAGGAATGATGCTAAAGCTGAAAGTCCAGTACTTTGGCCACCTCATGCGAAGAGTTGACTCATTGGAAAAGACTCTGATCCTGAGAGGGATTGGGGGCAGGAGGAGAAGGGGACAACAGAGGATGAGATGGATGGATGGCATCACTGACTCCATGGATGTGAGTCTGTGTGAACTCCGGGAGTTGGTGGTGGACAGGGAGGCCTGGGGTGCTGCGATTCATGGGGTCACAAAGAGTCAGACATGACTGAGTGACTGATCTGAATCTGAATCTGAATATAAGAAATGAACTATTATTCAGCCTTGTAAAGGAAGAAAATTCTGACATGTGCTATAATATGTATGAACCTTGAAGACATAATGGTAAGTGAAACAATTCAGTCATAAAAGCACAAATACTGTGTGATTCCACTCATATGAGTTTAGAGTAATCAAAATCATAGACATAGAAAGTAGAATGGCTGTTCCCTGGGCTGGGGGAGGAGGCAATTGGAAATTATTGCTTAATGGGTATAGAGTTTCAGTTTTGCAAGATGGAAAGACTTCTGGTGATAGTGGTGATGATTGCAGAATAGTATGAGTGTACTTAATGGCATTAAACTGTACAAGTGGCTCAGATAGTAAATTTTATATTATGTGTATTTTATCACAATAAAAAAAGTGGAATAAAAGTAAAAGATGGAGAAGGTGCGTACCATAAATCATGCTGACACTAATCAAAAGAAAGCAGGCATAACTATATTAATTTCAAAACAGAGCATACATCAGAGCAAGGAAAATTATGAGGGCTATAGAGAGGCATTTCATAATAATAATTATGTAGCATGCATTATTACATAAAATAATACTATCTCCTAGAAGATCTAATGATCTTTAATGTTCACATACCTAACAAAGTATTTGAAGCAAAAATGTATAGAACTCCAAGGAGAAACTATATATTATTGTCATTGTCAGTTCAGTTCAGTCACTCAGTCGTGTCCGACTCTTTGCGACCCCATGAATCACAGCACACCAGGCCTCCCTGTCCATCATCAACTCCCGGAGTTCACACAGACTCACGTCCATCGAGTCAGTGATGCCATCCAGCCATCTCATCCTCTGTCGTCCCCTTCTCCTCTTGCCCCCAATCCCTCCCAGCATCAGAGTCTTTTCCAATGAGTCAACTCTTCGCATGAGGTGGCCAAAGTACTGGAGTTTCAGGTTTAGCATCATTCCTTCCAAAGAAATCCCAGGGCTGATCTCCTTCAGAATGGAATGGTTGGATCTCCTTGCAGTCCAAGGGACTCTCAAGAGTCTTCTCCAACTGTAGTTGGATACTTAAAAGACTCTTCTGTCAGAAATGGATAGTACAGTAGGCAAAAAATCATTTAGAACTTCAGTGAACTCAACAGCACCATCAATCAACTGGATTAAATTGCCATCTATTGACTACTTTATCTAGTAACAGCAGGCTACACATTCTTTACAAGCTCACATAGAACATTCACCAAAATATACCACATTCTAGGCTATGCAAAAACAAGCAAAGAACCTTAGCAAATTTAAAACAACCAGAACTTATACAATGTCTGTTCTGAGATCAAAATGGAATTAAGCTAGACATCAGTAGTAGAAACATAGCTGGAAAATCCCCAAATACTTGGAGGTTTAACAAGACAATTTGAAGTAACACACAAGTTAAAGAAGAAATATCAAAAGAAAAAATATATGTATTGAAGTAAATGACAGTGAAAGTACAGCTTATCAAAATTTTTGGAATGCAGTAAAAGCAATGTTTACAGAAAAAAAATTATAACATTGAATGTATATATTTAAAAAATAAGAAATATCTAAAATTAATAGTCTAAGCCTTTAGTCTATGCACTAGAAAATGAAGGGCAAATAAATCCAAAATAAGCGTAAGAACAAAAAATTAAAATTAGAGCAGAAATCAATGAAATTGAAAACAGGGAATCAATAGGGAAAGTAAATGAAGCTGAAAGTTCATTCTTTGAAAAAATTAATAAGGTTGATAAGACTATAGTCAGGCTAAGTAAGAAAAAAAAGAAAGGACACAAATTACTAATATTAGAAATAAAAGAGATTGAATAGTTACAGATCTTACATACTTTAAAAGGATAAAAGAATATTATAAACAGCTCAATCACACAAATTTGCTAACCTAGTTGAAATGGACAAATACTTGAAAGACACAATTAGTCAAAGCTCACAAAAGAAGAAATAGACGTATGAATATACTTATATCTATTAAAGAAATTGAATCAACAGTTTAAAAACTTCCAAAACAGAAAGGACCAGGCACAGATGAATTCACTAGTGAATTCTATTGAAAATTCATGTTAGAAATTACACTGCTACTGCTAAGTCACTTCAGTCGTGTCCGACTCTGTGTGACCCCATAGACGGCAGCCCACCAGGGTCCCCTATCCCTGGGATTCTCCAGGCAAGAACACTGGAGTGGGTTGCCATTTTACACTAAATCTATGCAATGTCTTTCAGAAGGTAGGAGCAGAGAGAATACCTTCTAATTAATTCTACACAACTATCATTGACAGATATCAAAATGAGACAAAGTCATTACAAGAAAAGAAAAGTACATATCAATATATTTTATGAAAATAGATTCAAAAATCCTAAAATATTTTAGCAAATTGGATCAAGGTATAAAAAGAAAATTTCACCAGAATCAACTGGGTTTTACCGCAAGTGTCCAAGGCTGATTCAGTATTTAAAAATCAATTAATGTAATTCATCACATCATTAGGATAAAAAAATATAAGTATCATATCAATTGATACAGGAAAAGATATCTGACAATACCCAACACTTATTCACAATAAAAACTCATCAAACTAGGAACAGATATTTCCTCAATTTAATAAAGAATATCTACATACAAAACTATAGTTAAAATCAAGCTTAATGATGAGAAACCTGAAGCCTTCTCACGTAGGTGTAGAACAAGACATGGATGTTCCTTCTCACCATTTCTTTTTAAAATAGTATTGGAAAAGAAAGTGCTAGTTGCTCAGCCGTGTCCCACTCTTTGCAACACCATGGACTATAGCCCACTAGGCCCTCTGTCCATGGAATTCTCCAGGCAAGAATATTACAGTGGGTTGCCATCTCCTGCTCTAGGGGCTCTCGTGACCCACAGATTGAACACTGGTCTCTTGCATCTCCTGCATGGCAGGCAGATTCTTTACTGTCTGAGCCACCAGAGAAGACCCATTTGTGTAGTATTGGAAGTCCTAGCTAAAGTGATAAGACAAGAAAAGGAAATTTAAGACATTATTGATTCAGTTCAGTTCAGTTCAGTCTCTCAGTTGTGTCTGACTCTTTGTGACCCATGGACTCCAGAAGACCAGGCCTCCCTGTCCATCACCAACTCCCAGAGTTTACTCAAACTCCTGTCAATTGAGTCGGTGATGCCATCCAACAATCTCATCCTCTGTTGTCCCCTTCTCCCCTCATCTTCAATCTTTCCCAGCATCAGAGTCTTTTCCAGTGAGTCAGTTCTTCACATCAGGTGGCCAAAGTATTGGAGTTTCAATGTCAGCATCAGTCCTTCCAATGAATATTCAGGACTGATTTTCTTTAGGATGGATTGGTTGGATTTCCTTGCAGTATTGCATTATTGATTGGGAAAGAAGAAATAGAACCATTTTTGTTTGCAGGTGATGTCATCATTTACATAGAAATACAAAAGAATCAATTAAAAAAACTTTGGAATCTAATAATCAGATATGACAAGATTGCAGGATATAAGGAAATATACAAGTCAGTTGCTTTCCCGTATATTAAGTTGGCCAAAAGAGATGTTAATTTTTTTCCCATAAGATGGCTCTAGTAGTACATAGTTGTCTTTCAGTTCAGTTCAGTCACTCAATTGTGTCCGACTCTTTGTGACCCCATGAACCACAGCATGCCAGGCCTCCCTGTCCATCATGAACTCCCAGAGTTCACCCAAACGCATGTGCATTGTGTCAGTGATGCCATCCAATCATCTCATCCTCTGTTGTCCCCTTCTTCTCCTGCCCTCATTCTTTCCCAGTATGAGGGTCTTTTCCAGTGAGTCAGCTCTTTGCATCAGGTGGCCAAAGTATTGGAGTTTCAGCTTCAACATCAATCCTTCCAATGAGCACCCAGGACTGATCTCCTTTAGGATGGACTGTTTGGATCTTCTTGCAGTACAAGAGACTCTCAAGAGTCTTCTCCAACACCACAGTTCAAAAGCATCAATTCTTTGGCTCTCAGCTTTCTTTATAATCCAACTCTCACATCCATACACGATAACTGGAAAAACCATAGCCTTGACTAGACGGATCTTTGTGAACAAAGTAATGTCTCTGCTTTTTAATATGCTATCTAGGTTGGTCATAACTTTCCTTCCAAGCAGCAGGCGTCTTTTAATTTCATGGCAAAGTAATGTCTCTGCTTTTGAATATGCTGTCTAGGTTGGTCATAACTTTCCTTCCAAGAAGCAAGCATTTTTTAATTTCATGTCTACAATCACTATCCACAGTGATTTTGGATGTATTTAACTTCAATCAAAAATTTTTTGTTAGATTGTCTTGTGACAGCTATAATATCGATATTAATTTTAAAAATTTTATCAAAAATTAGGAATTTTTTTCTGCTATTGTTTTTCAGTTGCTAAGTTGTGTCTGACTATTCAAAACCCCATGAACTGCAGCACACCTGGCCTCTCTGTGTTTTACTACCTCCCAGTGTCTGCTCATATTCATGTCAATTGAGTTGGTGATGCTATCTAATCATCTCATCCTCTCCTGCCCTCTTCTCCTTTTGCCTTCAATCCTTCCCAGTATCAGGGTCTTTTGTGATGAGTTAGCTCTTCTGATCAAGTGGCCAAAGTATTGGAGCCTCAACTTCAACATCAGTCCTTCCACTTAATATTTAGGTTTGATTTCCTTTACAATTGACTACTTTGATCTCCTTACAGTCCAAGGGACTCTCAAGAGTCTTCTCCAGCACCACTATTTGAAAGAATCAGTTCTTTTTGGTCCAACTCTCACATCCATATATGACTACTGGAAAAACCATAGCTTTGACTACACAAACCTTTGCTGGCAAAGTGATGTCTCTGCTTTTCAATACATTGTCTAGGTTGGTCATAGCTTTCCTTCCAAGGAGCAAGAGTTTTTTAATTTCATAGCTACAGTCACCATCTGCAGTGATTGTGGAGCCCAAGAAAAGAAAAATCTGTCAACTGCTTCTGCTTTTTCCCCTTCTGTTTTCCATAAAGTAATGGGACCACATGATCTTAAGTTTTTTGAATATTGAATTTTAAGCCAACTTTTCCACTCTCTTCTTTCACCCTCATCAAGAGGCATTTTCATCAAGTGAAAAGTTCCTCTTCATTTTCTGTCATTAGAGTGGTATCATCTGCAAATATAAGGCTGTTGGTATTTCTCCCAGCAATCTCAATTCCAGGTTGTGATTCATCCATGCCAGGATTTTGCCTGATGTATTCTGCATATAAATTAAATAAGTAGGGTGACAATATATAGCCTTGATGTTCTTCTTTCAAAATTTTGAACCAATCTGTTGTTCCATGTAAGGTTCTAATTGTTGCTTCTTGACCCACATACAGATTTCTCAGGAGACAGGTAAGGTGGTCTGCTATTCCCATCTCTTTAAGATTTTCAACAGTTTGTTGTGATCCACGCAGTCAAAGGCTTTAGCATAGTCAATGAAGCAGAAGCAGACATTTTTTCTGGAATTCTCTAGCTTTTTCTATGATCCATTGAATGTTGGCAATTTAATCTCTGGTTCCTCTGCCTCTTCTAAACCCCACTTGTATATCTGGAAGTTATTGGTTCATATACTGCTGAAGCTTAGCTTGAAGGACTTCAAATATAGCTTTACAACTGTGAGAAATGAGTGCCATGGTAAGATAGTTTGTACATTATTTGGCACTACTTTTATTTGAGATTGAAATGAAAACTGACCTTTTCAGTCCTGTGGCCACTGTTGAGTTTTCCAAATTTGCTGGCATATTGAGTGCAGCACTTTAACAGCATAATCTTTTAGGATTTTAAGCTCAGCTGGAATTCCTTCACCTCCAGTAGCTGTGTTTGTAGTGATGCTTCCTAAGCAGACATCACACTCTAGGATATCTGGCTTTAGGTGAGTGATCACACCATCGTGGTTATCTCTGTAATTAAAACCTTGTTTGTATAGTTCTTCTGTATGTTCTTGCCACCTCTTTTTCATTGCTTCTGTTAGGTCCTTGCTGTTTATATCCTTTATTGTGCTAACCCTTGCATGAAATATTCCCTTGTTCAGTTTAGTTCAGTCACTCAGTCATGTCTGACTCTTTGTGAACCCATGGACTGCAGCGTGCCAGGCCTCCCTGTCCACCAACTCCCGGAGTCTACCCAAACCCATGTCCATTGAGTCTGTGATGGTATCCAACCATCTCATCCTCTTTCATCCCCTCCTCCTCCTGCCCTCATTCTTTCCCAGCATCAGGGTCTTTTCCGATGAGTCAGCTCTTCACATCAGGGTGGCCAAAGTATTGGAGTTGCAGCTTCAGCATCAGTCCTATCAATGAACACCCAGGACTGATCTCCTTTAGGATGACTGTTTGGACCTTCTTGCAGTACAAGGGACTCTCAAGTCTTCTCCAACACCACAGTTCAAAAGCATCAATGCTTCAGTGCTCAGCTTTCTTTATAGTCCAACTCTGACATCCATACATGACCACTGGAAAAACCATAGCCTTGGCTAGACAGACCTTTGTGGACAAAGTAATGTCTCTGTTTTTTAAAATGCTATCTAGGTTGGTCATAACTTTCCTTCCAAGGAACAAGTGTCTTTTAATTTCATGGCTGCAATCACCATCTGCAGTGATTTTTGGACCCCAGAAAAATAAAGTCAGCCACTCTTTCCACTGTTTCCCCATCTATTTCCCATGAAGTGATGGGACCGGATGCCATGATCTTAGTTTTCCAAATGTTGAGTTTTAAGCCAACTTTTTCACTCTCCTCTTTCACTTTCATCAAGAGGCTCTTTAGTTCTGCTTCACTTTCTTCCATAAGGGTGGTGTCATCTGCATATCTGCGGAGAAGGCAATGGTACCCCACTCCAGTGCTCTTGCCTGGAAAATCCCATGGATGGAGGAGCCTGGTGGGCTGCAGTCCATGGGGTTGCTAAGAGTCAGACACAACTGAGCAACTTCACTTTCACTTCTCACTTTCAAGCATTGGAGAAGGAAATGGCAACCCACTCCAGTGTTCTTGCCTGGAGAATCCCAGGGACGGGGGAGCCTGGTGGGCTATCATCTCTGGGGTCACACAGAGTCGGACACAACTGAAGCAACTTAGCAGCAGCAGCAGCAGCATCTGCATATCTGAGGTTATTGATATTTTTCCCAGCAATCTTGATTTCAGCTTGTGCTTCCTCCAGCCCAGCGTTTCTCATGAAATGCTGCATATAAGTTAAATAAGCAGGGTGACAATATTCAGCCTTGACATACTCCTTTTCCTATTTTAGAAAAGGCAGAGGAACAGAAAGGCATGGAACCAGTCTGTAGTTCCATGTCCAGTTCTGACTGTTGCTTCCTGACCTGCATATAGGTTTCTCAAGAGCCAGGTCAGATGGTCTGGTATTCCTATCTCTTTCAGAAATTTCCCACAGTTTATTGCTATCTACACAGTCAAAGGCTTTGGCATAGTCAATAAAGCAGAAATAGATGTTTTTCTGGAACTCTCTTGCTTTTTCCATGATCCAGCAGATGTTGGCAATTTGATCTCTTGTTCCTCTGCCTTTTCTAAAACCAGCTTGAACATCTGGAAGTTCACGTATTGCTGAAGCCCGGCTTGGAGAATTTTGAGTATTACTTTACTAGCACGTGAGATGAGTGCAATTGTGCGGTAGTTTGAGCATTCTATGGCATTGCCTTTCTTTGGGATTGGGATGAAAACTGACCTTTTCCAGCCCTGTGGCCACTGCTGAGTATTCCTCTGATATCTCAAATTTTCTTAAAGAGTTATCTAGTCTTTCCCATTTTATTGTGTCCCTTGACTTCTTTACACTGTTCATTTAACAAGTCTCTTATCTTTCCTTACTATTTTTTGGAACTCAGTATTTAGTTACAAGTATCTTTCCCTTTCTCCTTTGCTTTTTTACTTCTCTTCTTTCCTCAGCTCTATGTCATGCCTCCTCAGATAACCAATTTTCTTTCTTACATTTCTTTTCATTTGTGTTGGCTTTGATCACCACCTCCTTTACAGTGTTACAAACCTCTGTTCATAGAGCTTCACATACTCTCTCTACCTTTGAATCTATTGGTCACTTCCACTGTATAATCATGAGGGATTTTATTTAGGTCATACTTAAATGGGCTAGTGTTTTCCCTAGTTTCTTCAATTTAAGCCTGAATTTTACAATTAGGAGCTGATTATCTGAATCACAGTCAGCTCCAGGTCTTGTTTTTGCTAACTGTATAGAGCTTCCATCTTTTGCTGCAAAGAATATAATCAATCTGATTTTGGTATTGACCATTTGGTGATGTCCATGTGTAGAGCCATCTCTTCATTGTTGGAAAAGGGTGTTTGCTATGACATGTGAGAAGGAAATGACAACCCACTCCAGTGTTCTTGCCTGGAGAATCCCAGGGATGGGGGAGCCTGGTGAGCTGCCGTCTATGGGGTCGCACAGAGTCAGACATGACTGAAGCGACTTAGCAGCAGCAGCAGCAGCAGTGTGTTCTTTTGATGAAACTCTCTTATGGTTTGCCCTGCTTCATTTTGCACTCCAATGCCAAACTTGCCTGCTACTCCAGGTGTCTCTTGACTTACCACTTTTGTATTCCAATCCCCTATGATGAAAAGGGGATCCAATCCTGTTTGTATTCCAACCCCTTATATTAAAAAGCAGAGACATTACTTTGTCAACATAGGTCCATCCAGTCAAGGTTATGGTTTTTCCAGTTGTCTATGTATGGATATGAGAGTTGGACTATGAAGAAAGCTGAGCACTGAAGAATTGATGCTTTTGAACTGTGGTGTTGAAAAAGACTCTTGAGAGTTTCTTGGACTGCAGGGAGATCAAACCAGTCAATCCTAAAGGAAATTAGTCTGGAATATACATTGGAAGGACTGATACTGAAGCTAAAACTCCAATACTTTGGCCACCTGATTCAAAGAGCTGAATCTTTGAAAAAGACCCTGATGCTGGAAAGATTGAAAGCAGGAGGAGAAGGGGGTGACAGAAGATAAGATTGTTGGATGGCACCACTGACTCAATGCACATGAGTTTGAGCAAGCTCCAGGAGTTGGTGATGGACAGGGAAGCCTAGAATGCTGCAGTCCATGGGGTCGCAAAGAGTTGGACATGACTGAGCGACTGAGCTGAACTGACTGATGATGAAAAGGGGATTTTATTTTTGAGGTTAGTTCTAAAAGGTCTTAGGACTTCATAGAGTCATTCAACTCCAGCTTCTTCCTCATCAGTGGTTGGGGCATAGACTTGTATTACTGTGATACTGAATGGTTTACCTTGGAAATGAACCAAAGTCATTCTGTCATTTTTGAGGTTGTACCCAAGTACTGCATTTCAGACTCTTTTGTTGACTCTCAGGACTATATTTCTTCTGAGGGATTCTTGCTCATAGTAGCATATAAAGGTCTGTCCATTTTAGTTCACTGATTCCTGAGATGTTGATGTGCACTCTTGCCATCTCTTGCTTGACCACATCCAATTTATCTTGATTCATGGACCTAACATTCCAGGTTCCTATGCAATAGTGTTATTTACAGCATTGGGCTTTACTTTCACTACCAGACACATCCACAACTCAGCATCATTTCTGCTGTGGCCCAGCCACTTCATGCTTTCCAGAGCTGTTAATAATTCCCCTCCACTCTTCCCCAGTAGCATTTGGACACCTTCTGACCAGAGGTTCATCTTCCAGGGTCATATCTTTTTGCTTTTTCATACTGTTCATGGGGTTCTAGAAGCAAGTGTACTGGAGTGGTTTGCCATTCCCTTCTCCAGTGGGTCATGTTTTGTCAGAACTCTCGACTATGACCCATCTGTCTTGGGTGGTACACAAGACCCTGTGATCCACGAAGAGGGAGTTTTTGTGCAGCCACTTTAATACTGAAGATTGAAGAAAACTATAATATTTTTGCCATATTATGGTTTATTATTTCAAGAAATGTAAAAATGCAAACTGAAACACCAAAAAATTTTATGTAGTGTATAAAGATGGTGCTATGACTGATTGAACATGTCAAGAGTGGTTTGTGAAGTTTCATGCTGGTGATTTCTCACTGGACAATGTTCCATGGTCAAATAGACCAATTGAAGCTAATAGCGATCTAATCAAGACATTAACTGATAACAATCAGTTGGGAGATAGCTGACATACTCAAAATATCTAAATCAAGAGCTGAAATTAGCCCCATGTTTGGGCTCCACATAAGTTAAGCAAAAATAATGGTCTTCACTGTATGCGATTCTCTACTTAAATGTAATGAAAGCCTTCTATTTTTAAAACAAATTGTGATGGAGGATGAAGAGTGGACACTGTACAATAACATGGAATGAAAGAGACCATGGGGCAAGCAAAATGAACCACCACCAGCAACTCCACCAAAGGCTGGCTTTCATTCAAAGAAGGTGATGTTGTTTATATGCTGGAATTGGAAAGGAGTCCTCTGGGAACCAAAGGGTTAGTTCCAAGTACTGTTCCCATTAGACCAACTGAAGCCAGCACTTGACAAAAAGCATCCAGAATTAGTCAACAGCAAATGGATAATCTTCCATTAGGAGACTGCAAGACCGTGTGTTTCCTTTGACGACCAGGCAAAAGCTGTTATAGCTTGGCTGGGAAGTTCTGATTCATTCACTGTATTCTCCAGTCATTGCACCTTCAGATGTCCATTTATTTCAGTATTTACAAAATTCCCTCAATGGAAAAACATTTAATTCCCTGGAACATTGTAAGAGAGACTGGGAACAGTTCTTTGCTCAAAAAAATAAAATGTTTTGGGAAGACGTAATCATGAATTGTCTGAAAAATGGCAGAAGGTAGTGGAACAGAGCAGTCATAAAGTTCTTCAATAAAGTTTTTGGTGAATATGAATATGAAAATTGTGTCTTTTATTTTTACTTAAAAAACCAAAGAAGCTTTCTGGCCAAATCTATACCCTATATAAGCTTTCCAGGTGGTGCAGTGGTAAAGAATATGCCTGCCAATGCAGAAGACATAAGAGAAGTGGGTTCGGAAGATCCCTTGGAGGAGGAAATGTCATCCCACTCCAGAATTCTTGCTGGAAGATTCCCATGGACTGAGGAGCCTGATGGGCTACAGTCTATGGGGTCACAAAGAATCAGACATAACTGAGCGTTGAGCAGCAGCAGCATACCAGCAGTGAATAAGTAAAATTTGAAGTTAAAAACCCCATCCCCGTTAGCAGTTGCTTTTTATGCCTTTATCCTGCTTCCTCTTTGGCAACCACTAGTTCAGTTTCTGTAAATACAGATTGCTAATTCTGGGCATTTCTTTAAATGAAATTATCCAATATGTGGTGTTTTTTTGACTTGACTCACTCAGCATAATGTTTTCAAGGCTCATTCATGTTGCAACATATATCAATACTTTATTTCTTTTTTATTTTAAATAATACTCCAATATTTGGATATACCATATTTTGTTTATGTTTTCATATGTTGATGGACATTTGGGTTGTCTCCACTTCTTTGGTTACTATGAATAATGCTGTTACAAACATTCACATATAAGTTTTTGTGTAGACATATGTTTCCATTTTTCTTGAATATGTACCTAAAGGTGAAATAATTGGATAATCTGTTAACTCCATGTTTATCTTTTTGAGGAACTACCAAACTGTTTTCCAAAGCACCTGCACATTTTACATCCGTATAGCAATGTGTGAGTTTCCCAGTTTCTCCACTCTTATCTGTCATTTTGGTCATTGTCATGTAGTTTGTAAAGTGATATCTCATTGTGATTTTGTGTATTTCCCTAATGACTAACATTGTTGAACATCATTTCATGTGCTTAGTGAGGATTTATCTTTATTTATCTTTCTTGTTTATTCAATTATTTAGCCAGTCTTTAAATCGAGTTATTTCTCTTTTTATTTTTGAGTTGTAAGAGTTCTTTGTATATTCTGGACACTAGTCTTTTATCAGGTATTTGCTTTGCAAATATTTTCTCTCATTCTGTGAGTTGCTTTCTTAATTTAATAAAAAAAAAAAAACTGACATGAGTTACTTGAATTATCATCAAAATCTTATTTCATCTTAAGGGGAGAAAAAGATACAGAAAGCTAGAAAAGAGAAAATATATGAGCACCTACTATGTTCCAAAACTTTTATATATGTTATCTCTTTTGATTTTCACAAAATATATTCAAAGCAGCCTCTTTTATCCTTATTTCACAGATAAGGAAACGGAGGCTCAAAAAGATTAAATAACATTCCAAACTCACTTGAGTTCACAAAGAGCAATGCAGAGGTATAATTGCATGTTTATCAGTAACTCTAAGTCTTGTGCTAGTTCTAGTCTACCTGATTATCATCTAAATTTAAAAATTTCTAAACTTAATCAGAAAAAAATTATTCAGATGATTACCATTTGCCCTTAATGAGAAAATTTTGTGCAATGCTTCAACTATTTCCAGTGAAAGCTTCAGTATTAACATTCGTATGCGTTCACTTGACATCCCCTAGACACAGAGTCACAAATCTACAGTCTTGTACTGAAGTCAGCCTTTGCATTTGCATCTTATACTCCAAAGTGAGATAGAAGAGAAAGATTTGTTGATTAGAACTGTGTCCCTACAGAGTATTGCATTAAAATATGTATCTGATTTAGTCTTTTGCCACTTGCTTTATTTGTACATGATCTGTGATATTATGGGTAAATGGATAGATTGATGTCCATAAAGATGATAGGATTCAAACCTATATCCATGTGATTGCAACATTGATGGATTTTTCTTCCTTTCCATTCCTTTACACCAGTGAACAATTACTTTGTTCAACACAATTTACTTATTGTCCCTGTGTTCCATGTAATCCACATGACTTGTTGAAAAATGAGTAAAAGCAATCAAGCAAAATATTGTGCTTTTCCCAAAAGACAAGCAAATAAAAGGTGTGACTGACTTGTTTTTCTTGGTTTTGTTTTTATTTCTAAACTACTTTTTACAGACTGTTGTGGTCTCCACTCCTTTATGCGTATATGTGTTCATCTTGAGCCTTAGTATTTGATGACTTTTTAAAAAATTAATGAAATGACTAAGCATCCATATCAAACATTTTCTCTAGTTCTATAAGTTTTGTTTTGTCTCTTACTTCCTTTTGGAACTATTTTGGAGATTCCCTTAAGTAATATCAAATAAACTCTGATAATAATAGCTTCCAGATATGAAGCACTTATCTGTTGGGTGGTTATCATAATTTATCTCTAATTCCTACTTCAGGTTTGTGTTATTGTTCCCATTAAGACTTTTAGAGATTTCATGACCTAACCAAGGCCATGAGGTAGCAAGTGGTAAATTCTGATCTAGACACATCCAGCTCCAAAGCCCGTGAACTATGTTCTATAACGTAACACAGTTTCCTTTGTGGGCCTAGATTTTATCCCAAGGCCTAACAGAGGGCAGGTGACAACCATAGAAATATGGCTTATGCAAAACTTCCAAGTCATCTCCTGCTATTGTCATTATCTACTGAAACAAGTACCACCTTTTTAAAAATAAATTATTTTATTTATTATTGTCATTAGAGCTGCACAATCAAAGTTGTCTTTTCACCGTCTGTGTTTTGTTAACATGAAATTATACAGCAATTATAAGCAAAAGTTGGTTGCCTTGAGAACAATAATTGTATATTCAGTTTAACATAAACAAAATAATATTTGTCTTATGCAATTACATTATAAAAATTTTTAATTTCCAAAAGTGAAAATGATGTGTTCTGTTTGAGCTCAAAGAGGGAATGTTTCAGTGCAACATCACTCCTTAAGAAAAAGAGAAGTGATCTGGGATGTTTCTCCACTGCAACACCTGTTATAGGCAGTGGTTTGATAATTAGGTACAAATATTATATCAAAATCTTTTACAGTGTTGATTTATTTTATTAGGATCAAAGCAACTTAGATTTTATAGACACGTGGGATGTGCATAAAAAGTAATCTTTGCATTCAAGGAGTAATTTCAATTGAAATTTAATTCAGTTAAAAGAAAAGATAGGCAATGATTTTTGTGCACCAGTCTCTCTGGGCCTCTGCACTCTCATCTGCAAAATGAAGGGATTAGACTAAATAGTATCTAAGATAGATACATGAAAAAGTGAAAATCTATCACCAAGTCATGCCCTACTCTTTGCAACCCCATCAACAACAGTCCACCAAGGTTCTCTGTCCATGGGATTTCCCAGGCAAGAATACTGGAGTGGGTTGCCATTTCCTTCTCCTGGTGATCTTCCCAATCCAGGGACTGAACTCACATCTCCTGCTTGGCAGGTAAATTCTTTACAACTGAGCCACCAGGGAAGCCCCAGGTTAGACATAAACTCAAAAATTATGTGATCCCATTCAAATAAACCTATGAATGGGTTAGTAGAAAGGGGAGACCTGGTCAGGGACTGTTTGCAATACAATATTCTACCTATAACAAATCCTATAAGAGGAGGTATCCTGAAAAATAAAGAAAGACATAGTTTAGCAAAGTAAGAGAGACACCTGTACTGCACATGAACAGACTGTGAAAGATGAAGGGTGTGAGGCTGAAGTTGACTGGGGGAGGGTGTGGGGGGGCTGATGAGGAGAATGCATCTGTTTGCAAAATACGCAACAATTTTAAAGATCATTTACAGGATATTTTGCAACTGGGAACAGAATAAGACATTTAGAAATCTATTTGGATATGGATGAAGTTGCCAAGAGGTAAGCGAGTTGACCAAACTATACTCAACATGGAACTCAGAATTGATGTGTCTTATACTAAGCATCGGGCCACAGAAGCCAGGGACTGTGAAGAGGCTCGGAGAAATTAAGAAAATCAATGGCAAGTATTAAAAGGAAGATATGACCTGTCTTTCCAATCAGAGGCTTGAAATTTGAAAATATTCACTTATAAAGTAGTAATACAAAATGACAAAAAAAAAATAACAACAGCAATTAAACAATTTCATCCTGAATGGAGGAAAATGGTTGTGGACAAAGAAATCCTTTGTCATGAAGAAACTAGTAATAAAAGTTGTTTCATAGAGGCTACACCAATATTATCAATAGAGCATTTAGTGCCTCACAAGCCATAAATTAGATAATGTACTATTTTACAGATGAGAAACTTGCAGCTCTCAGACTACAGAGCAACCCCCAAAATCACAGTTAATAATTTGCAAAAGGTAAATTTAGTCCCACAGCTGGATGACTCCAGAACATGTTTACCTAAACACTGGATTACTACTTCTCACTCATAGCCAAATGAAAGTTTTTTAAAGTTACATACCTGGCTTTCAGCTTGAGCTCCTCCACACACAATGAGTCTCTTTCTTCTTAATCTCAAGATACTATTGTTAGTCTGTATTTAATGCTGAATAAGAATACAAGAGAATTTAGAAAGAGAAAGACAAATACCATACAACATCCTTATCTGTAGAATCTAAAATATGACACAAATGAACTTATCTATGAAACAGAAACACACAGGCATAGAGAATAGACCTGTGGCTGCCGAGGGGCTGGGAGGGACAGGAGGGGTGGGCTAAGAGTTAGAGATTAGCAGATGTAAGCTATCAAGTATAGAATGGATAAACAACTAGGCCTTACTTCACAGCGCAGGGAATTATATTCAATCCCTGTCATAAACCAGAATGTAAAGGAATATGAAGAAGAATATATATGTATATATATAAATTAAAAAACTGAATCACTTTGTTGTACACCAGAACCTACCACAAGATTGTAAATCAACTCTACTTCAGTAAACTAAATTGAAAAAATGAGAATACAAGACAATTTTCAAAAAAATGAAATCATTTTCAAGCAAATATTATCTTACCTTTTAAGTATTTCTTTAGGGAAAATTGCACCTGAACATAATTAAAGAATGTTTTAAAACTTTAAAAATCACATCTCAAAATTAGAACTTATAATGCTGCTGCTGCTAAGTCACTTCAGTCGTGTCTGACTCTGTGTGACCCAATGGACCACAGCCCACCAGGCTTCCCCATCCCTCGGATTCTCCAGACAAGAAAACTGGAGTGGGTTGCCATTTCCTTCTCCAATGCATGAAAGTGAAAAGTGAAAGTGAAGTCGCTCAGTCATGCCAGACTCTTCGCAACCCCATGGACTGCAGCCTACCAGGCTCCTCTGTCCATGGGATTTTCCAGGCAAGAGTACTGGAGTGGGGTGCCATTGCCCTCTCCGAGAACTTATAATAGCCATGATTGATACTCTAAATATGTCAGTAAAACTAGAGTGTTTTAGGAAAAAACACCCAAATAAGAAAAATAGTGGGAAAATAAAATGAGCTAAAATGCTAGTAGCTGTATAATAGGGTTCACTTAATAGTTCTATTCACAATTTTCCTTTTGAGGAAATGACAAAGTTGGCGCTTTTGGTTTCTAAGTCATCTTAATGCTTCTTTGATTTTTTTTTTATGCTTCCTGTAGTTTGGATGTAATATTCTCTTGCCAGATAGCTTTACCTGAACAGTTTGCCACAGTAGTCTTGGCTGGAGACTGGGTGAGGAAGAAACAGCAGACTACGAAGTTAAAAATTTATATCCAACCTTTGTTTAGCAGGATATGCTTGTCTCACTATCAGTTTATCAAAAGACTGGATCTCAGAAGAAGGTCGTAGCAGTTCAATACCATTCAACTGACATTTAATGAGTAGTCCCTCTGATGCCAGGTTTTGTGGAAGATGCTGGCAATAAAACAAGACTGTCCTTACTCTTGACAGGCACTGAATTCATGAGAGACATACACAGAAATATATCTTTTTAACATGTAACAGATGGTGAGCATAAACCCAGACGTATTATCATGGTTTTCTGGAAAGTCCTTAATCAAAATTGAAGGAAGCTTCTTGAAGACACTTGAACCAAGCCTCAAAAGTGAGCCAGAGCAACAGCAGCATAAATCTGTCTACTGTGTGACAGGAAGAATTACAAAGGATCTTTACTTGGCCGGGTTGTAGAGCATATAGCAAAATTATCGGATTTTTTTTTTTGCTTTTTTTGCATATGTTACACATAATTTATTCACTTGAAACAAACATTATCTTTAACAATAAGAATTATTTTAGTGGAGAAAGGAGTTAACATTAATCAAAAGACAAATGTAAATGAAGCATAAGCTGATGTTCACAGTACTGGAAAAATAACATATCCAAGAATCCTATTTCTTTTGAATGTGCTAGTTCTGAGTCCAGTCATAGATGTGATGTCCTTGTATACAGCTATCATCATGTGAGCAGCATTAGAAGAGTGGTGGAGGATGAACTAAGTTTGAAGATCTAATGCATAATGTGGTGACTACAGCTGATAACATTGTAGTGAATAATTGAACTTTGTTAAGAAAGTGGAGGTGATGGAATTCCAGCTGAGCTATTTCAAGTCCTAAAAGATGATGCTGTTAAAGTGCTGCACTCGATATGCCAGAAAATTTGGAAAACTCAGCAGTGGCGACAGGACTGGAAAACATCAGTTTTCATTCCAATATCAAAGAAAGGCACTGGCAAAGAACGTTCAAACTACCACACAATTGCCTTCATCTCACAAACTAGCAAAATAATGCTCAAAATTCTCTGAGTGAGGCTTCAACAGTGCATGAACTGAAAATTTTCAGATGTTCAAGCTGGATTTAGAAAAGGCAAAGAACCAGAGATAAAATTGCCAACACTTGTTGGATCATAGGTAAAGCAAGAGAGTTCAAAAAAGAAGTCTACTTCTGCTTTATTCACTATGACAAAGTCTTTGACTCGGTGGATCACAACAAATTGTGAAAAATTCTTAAATAAATGGGAATACCAGACCACCTGATCCACCTCCTGAGAAATCTGTATGCAGGTCAAGAAGCAATAGTTAAAACTGGACATGAAACAATGGACTGATTCCAATTTGGGAAAGGAGTACATCAAGGCTGTGTACTGTCATCCTGTTTATTTAACTTATGTGCAGAGTACATCATGAGAAATGCTGGGCTGGATGAAGCAAAAGTTGGAATCAAGATTGCTGGGAGAAATATCAACCTCAGATAGGCACATAACACCACTCTTATGGCAGAAAGTGAAAAAGAACTAAAGAGTTTCTTGATGAAGGTGAAAGAGGAGAGAGGAAAAGCTGGCTTAAAACTCAACATTCAAGAAACTAACCTCATGGCATCCGTTCCCATCACTTCCTGGCAAATAGACGGGGAAACAATGGAAACAAGGACAGAGTTTATTTTCTTGGGTTCCAAATTCACTGCAGATGGTGACTGTAGCCATGAAATTAAAATATCCTTGTTCCTTGGAAGAAAAGCTATGACAAACCTAGACAGCCTATTAAAAAGCAGAGACATTACTTCGCTAACAAAGGTCCATCTAGTCAAAGTTATGGTTTTCCCAGTGGTCATTTATGAAGGTGACAGTTGGACCCTCAAGAAAGCTGAGTGCCAAAAAATGGATGCTTTTGAACTGTGGTGTTGGAGAAAACTCTTGAGAATCCCTTGGACAGCAAGGAAATCAAACCAGTCAATTCTAAAGGAAATCAATCTTGAATATTCATTGGAAGGGCTGATGCTGAAGTTGAAGCTGAAGCTCCAATACTTTGGCCACCTGATGCAAAGAACTGACTCATTGGAAAAGACCCTGATGCTGGAAAAGATTAAGAGCAAGAGATGGGGATGACAGAGGATGAGATGGTTAGATGGCATCACCGACTCAATGGACATGAGTTTGAACAAGCCTCAGGAGATGGTGAAGGACAGGGAAGCCTGGTGTGCTATAGTCCATGTGGTCACAAAGAGTTTGACACAACTGAGTGACTGAACTGAACTGAAGATATTGGAACTTAAGTATTCTGACAAGAAAAAAGAAGAAGGTTAAATACAGGAGTTAATGGACATGTAAGTTAATCTTATGGGGGATCTTTTCACAATGTATACATATATCAAATCATCACATCGTACAATTTAAATATCTTAAATTTTGTCAACTAACCCTCAATAAAACTTGGGGGCCCAAAGTGCTGATATCCAGATATTAAATTAAAAATACTGTTAAGAAAAGGGGAAACTTCTATAGAAAAACAGGCAAAATATTTAAACTTCACAAAAAAGGAAATTTAATTGTTACTAAATAAATGAGGTATTCAGTGTCATTAGTAGTCAGGAAAATGTGAGTGAAAAGTACAATAAAATATTACACATCCATAAGATTGACTAATACGGGAATGTTGTGTGTTGTATACACTGCTGGCAGGACTGTAAATGGGTACAGCCACTTTGGAAAACTATTTGAGATTAGCTAGTAAAGTTGAAAAACTGCATATTTGACCATCTTACAATTTTAGACCTAAGATAGAACTCTTGTGCATGTGGAGCAGAATACATTATGTGTAAAAAGTGTCTGTAGCATCATTGCCCTTTAATTATCTAAACTAGAAGCAAACTGAATGTCCAATTAGAATGAATAATCATAATATATTCTTAGATCAGGACATTTTCTAGCAACAAAACTAAATAAAGTCTGTCTCCATTCCGAGTCTTCCACAGGTAATACTGAATAAATGAAACTACTGCAGACAAGAAATCATACCTTTTGTATGATTTCATCCATATGAATTTCATCCATATGAAAACACAAAGTTAAACTACATTTTTAGGGATGCACATATAGTTGGGAAAGCTATAAAACCAGGGCAATGGTCATCTCAATCGGGCAGGAAAGCAGCAGGCTCTGGAGAGGCACACAGTGACAGGGTGCAGAGTCCTTGGAGGCAGCACATTTCCTCATTCTGAGTGTCATTGTTACAGTTATTCCTGATGCTTTTCAGTTAAAATTTCTTTTTTTTTTTTTTATTAACCTAAATACTTATATATTTGGCAAGGCCATTTAGCCAATTTTTATCTATTGCCCTTGCTCTTATGTATTTCTTTTTTTTTTTAATTAATTTTATTTTATTTTTAAACTTTACATAATTGTATTAGTTTATGGTGCAGTTACGCTATATGTGTGTTCTATTTCACAATTTTGAAAAGACTTTCAAAAGACTGCTTAAGAAGAAATATCTCACACAAATGTCATCAAATTGAGCATAAAAAGAATTTGGGATTAGGAATTGATAAGGAGAGAGTCTGTACTTGGTTTACTGCTGAAATTGTATACATATGAATAATGGTTATCACCCATCGACAGCCTTTCCTTTGTACTGCGTGTACTGGGTGTGGTTAGGGATTCTGGAGCTTTTTCCAGCTAAAATACAAATTTCAGACAATAATCTCTAGAAATCAGAGAATGACAATCAAGCATTGCTGCTGCTGAAAGTAACGATGAGGCACCCACTGGCAAGGCCAAGGGAGCAAGATTTTAATTAATGAGCATGTTTATCTAGATATGAATGATACTGCCACCACTTCCTGTGTCCAGAGTCTCTTATTAATATTTCTATGGGTAGTATATCTTTCTTCCAAGACCTCTCCTTTCTTTGATTGTGGTCTTGGGTATTTAGGTATTAGGAAAGGGTTGTGATTTACCTTATGACTGATTCTCTCATGAATCTTTTCATAAGAGCCTGATAAAAAAGAATCAACCATTGGATTCTTATTAAAATGTAAAATATAAAACTATGGGCAACATGGCAACAGATTTGGTCATAAAACCAGGAGTGCACAGTGTTAGGACTAAAGCATATTTACACACTAAATGAGAACATTATGAGCACACACAGAAAATAGAGCAATCATGACAATGTAAATGGAAACCAGCCCTTATCTAATTTGACACTTACAAAATCCTTCACCCTTCACCATCTGGGAAAACAGAAAAGAACCAAATTACAAACAAATAAGTATGTTATTTCCAGCATGTTTAGGTTTTTTGTTTTACCAAGAGATGTACTATTCCCTTTCTAGTTCAGATTCATGGGTTGTGGTCCTAACAAACTAAACAGAAAATAATGACTTTTCTGAAATGAGAGTCATTTTTAGCTCTTTAACTGAGTGTAGCAGCCAACATCCATTTGTCACTTGACATCTGTCAAATGTCTTACATATATTATTTCCTTTAATCCTCACAAAATTTTATTAGATAAGCAACACTACGCTCCCCCACTTTATCAGGAAAGAAACTGAGCAAACCAGCGCTCAGGGAAGCTGGAAGCTAATACCAGAAGCCTCATTCCAGAGGCCATCACTAGGATAGTGCCCGGACAGCATCCTTAACAGCCTCAAGAAAAGATGGCAGGTTTTAGAAGCACATAATTTACTCAGAAATTTGTCCATGGAGAGTTTAGCATAAGCGATAAAGAACCAGAAACAGTTCTAGAAGTTTGCATTAAAAGACTTTCATTTGTAAACACATCAAAAGTTTCATGTTGCCTTATCTGTGACCCCCTGCCTCCACGAGCTATGTTCCCATGACTCACTGTCACTGCACTTCTCATGTTATCTGGTCATATCTTTTGCTTGTGTCCACTTGGTCTTGAGAACAATTAAAGGAAGGAACTTTAAATTCTTATGTCCTCAGTATCTCACACAGGACCTGGAATATAGCAGACATGATAAGTATTTCTAGAAGCCATCATTAAGCAATAATATACAGTAAATCCCCCATACACAAATGATATCCATTCCAAGTGGGTGTTTGTAAGTCCAACAAAGTTAGCTTAGGTACCCAACTGACACAGTCAGCTATATAGTACTGTACTGTCATGGTTTATAATACTTTTCACCAATAATGCATAAAAAGCAAACAGAAAAATTAAAAAAAAAACATGTTTAATCCTACAGTACAGTACCTTGAAGAGTGCAGTAGTACAATACAATAGTGGGCACATGGGGGCTGGCATCCAGTGAACAGGCAAGAGCAGTTACTGACTGGAGGAGGTGGGAGATAGTAGAGCTGAAAGATCATCAACAATAGGTGATGGAGGGCAAGCTGTAATTTTACTCATGCCTGATGCTGATGGATGGAGAAGGCAATGGCAAGCCACTCCAGTACTCTTGCCTGGAAAATCCCATGGATGGAGGATCCTGGTGGGCTACAGTCCATGGGGTCACCATGAGTCGGTCGCGACTGAGCGACTTCGCTTTCACTTTTCACTTTCACGCAGTGGAGAAGGAAATGGCAACCCACTCCAGTGTTCTTGCCTGGAGAATCCCAGGGAGGGCAGAGCCTGGTGGGCTGCTGTCTATGGGGTCGCACAGAGTCGGACACGACTGAAGCAACTTAGCAGCAGCAGCAGCAGATGCTGATGGAACACACATTTGCATCTTCAAAAGCTTGCAACTTGAACGTTCATATGTAGAGGACGTACTGTAATAGTGCTTACATTTGCTAAGCGCTACCATGCGTCAGCTGCTATAAGGGATCATTCTTGTGTGTTATCTCATGTATTTCTCACAGAATTTAACAGGGTGAAATTCTTGTATTAGCCTTATCTTTAAGCATTTAATTATAGGCTTAGATTTAACTATGAATAACTTGCTCAGGGTCATATAGGTAGTAAAAGTGAAGCCAGAATCCAGACTCAGAGCTATCTAATTCTGGAGCCTTCCCTCTCAAACTCTGCACTGTCCTATTCTCGTATCTTAAAGTCAGTAGCATTTATTAGAAAAAAATTAGTCAGTCTCGGTACGTTCTCTGTTTTATATGACTTTATGGTAATCTTCTGGCTTCCCTTTCAGCTCAGCTGGTAAAGAATCCACCTGCAATGTGGGAGATCTGGGTTCCATCATTGGGTTGGGAAGATTCCCTGGAGAAGGGAAAAGCTACCCACTCCAGTATTCTGGCCTGGAGAAGTCCATGGAATGTATAGTCCATGAGGTCACAAAGAGTCAGACACGAATGAGTGACTTTCACTTTCACTTTCATGCTAATCTTCATTCTGTAGGTAAGTATGTAAAATATGTCTCTTGAAATATCTTTACTTTCATGAATGGATGATTCCTTAAGAGTTAGACCCTTCAACCTGGTTGTAACTGTCTTTTGTAATGTCACATACAGAGAAATTAGTGACACTTTTTTCTGGAGGACAAAGATTGAAGAGCTGGTTGGTGAATGCACATCCCTGCTGACTGCATGTTAGATATCCAAATACAGTGGCACTGGATGGCAGAAAAGACAAATTATTCTTCTGAAATTCGGTGCTTCACTTTTAGTAGTTCTGATTGTCCTCAAATACAATCTCTGCTTATCTAAAGAAACAAAGAATCATTCAAAGCACACTCCAATTTTTAAAAAAATAACACTACAGTTTGAGGAAAGAAGAAAATCATCTCCATTAATCATCTGGAATATGATACACACATTGTGGTCTGGTTTCATCTAAGACTGACCATATTTATTAAAGTTAATTTTTTCTATACAGTATGCCTTCTACTTTTTGTTAATGAGAAATTTAAGGAACATTACCAGAGCTGTGAGAACAATTTCACACTTCAAGCAAGAGCTTGAGGAAAACATCAAACCATGTATTCGAAATAGATACAAAAAAAGAAATCACTTGTCCTGGAATTTTTTCAAATTTTGGTCACAATAGTGTGAACTTTTGAGAAATATAAAATAGTTTTCTCTAAAGTGATACAATTCAAAAACAGTCCAAAGGAAATGTTCTCCAAGAATCGTATATCCATAGCAATTTATGGATTCTGACGTGCAATTATTCCTGCAAATAAAACTAATGAAGCTGTAATGCTGTCAAACTACTAGGGCAAGATTTAATAACAGTTGCTGTTGATTTTCCTTCCGTTCTCCTTTTTACTTCCCATTCAAACAATGGTGCAAGAAAATAGAACAAAATTAAAGACAGCCCTCAATTAGGAAGGATTAAATTAGGCAGGCAGAAAACTAAATGTACATTGGGAGGCAGTGAATCGCCTACAACTGGGGATACTGAGGCAGAGTACCAGTCCCCAGGACCAGGATGTCAGGATTAGGCCATGCTTACAGCCTTTTCCCAATCTGTAGGTCTGTGTTTCTCATTCGTGCTCTGGCCTGTGCCCTCCCTCTGTGAGATCCTCCTATCCTCCCTTGACTTTGTCTTTCAAAGGGTGGGATCTACTCTCAGGTCTTTGACTCCTTCTGGCCAGAAATCTCTCTGCTGGGCCCAGGAGCATCTTTGTCCAGAGGCAGTTTGACATAGGGCAGAGGGTAAAGCCATCTTTGCACTTGTCCAGAGTTGGCCTACTCTGGTCTTTCTTCAGTCTTGATCCACCTCTCTATTTATAGACGCAGCTGGTAAAAGTTGGGCTGGCATCCAAACCAAAGTCTGTCTCCAAACCTCATGTTTATATTGTACCACACGTCAGCAATTATCCTAGATTTTTAGCAATTCAGCAGCAGAATTTTAATTTATTTCTCCTGTCCCGACATAGCTCAAAGCCTGAGGGGTATAAAGGTACAAAAAACATGGCCAAGCCAGACAGTTATAGCCCAAAAGATTATCCGACACATCATCCAAGTTATTACTGATGCCCCCAAAATATCAGCTGTATCCTTTCAAAGAAATGAAACCGCATTCCTGCTGATAATATCCTAGGGAATGATGGCTATGGAACTGAATTTGCATGCATCACCTGAATTGAAGACTCAGAGAATTATTGCATTAAACAGACAAAGTAACTTGGAAGATCTTATACTTATAATTTACACTTTAAAGAAGGAGACATGGAGGCTCAGCAGAGTCTGAGTTGGGTTGGGTTTGAGTTGGCTTTAGGGCTGCCATGGGCCCTTCGTGCAATGTTGTCCTTCACTCCAGGCTGCCGAGCAGGCTGAGAGTCAGCACCGCTTTTTTCCAACGACAACAATAAAATGAATTTTCACAAAAGCAGGAGTTACAGAGGAGAGTGCTCTGAGCAGTCCCGAAGCAGATAAGATCACACAGCAGCTGCAGGAGAAAAGAATTGTAAATTGAGATGATGTAGAATTTGAACACCTGTTCTGACTTTAGGATTAATTCTACCATTTAAAAAATGTTTTAATGGACTTTCTAAATACTTTTCTTTGCAGTAACTTTACCTATAAAAATAGGAGAAAATCTGATTGTTGGACAAATGAGGATATAACTTAGCTAGCGCTAAAAATACCTTAAGCAGTGCTAAATATAGCAACAAGGACAAGAAGTAGGCCCATTATTCACAAACAGGCTTTATCCTGTGAAATTTTCAACTCAAAGTGAAAATTTCAGCAAACAGCATAGGTTGAAAAGCATTTTAATTATTAAGAAGTAAAGACATTCTTTCCTAAGGTTTAAAACAAACTTTTATGACATAGAGCTGTACACACACACAGTCTACCAATGTCAAATTCCTAATTTTGAAATAGTATAATAATTATTTAACATGTAATCAAAGAAAACTTGGTATAAGGCAACTTCCTATGAATCTATAATTATTTCCAAATAAAAAACCCACTAACTCTTGAGAGAGATAATGAATGCACACTCATTACACATCATTTCATGACATTAATATTATGGTCAATTAGTATTGTGTTAGTGTCAGCTGGTCTTTTGCTACTGCTGCTACATGCTTATTTTTTTAGCACTATCAGGAATCCAATGTAGACTCATTTCCAATATAAACTTCATAAACTAGTGAATTAAATATATGTCAGAAATATTTTTTCATTAATTCAGGCCATTTTTTGTACCATTTAGGTACCTAAACCTCCTCATTGGGTTGATCTTTTGCTTTGCCTGATATTATTCATTCAAAACATGTGTACTGATTCATTTAAAGATTGCCAATGTTGATTGAATCATTTTGAGTGCTATAGAATGTGAGTAAAATTTTTTTGTTAATTGAAAAGGCGAAAGGCCTGATTTAAGGAATTTATAATTTTATAAGATCTAGCCTTAATAGATCATGATCCTTATGTCAAATCCATACTGTTCATTTACTTAAGGGCATTAATATGTGCTTCTCATGGAATGCTGAAGTTGGAAAAGACTATAAGAATTATCCAATCCACACACCATATATTATACCAATAGAAGACTGACTGAAGATTGAATGATTTGCTTACTAAGGCATCTTTATCAATATAAACAATTCATAACCAGATTTGTTTTGACTGAGTTCAGAACTCAGTCTCGCACCTCACAGCCATGTGACTTTATTTTCTCTGTGCTTCAGTTTCTGTAACGAGAGGATCGTAACAGTGCGATTGTTGAGGTTTTTCTGAGATATAATTAAATTATAATTTTTCATTCTAAATATGCTAGATTTTAGCTGAGATGATTTTATACTTGTAAGTCTAGATATCCTTGGTTTATCAGTGTTTCCCTGATGTGTCTTTTCTATGTTAAGAACCATTATTTAACTTATTGTAACCAAACAGGACTCTATGAGGGCTTCCTGGGACAGAACTCCCAAACTATGTTCTTTGCCTGCCTCTTATCTGAAGAAAAACTTTAGCCTTCTGGGCTTTCCCTGAGTTCTGAAGAGTGAACTTAATCCGAGAAGTGAGACAAGGTAGAAAGGAAGGAAAACAGTAAAGCAAAATAAAATTGTAATGGTTTAACCATTAAACAAAGTCTTTAGTTCTTCCTCAAGGGCTGTAGATAATATTCTGGGCCGTGTCCTTTGAGCTGTTTTGTAAGTACTGAAACTCCCACCAGATGGAAGTTAACTATATGCTGACCACAAGCATGTAGACAGACTCCAGACTGGTTTGAACCAGAAGGGTTGGTGATGGTGACTCCCAGTTACCTCACCAACAACCAATTAGAAGAATGTCCATGAGCTGATCACATACTCCACAATTTTCTTCCCTCACTGTCCTTGAAAACCTTTCCCTGAAAGCCTTCAGGGAGTTTAGTTTTATAAACGCTAACTGCCCTAGACTCCTTGCTTAGCACCTGCAATAAAAGTTGCACTTTCATTCACCACAGCCTCGGTCAGTAGATTGGCTTTACAGCACATGGGCAAGTGGACCAAAGTTTGGCCTGGTAACAATACGACACACCATGAACTCAAAATTGCACGTGTGTGTTGCAAGGTTCATTGCTGCAGCAGACGCCTTGCTTCTATGTCTAGCGTCCACTCTTTATGCAGACTTGGAGGAAAGCAGGACTCTGGCCAACATTCTCCTTTTCTCTGTGGAGGTCAGATGGACCAACACACCCTCTCAGAAGCAATCTTCTTGTTTTGGAGTGAGTTCATAACTTTTCCACAAAATTTTGATCTTCTCCAAGAGCTTCTAAAGTTCTTGCCCACCTGGAGGGGAAGGGCCCTCCAGGGGCCTTCAGGGGAACCTTCCTCCAGGGGAAGCTCCAGCCATTGCCCTCCTGAGGGTTCCAGTTAGCAACTGGACTGAGGCAGCAGGAGAATCGGCAAAGTCACCTTCACACCTCAATCCTCGTAGAATCTCCTAGTGATTTTGAAGAAATTGGAAGGTAATTATTAATTCCTCAAATCCACTTTTCCTCTAGAAGACAGGAATTTAATCCTTACTCATCCAGTTGCTTAGAGGTCACACCTGATTCTTCTTTTTTTCTCATCATATTTCAAATTCATCCTTATGGTCTATTATTTTCCCTTTGTAAATCATCTCAAAGCTTGCACTTTACCTTTATGTCACTGCCTCTCTCTTCACCACTTTGTTGGAGCACCAGCCTTCTGGCAAGTTTTCCAGATTCTTTGTTGCTCTGGAATCTTCAGTTTATTTTCCACATAAGAGCCTGTGAGCATTTTTTACTTAAAAAACAAAAACAAAAACACTCACATTTAGCCCCTGTCTCTCTGCAACCACATCTGGACACCTGGTGCAATTCCTCCTCTCACTCACTGTACTTTATTCCCATGAACTCTAATTCAGTTTCTAGACCATTCCAAGCTTTTCTTTTTCTTATCTTAGGGTTTCTGCTCATGCTGTTTCTTCCTTCTGGAATGTTCTTCCCTAGGCTGTGATTATACTGGGTCTCTGCTCATAAACAGCTCTTGGTTGAATGTTTCTTACCTGGGAAGGCCTTTTTTCATCACTCTAGGTTAGTCCTTTTCTGCTAATTTTTAACTAAACTGTTTCTTTCATAAAATTGTACATCTTGTGATTATTTCTTGGCTAATTTATTGTCTGTGTTTTGTTTGTTTATCTGTATGTTTTATGATAGGAAGGACCATGTATGTTTTGCTACATAACAAAGTTTTATTAAATAAGTAAATGTAGATAAAGAAAGATATTAAAAACACATACCCAACCCAAAGCATTGACTATCAGCAATAATTTCATTAAATACATTTACAACCCTCTTTTCTTTCTCTTCTCTTTCTCTGACTCCCTAAAGTGTGAGTGGTGGTGGAGGTGGTTTAGTTGCTAAGTTGTGTCTGACTTAGGGTATTTGGGTATTTGGTCAGGGCTGGGGTGCAAGGGGAGAAGGCAATGGCACCCCACTCCAGTACTCTTGCCTGGAAAATCCCATGGACGGAGGAGCCTGGTGGGCTGCAGTCCATGGGGTCGCTAGGAGTCGGACATGACTGAGCGACTTCACTTTGACTTTTCACTTTCATGCATTGGAGAAGGAAATGGCAACCCACTCCAATGTTCTTGCCTGGAGAATCCCAGGGACGAGGGAGCCTGGTGAGCTGCCGTCTATGGAGTTGCACAGAGTCGGACACGGCTGAAGCGACTTGGCAGCAGCAGCAGCATGGTGCAAGGTGTGGCAATCTGGTCACCATCAGAGATCCAGACTACCTCTGATGCCTAAGCACCAACAGTGGCTATCCCTACCCTGCTCAGACTGCACCTCAGGTGTGAGCCAGCTCAGGGTCTCACAGCGTGGTTCTGTCCTCAGCCGTGTGGAGTGGGATGTGGGGCAAGTGGAGCTGAAGCATCTGCCCAGTTCAGGCTGAGCGATGGGCTGGGCAGTTGCAGGAAACCGGTCAGCCGCCCATATGGTTTCAATTTGCCCTCTCCCCCTGCCTCAGGGGCAGGCAAGCAAGTCTGTGCCCCTCACAGGTGGAGTCCAGGCCTCCCACAGCCATCCTGTTCATCGCACCAGTCAAGGATGCTTGCCTTCCCATGTCGGACCCCAGCACTGGCAGGCCCAGTATGGCTTGAACCACTAATAAAGGCCTTTGCATAATTAATCTCAGTTTCCTCTGAGTCCCCTCCTGGGGCACAGATCCCGACCTAATCACTTCTCTTTCCTTTCTACCTGACTCTGTGTTGTACAGGACTCTTTCTGTCAGTCTCCAGTTCATTTTCATTGAGAATCATTCCACCTTTTGATTTGTTTCTCAGGGGAGGTGAGCTCCACATCCTCCTATTCCATCATCACAATGTGAGTTTCCAACATTGACTATCTTAAAAGGAGAGAAATCATATGTAAAACTGACTATAATATAAGTAAATACCAACTACCATATGAAAGACATATGTTAAATACCATGAAAATACAGACAGAATATGGAAATCTATGAAGGCAATATTAAAGACTATTTGATGTTTGAATTGAACCTTAAACTTAAGGAGAAAGAGAGGAGGGCATTTAAAAGCAAAAAATAGCTTTCAAAGTAAAAGGTGATGAAAAAAATTCTATTAGGTATATAAAAGAAATAAAGCAGGTAGAAAAATAGGATTAATAGGGATATAAGGTAGTTCAGTTCAGTCAGTTCAGCCACTCAGTCAGGTCTCTTTGCAACCCCATGAACTGCAGCACACCAGGCTTCCCTGTCCTTCACCAACTCCCAGAGCTTGCTCAAACTCATGTCCATCAAGTCGGTGATGCCATCCAACCATCTCATCTTCTGTGTCCCCTTCTCCTCCTGCCTTCAATCTTTCCCAGCACCAGGGTCTTTTTCAATGAGGCAGGTGGCCAAAGTATTGGAGCTGATTTTCTTTCAGGACTGATTTCCTTTAGGATTGACTGGTTTGATCTCCTTGCTGTCCAGGGGACTCTCAAGAGTCTTCTCCAACACCACAGTTCAAAAGCATCAATTCTTTGGCACTCAGCTTTCTTTATAGTCCAACACTCACATCCATACATGACTACTGGAAAAACCATAGCTTTGACTATATGAACCTTTGTCAGTAAAGTAATGTTTATGCTTTTTAATATGCTGTCTAGGTTTGTCATAGTCTTTCTTCCAAAGAGCAAGCATCTTTTAATTTCAGGGCTGCAGTCACCATCTGCAGTGATTTTGGAGCCCAAGAAAATAAAGTCTGTCATTGTTTCCCCATCTACTTGCCAAGAAGTGATGGGGCCGAATACCATGATCTTACTTTTCTGAATGTTGAGCTTTAAGCCAACTTTTTCACTCTCCTCTCTCACCTTCATCAAAAGGCTCTTTAGTTCTTCTTCATTTTCTGATAAGAGTGGTGTTATGTGCATATCTGAGGTTATTGATATTTTTCCCTGCAATCTTGATCCCAGCTTGTACTTCATCCAGCCCGGCATTTCTCATGATGCATATAAGTTAAATAAGTAGGGTGACAATATACAGCCTTGATATACTCCTTTACGAGTTTTGAACCAGTTCATTGTTCCATGTCCAGTTCTAGCTATTGCTAGAAAAAGGATTTAAAAAAAAAAGGATTTTAAACAAATGCAGTCCCAGGGTGTGTCATTTATATTCATTCATTTCCATTCAGAAGGGAGTAATTTTTCTCCTCAGTGATCCTAGCTTTTGAATCTAAGGCTAAGCATTCACATTCAGTGGATTAAATATACCCCCCTCACCCTTTTAAACCAGCTTCCCTTTAACTTAATAGAGATTTGTAAATTTTGTTCCAAGCCTCTAACACAAGTTGCTTCTTAAAGGGCATATGCAAACACTGTTCACTCTTATACCCAGGTTATTTTTCTAATACCTAGATAGTGGATTCAAAGAGCAGGCTTACAAACAAAGTGCAGTGCTTCAGATTTCTTTTCTGAAGTGTATTTAAGTCTCGTAGATTTTCAGGAATTGTTTATTTGCCACTAAGTGGATTTAAGTTACTATTGTTTTCTTACCTTGTTTCCTAGGTGTGGATATCAACCATGAAACCTGTTTTCTCACTCATGGAAGACATATTTTATAAATGTTGGTATTGATTTGCTCTTGTAGGGTATGCCAGACAGACAATTTCTCCTGCAAGACCCAAGCATGAATTCCCTTCAGCTTCTAGGAGCTGGTTACTGACACATCTTGCCTTTGCTGATAACTGTTCCAGCCCTGCTCCAATTGTAGTGGAAGGAGATCACAGGCAAAGTGACCCACCCACGTGGAGTCCATGTCCCTCCTTCTACCACTCTCTGGGCACCCAGGATATGGGAACCCCTGGTCAAACAGACTCAAGCTTGAATTCTTGGTAGACAGTTGGGTAATTATTGTAATTATTCTATAAGTTTCTGCACCTTTGATAGAAGAGGTATGAAAGTGTCCAGCAGCAAAACCAGTTGAGCTGTGGTTTAGAGTCCAGGCAACAAAAAGGCAATTAGTTTTTAGAAGAAACTCATTTATTATACTGAGACCAGTGAGGAATTTCTCTTAAGGTCCTCTTAAAAGAAACATTGTATACCAGAAGAAACAATAAGTATAACAACTTCCTTACAATTAGTTTAACAAGGAGCTTCCTAAGATTATTTCTTATAGTGCTCCTCAATGAAAGTCATGGGCACAATTCAAAGGCAGGGTAAATAATAAGGGCAGTTTCACAAAAGCTTTTTATCTTGTGGTGCAGGCACACAACTCTTTTTTGGGCTGGTGTACAAGAAAAAGATAACCTAGAGTAACAAATGAAATGCATATGCTTCAGAAATATTCCACAAATTCTATTTTTAAGAATAATCTTCTAAAGGATGGCCTATTTTAAATGTTCTTAAAATGAAGCCAAATGGACTATGTAAGTACAACTTTATAAAAAATAGGAGCAAATGTAAGTATGCAAAAACCTTAAAAAAAGTGAAATAAAGAATTTGTTTCTATTTGAGTATTAACTATAAAAAAGGTTAGATTTGAAGACAAAGTTTTATCTCTAAATATCTATTTGAGAATTAGCTATAAAAATGTTTATATTGCCAACAAAGTTGTTCTCTCTCTAAATGTCTATGTGAGTATTAACATTAAAAAGAGTTATATTTGTAAACAAATTTGTGAAGTTTTACCTCAAAATGTCTTTAAATTCTTAAAAACTGTAGAAGAGTTTAGCTCACTTGACTTCTGTCTCATCGTTTTTTTTCCCCTAGGACTATTTGCAAATCCTCCATAGCTACTCTTGGACTTCTTCCATTCGTTACACAAGCTCAGGTAGTGACCTTTTTAAAACACATAGTCTCAGGAAACCCCACATTCCATAGTCTGGCCTGCACTGGCAACTGAAAAATGAATTTTCCTGGAAAGGATCAAACTATCTAATCTCCACCTGTAAAATAAAGAGCATAAGAACCATAGCAACTTTTCAACCACTAGAATTCATCATACTCATTTAATACTACTCAGAAAAAGTGGAAACAGTGACAGATTTTATTTTCTTCGGCTCCAATATCACTGTGGATGGTTACTGCAGCCACAAGATTAAAAGACGCTTGCTTACTGTTGGAAGGAAAGCTAAGACAAATGTTGACAGTGTATTAAAGAGCAGAGATATCACTTTGTTGACAAAGGTCTGGATAATCAAAGCTATGATTTTTCCAGTAGTTATGCACATATCTGAGAGTTGGACCATAAAGAAGGATGAATGCTGAAGAACTGATTCTTTCAAATTGTGGTGCTAGAGAAGACGTTTGGAGTCCCTTGGACTGCAAGGAGATCAAATCAGTCAATTCTAAAGGAAATCAATCCTGAATATTCATTGGAAGGACTGATGCTGATAGATAGAAGATAGAAGTTGAAGCTGAAGCTCCAATACTTTGGCCACCTGACACAAAGAACTGACTCATTGGAAAAGACCCTGATGCTGGAAAAGATTAAGAGCAGGAGATGGGGATGACAGAGGATGAGATGATTGGATGGCATCACCAACTCAATGAACATGAGTTTGAGCAAGCCTCAGGAGATGGTGAAGGACAGGGAAGCCTGGCGTGCTATAGTCCATGGGGTCACAAAGAGTTTGACACAACTGAGTGACTGAACTGAACTGAAGAAAGTGGAACTTAAGTGTTCTGACAAGAAAAAAGAAGGTTAAATACAGGAGGTGATGGACGTGTAAGTTAATCTTATATGGGATCTTTTCACAATGTGTACATAAATCATCACACTGTACAATTTAAATATCTTAAATTTTGTCAACTATACCTCAGTAAAACTGGGGGAGGGACCCAAAGTGCTGATATCCAGATATTAAATTAAAAATACTGTTAAGAAAAGGGAAAACTTCTGTAGAAAAACAGGCAAAATGTTTAAACTTCACAAAAAAGGAAATTTAATTGTTACTAAATAAATGAGGTATTCAGTGTCATTAGTAGTCAGGAAAATGTGAGTTAAAAGTACAATAAAATATCATTACACATCCATAAGATTGACTAATATGGGAATGGTGTGAGTTGTATACACTGCTGGCAGGACTGTAAATGGGTACAGCCACTTTAGAAAACTATTTGAGATTAGCTAGTAAAGTTGAAAAACTGCATATTTGAGCATCTTACAATTTTAGACTTAAGATAGAACTCCTGTGCATGTGGAGCAGAATACATTAGGTGTAAAAAGTGTCTGTAGCATCATTGCCCTTTAATTATCTAAACTAGAAGCAAACTGAATGTCCAATTAGAATGAATAATCATAATATATTCTTAGATCAGGACATTTTCTAGCAACAAAACTAAATAAAGTCTGTCTCCATTCCGAGTCTTCCACAGGTAATACTGAATAAATGAAACCACTGCAGACAAGAAATCATATCTTTTATATGGTTTCATCCATATGAATTTCAAAAAAACACAAAGTTAAACTACAGTTTTAGGGATGCACATATAGTTGGGAAAGCTATAAAACCAGGGCAATGGTCATCTCAATCGGGCAGGAAAGCAGCAGGCTCTGGAGAGGCACACAGTGACAGGGTGCAGAGTCCTTGGAGGCAGCACATTTCCTCATTCTGAGTGTCATCGTTATAGTTATTCCTGATGCTTTTCAGTTACAAGTTCTATGGTGCAGTTACGCTATATGTGTGTTCTATTTCACAATTTTGAAAAGACTGCTTAAGAAGAGATACCTCACACAAATGTCATCAAATTGAGCATAAAAAGAATTTGGGATTAGGAATTGATAAGGAGAGAGCCTGTACTTGGTTTACTGCTGAAATTGTATACATATGTATAATCGTTAGCAATATTATCTTAACAATATGCTCTTCAGTTCCAAAAAAGTTATGTCTTTTTTTTCCTTGAGTTTTATTCAGCCCATTTTCTTTTATTGTAATCTATAGCAAAATTGAATAATCTTAAGTGATACAGCAAATATATTGCAGCATATTAAAGATATTTCAGAAAATTTCTGGTCTCAAAAATAAAATACAAAATTGTATTTTATTTCTTACATTACTGAATAAAGGTCCTTACAATCTGTTCCTCTTGAGACTCACCTCCTAGCTCTTGTGAAAGTAGCCTCTACTTCCCTACCACATAGCCAATCTCTTACAAGTCTGTTCGTGCACAGGATGTTCTTCCATCTCTGTTCTGCCTGAAGCACTAGTCCGTGTTCATCCTTCAAGAAGCATGTGCGTTGCTTTCCCTAGGAAGTCTTACTTGAACTCCGTTATCTTCATTTTTTTTTTTTTACTTTATTATCTTGTAATGGAGCATGAATGATTAACAACATGTTAGTTTCAGGTGTACAACAACTGATTCAGTTATACAATACATGCATTTATTCTTTTTCAAATTCCTTTCTCAATTACAGAATACTGAGCAGAGTTCCCTGTGATATACAGTAGGTCCTTGTTTATTATCATTTTTATTGGAGTACTGTTGCTTTACATTGCTGTGTCTGTTTCTGCTGTACAGCAAAGTGAATCAGCCATATGTGTACATCTATTCCCTCTTTTTTTGAATTTCCTTCCCATTTAGATCACTGCAGAGCACCGAGTAGAGTTCCCTGTGCTACACAGTAGATTCTCATTGGTTGTCTATTTTATACATAGTTCCGATTGTGCATAGGGGACTTCCCAAGAGGTGCTAGTGGAAAAGAAACAGTCCTCCTTGGGTCAGGAAGATGTCCTGGAGGAGGGCGTACAACCCACGCCAGTATTCTTGTCTGGAGAATCCCATGGACAGAGGAGCCTGGCGGGCTACAGTCCCTGGGGTCACAAAAAGTCAGTCATGGATGAAGAAACTTAGCATGTATGTACTCATCAATTGTATTTATATGTCAGTCCCAACCTCCCAATTCATCTCACCCATCTTTTCTTCCTTGGTATCCATCATTATGTTTGTTCTATACATATATGTGTCTGTTTCTGCTTTGAAAATAAAATTGTCTATACCATTTTTCTAGATTCCACATATATGCATTGATATATTGGGTTGGTCAAAAAATTCATTCAGATTTTTCCATAAGATGTATGGATAACTCAAATTAACTTTTTGGTCAACCCAGTATGATATTTGTTTTTCTGTTTCTGACTTACTTCGCTCTGTGTGACAGTCTATAGACCCATCCACATTTCTGCAAGTGGCACAATTTTGTTCCTTTTTATGCTGAGTAGTATTCCATTGCATATCTTTATCCATTCCTCTGCTGGGATACTTAGGTCACTTCCATGTTCTGGCTATTGCAAATACTGCTTCAGCGAACATTTGGGTGCATGGATCTTTTGGAATTTGATTTTCTCTGGGTGTATGATCAGGAGTGAGATTGTTAAATCATCCAGCAGTTCTCATTTTACTTTTTAAAGGAACCTCCATGTCATTTTCCATGGCCATCGTGTTGATTTATATTACCAACAGTGTAATAGTGCTCTGTTTCCTCCACACCCCTCCAGCATTTACTGTTTGTAGACATTTTGATGATGGCCATTCTGCTGGTGTGAGGTGATACCTCATTGTCGTTTTGATTTGCATTTCTCTAATAGTGATGTTTCTTGTGTTTCATGTGTTCGTTTCATGTGTTTGGTGGTCATCTGTGTATCTTCTTTGGAGAATTGTCTGTTTAGGAATTCTGCCCATTTTTGACTGGATTATTTGTTTTTGATATTGAGATGCATGAGCCGTTTGCATATTTTGGAGATTAATCTTTTGTCAGCTGCTTCATTTGCAAATATTTACTCCCATTCTGAGAGCTGCTTTTTTGTCTTACTTAAGGTTTCCTTTGCTGTGCAAAAGCTTTTAAGTTTAATTAGATCCTATTTGTTTAGTTTTGCTTTTATTTTCATTATTCAAGAATGTGGGTCAAAAAAGATTTTGCTGCCATTTATGTCAAAAAGTGTTCTTATGTTTTCATCCAAGAGTTTTACAGTGGCTTGCCTTGCATTTTGTTCTTTAATCAATTTTGAATTTATTTTTTTTGTGTGGTGTTAAGGAATGTTCTAATTTATTTCTTTTACATGTAGCTGTCCAATTTTCCCAGCACCATTTATTAAAGAGGCTGTTTTCTCCATTGTATTGCTTACTCTTGCCTCCTTTATCACAGGTTAAATGACCATAGTTGCATGAGTTTATCTCTAGGCTTCCTATGCTGTCCCATTTTTGTTTTGTGCTAGTATCATACTGTCTTCATTCAGTTCAGTTCAGTTCAGTCACTCAGTCGTGTCCGACTCTTTGCGACCCCATGAATCACAGCACCCGAGGCCTCCCTGTCCACCACCAACTCCCGGAGTTCACACAGACTCACGTCCATCGAGTCAGTGATGCCATCCAGCCATCTCATCCTCTGTCGTCCCCTTCTCCTCCTGCCCCCAATCCCTCTCAGCATCAGGGTCTTTTCCAATGAATCAACCCTTCACATGAGGTGGCCAAAGTACTGGAGTTTCAGCTTTAGCATCATTCCTTCCAAAGAAATCCCAGGGCTAATCTCCTTCAGAATGGACTGGTTGGATCTCCTTGCAGTCCAAGGGACTCTCAAGAGTCTTCTCCAACACGACAGTTCAAAAGCATCAATTCTTCAGTGCTCAGCCTTCTTCACAGTCCAACTCTCACATCCATACATGACCACAGGAAAAACCATAACCTTGACCAGACGGACCTTTGTTGGCAAAGTAATGTCTCTGCTTTTGAATATGCTATCTGCTGCAGCTTTGTAGTATAGCCTGAAGTCAAGGAGCCTAATTCCTCCAGCTCCATTTTTCTTCCTCACTACTGCTTTGACTATTCAGATATTTCCATATATATTGTAAATTTTTTGTTGTTCTAATTAAGGATTGCATTGAATCTGTATATTGCTTTGGATAGTATAGTCGTTTCTACAATATTGACTCTTCCAGTTAAAGAACATGGTATATCTCTCCATTTGTGTTGTCTTTGATTTCATTCATAAGTATCTTATAGTTTTCTGGGTAGAGGTCTTTTGCCTTCTTAGGTAGTTTTATTCTTAGGTATTTATTCTTTCTGTTGCAGTGGTAAATGGGATTGTTTCTTTAATTTCTCTTTTTGGTCTTTCATTGTTAGTGTATAGGAATGCAAGATATTTCTGTGTATTCATTTTGTACCTTGCAAATTTACTAAATTCATTGATTAGCTCTAGTAGTTTTCTTATGGCATCTTTAGGATTTTCGGTGTGTAGTATCAGGTCATCTGTAAAGAGTGACAGTTTTACTTCTTTTCCAATTTGGATTCCTTTTATTCCTTTTTCTTCTCACATTGCCATGACTAAGACTTCCAAAATGATGTTGAGTAGTAGTGGCAAGATTGGATACCCTTGTCTTGTTCCTAATCTTAGAGAAATTGCCTCCAGTTTTTCACCACTGAGAATGATGTTTGCCGTAGGTTTGTTGTACATGGCCTTTATTATGTTGAGGTAGGTTCCCTCTATGCCCATTTTCTGAAGAGTTTCTTTTTTCATAAATGGGTGTTGAATTTTGTCAAAAGCTATTTCTGCATCTACTGAGATGATCATATTGTTTTTATCCTTCAATTTGTTAATATGGTATATCACACTGATTGATTTCTATATACTGAAGAATTCTTGAATCCCTAAGATAGATCTCACTTGATCATGATATATGGTCTTTTCTAACGTGCTGTTGGATTTGACTTGCTAGTAGTTTGTTGAGGTTTTTTGTATCCATGGTCATCAATGATACTGGCATGTAATTTTCTGTTTTTGTGATGTCTTTGTCTGATTTTAGTATCAGGGTGATGGTGGCCTGGTAGAATTAAAATTTGGGATGGTTCCTTCTTCTGAAATTTTTTTGGAGGAGTTTTAATGAATAGGTGTTATCTCTTTGAAGAAGGAAATGGCCACCCACTCCAGTATTCTTGCCTAGAGAATCCTGTGGACAGAGGAGCCTGGTGGGCTGCTGTCCTTAGGGTCTCATAGAGTCAGACATGACTGAAGCGACTTAGCATGCATGTATGCATTGGCGAAGGACATGGCAACTCACTCCAGTATTCTTGCCTGGAGAATCCCAGGGATGGAGGAGCCTGGTGGGCTGCCATCTATGGGGTCACACAGAGTCAGACACAACTGAAGTGACTTAGCAGCAGCAGCAGCAGCTTCTCTAAGTGTTTGAAAGAATTTGCCAGTGGAACCATCTGGTCTTGGGTTTTTCTTGGAAGATTTTTAACCACAGTTTTAATTTTACTGCTTGTGACTGATCTGTTCATATTTTTTATTTCTGCTTGGTTCAGTCTTAGAAGGTTGTACTTTTCTAAGAATTTGTCCATTTCTTCCAGGTTCTCCATTTTAATGCCACATAGTTGTTTGTAGTAGCTGCCTATGATTGTGTTTCTGAGGTATCAATTGAAACTTCTCCTTTTTCATTTCTAATTTTATTGATTTGAGTATTCTCCTCTCCCCCAACTTTTTTCTTGTTGAGTATGGCTAAATGTTTATCTATTTTGCTTATCTTTTTAAAGAACCAGCTTTTAGTTTCACTGATCTTTGCTATTGTTTTCTTCATTTATATTTCGTTTACTTTTGCTATGATCTTTACGATGTATTTCCTTCTGCTAGTTGTGGAGTTTTCTTTTTTGTTGTTCTTTCTCTAGTTTCTTTAGGTATAAGTTTAGGTTGTTTATTTGATATTTATCTAGTTTCTTGAAGTAGGATTGTATTGTCATAATCTTCCCTCTTAGAATTGTTTTTGCTCTATTCCATAGGTTTTGGGTCATCATGTTTTCATTGTCATTTGTTTCTAGCTATTTTTAAATTTACTCTTTGATTTCTTCAGTGATCTTTTGGTTATTTAGTAGCATATTCTTAAGCTCCCTGTGTTTGTATTTTTTACAATTTTTCCACTGTCATTGAATTTTAATCTCACAGCATCATGGTCAGAAAAGATGCTTGATTAGACTTAAATTTTCTTAACTTTACTGAGGCTTGGTTTGTGACCCAAGATGTGATCTATCCTGGAGATATTCCAGGATACACCTTGAGAAGAAGGTGTATTCTGCTAATTTTGGATGGAATTTCCTATCAATATCAATTAATTCTATCTGGTTTAATGTGTTTATTGTGATTCATGTTTCCTTATTAATTTTCTCTCTGGATTATCTGTTAATTGCTGTAAATGAAGTGTTAAAGTCCCCACTCTTACTGTGTTAATGGAAGCTTCCCTTTTTAAGGCTGCTGCTGCTGCTAAGTCACTTCAGTTGTGTCCTACTCTGTGTGACCCCATAGACGGCAGCCCACCAGGCTCCCCCCTCCCTGGGATTCTCCAGGCAAGAATACTGGAGTGGGTTGCCATTTCCTTCTCCATTTAAAGCTGTTAGCATTTGCATTATGTATTGAGGTGTTCCTATGTTGGGTACATAAATATTTACAATTTTTATATTTTCTTCAGTTGATGCCTTGATCATTATATAGTGTCCGTCCTTGGTTATTGCAATAGTCTTAAGAGTTTATTTTGTCTGAAGTGAATATTGCTACTCAAACTTTCTTTTGATTTCTATTTTCATGGAATATCTTTTTCCATTCCCTTACTTTTTAGTGAGTATATGTTCCTAGGTCTGAAGTGGCTTTCTTGTAAACAGCATATATATATTAATTTTGTTTTCATATCCACTCATCCAGTCTGTGTTTTTTGGTTGCAGTATTTAATCTACTTGCATTTAAGGTAATTATTGATATGTTCATGTGTGTGTGCTTGTTCAGTCACTTCAGCTGTGTCCAACTCTGCAACTCCGTGGACCAGAGCCCAGCAGGCTCCCCTGTCCATGGGATATTCCCAGCAAGAATGCTAGAGTGGGTTGCCATGCCCTCCTCCAGGGAGGGGATCTTCTGGACCCAAGGATTGAAACTGCATCTCCTGTATCTCCTACATTTCAGGCAGATACTTTACCACTGAGCCACCGGGGAAGCCCCACTGATATATAAGTTACTATTACCACTTTATTAATTATTTTAGCTTTGCTTTAGTAGATCTTTTTCTTCTCTTGTGTTTCCTGCCTGTAGAAGTTCCTTTAGCATTTCTTGTAAAGCTGTTTTGGTGGTGCTAAATTTTCTTAGCTTTTGCTTGTCTGTAAAGCTCTTGACTTCTTCATCAAATCTGAATGAGCTCCTTGCTGGATAGGGTAATCTTGGTTTTAGGTTTTTCTCTTTCATCACTTTAAATATATCCTGCCACTCCCTCCTATCCTGCAGTTTCTGATGAAAAATCAGCTGATAATCTTATGGGGATTGCCTTATATGCTACTTATTGTTTTTCCTTTGCTGCTATTAATAGTTTTTCTTTGTATTTAACTTTTGCTAGTTTGATTAATATGTATCTCAGCATGTTTCTCCTTGGGGGTTATCCTGTATGGTACTCTCTGCACTTCCTGGACTTGATTGACTATTTCCCTTCCCATATTAAGGACGTTTTCAACTATAGTATCTTCAAATATTTTCTCAAAACTTTCCTCTTTCTCCTCTTCTTCTGAGATACCTATAATTTGAATGTTGCTGTGTTTAATGTTGTCCCAGAGGTCTCTGAGATTGTTCTCATTTCTTTTTACTCCTTCATTTTTTATTCTGCTCTATGGCTGTTATTTCCACCATTTTATCTTCCAGCTCACTTTTCTGTGTTTCTGCCTCAGTTATTCTGCTATTGATTCTTTCTAGTGTATTTTTCATTTTAGTTATTGTGTTGTTCATCACTGTTTGTTTGCACTTTAGTTCTCCTAGGTCCTTGGTAAACATTTGTGGTATCTATTTGATTCATGCCTCATTTTATTTCCAAGATCTTATACCTTTACTGTCGTTACTCTGAATTCTGTTTCAGGTAGATTGTATATTTCCTCTTCATTGACTTGGTCTTGTGAGTTTTTATCATGCTTCTTAGGCTGCAACATATTTCTCTGTCTTCTCATTTTGTCTAACTTCCTGTGTTTGTGGTCTCCTTCCCCCGGCTTCAGGTTCATAATTTCTTTTGCTTCTATCATCTGCCCCCTGGTGGGTGAGGTTGACTCAGGGGATTGTAAAGGCTTTCTGATGGGATGGACTGGTGCCTACACTCTGGTGGGTGGAGCTGTCTTTACCCTTCAATGGCCAGAGCCGCATCTGGTGCTGTTTGGGGGGTGTCTGTGGGCTTAGTGTGACTCTACACAGTCTGTTCTACTGATGGGTGGGACTGTGTCCTCTTGCTGCTTGTTTGGCATGAGGTGTCCAGCACTGAAGCCAGCAGGCGGAGGGTGTAGCCAGGTCTCAGGGTCAAGATGGCTACTTCTGGGAGAGCAAACACTAATTAATATTCCCTGGGCCTCTGACTTCTCTAGCAATACAGCATCCTGGACTCAGCATTTCCACATTGGAAGTCCAGGTCAACCCCTGGCCAGGGTACCAAGAACCTGCAAGTCACATAGTGTGGCCAGAGGAAAAAGAAAGGACCAAAAAAATGAAAAGAAAATAGGCAAATGAAACCCAAGACAAATAACAATAACAAAAAACCCAGCAGCAATAACACACACAAAGAAACAAAAACAAAACAAAATAAAAGAGGAAAACAGACAAACCAAGACCAAGACGGATGATAAAAACAATCCAAACGTAAACAATGAAAAAAACAGAAAAGGAAAAAAAAAAGAAATATCAAAGAAGAGAATGAACAATAGAACTAACAAATGAAAAGAATCAAGACTAAAATAACAAAAACAGAAAATAAAAACAAAAACAGCAAACTAAAAAAGCAAAGAAAACATAAAACACAGAAAAACAGTTTTAAAGAAACCCAAATAAAACTAAGAAAAAAACAAAAAAGTACAGTAAAAATAGAAAAATAAAAATAAATACATTACAAAAGCAATAAAACATAAAAACAATACCACCAACAATGTAACAGAGTGAAATAAACACAGAAAGAATAACAATAGTGATGATACTTTCCCGGGGCCTCTGCTGTCAGTGTCCCTGCTCCCACAGTGAAAGTGCAAGTGCAAGTCACTCAGTCATGTCTGACTCTTTGTGACCCCATGGACTTTACATTCCATGAAATTCTCCAGGCCAGAATACTGGAGTGGGTAGCCTTTCACTTCCCCAGGGGATCTTCCCAACCCAGGGACTGGACCCAGGTCTCCCCCATTGCAGGCAAATTCTTCACCAGCTGAACCACAGGGAAAGCCTAATTCCCACCTTCCCAGGAGGCCCTCCAATGCCTCTGGGTAGACCCCTGGACTCTCTGTGGGCACTCTGACCTGGTCAAAGTCCCACATATGGGCTTGACTTGCCCCCAAGCCCATAGCTGCTAAACCTAGACCAATCTCAGTTATGGGAGTATTCATTGTCTATTTAGGTATTCCACAGACAATGGGTTTACCAAGCTGATTGTGGTGATTTGGCTGTAGTTTGTGCAGCTGCACAGAGACATTTCCTTTCCTCTTCCTTAGTTGCAGTGCTCCTGAGGCTGAGTTTTGGTTTTGACCCCACGTCTGCATGTGTACCACCCTCAGCTATTTGTTCCCCATCTAAGTGAAGAGGGCAAAAATAGCCTGACTGAGGCACACTTACTCCCTCGGGCTGGTGAGGGGTGTGGCATCTACAGCTGGGGTGAACCTGAAGTCCCTCCAGTGGTGGGGGCTGGTGGGCAGTTGTAACTGGCTGGGGCATGCATGTTCTGATGAGTCCCTTCAGGATGTCTTTTCACAACCAATAGCTGTCCTCTCCGTGGGTCTGCTCTCCAAACCTAATTTTCAGCACCCAACCCAGTTCTGCACTAGGAGACATCCAGTACAGTCTAGGGTGCTTAGGGCTGCCACGTGGGCCATGTGCACAGTCTGTTCTGCCTTCCACAAACTGGTCGCTGTGTTCTCCACTGATCCCCTGAAGGTTTGTTCCTGTCCCCGCTGGTTTCCCCATCAAGGGTTTTTTTTCTGAGTGCAGGCACTTCTCCACCTTTTTTTTTTTTTTTTAATCACATCTGAAGAATAACTCTTGCAAGCAAATTCTTGCCCTGATTCTTTTAATCCTGTTGGTGAGTAGCCCTGACTACAGCCTGGAGTGTTAATGTTGGAGTTTCCCCTCAGGCCATGGCTGTACTGTTGAGTTTTTTTGTAGTGAGCTTGTTCTTCCCTCTCCCAGCCCTGGATGAACCAGAGACGGATGTGTGACCTCAGCTCTTCTTATTCTCTTGTCTCTCCCTCAGCTTTGGAATCTGAATTAAACAATGTCAGTGATCCCGAGGGCATACACCTGGCAGCGTGGCTGTTACCATGTGGAACTTATCTTTGGCCAACATTCCTGGAATCTACTTAGACTAATTTTCTATGAAGCCAAAGATAATGAATGCCAATTTTGTATTTTGCAATGGAAAAATGTATCAGAACATAGGTTAGTTGCATTCATAAGTATTAATTTTCCTATAAAGTAGAGGGGAATAAATAAAGATCTCTTTGAACACATGACCATGGAGAAGGATAAACTATTTCTGGCAAAAATACCCTAAGGATAAATTCTAAATTGAGAACTGTGGGTGGTTTTCTGGGAGCAAAGTATAACACATGGTGGGAACTTTTTGTATTTTTTCTTCTTTTTTTTAAAAGATGTAGCTAATTTTTGTGCCTTATATGAAGCTATGTTAAATAGATTGAAATACGCTTTCATGTCCTCTTATGTTTTCACTCTTTCATATCCTCCACATTGTACCTTATCACTTTTATCTTTCATACTCCTTTCATCAGGAATTTCATCAGGAATGAATATTCCAAATGCATACCATCTAGGAGGGAAAGAAAATGGTTTCAGAGGTTGCCTTGTTGCTCTTTATATGCACGCTATTCAACATAGTGTCTATTTCAAGAAATTATCATCTAAGACATAAACAAAGCTTTAAGAAATTGCTTACTATTCAGAAGAAGGCATATAAATATCTAGAAAGTTAAGAAAGAATTAGATCGTGTTTATAGTCCAGAAACTGAATCGAGCATCACATAATGGGGTGATACAGCTCTTTAACTGTCTCTGCACGTCTCTTATTTCTTTCCTCTGACACAAGCTACACAAATGGAAATTTTTTTTTGGTGGAAAGACTGATGCTGAAGCTGAAATTCCAATACTTTGGCCACCTGATGTAAAGAACTGACTCATTGGAAAAGACACTGATGCTGGGAACGATTGAAGGCGGGAGGAGAAGGGGACAACAGAGGATGAGATGGTAGGATGGCATCACCAACTCAATGGACATGAGTTTGAGTAAACTCCGGGAGTTGCTGATGGACAGGGAGGTCTGGCATGCTGCAGTCCATGGGGTCTCAAAGAGTGGGACACGACTGAGTGACTGAAGTGAACTGAACTGATGGGGCAAGGATACTCATTCTCTAGTTTTGATTTGAAACTTCTAATTTGACTGATTTGACACTCTTATTTTTTAAAATCATATTTTCTGAAATTTCCACTCCATATAATCCCACAGTTTTCTGCTCACACCTTCTCCTCTGCATGGGGAGTTGGCTCTCCCAATTAGTTTGCTCTGCTTAAGAAAGCATCACAGGAAAGCTCCCCAAAAGTTAATGCCCTCAGTTTTTTCCACAATTAAGTTTTATTACTTGCATTTGTTTCATTTTCCAGCATCTACAATTCCCTCCTTTTGTCCTTCACACAGTCAATTTACTGAAACTAGTATTGCATATGCATTATTAGGAAAAACTGAAACTAATAACTGATTGATTATTATAAACAATGTCAGTTAAAAAACATTGTATGAGCTTTTATTTTCCTTAGAAGAAAAGCCTATGTATTCACCTCATATCAAACCCCTTTTGAAAGGAGTACAATTTCTACTTAGGTCATGTACCATCTTTGGGTTCATTTGATACTGATATAAATAGAAGCTTGCAACCATTCTTCACCATTCCGGATAAACTTAGTTGGAAGAATAACAACAAATACTGTTCATCTAAAATAAAAATAGATGAGACCTATTGGACATGGTCATATGCCAGGTTCTCTTTTAAAAATCATAACCTGCAATATTCTATTTAATTCTCATAAAAACCTTGTGTGATATGTTATCCCTATTACCATCTGCATTCTACACATGAGACTGCTGAAGCTAGAGAGCTTAAGCTTTCTGTATGCAAGATCACACAGCTCAGGAGAGGCAGAAGTAGGAGCTAAGTTCAGTTCAGTTCAGTTCAGTTCAGTCGCTCAGTCGTGTCTGACTCTTTGTGACCCCATGGACTGCAGCACGCCAGGCCTCCCTGTCCATCACCAACTTAGTATAGGAGCTAAACACACAGTTCCAGAAAATATGTCCTTAGCCTCAATCCCACACTACCTGTATTGTGTTTAAATATGGCTACAAGAGGATTTATTCTGAGCCATTGCTTATATATGTTTGACTTCTAAAACTCTTTTGTTTCTTTGTGTCTATGCTTTAAAAAAATTTTAAATTGAAGTATAATTGGTTTATAACATGTTACTTTCAAGTGTATAGAAACTGATTCAGTTATATATATATATATATATATATATATATTATAGTTATTTCTCATTGTAGGTTATTATAAGATATTGAGTATAGTTCCTTTGCTATTCAGTAGGTCCTTGTTACTTATTTATTGTATATTAATAGTGTGTATATATTAATCCCAAATTCTAATTTATCTCTTCCCTTCTCACTATTCCTTTGGTAACCGTAATTCTGTTTTCTATATCTGGGTCTGCTTCTTTTTTTTTTTTGTTTTGTTTTGTTTTTGTTTTTTTTTTTTAATTTAATTTTATTTTTAAACTTTACAATATTATATTGGTTTTGCCAAATCTTTTTAAAAAATTTATTTATTTTTAATTGGAGGATAGTCACTTTCCACCATTGCGTTGGGTTTGCCATGTATCAACATGAATCAGACGTAGGTATGCATGTGTTCCCCTCCCTCATGAACCTCCCTCCCACTTTCCACCCCATCCCACCCCTCTAAGTCTTCACAGAGCACCAGAGTTATACAGCAGCTTCCCATTAGCTTTCTGTTTTACAAATGGCAAAGTATGTTTCTGTTTTGCATATAAGTTCATTTGTATTGATTTTTAGATTCCACATATAAGTGGTATTATATGATATTTATTTTTCTCTGTGACTTCACTTACTATGATAATCTCTAGATCCATTCATGTTGTTGAAAATGACATAATTTCATTATTTTTATGGCTGAGTAATATTTAATTGTATATATGCTCCACATCTTCTTTACCCATTCATCTGTTGATGGACATTTAGGTTGCTTCCATGGCTTGGGTATTGTGAATACCATTGCTATTAACATAGGAGTGCATGTATCTTTTGAGTATGATGAAACTGATTCTTTTTTATGATTCTATTTACTTAGTTTTTACATTTGGCTTACTTAGAGGTTATAAAAACATATAAGGTGTTTCATATGCAACGGGACAAGGAATAAGAAAAGATTATGCTTGGATAAGGATGCTTAAATGCATGTGTAAGAGAGTCTGTGTGAAACACTACAAAGTCAGTTATGGCATCTCTTTCTCAATCCTGGACTCCTCTTTAGAAGACCTGTTTATACGGTCCTCCGGGGAACCTCCACTTGAGCCTCTCATATTCTACCTTCTGTGACAGCTGCCACCTGCCTCCACCTGAACACAAACCCAAATCCACCATTTCTTTTAGTTTTTTATTGTCTCAGTAAGTGGAACCACAAATTACTAGAAGAAGGTGAGAAGTATCTTAATTTCCTTCCTCCTTTCCCTCAAACATTTCCTCTGAAAGATGTTCTTTCCTTTTTGTACTTCAGTGCAAGTCTTACCTGAAACCCTGTCATCTGTTGATTAGTCATCCCCAAGAGCACCTTGAGCTTCCTTGGTGGCTCAAATGGTAAAGACTCTCCTGCAATGTAGGATTCCTGGATCAGGAAGATCCCTTGAAGAAGGGATAGGCTACCCACTCCAGTATTCTTGCCTGGAGAACTCCATGGACAGAGGAGCCTGGCAGGCTATAGTCCATGGAGTCACAGAGTCAGACATAACTGAACTAGCACTTGCACTTTCTTTTCACTTTCAAACAACAACAAAGAATACTTAGTTATCAATCCTAGTGCCTTCCAGAAAGCTACCAGGTGAAGTTCCTAACATGCAAATCCCATCATGTTATTCATTCCCTTCATTTCTTAGTAGATGCTCAGACCTACAGAGTTAAGTTCAAACTCCTGCAACCCTTTCAGGCTTACCTCCCTAAAGGTCCATACAACACAGCTTTCACTTCAATTTCACCAAAGCACACTCAGTTTCTCATGAGGCCAAACATTCTGTGATTTTGTTATAATCCTATGGTTTTCAGCCTCTACTAAATTGGCTGGTGACTTCTGTTCTTCCCTCAGAACAAATCAATTATCACTTCCTTCTAGAAACACTTTCTTATCAAAACTTCATCTCCTTCAACTAAATTATATTCTTTCTTTGTGCTGCTACTTTACTGCCGCACTTCTATTTACTTTGTTTATAGGTTACGGAATTAAACTGTAGTGTCTCTAATCGTTTTTTTATGGTGTATCTTCTCAGTGTGAGGCTGAAGAAGACAGTCTATGTGTCCATCACCTCTGGACCCTGGCACCTTGAACTGTGCCTGGCATGTTTTAAGTGCTCAATACATGTTTGCTGAATTGAACTGAAATTTTAACACATACCCTAAATGTGTGATTAACAATAAACAGAAATATTGTTGGCTGCCCTGAGCAATAAGAACAAAAGTGAAATGACAAAAATATTGACTATTCAGAAAATGACATTCAGATGTCTGCTTGTCAGGGAAACCAAATACCTTATTAAAGAGTTGCAACTTTGAGCCCTATCTCCCACCTCCAGGGAGGTGAGAGGGTGAAGACCGAGTTCAACCATCAATGGCCAGTGATTTAATCAACTTTGCCTAAGTAATGAAGTTGCTATAAGAAACCCAAAAGGATGGGGTTCAGAGAGCTTCCAAATTGGTGAACATATGAAATTTCTAGGAGAGTGACCCCCCTGAAGAGGGCTTGGAAGCTCCTGCCCCTTCCCCCATGCCTTTTTTTTGGCACACCAGGCGAGATGTGGGATTCTGGTTCCCTGACCAAGGATCGAACCCACGTCCCCTGCATTAGAAACATGAAGCCTTAGCCATTGGACCACCAGGGAAGTCCCATGAGTTGAATTCTTCTGTAATAAATGATTTTCCTGAGTGCCCTGAGCCACTTTAGAAACTCATCAGACCTAAGGAGGGGTTGTGGGAACGCTGGTCTATGATCAGTGTGTAAGAAGCATGGGTAACCCCTGGACTCATGCTTGCTCCTGAAATTAGAAAGGAGGGTCAGTCTGTGGGACTGAACACTTAACCTACATGGTCTGACACTGACTTCAGGTAGATAGTGCCAGGATTAACTTAAACTGTAGGACACAGTGTCTGGGGAGTCAGAGAACTGGCTGGAAAAATCCACACATTTGAGGGTGTTCAGAAATTTTGAGTCACCAAATGACAAATACTGTGATTCTGCTTATATGAGGTACCTAGACTAGTCAAATTCATAGAGATGTAAAGTAGAATGGTGTGTGCCAAGGGATGAGGGTGTGTGGTAGTGGAGAGTTGCTTAATGGATACAGAGTTTCAGTTAGGGAAGATGAAAACATTTCTGGAGATGGATGGTGGGGAAGGTTGCACAATATGAATGTACTTAATGCC